>NC_059110.1:121357855-121957855 GCF_020740685.1 Jaculus jaculus | reverse complement strand
AAGGCCAGCCCAGGACTACAGAGTGAGTGTTTGGTCAGTACTGGGCTAGAGTAAGACACTACCTCAAACTAGTGTGTGTGTGTGTGTGTGTGTGTGTGTGTGTGTGTAAGCATGCCAGGGTCCCTTGCCACTGCAAACAAATGTCAGACACATGCACCACTTTTTGTGTCCATCTTTACATAGGTGGCTGGGGGAATAGAACCTGAGCTGACAGGCTTGGCAAGCCACCACCTTTAATCAGTCATCTCTGCCCTCCCCACCCCAGACAACTTAAAACAACAGTCTCACAGTTCTAGGGACCAGAAGTCTGAAGTCAAGGTGGCAGCAGGGTGGGGTCGTCTGGGCGCTGTGATGAGGCATAGCGGGTCTCCACCAGTGGCTGGAGCTGGTGACAATCCCTGGTGTCTTTGTATATGCTTCAGCCCCACCTTGTCTTCACACACCTGTCTCCCTGTGTCTGCCTCCTCTCTAAGGACATCAGTGACATTTGATTAGGGCCCGCCTACTATAAGATGACTGTCTCGGGCTGGAGAGATGGCTTAGCGGTTAAGCGCTTGCCTGTGAAGCCTAAGGACCCCAGTTCGAGGCTCGGTTCCCCAGGTCCCATGTTAGCCAGATGCACAAGGGGGCGCACGCGTCTGGAGTTCGTTTGCAGTGGCTGGAGGCCCTGGTGTGCCCATTCTCTCTCTCTCTCTCTCTCTCTCTCTGTCACTCTCAAATAAATAAAAATGAACAAAAAAGTTAAAAAAAAAAAAAGATGACTGTCTCATAACTTGACCACATCTGCAAAGACTTTTCTTCCAAATCAGGTCCCACACAATCCTGCCACGCTGTCCTCAAAGTGAGAGCTCTTATCTCCTACCTCGCCCCTCCCCCAGCAGCGTCCTCCAGCCCAGCCCGGACCTAAGCTCCCCGCTGTGGGTCCCCTTGGTCACAGCCAAGCAAATTTGCTTCTAGGTCTCCACCAGGGGTTGGTCTGGTCCCATATTAGAACCCTGGCCACACACGGCCTCAGTCACACGGAGAGGTCCCCCTTACATTGAGTTCTGCCATTCCCCAGCATGGACAGGGCAAAGGGGGTGGAGGAGTCCCTACCCCACAGGGGATACTTCCCAAGGTCAGTTCCCAAGCTCCTAAGTGAGGTTCTCCCTCAGACGGAGCTGCGGTCCGTCAGTGAGCTTTGGCGATTCTCCAGTCTCTGGGGTTATAGGTCACAGACTTGCATGGCCATGCCCAGCTTTTTAATTTTTTAATGTATTTTTAAATGTTATTTGATTTTTTTTTTTTTTTTGAGGCAAGCCCAGCAGACTGGCCTTTTTTTTTTTTTTTTTTTTTAAATGTAAGAGAGCCAGAGTGAAAACAAGAGAGAGAGAGAGAGAGAACTGGTGCACCAGGGCCTCCAGCCACTGAAATCCAACTCCTGACATGTGCGCCCCCTTGAGCACACGTGTGCCACTGCACGCTTGCCTCACTTTCTGTGTCTGGCTTATGTGGGACCTGGAGAGTCAAGCATGGCTCCTTAGGCTTGGCAGACAAGCATCTTAACCACTAAGCCATCTCTCCAACCTTATTTTTTTGGGGGGGAGGCTTTTGAGGTAGGGTCTTGTGCTAGTCCAGGCTGACCTGGAATTCACTCTGTAGTCTCAAATGGCCATGAACTCACAATGATCCTCCTACCTTTGCCTCCTGAGTGCTGGGATTGAAGGCATGAGCTACCATGCCCGGCCCTTTATTATTATTATTATTTTTAATATGGGTTCTTCTGAGGAGTCGAACTTGGGGGTCTTCAGTCCAAGAGGCCCTCCATCATGCTTAAGCAGCAAGTGCTCTTAAAGGGTGAGCCATCTCCCTCGGCCCCACAATCCTTCTCTTTATGAGGACACTAGTCTTCTGGTGAAGGCCTACCCTAACACTTCCTCTCCTCTTGGTTACTTCTGCAAAGACCTCCTTCCAAATAAGGTTACAACTCACAGGTACTGGCAGTTAGGACTTCAGACTGGGGGGGGGGGGGGACGAGAGGGAACACAGCTCAGCTCAGAACAGCAAGTGGCACGTTTTCTCTGATGAAAGCCACCAGGAAGGGACAGAGCTGCCCAGCCCAGTGCCATGCAGTCCTGCCCACCAGTCAGGCCCACGGATGGGCCTCGCATCCTCCATCTCCCATCAACAGGAGGCTCGGAAACGCTGATCTGTGAGAACATTCCAGTCAAATTAAACACACAGAATGCAAGAAGCCAAGTGGCTTGGAAAAATATTGGACAAGCAGGCAAGACACGGTGCTAATTGGCGGCCACATTCTGGTCTCTCACTCCAGCTGCTTCGCGGAATCACAAAGCAACCGTACGTGTTGAAGCCGTGAAATTAACCACTTTAAAAAACAGGCTAATGTTCTCAGAGACCATGTTTCCGAGACAGCTTTTGTTCCATAGTCTGAGCTTCCTCCATCAACAGAAAACACTGTCTCCTATTGACAGGGGCACAAAGAGATAAGTGGCAGATGCAGTCCCAAACACGTCGTGAGCAATTTTCCTTTCTATCTTATCACCACCTTCAAGACACATTATTTTCATCTGAAGTGTGGTTCCAATTTGGGGAAGAAAGAAGCCTTTTCATCTCTCCCAATTTTTTTTTCTCTCTGTCTCTCTCTTTTTTTCCCTCCCCCTCGCTCCCATCCTGAGGGAAGCTCTGGGGAAGCACATTTCTGCATTCGCCATGGATTTGGAAGCCCATAGCCCATGCCAACGACTCAAGTGTTGGGAGTTGATAAACCCTTTCCAAACCGCCACGTGGCTTTGGTACAAGCTGCCGTTATGCAAGCCTCATGTTGGGAGGATCAGCTCGGCTTGGCAGGAAGCAAGCATGCAGAGACGTGACGGGAGGCTCTATCTGCCACCCTCCCACCGTCCCACCTCCAGCAAGTTAAAGTGCCAAGTTGGGAAACAGGTGTGGGCCCCAAGGGCACTTTTCCCCCAGGTGTCTGCACTTGAGCCAGTCTCTTGGAGCTTTAAGAGATGGGGCTGGGTGGGAGGTCTCTGGGTCATTGGGGCGTGGCCCTCAGGAGGCAATGCGATCCATAGTCTCTCTCTGCTTCCTGCTTGCCAGTGGAATCTTTCCCCGCCACACACTTGCCTACCTTCCTCCATGGTGCCCTCAACAGAGCCCAGCTGTGGCTGACACCATGTTCTTTACTTTCCAAAGCTATGAGTTCAATGAACTTTTTTAAAAAAACAAACTTATTGGGGCTGGAGAGATGGCTTAGTGGTTAAGCACTTGCCTGTCAAGCCTAAGGACCCTGGTTCAAGGCTCAATTCCCCAGGACCCACATTAGCCAGATGCACAAGGGGAGCACGTGTCTGGAGTTCGTTTGCAGTGGCTATAGGCCCTAGCGTGCCCATTTTCTCCCCCTCTCTGTCGCTCTCAAATAAATAAATAAATAAATAACTTACAGGGCTGCAGAGATTGCTCAGTGGTTAAGGTACTTGTCTTCAAATTCCAATGGCCTGGATTCAATGCACAAACTGGTCCATGCATCTAGAGTTTGTTTGCAGAGGCAAGAGGCCCTTGTGTGCTCATTCTCTCTCTCTGCTTACAAATAAATAAAGAAGTAAATAAAAACAAATTTACCCATCTCTGGTATTTTCCTATAGTAACAACAACAAAAAAGACCAATTCCTGGGCGTGGTGGTGTGTGCCTTTAATCCCAGCACTTGGGAGGCAGAGGTAGAAGGATTGTGGAGAGTTCGAGGTCCTCCCTGAGACTACATAGTGATTTCCAGGTCATAAAAAAAGACTGATTACAGTGACCCATCAGCAAAAGCGTCATCAAGGTGTCCTACTGGGGTAATGCCCAAGCCAAGTGCTGCAGTCGGGTTCGCATTGCTGACAGAAATCACCCAGCTAAAGGCAGCTTGTAGGAAAAAAGGTTTATCTTGGCTTATAGACTCGAGGGGAAGCTCCATGATGGCAGGGAAAAATGATGGCATGAGCAGAGGGTGGGCATCACCTCCTCCAACATCAGATGGACAACAGCAACAGGAGAGTGTGCCAAACACTGGCAAGAGGAAGCTGGCTGTAACTCCTGTAATCCTGTCCCCAACAATACACTGTCTCTAGGGGGTTTTAATTCCCAATTGCCATCAGCTGGGAACCTAGCATTCAGAACACCTAAACTGATGGGGGACACCTGAATCAAACCACCACACCAAGCAAACAGAGCCTCCCTGGGGCTAATGTCACATAACACCACACCTCTACCCAGGTTATACCTTGTTCACCCTGGGTCACATGACCATCCAGTCCCTCATTACTATGGGTGAGAACCGGGACATGGGCTCTAGCAATAACAAGAGGTGGCAAGTAGCCAGGCATGGTGGCGCACACCTTTAATCCCAGTACTCGGGAGGCTGAGGTAGGAGGATCGCTGTGAGTTCGAGGCCACCCTGAGACTACAGAGTGAATTCCAGGTCAGCCTGGGCTAGAGTGAGACCGTACCTCGAAAAACAAAAACAAAAAAGGAGTGGCATGTGAGTGATGTGAGTGTCTGGAAGGACTCAGAGCACTTGGCTTCAAGGAACCCCGTGACTCCTTGTGACGAAGTCCGTTGCTGGGCACTCATGCCGGAAGCCGCTGGCCCAGGGGAAATCACACCCAGTGCGCTGTCTGGATTCAGTGACTCTTCTCCTCAGTTCCATGCTGTTCTGCAGAACTCTTTCCAGAAGGCAGGGAGGGGGTGGGGAATTGCATGTGCCGGCAGGATGGAGTCCAATTGCTCTGCTCCTTCCAACCATGACAGATGTGTGGTGGGAACCTGGATAGAAGAATAAATGGGCGACTCATTTTTATTTATTTATTTATTTTATTGACAACTTCCATGACTGTAAACAATATCCCATGGCAATTCCCTCCCTCCCCCCACTTTCCCCTTCAAAACTTTACTCTCCATCATATCCCCTCCCCCTCTCAATCAGTCTCTCTTTTATTTTGATGGCATGATCTTCTCCTCCTCTTATGATGGTCTTATGTAGGAAGTGTCAGGCACTGTGAGGTCATGGAGATCCAGGCCGTTTTGTGGGTGACACATTCTTATGCGTAGGCTGTCATGGCCCAGGGCACAACAGGATAGTGGAACACTGAATACACACATGACAGCGACATTCACCCTTGCAGCAGCTTGAGAAATGACAGCCTCCAGGGAGACAAAAATTGGACTTTAAATTATTATACTGTCTAGAGAGTCCTTCCTTTCCAGCCCTTTCTCTTTGTCTTTCTGTCTCTTTCCCTCCATCCGCCTCCTGCCTGCTTATCTTGTCTCTGTGAGAATGACCTTTCTGTGGCTTTGTGTCCTGTCCTATCACCTGGGTCTCCAGTCCGCTAAGCCTCACCTGGGCTCCCAGCCTGTCTCGCTCATGCGACTATCATCGGCCAGGTGCCAAATAAAGGAAAAATCACGTGACTCCCTCCTAACACCCAAAGAAACTCTATTGCAATCCGCGTAAAAGATAAAACTGTGATAGCAGTGGGTAAAGTCTGGATTAATACTGTGAGATTCTTCAAGGAGAGAAAGCTTCTAAGTGTGAGGAATGCAATTCCAAGTCGGCAAATTTAGGAATACAAAAATATGCCACGGGTCTGGGAAGATGGCTCAGTGGTTAAAGGCATTTGCATGCAAAGCCTGGGGTCAGGGTCCAATTCTCAAGCCACTCATATAAGTGGAAACAAAAATAGTGGTCTGGGTTTGCAAGAGGCCCTTGCCCCCCCCCCATACAAGTAAATACATTTTTAATGTAAAAATTTTTGTTAATTTATTTAAGAGAGAGAAAGAAAGCCGCAGCCACTGAGAAAGTGAGCACGGCATGCTAGGACCGCATGCCACTGCAAACGAACTCCAGACGCGTGGGCCACATTGTGCATTTGGCTTTATGTGGGTCTTAGGAAACTGAACCTGGGCCATCAGGCTTTGCAAACAAGCATCTTTAACTGCAGAGCCATATTTTCAGCCTGCAAGTACATAATTGTTTTTTAAAGGAGGTAGGCCGTGTCTGGTGGCTCATGCCTTTGATCCTAGCAATCAGGAGGCCAATTAAGAGGATTGCTGTGAGTATGAGGCCAATCTGATACTACATGGTGGGTTCCAGGTCAGCCTTGGCCAGAGTGAGACCCTACCTCAAACCCTTCCCCCCCTCAAAAAAAACCCAGGGAAGTAGGGAGGCTGGGAGATGGGTTAAAGGCACTTGCTTACAAAGCCTTTGGCCCGGGTTCCGTTCCCCAGCCACTTCCATAAAGCCAGCTAGGCATTTGTTTGCAGCAGCAAGAGATCCTGGCACGCACACACTCACACACATGTGCAAATAAGTAAAGCTTTTTGAAAAAATGAGATAAAATAAGGGGCTGAGGAGATGGCTCAGCAGTTAAAGGTGCTTCCTTGCTTGCCAAGTCTGCCATCCTCATTTCATGCCCCAGTACCCACATAAAGTCAGATGCCCAAAGTGGTAATGTATTTGGACCACACTCACCGTCATACCCTCTTTTCCCTCCCCCCGCCTGCCATCTATTCCCACTAAACTCCTTCTCCTCCATTAATCCCCATCATGCTTTCCTGTCTTTCATGTATGTGTGACCTACTGATTTAATGAGGGTTGTTTGCGTGAGCATGGGTTGGAGATTATCTACTGGTTACCAGTGGCTGGAGGGCAAACCTCCCCCTTGCCAGCAACCATTAATGCCAGTAGCTCCCCTGGGAGGAGTGGAGTCTCCAGAGTCCCTCCCCGTCGGCCACAGCTGCTATGCGCGCCCGAGGGTGATGGCCATGCAACGTGGAGAGGACAGCATTCCCTGGCACTCCTCCCTCCAGCTCTTTTTTTTTTTTTTTTAATTTGTTATTTATTTATTTGAGAGCGACAGACACAGAGAGAAAGACAGATAGAGGGAGAGAGAGAGAATGGGCGCGCCAGGGCTTCCAGTCTCTGCAAACGAACTCCAGACGCGTGCGCCCCCTTGTGCATCTGGCTAACGTGGGACCTGGGGAACCGAGCCTCGAACCGGGGTCCTTAGGCTTCACAGGCAAGCGCTTAACCGCTAAGCCCTCTCCCTCCAGCTCTTGCTTTCTCTCTGCCCCTTCTGTGCGCCTTCCAGCAGGTGGCATAGATGGCCCAGATAGGCTGAGCTCACAACAATCACTTCTCCCAGCATTTTCGCCAGGTTTGTGTCTGTCAGCTGTTTCTTATAGTGGTGCAGAGCTGGTTTTATTTGTTTTATTATTATTTTTTTTTATGGGTTCATTACACACAGAGATTCTGTCTGAAGTCCTACTGGCCAGGAGTAGTCTGCCTGGCAGAAGGGGAGCTGGGGTTATGTCTTTACGTAGGGGTGTTTCTGATACCGACAGTATGTGCTGGGACTGAGTGGGTCCTTGCGAATAATCACTCCATTTCACCTTGCTCCCTCTCTCTCTCCCCCTTTCCCTTCCTTCCTCCTTTTTTAAAGCAAAAAGGTGATTCTACTTGTACGTAATACCTCAATACAGCGGGGCTAGGGAGAGGAGGCAGAGGGAAAATGTGAGGTTGTAAGCAAGTGAATCATGGGGGATAACATGAAATGCTTTTATATCTTCTCTAATCAATGCCTTTATCCGTGCCCTGTCTGAGTCCACTTTCCATCTCCAGCCAACATCCCCGGTGGTCCCACTGCTTTTTTTTTTTTTTTCTCTAATAGTTTTGCTTGTTAAAAATCCTTCTGGTTTCAAACATAGCTTGCATGTTCAATTCAAAGGTCCCAGACAGGGGGGCCCTGACACCAGCCCAGGAGTGGGAAGGGCCACGATTTCTCTGTGCCTTGAGCAGGTTTCACGTGCCCCAGGAAACATCTTACATCTGCCCTCACATTGGTCTCCGTCCCCTCCAACCCCACTCCTCCTAGGGTGACATTTGCTCACATAGGGCATCTCCATGACTGAAGACCCCTTCAGAAAGGGGTGTTCATGTTCCCCTTCAAGCTCCTAACATCTTCTCTAGGTGAAGTGTCTACCTCAGTCCTTTTTTTTTTCTTTTTTTCTTTTTGAGGTAAGGTCTCACCCTAGCCCAGGCTGACATAGAACTCACCCTGTAGTCTCAGGCTGGCCTCTAAATCATAGTGATCCTCCTACCTCTCTCGAGTGCTGGGATTAAGGAATGTACCACCATGCCTGGCTTTCTGGTTTTTTTTTTTCTTTTAAAATAGTTTTATATTTATTTGTGAAGGGGAGAGAGGAGAGAGATTTGGTATGCTAGGGGTTATTGCCACTGCAAACAAACTCCAGATATATGTGCCATTTTGAGTGTCTGGCTTTATGTGGATACTGGGGAATTAGACCCAGGTGTGCAGTTTTCCAAGCAAGCACCTTTAACTGCTGAGCAATCTCTTCAGCTCCAAGTATCTTTTGTTGTTGTTGTTGTTGTTGTTTTGTTTTGTTTTTCGAGGTAGGGTCTTGCTGTAGCCCAGGCTGACCTGGAATTCACTATGTAGTGTCAGGGTGGCCTTGAACTCATGGTGATCCTCCACCTCTGCCTCTCAAGTGCTGGGATTAAAGGCGTGCGCCACCACGCCTGGCTCAGTGCATTTCAGCTGCTGGAATAGAATGCAATACTCTGCTGGATGACTTGTAGTGAGCAGTAATATATTGGCTCATAGTTGTGGGGGCTAGAAAGGGCTTGCTATTTTTTGTCTGTTTGGTTTCTTTTGAGGTAGGGTCTCATTGTAGCCCAGGTTGATCTCGAACTCACAGTGATCCTCCTACCTATGCCTCTTGAGTGCTGGGATTAAAGGTGTGGTACTACCATACTTGGCTCTAGCTTGCCCTTTTATAGTGGTCCATTCCCATGAGACCAGTTCCAATCTGTTCATGGGGCAAAGCCCTATTAGCCTAATCACCTTGTATTTTTAAAATTTTTTTGCATGTGCCAGGCATGGTGGTGCACGCCTTTAACCCCAGCACTTGGGCGACAGAGGTAGGAGGATCACTGTCAGTTCGAGGCCATCCTGAGACTCCATAGTGAATTCCAGGTCAGCCTGGGCTAGAGTGAGACCCTACCTTGAAAAAACCAATAATAATAATAATAATTTTTGCATGTGCATGTAGTATGAATGTGTGGGTGCACATGTGTGTGGGGGATACACTTGTGTATGAGAGTGCCGTGCGTCTGGGTGCCATGCATGTGGAGGCCAGATGTCACATTGCATGTCTTCCCCTGTCATTCTCCACCTTATTTTGGAGCCAGGATTTCTCACTAAACCTGAAACTCTTCACATGGGTCAGAAAAGCTAGCTAGCAAGCCTAAGGCAGCCCCCCGTTCTGGGCTTACAGGTGTGTGCCACCATGCCCAGCACTTTACATGGGTGCTGGGGATCTGAACTCAAGTTGTGTGGCAAACATTTTACTGTCTGAGCCATCTCCCCCGCCATCCTAGCCCCCTCCTTGTATAGTGTTCCTGTGCTAACTCAATTCCAGCATAATTTTAATTTTGTTTAATTTTTTTTATTACTGACAACTTCCATAATTACAGACAATAAACCATGATAATTCCCTCCCCCCACTCACTTTGCCCTGTGCAACTCCACTCTCCATCATATCCCCTCCCCCTCTCAATCAGTCTCTCTCTTATTTGGATGTCATGATCTTTCCTTCCTATTCTGATGGTCTTGTGTAGGTAGCGTCAGGCACTCAAGGTCATGGATATTCAGGCCATTTTGTGTCTTGAAGAGCGCACTGTAAGCAGCCTTACCCTTCCTTTGGCTCTTCCGTTCTTTCTGCCACCAATTCTTCAATGAGCCCTGAGCCTTGTGTGATAGAGATGTCTTAGTGCTGAGCACTCACTCGACTGTCACTTCTCAGAACATTGGTGCCTTTTGAGTCATCCCAGAGGTCACTGCCATCTGAAAAAAGAAGCTTCTCTAACCCAAGGTGAGATTAGCGTGAATATGTGGGTATGAATGTTAAGAGAAGTGCTAAAAAAAAAAAAAAAAAAAGAAAAAAGAAGTGCTTACCAGGTAATTTGGTGAGCATAATATATGCAATTAGCCAGACACTAGCAGGTGTTACATCCCTAGGTTTTCATTATCAGGCATGTATTCCTTCCTGTACAGTGGGCCTCCAGTCCAATCAGAGAGTGGTTGGTTTTCCCCATAACAGACTTTTCACTATTGCACCCATTGGCTCATTTGGCCCTGGATGGCCAAACTTAAGGCTTGCAGTGTTCACTGTTGTTTATCTCCACTGATGACTTCTCTCTCACGCATTGAACTGCATGCAGCATAGCTTTTTCCAGTTTTCTGTCAGCTGGTCTACATGGAGGAGGTTTCCAGCTCAGCTCCAGCAGGATTTCTCAGTGACCTTGCAGCCCAAGTATGTGGAGACTTAAGCAATAGGGACTTACCATCTATTCCTGGTGGGAAACCAAGGGCCTCGGCAATGGCCTATAATGTTTTTGGGCATCAAGGACCTCCCTGGCCAACAACTCACCAGGTGTCCCATTCCTGGCACTGAAAAATTTCTAGTAAAAATCTATGGCTTCTGGGTATACCATTGTTCAAAAAAAGTAAGTTTCCATATGATTTATTTATATCCTCTTAGATTTTGATTAACCCTCCCCCAACCTTTCCTTTACTCAGTCTCTTCCCTTGACCTCACTTAGGCCTTTCCATCTCTAGTTATCTGTTCTTCCACTAACATATATACAATATCATCCTCTTAAGTCCTCCTCTCTCCCCCCCGCCTTATAGCCCCTTTCTAACTTACTGGCCTCTGTTACCAAGTTTTATTCCAATTCACATACAAGTCCAAACATTTGTAGCTAGGATCCACATATGAGAGAGAACACATGGTATTTGGCTTTCTGGGTCTGGGTTACCTCACTAGGTATAATCCTTTCCAGGTCCACCCATTTCCCTGCAGATTTCATAATTTCATTTTTCTTTACTGCTGAATAGAACTCCATTGTATAAATGTGACACATCTTCATTATCCACTCATCAGTTGAGTGACATCTAGGCTGGTTCCATTTCCTAGCTACTGTGAATACATTGGCAATAAACATGGATGTGCAAGTATCTCTATGCTAGTGAGACAAGTCTTTAAGATATATGCCTAGCCGGGCGTGGTGGCACACTTCTTTAATCCCAGCACTCAGGAGGCAGAGGTAGGAGGATTGTCATCAGTTCAAGGCCACCCTGAGTCTACAGAGTAAATTCCAGGTTAGCCTGGGCTAGGGTGAGACTCTACCTTGAAAAATGAAACAAAACAAAACAAAAAACAAATGAAAAAAAAAACACAAAAAACAAAATAGATATATGCCTAGGAGTGGTATAGCTGGGTCATATGGCAAATCTGTTTTTAGCTGTCTCAGGAAGCTCCACGCTGATTTCCACAATGGCTGTACCAGATTACATTCCCCCCAACAGTGTAGAAGGGTTCCTCTTTTTCTGCATCCTCACCAGCATTTACTGTCATTTGTTTTCTTGATAATAGTCATTCTGTCAGGAATGAGATGGAATCTCAAAGTAGTTTTAATTTGCATTTCCCTTATGGCTAAGGATGTAGAACATTTTTCAGATGTTTATATGCCATCTGTATTTCTTCTTTTGAGAACTCTCTATTTAGTTCCATAACCTATTTTTTGACTGGGTTGTTTATTTCTCGTTATTTAGGGTTGTTTTTTTTTTTTTGAGTTCTTAGTATATCCTAGATATTAATCCTCTGTCAGGTGTGTAGCTGGCAAAGATTTTCTCCCATTCTGTAGGTTGCCTCTTTGCTCTATTCACAGTGTCCTTTGCTGTACAAAGGCTTTGTAAGTTCATGAGGTCCCAGTGGTTGATTCGTAGTTTTATTTCCTGAGCAATTGGGGTTATATTCAGAAAGTCACTGCCTGTGCCAACATGTTGAAGGGTTCCTCTACTTTTTCCTCTAGCAGTTTCAGAGTTTCAGGTCTGATGGTAAGGTCTTTGATGCATTTAGACTTAATTCTTGCCAGCATAAATTTTGGAGGGACCCTTGTTAACACCATAGCGGAGTCCCTCACTCGGGAGCAGCCTGGCAGACCGTGACTCTGGCTCTCTATACGGTTACTCACGGCATCCACAAGGCCTCACTGCACCTTCTAAGTGCCGTAGAGGCCCGCCATGGCTCCCTTGCCCTCTCCTCCTGGGCCATAGCACCACCATCTCTGCTTAGCAGCCCTCAATGGCTGCCCCAGCCAGATTCCTGTTCTCTGAAAGCTCCGAGCAGGAATCAGACACCAGCTCACATACACCTTCTGCTGAAGCTCTCCGTCCATGCTCCCCGGCACTCCTACAGGAAATGTCTGTCCTGGTAGCAGAGGCTGAAGGGGCAGCAAGCTCTCCAGCTCCAGGGCCACCCATCAGCCAGGAGCCAGATTCCCACGGCTCCTGCTAGCAAGCACCCACATCCTAAGAGCTGCCATCGGGGAGGCTCCTGGAAGGATTGAGGGGGATCACTGCCCCCCCTTGACTGAGGTCAGCTTATTATCTCTGACTAAATGCCTGAGGTCAACACGTTAAGGAAGAAGCATTTATTTTGGCTCATAGTTGTGGGGGGGTTGGTTTAGGGTTGGCTGGTTTCAGGCTTTTGGCAAAGCAGAACACGACAGAAGGTGTGGTGGAGGAAAACCGCGTATCTCATCATGGCCAGGAAGCAAAGAGTGACCATGAGAGGAAGTGGGGACAGCGAGGGTGCAGGGACAAGATCGACATGCTAGACACCTACTTTTGTCCAGCTCCTGCCTCAGAAGAGCCACTTAACTATGAACTAAACCAGTCAAGGGATTGATCCATTGATGAAGGTAAAGGAATTTATTTTAGAACAATTATTTGGGGCTGGAGAGATGGCTTAGCTGTTAAGGTGCTGGCCTACAAAGTCTAAGTGTTGGGAGCCGCAGCTGCTCTTTGACCTTGGGAGCTAAGGATGGCCTTCTGCCCCTGACAACCTAAGACAGGCAAAGTCGCTTCTTTTAATAAATAGAGAAGGGGGAGATGTCGGGAGCTGCAGCTGCTCTTTGACTTCAGGAGCTACAGGTGGTCTTTAATGCCAGTTACAAAGGCATTATTTAACATAAGGCATAGGCACCTGATAGAGGGGCGTTACCACATGGCCCAGGTGAAGCTGACCTTAGGCACTTAAGCATTGTCAAGAAAGTTCTATCTTCAGTATATAAGCCTGTGTCTGCCTGAATAAACCTGAGCCTTGATCAGAACTTGTCTTGGCTCCATTCCTTGTGTCCTTGTCTCAGATTCATTCCCACTCCCTCCTTTGGGGTCTGTTTCAACCATCATGCTACAGGCTGGCACACTAAGGACTTGTATTTGACTCTCCAGATCCCACATAAGCCAGACACACAAAGTGACACAAGCACACAAGATGGTTCATGCGCACAAGGTGGCACACGCATCTAGAGTTCAAGTGCAGTAGCTGGAGGCCCTAGCATGCTGCCAAGTCTCTCTCTCTTGCTCTCTCACATTAAGGAAAAGGGGGGCCGGGCATGGTGGTGCTCGCCTTTAATCCCTGTACTCAGGAGGCAGAGGTAGGAGGATCATCACAAGTTTGAGGCCACCCTGAGATTACATAGTGAATTCTAGGACATCATGAACTAGAGTGAGACCCTACCTCGAAAAGAAAGAAAGAAAGAAAAAGCAAAAGAAAAGGGGGAGGGCTGGAGGGATGGCCTGTGAAGCCAAAGAACCCAGGTTCAGTTTCCCAAGACCCACATTAGCCAGATGCACAAGGGGATGCATGCATCCGGAGCTCGTCTGCAGTGGCTGGAGGCCCTGGTGCACCCATTCCTTCTCTCTCTCCCCACCCTCTTTCTCTGTCAAATAAATAAATTTTTTTAAAGTTCATGTTTGAGATTTGATCTTTCTCCAGACAGCGATATGCTAGGCATGTGACTGACTGCAAGCCGACAGCCAATACTCCAGTGTGCTATGTGCTAAGCGGAGGTGGTCACCAGGTGCTGCAGTCAGGTTGGCATTGATGGCAGAAATCACCCCACCAAGAGCAGCTTTTGGGGAATAAAAGGTTTATTTTGGCTTACAGACTTGAGGGGAAGCTCCATGATGGCAGGGAACATGATGGCATGAGCAGAGGGTGGACGTCACCCCCTGGCCAACATAAGGTGGATAATAGCAACAGGAGAATGTACCAAACACTGGCAAGGGGAAACTGGCTATGACACCCATAACCCCCCCCCCCCCCGCAACAATACACTGCCTCCATGAGGTGATAATTCCCAAATCTCCATCAGCTGGGAACCTAGTATTCAGAACACCTAAGTTTATGGGGGACACCTGAATCACATTCCATGGTGGTTTTTCCTGTAATCCCAGAATTCAGGAGACAGAAGGAGGATTGCTACACGTTCATGGCCAGATTTTTCTACATAGTGAGTTCCAGGCCAGCCAGAGCTACCCAGTGAGACCCTGTCACACACACACACACACACACACACACACACAAATCATTTTCAACTTCCAGTATTTTCAACTTAAAATGAATTTATCAGGATGTAACATCATTGTAAGTCAAGGAATGTCTATACTACATAAAAATAATAACCAGTAGAATAAATAAAAATCTGAAACAAAAAATTCCTAGGGGCTGGGGCTGGGGCTCAGTGGTGAGAGGGCCTGCTTGCCAATGCGAGTCCTTGAATTCAAGCCCCAGCACCACTTGCACCAGCCACAGTGGCTTCTGCCTGTAATGACAGCATTCAGCAAATGGAAACAGGACAATCAGAAGTTCAAGGTCATCCTCAGCCGCACAGTGAATTTTGAGGCCAGCCTGAGGTACATGAAACCATATCTCAAGGAGTTTGTTTGCAGTGGCTAGAGAGGCCCTGGCACACCCATTCTCTGTCTGTCTGTCACTCTCTCTTTGCCTCTTTCTCTCTCTCTCAAATAAATTAATTAATTTAAAAAAAAAAAGCCAGGCATGGTGGCGCACGCCTTTAATCCCAGCACTCGGGAGGCACAGGTAGGAGGATCACTGTGAATTTGAGGTCACCCTGAGACTACATAGTGAAATCCAGGTCAGCCTGAGCTAGAACGAGACTCTGCCTTAGAAAACCAAATAAATAAATAATCCTTTAATAACAAGGCAAAATGAAATACTTGCAATAGAACCAAAGCTCAGCCACAGGCATAGGGAGGACGTAAAACAGCTCTGACAAGAACATGAGTGAGCAGATTTACTCCCTGGCCACACAGGGGAAGGAAGACTCAACATTACAAAAAAGTCGGCTCCCCAAACACACGTAAGAATTCACTGCGATTCCAATCCACACTGCCAGTCGACTTCTTCATGAAACTTGACGAGGTGATAATAAAAGTTCATAAAGCAAAAGACCAAAACCACGGCAGACGTTTGAAGAGGGGAAAGTGCAGGACGCCATGAAAGGGGCTGGGGCGGCTCAGTGGGTGAGGCACCTGCGCTCAAGCTGCAGCGCCCCACTCTGACCCCAAGACCCTGTGCGGAAAGCTAGGGGCCATGACGGGCTCCCTCCGTAACCCTGTGACCCCGTAACCCCACACAAAGCTGTGAAGTGGAGGTGGAGACAGCGATGCAGCCAAGTGAGAATCAAGTCAGGAATTCTGCCTCAACCGTGGAGAGACAGAGGACTGTCCCAAGAGTTGTCCTCTGACCTCCTCACACACAGTGTGCATACAGACAAATAACAAGAATAGTTTAATTAAAAATTAATTAAATTAATTTATTTTAAAGTTAAATTAAATTAATTAATTAAATATTTTAAAAAAGGGAAGGAGATTGAGAGATGGTTCAGCGGCTAAATGTACTTCCTGTGTAAGCAAGAGGGCCTGAAACCACCCCAGTTTGAATCTCCAGAACGCAGGCAGGCGTTGGGGTAGTAGCTCACCTTAAAGGCACTGGCTTGCAAAGCCTGTCGGCCTCGCTTCAATCCCCAGTGCGGCAAGCGGTCCACTTTCTCCCCTCTCTCTGCTTGTAAATCAATCAATAAAATAAAATATTTTTAATACCGCATCTTCACAATGCACATAAGCGGGTGGGCGTGGCCAAACATGCTTGTAACCTCAGTCCTGCAAAAGGGAACAGGGACCAGGGACTCCCTCAGGCTCATGAAAACAATGAGCTTGGGCATCAGCAAGCACCAGTCCGGCTTACACGAGAGCAAGCAGAAGAGCAATGGAGCAGAACACCCGAAATTTTGTTCTGGTGACCGCAGGAGAGCGCTACCCCACCTCCTCCAGCCGCAGGTGTGTGCAGGGCTGCAATGGCACATACGCGCGCAGATACCACGCTCGTGCACACACAGATGCACACACATGACAAAAACAGGAGGGCAAAATTGTTCTTAAATATAAAATGAGCATGTCTGTGCCGGAGAGATGGCTTACCAGTTACGGTGCTTGCCTACAAAGCCTGAGGACCCAGGTTTGACTACAAAGTGGTGCATGCATATATGGAGTTCGTTTGCAGGGGCTAGAGGCCCTGGTATGCCCATTCTCTCTCTCTCTCTCCCTCTCTCTTTGCCTCTTTCTCTCTCTCTAATTAATTAATTAATTAAAATAGTTTTAAATGAGTCTGTCTGACAAATGGTGTAGCTTGGCAGTAACGCAGCATATGCTTAGCATACCTGAGGCTTTAAGCTCAGTCTCCAGAACCAACAAAATAAACATAATAAAATATATTTTAAAAATGTGAGTCTGGAGCGATATCCCAGTGGAGAAAGCACTTCTCATGCTAGCGTGAGTGCCTGAGTTTGGGTCCCTAGGACCCGCGGAAAAGCTGGACGCAGAGAGCGCGAGCATCTGTAACCCCAGGGCACCTACAGCAAGAAGGGAACCGGAGATGAGAGAATCACCTAGAAGCTCAGAGGCCAGCCAGCCTGGTGAAGGCAGCAGTAAACAGGGAAAGGAGACCCTGCCGCAGACACGGTGGAAGCTGGGGACCAGACATGAACCGCACCCTCTCATCTCCACCCGTGCGCCCCTTCACCCCCGCCGCAGAGCGTCTCCACACTTCCCTCTTCCTCCTCCCGCACACCTCTCCATGGACTATTGAATCCATTGTAGTGACGTATTATTATTATTATTTTTTCCTAAAGAGGTAGACATGAGGGCTGGAGAGATGGCTTAGCGGTTAAGTGGTTGCCTGTGAAGCCTAAGGACCCCGCTTCGAGGCTCGGTTCCCCAGGTCCCACGTTAGCCAGATGCACAAGGGGGCGCACGCGTCTGGAATTCGTTTGCAGAGGCTGGAAGCCCTGGCGCGCCCATTCTCTCTCTCTCCCTCTATCTGTCTTTCTCTCTATGTCTGTCGCTCTCAAATAAATAAACAAATAAAGAGGTAGACATGAAAAGGAAAGGAAGCAATCAATAGCTTGGGTTCTGTTTAATAAAGCTGGTCATAGGCGGGCTGTGGACTGTCCGGTGTGGGTCTGGCTTGTTTCGCAGCTACCACCAGGGGGCGCATGGGAGAGCGCCGCGCCTCCGCTTGCCCATCAATCGGGCTTCCAGCAGCCTTGGCCCTGCTCACTTGGGAAGGGATCCTAGGGGCAGAAGAAAGCACAGCTGTAGTTCTGTCTGCCGTGAGGGGACTGAGGCATGGCTCCACACTGACACTGTCGACAACCCGAGGAGTACCCCTAGACTTCTGGGGACCTCACCTCAGGCTTGACCCAGGACCCATGGCTCTGATGCAAGAAAGAATTCAGGGAGAGCTGGTAAGCAGCGTTGGGAATTCCATTGAAGATATTAGGAAAGGTATTCAAGAAGAAAGGAACCGCCCACCCGAGAGCGTGGGCTCTAAGAAAGCCACAGTATCTTCGCCCTATGTCATATGTACCATGTTGGTGGCCCTCAAGTTATATATCCCAAAAGGCTGGGCTGGGGAGATGGCTCTGTGGTTAAAGGCACTTGCTTGCAAATCCTGATAGCTCATGTTTGATTCCCTGGCACCCATGTAAAGCCGGATGCACAATGTGGTGCATACATCTAGAGTTTGTTTGCAGAGGCAAGAGGCCCTGGCATGCCCATACTCACTTTCTTTCTCTTTCTCTCCCTCTCTCAAATGAATAAAATAAGTGAAATATTTAAATTTTAAAAAGGTTGCTAAGAAACAATTTTTTTTGAAGAAGGGTCTCACTCTAGCCCAGGCTAACCTGGAATTCACTATGTAGTCTCGGGCTGGCCTTAAACTCATGGCGATTCCCTTACCTCTGCCTCCTAAGTGCTGAGATTAATAGCAAGCACCATCATGCCTGGCTTTTTTTTTTTTTTAATTGGTTTAAGAGACCTTTTGTTCCTTTTCTCCATGAGTGTGTGTGTGTGTGTGTGTGTGTGCGTGTGTGTGTGCGCGCGCATGTGCATGAGTGTGGTGGTTTGATTCAGGTGTCCCCCATAAACTTAGGTGTTCTGAATGCGAGGCCCTCAGCTGGTGGCAATTTGGGAATTGAAGCCTCCTGGAAGTGGTGTATTGTTGGGGGCGGGCTTATGGGTGTTTGACGTACTCTCCTGTTGCTGTTGTCCATCTGACGTTACCTAGGAGGTGATGATGTTCACCCTCTGCTCATGCCATCATTTTCCCTGCCATCATGGAGCTTCCCCTTGAGTCTGTAAGCCAAAATAAACCTTCCCCCCCCCCCCACAAGCTGCTTTTGGTTGTCTTCCTCACACAGCAACTCAAAACTGACCACAGCAGTGGGCGTGTGTGTACGTGTGTACATGTGTATGGGCACGTGTGTACGTGTGTGTGGAGGTCAGGGGACAGCTTTCGGGTTGGTCCTCACCTTTCCACCACATTTGAGGCAGGGTTTCTCACTCTGCTATTGCTCTTTACTGTGCTCACTGAGCTTCTGGAAAATTCTGTCTCCACTTCCCATCTTGCTGACTTTACAGAAGCCTGTCATGGCTTTAGGCTTTTCTTTTTTAAACGTGGAGTGTGAGGATCAAACTCGGGTACTCAGATTTGAGTCACAGGCACTTTATTTATACACAGAGCCAGCTCCCAGCCCCTTTTCTCTCTTTTTGAAAAGTGACATTATAGGGTGGGTCTGGAGGTATTCTTTTTTTATTTGAGAGCGACAGAGAGAGAGAGAGAGAGAGAGAGAGAAAATGGGTGTGCCAGGGCCTCCAGCCACTGCAAACGAACTCCAGACACGTGCGCCCCCTTGTGCATCTGGCTAACGTCGGTCCTGGGGAATCGAGCCTCGAACCAGGGTCCTTAGGCTTCATAGGCAAGTGCTTAACCACTAAGCCATCTCTCCAGCCCTGGAGGTATTCTTGATTGGAATTATAATCTGATAAGGTAAAACCAAAAGCCATCAGGACTATACAAGGGGTTGGGACATGCCTTTTCCCTGTAAACGGAATTTCTAGGAAGATACCTGGGAAATTGCAGGTTTATGGCTGGAAAGGGTGAGAAATCCTTAAGAAGTTGTTGTCAGCTGTGCAGGCATTCCCGTTTCCTTGCTGGCGGGGGTTGGGTGAGGGGCTGCCTTGTGGTGGTTTGAATATAAAATGCCTCCCTTAGTCTCATGTGTTTTGAATAGTTGGTCCCCAGCTGGTGGCAATTTGGGGACAGTTGCTGGGCCTTGGGGAGGTGATGTCTTGATGGAGGAGGTGTCACTGGGGGGTGGGTTTTGGGGTAACATAGCTCCAGGTCCAGGACTCAGACTACTTCCTTCATGCTGCTGTGGAGATGTGACCCAGGCTTCCTGCTCAGGCCCGCCATGCTTTACCCACTGCGATGAAACGACCCGGAGCTGAGGTAAGCCCTTTCCTGCCATCAGCTGCTGCGGGCCAGGTGCTTTGTTCCGGCCACAGTTTCTTTCCCTTCTTACGTCTCCATAACGTCCTCTGTCTTTCTCTCCTGCCTCAGTTCCAGCTGCTCAGGAGGGTGAGGCGGAAGGATTGCCTGATAGGAGCTCACGGCCAGCTGAGCAGCATAGGGAGAGCTTATGTCCAAAGAAAAACAAAACTACGGTCACAGAGCCAGCATCGCTCAGCAGACGTCCACCTCCTGGGCTCTGAGCTGGGGAAGGCCATGGGAAGGTCACGGCTGATGTCTGTAGAGCACACTAGGCTGGAGGCCTCTCTCAGGGAAGCCTGGCTTCTCCAACTGTGAGCCGGGTGCCAGCTGAAAGCCATCGGATTGCTCCCCAACTTGTTCCTGCTGGTTGAACTTGTTCTATGATTACAAGTTTAATTATCACTGGTAAAATAGAACAAAGCCAAATGGAATGGTTGCCTATACTTCCTCCCCCCCCCAAAAAAAACAAAAAACACTGGACTGTGTAACTCAAAACTCACTAAAGTGCTAAGAAGTAACAGTGGAGTGCTCAGCACTAAGTGAGACATCTTATCACACCCTCCAAGGCTCAGGGGCCACTGTGCAAGAGGTGGCGGAAAGAGTGTAAGAGCCAAAGGAAGGGGAGGAATGCTTACAATAGTAGGCTCCAGACACCAAGTGGCCTTAATATTCATGACTCCACAGCGGCTGTCACTACCTACACCAGACCTGCATAATAGGAGGGAAAATGATGACATGGAAATAGAAGAGAGATTAATTGGAAAGAAGGCGGTGTTCAATGAAGGGAGGACTTGGGAGGGGAAAGGGAAGGTGGAAGGAAAGAATTATGATCATGGTCGATTGTCTGTATGTATGGAAGTTGTCAATTTAAAGGATTAAAAAAAAAAAACAAATCTAAGTTGAATACTGTGAATTAAATAAAACCCCAAACACAAGCCTTCATTTTATAACAGACTGGTGAACAGACGTTTTCATTTTAAGGAAAAATAAAATGTTAGGGCAGCTCCTCTTTTTTGTTTATTGCTTACTTCATCTGTCTGTGGGTGACCCTGATTCCAGTCAGTGCGTTGTTTACGAAGGACCACAAGGACTGGGAGATGGCTCAGCAGATAAACACATCTCTGGAGTTCCAGAGCTCACCCCCAGACCTTGTGTAAAACCCGGAAGTTGTGGTGGGCTTCAGATGGGAGGTGGAGGCAGAAAAAAGAACAGCAGAGCAAGAATCTAGAGCCAGACACACTGCCTCAAGTGAGGTGGACAGGAGACCGGCCCGAAGGCTGTCCTCTGACCTTCACCCGTGTGCCATGGTACGCACATGCCTGCACATACACACGCGCGCGTGCACACACACGCCCCCACACACAATTTAAAAATGTTTTTGTTGTCTAACAAAAAAGGACCACCATCAAATGCTCCCAGCTATTGGGGTGACATGGCCCCAGGCTTGACAGTGTTCTTTGAAGAGTTTCATTGGAGCCTGAACCCCTCAAAGGACCACACACAGTTCCCTAAGCTCTAATATTGCAGATGGACTGATTGACAGTGGATTTTGTGATCTTGGGGGAGGTAGAGGAAGCTTGAGGAGTGAGATTTTAATTGAAGGGAGTCAGGCTCTCTCTGTTCATCCCCTCCCCCCACCGCTGGACTCCAGCAAAAGAGCTGGCCTCTTTTCCCACGCGCTCTGCCAGCACGTGATCTCAAGTTCCCAGAAGGCAGCTGCACCTGTGTTATGCATGAGAGGCTAATTAGAGCTTCAGTGATTGTGGGGAGCCGGAATGCTGCAGGTCCAGAGCTGGGTCATCTTGGGCTGTCTTTGAGACCCCTTAATAGGCGTTTATTGCCCACCTCTGTGTATGACCTAGTGCCCTGTACCTATCAGACACTTTGGAATGTGTGAACAGATGCCCCTGCCTCAGCTTCCATCAACCCAGAAGCTAAGAATGTCATCAGATAGCACCCCAGGCTAGAAGAAGAGAGGACTTTTTCCCCCTGTAACCTGCCTGCCTGATGTTTCCACCAATGCATCTGAAAAGGGTTTTGATTTAGGACTTTGTCCTGTTACTATAAAATCTTCACGAACCTTTTCTCACATTAGAATTTGGGGTAACCTGAATCTGTGTTTCCAGGGCCTGGACTCATGTTTAGCTCCAGAACAAACCACCTTGGAGATGAGAGCTGCATTTGTTTACACTGACAACTGTGATGACAGATGTCCTGCCTGACCTCGGGCCCAAAGCAATGGAACCAGCCACGGACTACAGCCTCTGAGACTGTGAGCCAAAGCCAATTTTCCTCCTTCAAGTTGAATCTGTCAAGAGATTCTGCCAAGAGATGACAAGCTGAGTAAGATACTACACAACATACGTAAATATATTTTATTTATTTATTTGAGGAGGAGAGAGAGAATAGGCATGCCAGGGCCACTAGCCACTGCAAACGAACTCCAGATGCATGTGCACCCTTGAGCATCTGGCTTACACGGGTCCTGGAGAGCTGAACAGGATCCTTTGGCTTTAAAGGCAAACGCCTTAACTGCTGAGCCATCTTTCCAGCCTACATGATATATGTAACAGTGCGTTAAACAGTAGAGAGTGGGGAGGGCCCGCAGTTAGCCAAGAAGGACATGTACTGCCTACAGCACAGAAAAAAATCAGTGTTGAGTCAAAGAAGACTCTCTGGCAAGGAGGACAGTGGTCTGAGATCTCCCAGGTTCTGCCATTCTCACAGCCCCAGCAGGCTCTCTTGGTAGAGGGAAAAACCCCAAGTGGTATCTCTGTGGGTTGCCTCCTCCGTGTGTCAGAAGGGAGGGAACCAAGATACAGCTTCACAATGTCCCCCGTAACAGCATGAGGAGTTCCCCAGGACTTTTAGGGCCCTTGACTGGAGCTAAAGCCAGCATTTATGACCTTGAAACTGCAAAGCAGTTCAGGACTGGCTGGTCGGAAGCAGAGTTGGAGATACTGTTAAATGTACTCTAACACAGGCTTAAGCACAGGGTTAGGAGAAAGAGAGAAAGAAAGAAAGAGATAGAGAGAGGAGAGAGCGAGCAAGCAAGCTCTGAAGGAAAGACATCTGGGAGGGGCTGGGGCAGGGGAGATGGCTCGGTGGTTAAGGGACACTTTTTTCCCCTAAAGCTGGTCACAATGTACTGGATGTGGTGTTGAAGGACTCAGGAACCAGATGGATGCCATGACAGGCTTCAGAGTCCTCAGTAGGCCTAAGTTTCTGTTTCCCAGCAAGATCTAAGTTTTTTATCTTCTGGTAATGATAGGCTTAACAGATACTGGCAACTGATCATGCCATACATTCCTAAAGTCATAAAGTTCAATTCCTTTAGCTCCAGCCTGCCGACCTTGCCGTAAGGGTAGGCTTAACAGTTAAACTGGTTATGCCATACACTATGCCATACAGTCCGGAAGTCATGACACATTCCTATAGTCATGGCTGAGCTCAATTTCCCTAGCTCCAGCCCGCCAACTTTGCCCGCCAAAATCCTAAGCCAACCAGAAGAGTACGCTGTTTAAATCAACCAATCATGTACCATCCCCTTCTCCTATGTTCAAATCCCTATAAAACCCTCCCCTCCCACTACTCGGGGCTCTTGTACGGACCCACTGTGTTGGTGAAGTCAAGAGACCGAGCTTAAGCCCGAATTAAAGCTCCTTGCCCTTGCATACGTGTTTGGTTCTCCTTGGTGGTCACTGGGGGCGCCGAGAACTGGGCATAACAGTGTCTGTTGTCTCAAGCGCCTATGCGGTGAGGCCAGGACCATGCAAAGCACTCAGGCCAGTCTCGGGCAAAAACGAGGGAGCCTCTGTCTCAGAGGAAAGGTAAAGGAGAGGACTGACAACCCAAGGCTGGCGTCCGACCTCCACACGCACTCCCGGCATGTGTGTGTCCATACACGCACGCACACGTGAACACACACACACACACACACACACACACACACGGAAACACCTGAGTGAGGGTATGTCTTTCCAAGGGAGAGTGACAAAAGTGAGACATATTCTACTATAAGTACAGGCTCAAGGGACAGACAGACACAATCAGTTGCCTTAACATAAGCCATATGTTGTTTTCGTGGCTTTCAAGTTACATCTCAAAAGGTTACTAAGAAATGCTCCCCCCATTTTCTCTCTTTAAAAAAATTGTTTTCAGGCTGGTGAGATGGCTTAGCAGTTAAGCACTTGCCTGTGAAGCCTAAGGACCGGTTCGAGGCTTGATTCCCCAGGACCCACGTCAGCCAGATGCACAAGGGGCACACATGTCTGGAGTTCGTTAGCAGTGGCTGGAGGCCCTGGCGCGTCCATTCTCTCTCTCTCCCTATCTGCCTCTTTCTCTCTCTGTCTGTCTCTCTCAAATATAAAAATTAAACAATTAAAAAAAATTGTTTTCAAGCGGGTATGGTGGCGCACACCTTTAATCCCAGCTCTCAGGAGGCAGAGGTAGGAGGATAGCCATGAGTTCAAGGCCACCCTGAAACTCCATAGTGGATTCCAGGTCAGCCTGGGCTAGAGTGAGACCCTACCTCGAAAAACCAAAAATAAAATTGTTTTCATTTATTTATTTATGAGAGAATAGACAAGTCAGGGTCTCTGGCCACTGCAAATGAACTCAAGACACATGTGCCACCATAAGCATCTGGCTTATGTGGGTTCTAGAGAATTGAACCTGGGTCCTTAGGTATCGCAGGTAAGCACCTTAACCACTAAGCTATCTCTCCAGCTCCATTTTCTCTCTTTTTGGTAAATGAGACTATATGGTGACTTTGAAGTCGTCTTGGATGGGGTCATAATCTAATAACAAAACTAGAAGCCACTAGGATTTTATAAGAGCTTTAGAACAAGTCCTGGGGCTGGCGAAACGGCGTAGCAGTCAAAAGTCCTTGCTTGCAAATCCTGGTGGCTGAGATTCAACTCCCCAGTACCTAGGTAAAGCCAGAGGAACAATGTGGTACAAGGCCCTGGTATGTATTTTCTCTCTCTCTTAAATCAATCAATCAATCAATAAAAGCATTTAAAAAAACATGTCCTTGGGCTGGAGAGATGGCTTAGCAGTTAAGGGGCGCTTGCTTGAAAAGCCTAACAACCCAGATTTGATTCCCTAGTACTCATGTAAGTCAGATGCACAAGGTGGCACATGTGTCTGCAGTTGGAGGCCCTGGTGCTCCCATTCTCTCTCACTCTATCTGCCTTTCTCTCTCTCTCTCAAATAAATAAATATTAAATTAAGTGTCCTCTAGGGCTGGAGAGATGGCTTAGTGGTTAAGGTGCTCGCCTGCAAAGCCTGTGGACCCATGTTGGACTCTCCAGATCCCACATTAGCCAGACACACAGAGGCGAGGCAAACATAAGGTTGCACATGCCCACTAGGTGGTGAAAGCGGCTGGAGTTTGACTGCCGTGGCTGAGGCCCTGGCCCACCAATTCTGTTTCCCTTTCAATAAATAAATAGTTACATAAATAAAAATATTCTTAAAAAGTGTCCTCTACTGTAAATGGGCTTTCTGGTGGGAGTCCCACAAAATGGTAGGTTTACAGCTGGGTGTAGAGAAAGACCTTAAGCAATTAATTGTGTTAGAATTCTTGTTTCCCTGCTGGCTAGAGGTTTCGACCACACGTGGGTGATCTTAGACCTCCACCATCTTCCCTTTCTCTCCTGCTCATGGCCCCTTCGGCACTCCTCTTGCGGTCCAGTGACCTTTCCATCAGATGTCCTTACAGGCACAGCTAGACGTCATCTTCACGAAGACCCTCTCTTCCTGCGTTTTGTCCTTCCTCCACCTGGGGTGATGCAAAAGACAATTGGGTTTGCAGCAGGACGACCTGAGTTTGTGCCCAGCTCCACCATGCCCTAACTAGCTGTGCTTGGGAAAACTTTCTGATCTATAAAAAGGACTGATGGATCTTTTGGATTCCTTCCTTCACAGACTTACATTCGGAGTAAAGGGACAATGCCCCGACAGAATGACAGGAAGTCCCTTCTGTTTCCTTCCCCCTAGAGCCTCCCCCTCCACCCAGCGCTCTTTAATCACACGCCTCCAGCCGCGGCCCCTTTAAGGCCGCCTTGGAGGACCCAGAGTCCGAGCCGAGGCCGACTCTCTAGCGGCCGTCTCGATGGTAAGCCTCACTTCCGGTTGGAAGTGTGCGTGCAGAGCCGCTTCCGCCCAGGCCGTCGGGCCGCCGGGGGACACGCGCGGTGCTCGCTGCTGCGGGGAGATCCGCTCTTGCCGCTTGCCGGCCGTGGTCAGCTTCTCCGGGGCGACCCAGTGGCCTTGGCCGCGGCTTCCGTTGTCACCAGCCCGGGTCGTCCGAAGCCGGAAGCCTTTCCGCGGGACCGGAAATTAAGGAAGCGCTGGGGGAGCTGGAGGCCTGGGGATGGGCGGCGGGCCTGGGCGGTGGGTTAAGCCCTGGGCCCATCCGTTTATTCCGTGGTTCTCTTTTCCCCAGGAAGTGCGGTTTCCAGGCTTTCCGCGGACGCGCGAAGGCACGCAGCGGGTCGGGAGTGTCAAGCGAGCCCAGCCCGGGTGGCCGGGTAGGTCACGCGTGGGGACAGTGTCCTACGGGAACGGTCTGGGGAAAGGTTCCTGTGTGGTCGCACCTGCCCTCGGTCGGTGCAGCCTCGTACCAGGCAGCCCCACCTTGACCTAAAGTAAATTCCTGGGAGAAGTGTCTTCTGGGGTTGAAATTTGCAGTAACAGGTGTGAACATTCTAGCAGCAGTTTGATGATCATGTATGATACTGCAAACAGGACCTGTGCCCAGAACGAAAGCGCCTTCCGTAGAGGGCGTCTGAAGCTCTGAATTCTGTGAGCGAACAGTGTTTATGTCATTGTTTGTTTCTTTTTTTTTTTTTTAATGCTTATTTGTTTGCAAAGAGAGAGCTCGAGCGAGCTAAAAGAGACAGACAGAGTGGACGCATCAGGGCCTCTAGCCGCTGGAAATGAGCTCCAGATGCATGTGCCACCTTGTGCATCTGGCTTTACATGGGAAGTGAGGGGATTGAACCTGGGTCATTAGGCTTTGCAGGCGACTGCCTTACCCGCTAAGCCATGTCTCCAGCCCTCATTGTTAAGTGTTAGAGATACAGAGATGAATAAAGCGGTCCTGGCTCTTGTTCCCAGAGCACCAGTTAAGTAGAGAAAACAAGGTTGAATGATGGATCACATTTGAGAAGCTGTAACTCAAGCCCTGGTAGATGGGAGGGAGAGCCCAGTCCTGCAAGAATGTATATCCCAAACAGCCTGGTGGAGAACAGGAAGCTTTCCTGAGGGTGAGACCTTTGAACGGTGGTGGATGAGGAACGTGTAGGACAGCCTGCACAAAGGCCAGTGGCTTAGCAGTTGTGGCTGGCAGAGGGACGGAAGGAAGACCATCATAGCCCAGACGGCAAGTTCAAGTATGATGTAGGACAATACCTCAAAAATGGGGAAAGACTGCCGGGCGTGGGGGCGCACGCCTTTGTTCCCTGCACCAGGGAGGCAGAGGTAGGAGCATCACTGTGAGTTCAAGGCCTCCCTGACACTACATAGTGAATTCCAGGTCAGCCTGGGCTAGAGTGAGACCCTACCTTGAAAAATCAAAAAAGGAGAGGGGGTTACACAGAAGGTTTGATTTTGGTGTGGATTTTGATCTTCGTTTTAAAAGTAACTGGAGACTATGGGTTTTAAGAAGGCTGAGTTTGGTTCCCTAGCATCCATGTAAAGCCAGACTAAGTAGCAGGTGTTTGTAATCTAGTGGGCCTGCAGTGAGAATAGGGGAGGGGAGAGGCCACTGAAATCTCACGGGCCAGGCGGCCTGGTGAATAGAGCAGTGGACAGGCGGTGGGAGGCACCTGAAATGTGTCCTCTGACCTTCACACACACACTGAAAAGATCACAGCGTACTAAGTAGCACAGCCCGACACTTTCTGTGGTGGTGGTCTGTCCAGAGCAGCCACAGGACTCGTGTTCTACTTTGCAGGATGACTAAGAAATTGGTCTGTGTACTTAACTTTGGCCTCATGGGTTCCGTGGCTGCCACGTTGGGCGGCACACATGCGAGAGAGCAGTGACGACCTTCGGGCCACACAGAGCCCTTCGCGCTTCCTGTACTCTGTCCCTCGTAGGCGAGGGCTGCAGTGTCTGGTTCCCCTGGGGTCTGGCACTCTCAGGGAGCAGCGGTTTTCTCTTGTGTGCACGCCGAGTTGTGGGCACCCACGAGGAGTGGGACCTGACAAGCTGAAGCGCCCACAGCAGTCAGGGCACTACTCCACGTGCCTGGCCGAGCATGGAGAGCAGAACGGTCCTGGCTGGGCCGTCATCCAGTGGTCGATGCCCTGGTGTGAAAGGACTTGGCATCTGTCCAGGTAGACATCAGAGAACCCTGTCAGGGAGGTGGGTGTATAGTGTGTTTCCAGCCAAGGAAAGGTGTCAGGGCCGGAAGTAGGAAGGTGAATTTGGGGCTGTGGGCCCTCACATTGGGGCTGAGCTGGGAAAGTACATGCTAGAGCAGAGGAGACGTCAAATAGGAGTGGATTCCCACTGGTGCTGGGCTGTATGGAGCTTTGAGGGGGCAGAGACCAGATTGACTGTGGCTCTGTTACCCGCAAGTTTCCTGAGGAAGACTACTGTTAAGTTAAAACCTAGAGAGATGGGTCAGGTACCTGAGTATGCCACCAGCCTTGGCACTACTAGTTTCTGTGGAGTGGAGTGGTGGTGGGCAGAGGCACGCAGAAGCAGGGTCTCCGCGGAGCAGTCTTAGGGCACCTTGCACATGCGTTCCTGCTGGAGGTGGGTTTTTGCTTGGGGGGTATTTCCTCTGCCAGCAGTATAAAATGTCAGACTAAAGACGGGTGAACACTGAACGCTAACGCAGGGTGCTTTCTTTGCAGGTCAGGTGACTGGAGCATTTGTGTTTGCCGGGTGACAATCTGCTGCTGCTCAGGCCTGGAACGACTCCATTTTGGCTGGGGCTCTCCCGGTCTCCTTGGTTGAGTTCTTGCCCACATGCATTTTTCATTTTGTTTTTGTTTCTCAAGGTAGGGTCATGCTGTAGCCAAGGCTGACCTGGAATTCACTCTGTAGTCTCAGGGTGGCCTCAAACTCACAGTAATCCTCCCAAGTGCTGAGACTAAAGGCGTGTACCACCACGCCCAGCCCACATGCTTTTTGAATGCTCTTGTGTGGATATAAATAAATGGAGTCTGATCCAAGGAGTCTCTTCACTATTTTTTATCTCCCCCAGGCTGGCCAGAAAGACCCAGTCATCTTCCTGTCTCAGCACTAGCCACAGGTGTGCAAGGTCTGCCTGCATTGTGTAGGTGCTAGGGATCCATTCAGGTCCTCATGAGCTCGCTAGCAAGCCCTCTTACCCACTGAGCATCCCCCCAACCCTCTTCACATTCTGGTTGGTTCCTGTGTCTGCGGCTATTCCTTAACCCTAGTGGGTGGTCTCCACTGCAGAGCTGGTTTTAAGGGTGATGTTCACAGCCACGTGGTAGCTCTGTAGGAAGCATGGATGCTGGGCACTGTGTCCTCAGGAATGTCCTCAGGAGTAGTGACTCAGGAAAGATGGCTGCATATGGAGGTACCCAAGGCCTCCAGGATGACCCACATTTCTGGCCATGCTAAAACCTCCCTTGCAGTAGGAGTGGCCAGACTGGGACCTGGCCACCTGTGGGTGGGGGTTATTAAGGCTACCCCATTTCCTCAAGCGTACCTCTTACCCCATGCGAACCCTTGCAGCTTGCTGGCTTCAGTCAGGTCACAAGGACACAGCCTTCTGCAGAGATGAGCTGCTCATTCCTTGTGGGGTCATAGCTGTGCGGTGGTCACTTCACTACTATCTCCGAGTCCTCAGCAGGCGCAGAACCCCATTGTCTTCTTTAGTTCACACACGTCAGGAGGGAGAGATGGGGCACTGTTGGAATGTTTGACCATCTGTTTGTAAGATCAAAGCAGATGTCCATCCTCTGGCCCGGGCGCCAGCTGTCAGGTTTGCTTTACATGGTACAAACACCCGGCCACTTGACGTCCACCCATTGCAGTGGTGTCACCATGTGTAGAAGGGCTCTGTAGGTCGACCTTGCACCCTGCTATGCCTAGCTTATGTTCTTTTGCGTGCATATGTGGAGACCAGAGGCCAATACGAGACAGAATGGGCGTGCCCGGGCCTCTAGCTACTGCAGTCTAGCTCCAGACATGCGCACCACCTTGTGTGCATGCGTGACCTTGTGCATCTTGCTTATGTCGGTTCTGGGGGGTCAGACCTAGGGCCTTCTGCTTTGCAAGCAAGTGTCTTAACTGCTAAGACATCTCCAATTTGGTTAGACTAGCTGGCCAATGAACACTGGCATCCTACTTGCCTCCCCAGTGCTGGGCTTACAGGCGTGTGTGGCCATGCCCAGCATTTTACATTTTACCCAGGGGCAGCACAGGAATGTGCTTTAAAAGTGCCCCAAGTTGGGCTGGAGAGATGGCTTAGTGGTTAAGGTGCTTGCCTGCAAAGCCAAAGGACCCAGGTTCAGTTTCCCAGGACCCATGCAAGCCAGATGCACAAGGGGTCGCACACATCTGGAGTTCATTTGCTGTGGCTGGAGGCTCTGGCATGCTTATTTTCTCTCTCTCTCTCTCTCTCTCTCTCTCTCTCTCTCTGCCTATTTCCCTCTCTCTCAAATAAATAAATAGTTCCCCAAGTCTCCAGTCATTTGCCATAGTTGGCCTGTATTGTAAAGGACAGCAGAGCAGAGACAGGCCACCATGGACGTCTGTGCTACACCACAGCCCTTCAGGCGACCCATCATGGAGGTTAGAATCTTCCTTCTGGGGCTTCCAAGTCCAGGTCCAGCACCAGCCTGCTGCTTGCCTCTGGACCAGTCACTTCCCTACCTCTACCTTGAGAACATCAGTAAAGTGGAGATGGTGCCAGCATTCCTGAGGATGGGGTTTCCACAGCAAGATCCTCGGGGGTGCTGTAGTTCAAGAAAGTCCTGGGGTCATTGGCCTGCATCCCCACCAAGGCCAGAGCTGCTGTGGGCACTGGCCTGTGCCTCAGCGTTCTTACTGCAGTGCTCAGAGAAGCTCTACTCCATGGGCTGGCTTGAGAGGAGGGGCGTGTTTCCTGCCTGAACCAGCCTGCTGTGTTGAGATGGGATGTACACTGAAGAACAGTACTGGTGTTTCTGGAGTGGGCTGTTTCTTGTGGCTGGTTCCCGACTCGTCCTGTTGTGGGGTGTGTTTTCTCTGTACACAGAATGCATCCTCACAGTGGCTCCAAGAAGTACCCCATCTGACCTCAGCCTGTCTCGGGAGCTGGTGCAGCCTGGTTTGGTAGTGTGCTTGGGCATCCTGTGTCATCTGAGCCTGCGGAAGCCAGAGGTGGTGGCTCAGAACTCACGGCTCTTTGCTCCAATCGGCCCCGGGAGGGTGCCAAGGGCCTGGGACACAAGTTGGCCTGGGACCTTTATTCAAAGATAATGTCTCTAAGGCTGGAGAGATGGCTTAGTGGTTAAGGCTAGGGACCCATGTTTCTACATTTCCAGGTCCCACATAAACCAGATGCACAAAGGTGAGGCAAGCACAAGGTTGCATATGCCCACTAGGTGGCACAGGCATCTGGAGTTAGATTGTAGTGGCTGCACAAGGTTGCATATGTCCACTAGGTGGCACAAACATCTGGAGTTTGAGTGTAGTGGCTGAGGCCCTGGAATGCCAATTCTCTCAAAAAAACAATAAATGTCTTTAGCCATGATTGAGCTGGTACTTGCTATGTGGTCTAGGTTGACCCCCACAGTCCTGCCTTGGCCTCTAGCTCTGGGATCACAGAGGTGCCAGTGGACCAGCCCTGGTGGTTACTGACAAGGTCTCACTGCAACCCAGGCTGACCTCAGATTCACCGTCCTGCCTCAGCCTTCACAGTGCTGGGATCACAGGTTTGCACCATCACACCCAGTTTGGGCTTGGATTTCTTAGGAATGAAATCTGCCCGGACCAGGGAAAGGACAGTGGGTAATGAGTCTTGCAGGGCAAGGTGGCTTGTGCTAAAGCACCAAACCCCCGAAGCCTTTGGGTCTGCTGAAATGCCACCCACCGTGGCATACTGTGACCATGGTGATAATCCTCCCTAACTGCACAGCATTGGCCTCTCTGACTACCATGCTGGGCCCCTTTGGCATGGCAGGGAAATGCATTGATTCCACAAGAGCCCAGAATGCTCACGTGGCTGCTGTCATTCCTACTCTGGCTGCTGTCATTCCTACTCTGCTCCCACATGAATCCCCCTCTCCACCCTCCCCATGCTAGCCTTGGTGTGGTAGTGGGCACTAGCTTGCCCCAGAGAACACAGAGTGCTTAAGTAGGCTGCAGTGTCCTGGGTGAGCCGGAGCCTTTGTGAGTTTCTGTTCCTCTGGATTACGTGAGGATCAGAGTGGGCAATGGTACTTCTAATGGCAATGGTGGCGTATGAAATCTATGGTCAAGAAATGGCGAAGATCCCCACGGGACACACAAGACCTGTACAGAAAAGCTGTAAAAAAGTTAACCAAGGAAGCCGGGCTTGGTGGCTCACTCCTCCAATCCCACCACTTGGGTGGCCGGTAGGAGGATGGCCATGAGTTTGAGGCCAGCCTGAGGCTACGTAGTGAGTTCCAAGTCAGCCTGGGCTAGAGCGAGACCCTCCCACAACGCATAAACCACACCCCAGAGGGAATACCTGCAACCCCATTGAGGAGGGTCCCCAATAGAATGGGGGCAGGGACGAGGGAGAAGAGGGTACCAACACATGATGTATCCACACAAGATATGTTGTTAATAATAAGAGAAAAAGATAAGTTAACTGAGCTGATGAAATGGCCCACTGGCTAAAAAATAATTTAACTGACTTTTTTTCCTGATGATTAAAAATAAAGCCGGGCATGGTGGCACATTGCCTTTAATCCCAGCACTCAGGAAGCAGAGGTAGGAGGATCACCGAGAGCTCGAGGCCACCCTGAGACTACATGGTGAATTCCAGGTCAGCCTGAGCTAGAACGAAACCCTAAATCGACGCCCCCCCCAAAAAAAAAAAAACTTTTATTGCAGGGGGGAGGGAACGTCATTCAGGAGCTTGCACTTTTCTTTTTGTCCACTAGAGGGTGAAGTGCATCGGGCTGCTCGCAATGGCGGCTACTACAAAACTAGAGTTGTGGGTTGTGTTTAAGCCAAGACGCTTCTCAGCAGAAAGCTATGCGGGAGATGCAGCAGCAGGGTGGGGTGCGGGCTGAGGAATCTGTCAGTTGGTCCCAGTAGTGCACAATTCCTGGGAAGTGCTTATTACACCCTGGAGTGGCCAACCTCGCCCTGGGCACGTGCACTTGGGGACAAGGGCATGTCCTGATGTGTCTCTTCTTGCCCAGCCACTCCCAGTGCCAGCTGGTGTTACTCTTCAGGAAGAATCCGATGCCACGTGTACCGGTGAGCACAGTGCCAGTGTGGAGAGTTTAGAAGTGTCTGAGGCAAGAACATGGCTCCTATTTGAAAGTGCAGATAAGACTGATCAGGGGCCGGGCATGGTGGTGCACACCTTTAATCCCAGCACTCGGGAGACAGAGGTGGGAGGTCTTGCTGTGAGTTCGAGGCCACCCCGAGACTACATAGTGAATTCCAGGTCAGCCTGAGCTTGAGTGAGACCTAACATCAAAAAACAACCAAAAGAAAAAAAGACTGAACAGTTGGTACAGAGCCACTGTGGCTAGGATGGCTGGTTGCTGCCCACTAGAAATGTGCTGTTAGGGATGGAGAAGTGGCTCAGCAGTTAAGGTGCTTGCCTGCGAAGCCTAAGGATCCAGGTTCAATTCCCCATTACCCATGTAAGGCCAGATGCACAAAGTGGCACATGCTTCTGGAGTTCATTTGCTGGGGTTAGAGGCCCTGGTGTACCCCATTCTCCATCTACTTCCCTCTCTCAAATTCATTTGTTTGAGAGGGAGAGAATGGCCACACCGTGGCCTCTAGCCACTGCAAATGAACTCCAGACACATGCGCCACCTTGTGTATCTGGCTTATGTGAGTCCTGGGGAATCAAACCTGGGTCCTTAGGCTTTGCAGGCAAGCGCCTTAACTGCTGAGTCATATCCCCAGCCCTAAATAAAAGATTTTAAAAAGAGAAAGAAAAGACAGGTAAGTAGGGCTCTGGGAGTGTCATTTTCAAAAGAGTGGTCTTCATCCTCAGAGCCTGGTTAACAGTTTTCTGATAGATTCTATCTGTCACCTTGTCAGTGGGACAAAATATTTGACAAAAATCACTTAAAAAGAGGCAGATATAGGCAGGCACAGTAGCGCATGCCTTTAATCCCAGCACTCCTGTGGGTTCTGCGGTTCTGAACTCCAGTCTTCAGGTTTGCACAGTAGGTGCTTTTAACCCCTGAGCCATCTCCCTGGGCCCTGGAAGCCTTTCTTTCTTTCTTTTTTTTTTTTCCTCAATTTTTATTAACGTCTTCCATGATTATAATAAATATCCCATGGTACTACCCTCCCTACCCCACTTTCCCCTTTGAAATTCCATTCTCCATCATATCCCCTCCCCATGTCAATAAGTCTCTCTTTTATTTTGATGTCATCATCTTTTCCTCCTCTTATGATGCTCTTGTGTAGGTAGTGTCAGGCACTGAGAGGGATTGGATATCCAGGCCAGTTTATGTCTGGAGGGAGCACGTTGTAAGGAGTCCTGCCCTTCCTTTGGCTCTTACATTCTTTCCACCACCTCTTCCTCATTAGACCCTGAACCTTGGAAGGTGTGATGGAGATGTTACTCAGTACTCCAGTCACTTCTTCTTTTTTTTTTTTTTTTTTTGAGGTAGGGTCTCACTCTGGTCCAGGCTGACCTGGAATTAACTCTGTAGTCTCAGGGTGGCCTTGAACTCACGGCGATCCTCCTACCTCTGCCTCCCGAGTGCTGGGATTAAAGGCGTGCGCCACCACGCCCGGCTCCAGTCACTTCTTTCCAGCACTCTGATACCTTCTGAGTTGTTCCAAGGTCACTGCTATCTGAAAAGAGAAGATTCTCTCCATGTCCAATTTTTTATTGAATATCACAGGCTTTGACCAACCAAATTGTTTTGGTTTTGAGTCATGATCTTGCTGTGTAGCTGGAGTTGGCCTCAACCTCAAAAATCCTCTTGGTTCGGCTTCCTGAATGCCAGTATTACTTTTTATTTTCAGGTAGCGGCTCACTGAGTTGCCTGGGATGGCCTCGAACTTGTGATCCTGGTCTGTCTCTGGAGTAGCTGGCATCTTGCGCTGCTCTACCGGGATGTTCCGTCACTCTTGTTTCTGCCCAGTCGCCTCGAGAGGGGGAAGCCTCTGGGGCTTGGCACCTCATCAAAGACCGTGTGTGTGTTTCATTTAAACAGATGATTACATTACTAACAGGAAGACAAAAAAAAAAAAAGTACATTCTCCTGTCATCTATACAAGCCGAGCCTGTCTGGGCTTTGTACGATTCACTCAAAACAATTATTTTTCCTGGGTTTTTGTTTCCAGATCAATTATGCAGCTACAGCAGAAAACTAGTTCTGTTATTGCACACGTGATTCAAGCAAGTCCGTGTAAGTCACTGAAGGTCACTTGTCCCCAGCTTGTCAGTGTGGAGAATTACATAATGGTTACACAGCGTCAGTGGACCACAGCTGCCATCGGCAGAACGTTTACATTACAGCACTGAATCAAGGCAAGGCTCCGACTTTCGCTTACTAGCAGATCCCTCCCCTCCCCCTCCTTTTCCTTCTTCCTCTTTTACAAGACTGAGGACGGAACAGGGCCTCATACATAGTAAGCCAATGCTCTACTACTGAGCTGTATGCCTGCCTATTTTTCTTTTAGTTTAAAAATTTTAAATTAGGAGCTGGAGAGATGGCTCAGTGAATAAGGCACTTGCCTGCAAAGCCTAAGGGCTTGGGCTCGAGTCCCCAGTACCCTCATTAAAACCAGATACACAAAGTGGCACATGCATCTGGAATTTGTTTGCAGTGGCTAAGGCCCTGGTTCACCAATTCATTCTATTTTTGCTTTCTCTCTTTCATAAACTGAACAACAACAACAACAACAACAGAAAACCCACTTGGGTTTGTGTCCCCTCCACCAAAGGCGCTGTAGCCTGCTCTCCCTTCTGTGCAGGGTGAGCCCCATCTGGTAGATTTCTTTTTTTTTTTTTTTTTCTCTCTCCCAGCCCCATGTCACCCTGTAGATTTCTTTTTTTTAAATTTTTATTTATTTATTTATTTATTTGAGAGTGACAGACACAGAGAGAAAGACAGATAGAGGGAGAGAGAGAGAATGGGCGCGCCAGGGCTTCCAGCCTCTGCAAACGAACTCCAGACGCGTGCGCCCCCTTGTGCATCTGGCTAACGTGGGACCTGGGGAACCGAGCCTCGAACCGGGGTCCTTAGGCTTCACAGGCAAGCGCCTAACCGCTAAGCCATCTCTCCAGCCCACCCTGTAGATTTCTTATATCAGGTTTCTGGTGTGGACCTCCGGTAGAACATGATTCTCAAAACAAGGCGTGGAGGGCTAAGGAGAAGTGCTTGCTAGCTCAGCACAGGGGCCCTGAGACCACCTGAGTTCAGCTCCCCAGAACCCACACAAAACGCTGGGCGTGGCCACGTGTGTCTATAACCTCTGTCTACAGGGGACGGAGACCAGACAATCACTGAGGATCGCTGACTGAAAAACTGCAGCTCTAGGTTGAGGAGAGACCTTGTCCCGAGGAAGTGCTCCAGTGAGCGATAGAGGAGGGCCCGCCAAGTTCTCCTTTGGCCTCTGCACACATGTGCATCACCTGCACACATTTGTGCACACACGAGCACACTCTGCACACACAGGTGCAGAAGAAACAAGTGAGTTGCAGTGGTTTCTTGTTTTCTGGGATAAACTACCCAACCCAAAGCAGCTTAGGGAAGGGTTTATTTCGGCTTACGGTTGTGAGGGGAATATATCTGTCATGGCTGGAGAGTGTGACAGGAGCAGACGCTGGCATCTCCTTGTCTCATCAGCAGGGAGGAAGGAGGCAGCTGCGAGCGCCAAGCAGGGCAGGACTCTCACATTTCAAGGCTCACCTTCCTCCAGCTGGCATTGCCACCAGCTGGGGATCAAGTCAAACACTTGAGCATATGGGAGATTTACGTTCAAACCACCTCAAGTTACGGACACTTCCTGACCCCGCCCAATAAATCCTCTTAACCAATGTCCCAGACCCAAACTCACAGCGATCCTCCTACCTCTGCCTCCCGAGTGCGGGGATTAAAGGTGTGTGCCACCACGACTGGCATCTGTGCCTTCTTGACATCCTCACTGATGGCTTTTGCAAGTCTTCCCTCATTTCCCAGTGGCCTAGAAACACAGCCTTATTCAAGGTCAGCCACAGAAAGGAAGCTGTTCCTCCTGATGCTTTTTTTTTTTTTTTTTTTTAGGTGTGTGAAAGAAAACTTTTCAGACGATTTAGTTATGTGTTAAGAGTTTTGTTACACACCAGGCGTGGGGGTTTCTCTCACACCTTTAATCTCAGCACTCTGGAGGCTGAGGTAAGAGGATTGCAGTGAGTTCAAGGTCAGTCTGGGCTAGAGTGAGATCCTGCCTCACTACAACAACAAACAGTTTGTTACAGAGCTAGAGGGATGGCTTAGCAGATAAAAGAGTTTGCTGCCCAAGCAAGATGACCAGAAATCGGATCCCCAGATCTCACATAAAGCCAGACGCAAATAGTGCATGTGTCTGTGATCCCAACATACCCACAGCAGGGGAAGTGGTGTCAGGAGTGTCCCAAAGCTTATGGGCCAGCTTCTGCAGCAGCAAAACAAGACAGATCCTGTCTCAGACAGGGTGGGAGGTAAGGACCGGCACCTTAAGGTTGTCCTCTGACCTCCGCACGTGTTCCATGGCCTAGACCCATCACACACACACACACAGACACACACACGCACACACACTTTTAAAAAGGTTTTGTTATAGTCTGTGTGCAAAGGTCAAGGATAAGGCTGGAGAGATGGCTTAGCAGTTAAGGCAATTGCCTGCGAAGACTATGGACCCAGGTTTGATTCCCCAGGACCCACATAAGCCAGATACACATGGTGGTGCATGTGTCTGGAGTTCATTTGCAGTAGCTAGAGGCCCTGGTGCACCTATTCTCTTTCTCTCTCTCATAAATAAATAATATAGAGAGAGGGCAAGGATAGACCAATTTAGAAGGCTATTTTTTCAGGGCTGAAGAGATGGCTCAGTGGTTAAAGGCATTTGCTTTCAAAGCCTGATGCCTGAGTTTGATTCCCCAGGACCCACATAGAGACAGATGTACAGAGTTATGCACATCTCTGCAGCAAGATGCCCTGGCATGTCCATTCTGTCTCTCACACATACACCCTTTCTTTTTCTCTCCTTAAATGAGAATTTTTTTTAAAAAAGGTCATTTTTCAGTAGGCATGTTTCATAGTATAATATGCAGGCTGTATTACCATTCCTAGACTGAGTACAAGACACTCCATGGCTACAGCTCATCTGGTGAGAGAGTGACTGGCTTTCCCGGAAGCCTTCAGATCCCGCTCTCTCCTCCCAGAAGGAAGATATTAGAGAAGGTTCCAGAAAATGTTGCACTTCCCTTCTTGTCGCTGTGGCAGAGCATCTGACCAGAAGCAGCTTGTAGAAGGAAAGGGTCCATTTCCCGCCTACAGTCTCAAAGGGATGTTCCATCATGGAGGAGTGTGCACGCGTGTGCGTGCATGTGCGTGCGTGTAGCGTGACAGGCAGCTGGACATCACATCTTGTCACATAGCAGGGAGAAAGCTGCTCACTAGCACTGGTAAGTGGGGTTGGACTGATAACCCTAAGGCCTCCCTCCAGTGACACACTTCCTCCAACAAGGCTCCACGGGCTCCATGAGGCTTAATCACAAACACGTGAGGCCATTGGGGGGGCACTTCATGTTCAAACCATGGCAGAAAGGTTGTCAGAAGCCTGGGCCCGACCTGTTTTATTTGTGTCTGTCTTTTTGACCAGTGTGATCCGTACCATGGCTTAATCTCTGACTTGGTCCTGGAGGCCCATCTTGCTGTGCTTTTGGTGAATGTACAAGGGAATGCCCTGGGCACCTTGCCAAAGGCAACTTCTCCCTACTAGGTCTGGATCCAGGCCTGAGGCTCTGCACTTCCCGCCAACACTGGGGCTGTGCTCAGAATGAGGTGGGCCTGCATCCACAGTGGGTGGCGCCTCCTCGGAGGTGGCTTGCATCCTCCATCCTGACCACCAGCCTTGCTGTGTAATGTGGATGCTCCTGAGCAAGGGAAGAAGCAATTCCCAGCATGGCTGCTGGCCGCCCCACCCCCACCCACCCCAGGGCTCTGTACTGCGCACAGGGGGCTCCCAGCCTTGGGTTTCTGGTGCTGCAGCCAGAGGTGGTAATGAGCATCTGGAGACCTGTAGTCTGCTGAATAACACCAAAGTCTCATGTGAGGGAATAGAATTCACCAAATCTCCTCCCGACCCAGGACAATCAACTCTATTGCCAAATAAACAGCAAGCAAGAACATCAGGAGCACCACAGACAGCGCCTGAAGGAATCGGGATGGAGGAAAGTCTGACTCTCGTGAGGCAAGTGTGATCAGTACTCCGCAGAAGCACACGCATCACCACATCACGTGGCCATGTGGACCCGGTCCGTTCAGTTCAGAGCGTGGAGTCAGGCACCAGCTGAAGTTGGGCCCTTCTCCCAAGAGCTGGCTTTCTGGCCCGTGAGTTCTGAGGGGGCTCTGGGGTCCTGGAGGAAACAGGAGCCTTGTAGAGACCTCCTTCCCCATTGAGCAGATTTCTACACATTTGAAAAGAGCAGGAAGAAATTCTGAAAGAAAATGGAGTGAGGGTGGAGGGAAATGGTCTGGTGTTTAAACTGCTTGCTTCCAAAGCCTGCCAATCAGTGTTCGATTCCCTGCAGCCATGTAAAGCCGGACGCCAAGGGCTGTGTACGTTTGTGATCCCAACACGCCTATCTGAAGCTCCAGGCTAACTACACTGGTGTACTTTTGTAACAGTAAAATATATTGTAGGGCTGGAGAGAGGGCTTAGTGGTTAAGGCACCTGCCTGAGAAAAGTAAGGACCCATGTTTGACTCTCCAAATCTCAAGTAAGCCAGACTCACAAAAGGTGAGGCAAGCACAAGATCACATATGCTCACTAGGTGGCGCTAGCATCTGGAGTTCGATTACAGTGGCTGAGGCCCTGGTGTGCCAATTCTCTCTCTCTCTAAAATTTTATATATATATATATATATATATATATATATGTATATATATATATATATATATATATACACACACACACACACACACACACACACACATATATATTGTCTTGAAGGTGAGAGAAACACAGACACCTTGAAATCATCCTCTGATCCCCATGCACACATGTGTGCAAATAAATTTAGAAAGAATTTTTTTTAAAAGGAGATTTTGGGGACTGGGAAGTGGCTCAATGGTTAAAGGCACTTGCTTGTAAAACCTGAAGGTCTGGGTTCAATTTCCCAGTACTCACATAAAGCCAGATACACAATGTGGTGTGTGTATCTGGAGTTCATTTGCAGTAGCCAGAGGCCCTGGTGCACCCATATTTTCTCTCTCTCTCTCAAATAAAATAAATAACAATTTTTTAAAGGGATTTGAGGACTAGAGAAATGGCTCAGCTGTTAAGACGCTTGCCTACAAGTCCTAATGAACTGGGTTTGATTCCCCAGTACCTATGTGAAGCCAGATGCATAAAGTGACCCATGTATTTGGAGTTTGTTTGCAGTGGCTGGAGGCCCTGCCATGCCCATTCCCTCCCTCCCTCTCCCTCTCTCTCTCTCTCCATATATATATATACATATATACATGCAAGTAAATAAATAAAAATACTTTTCAAAAGGAATTTGGGGGCTGGAAAGATGGCTCAGAGGTCAAAGGCTCTTGCTTTGAAATGCTGTTGGCCTGGGTTCAAGTCACAAGCTGCCCGTGTAAGCCAGACAAAAAAGTGGCACCAACATCAGGTGTTTGTGTGCACAGAGGCAAGAGGCCCTGGGGTACCCATCAACACACACACACACACACACACACAGAGTCTGGAGAGATTTCTCAGTGGTTAAAGCTTGCTTGCCTGGGTTTGGTTACCCAGTAGCCAAGTAAAGCTGGACCCAAAGTAGCACATGCATCTGGCATTTGATTGCAGTCACAGGAGACTCTGGTGTGACCACACACATGCACACACACATGTAAATTAAAAGTTAAAGAGTTAAATAAAAATGAAAAATAAGCCAGGTGTGGTGGCACATGCCTTTAACCCCAGCACTGGGGAGACAGAAATAGAAGGATCGTTGTGAGTTTGAGGCTAGCTTGGGACTTACAGAGTAAATGCCAGGTTAGCCAGTGAGACCCTTCCTCTAAAATACAAACATAAAAGATAAAAGGGAGCGCCGAGGGGTCATCTCCTTGATGTTCAGCAGACAGAATTAAAGCTTTTATTTTTAATTTGGTTGTCCTCACGTGAGACAGTGACTAAAGCCACTGTCTGTCCAGACAGTTCTAGAAGACCTCAAGACACCAGTGCTCTCCTCACCTTTTCCATAGCTGCCTTTTAATCCCCAGGGTTCTCTGAGACCACAAACAGAAGTCTGTCCACATCACCCTAAACCACGGCTGGGCCAGACCTGCCGGAGGTGACGTCACCTCCTGTCCTGTCAGACGATGTGGTTTCTTGTGGGAAGTACAGTCCTGTCCTCTCCACGACACTTCTGGCACAAACAAGATTATAGATTAGATATACCTAATTATATCCTGGTAGGAAGAAGGGCAGTTGTAATGGAGTCTATGCACGTAGCTATTTGCCAGGACAGGTGGAGGGACCGACCAGAGGCCCGTAGTCCTCTGGGCAGGCTCAGCCTATCGTTGTTTAATTTTTACGAAGTTATGAGAGACTGATTTAGCTTGTGTAAACTCCAATCTTAGTATTGCTGCAGCCCCATGTGGGAAACCCCAAGGTACCAACTCTGAGCATCTATCTCATTTGTGAGGACATAGGTCCCACATCCACCTTCAGTAGGTCCTGGGAGAACCATGTCAGATAGTCTATGGGGAATTCGTACTGAAAGGCTGGGCAAGGGGGTCCTGCACTCTATCCCTAGGACAACAATAGCAACAACCAAAGGTAATGCAATCCAGTATGTTCTTTTTTTAAAAAAATTATTTATTTGACAGACAAAGAAGAAGAAGAAGAAGGAGCAGGAGGAGGAGGAGGAGAAGAAGAAGAAGAAAGAGATAGAGAGAGAGAGACGCTCCAGGGCCTCTAGGCACTGCAAATGAACTCCAGATGCATGCACCCCCTTGTGCACCTGGCTTACTTGGGTCCTGGGGAATCCAACCAGGGTCCTTTGGCTTTGCAGGCAAATGCCTTAACCACTAAGCAATCCCTCCAGCCCTGTTCTCTTTTTTTTTTAATTATTTATTTATTTGAGAGAGAGAGAGAGAAGCAGACAGAGAGACAATGGGTGTGCCAGCCAGGGCCTCCAGCCACTGTAAATGAATTCCAGACACATGTGCCACCTTGTGCATTTGGCTTTGTGTGGGTACTGGGGAATCGAACCTGGGTCCTTTGGCTTTGCAGGTAAGTGCCATAGCTTCTAAGCCATTTCTCCAGCTATGGATGGACGATGAAGTGAACCAGCTTCCTCCACCATGAAGGAGCTTCCCCTGGAATCTGTAAACCTGAAATAAACCCTTTCCTCCCATCAAAAAAAAAAAAAAAAAAAAAAAGTAGGAGACATGCAGTTAAATCTGAACTTGAGATGCACAGTAATTCTTGTAGGGCAAGTCCTGCATCTTGTGTGAGGCATGAGTGTATTTTCGGAGCCTGGCTGAGACTGTTTCGGGTGAGTTTCATCTGACCTCTAACTCAGTGCAGCCAAGAGACCTCCGAGGGGCAGAGAGAGCGCTGGTGCTTCCGAAAAAAAACTAGACGTTGCTTTTTGCCCGCACTTGCACTCGTGGAAAGGGGCCTTGGTTTAGAAGCATCCCTTGTTACTTCCTCATTGCTGTCACCGGGTTAGGGGAGCAGAAGTGTTGATTTCTGCTTACAGTTCTTGGGGATACAGTTCATCATGCCTGAAGAAACCCAGAGCAGCTGGTCATGTGGCACCAGCAGTCAGTAGGCAGAAGGGTGAGTGTGGGTGCTCAGCTCATTTTCTTCTTCTTTTAAATAAATTATCTTTTAAAACATATGTTTCATTTTATTTATTTACTTGAGATAGAAAGGGGCAGAGAGTGAGGGAGAGAGAGAAAAGGCGCGCCAGGGCCTCCAGCCACTGCAAACGAACCCCAGACGCATGTGCCCCCTTGCTCATCTGGCTAACGTGGGTCCTGGAGACTCGAACCGGTATGCTTTGGCTTTGCAGGCAAATGCCTTAACTGCTAAGCCATCTCTCCAGCCCTCAATTTCTTATGTTTTTTTTTTTTTTGAGGTAGGGTCTCACTCTAGCCTAGGTTGACCTGGAATTCACTATTTAGTCTCAGGCTTGCCTTGAACTTACAGCGATCCTCCTACCTCTGCCTCCCAAGTGCTGGGATTAAAGGCATGCTCCACCACACCTGGATTTTTATTATTTATTTATATTTGCAAGCAGAGTGAGGAGGTAGGGGAGGATGAGAATGGGCACATCAGGGCTTCCAGCCACTGCAAACAACCTCCAGATGCATTTGCCACTTTATGCATCTGGCTTTATGTGGGTACTGGGGAACGGAACCCCAGGCGGTCAGGTTTTGCAAACAAGCACCTTTAAGCACTGTGCCATCTCTCCCCAGCCCTCTCTTTCTTTTCTTAGTGATGGGATTCTGGGGATGGAAACTTGGGCCTTGACCATGGTAGACAAGCACCCTGTCACTGAGCTCTGCCCCAGCCCAGCCCAGCCTCACTGGGGTTGCAGGCACAGAGGTTGGGAAGGCAACAGACTTGGGAGCGAGGCCGCACCACGCTGGTTCAGAGCCATGGCAAGCATTGGCTCTATATTGTGGCCTTCCTGCTGTCATCCAGCCATCTAAAGAGCCCTTCACTCCCTGAGGGAGGTACAGCTGTCCTCTCAGCCCCCAGGAAGGCCTTCCTTCTTCTTCCAGCCTGAAATGCTAATAAAAGAACAAGTTCAGACAAAACGGAGAATGAGCCCGAGAGGTTTGGAGAGCAAAGTCTCCCTGGAGGTCACCGTGTCTGGCCCTTCCTGGTCATGCGGCTCAGGCTGAGGGACTTGGCTGTTATCGCTCTTGCTTTCTCTGAAGGTCAACTAGCAGTGATAATGAATTTGTTCCGGTCCTTTGGGGCCTGTCCATCAATTTTTCACTTAACAGTAGAAAATCCAGCCCAAGCAGGGCAGGGCTTATCCAAGGCGTCTCTTCTGTGTGATGTACCTTATTTTTGGCCTCCCCTCAGCTGAAAAGTCTGTTCTAGAATGCCACGATTGTCTTGTTCACCCCTGCGTCCCTGGTCCCCCGCCCAGTGCCTGAGCGTACACATGGTGTTTGTGGGAAGGTGAACAGTACCCTGCAGCCTTGGGCAGCCCCTGCCCCTGACAGAACTTACTTCATTCAAACAAGGGCTCAAGGAGAGGACATTAGCAAGCGATTTTGTACTTGGTAGGCCTATAATAAATTATGCTGGGCTGGGGATACAGCTCAGTTAAGAGTGCCTGCCTAGCATGCACAAAGTCCTGGGTTCGAGTCCCAGCACGGCATAACCTGGACTTGGTAGTACACACCTGTAATCCCAGCACCCAACAGGTAGAGGCAGGAGGATTTGGAGTCCAAGGCCACCCTTGGTTATATAGGGAGTTTGAGGCCAGCCTGGGATACCTGTCTTTTTTTGGTTTGTTTTTTTTTTTTTTGGTTTTTGCAAGGTAGGGCCTCACTATAGCCCAGGCTGACCTGAAATTCACTATGGAGTCTCAGGGTGGCCTCGAACTCATGGCGATCCTCCTACCTCTGCCTCCCAAGTGCTGGGATTAAAAGCGTGTGCCACCATGCCTGGCGGGATACCTGTCTTAATAAACAAAATGAAAATTATGCTGACTGGGGCTGGAACACAGCGGCAGAGCATTTGCTTAGCCTGCAGAGGCTGGAGTGCTATCCCAGAACCATAAATAAGTAAGTTATGCTGACCATCCCGTTTCCATTAGGCAATACTTCCCAGTCAGTCTCCTGTGTTTTAAAGAGCATTTAGATTAATCTCCAAAGCATTGAATTAGGTTGAAGTTATCATAAAAAGATGTGATTTCCTTTGTCAGGGAGGAGAAAGCACATTTCTTCTATCCTCTTCTGCTCAATCATTGGAAGCCTGCAAATTCAGCTGGACCAAAGAGGGAAGACCGATTTTACTTCATTCGAGTGCACAGCAGATCAGAGAAGCATGTGCACTGGGAAGGGGCTTGGAATGCAGGAGTCAGAGCCCAGGAGAGGAGAGCTCAGCGATTAGTTGAATGTAGGACACATGCTGGCTTTGTGTCATGTCTGTCGTGATATCTTATCCTGGAATGCCCCGTGCTAAGTAATAAGAGGCTCTGTTTCCCTCTTGTAAAATTCCAGAAACTCTTCAGAGGGGGCCTGATGACAGGTAAACTCTTGGGAGTCTCTGATTTTTTTTTTTTTTTTCAGGTAAGGGAAGTTCATGGAGGGAGGAGGAGGCAGGGAAGGAAAAAGCAAAGAAGGAGCAAGGGGGGAGAAATAAAAGGAAGAAAAGGAGAGAGAAAGGAAAGAAGGAAGGAAGGAAGGAATGAAAGGATTCCTTCTACTTCTTTTTAGTGCTGAATATCCAACTTGGGACCCTGTATATGCTGAGCTACTCTCCCAAATTTTAAGATATCTATCTATCTATCTATCTATCTATCTATCTATCTATCTATCTATCTATATCTATCTATCTTCTATCATCTATCATCTATCTATCTAAATTTGTCATGAATCTAGGAAATTATCTTCTACTCTTCTCTCTGCAAGCAAAGCAAGGCTGAAGTTTGGGGGTTGGGAGAGACTTCTCCATCCCCCAGCCCTGCTAAGCCCTCCCTCCATCCTGTGAGCACTCCCGTCCAGCTCCACGAATATTATGCTGTGCACAAAGGCAGCAATGTACACATCACCTGCAAGAGTTCACATGTCTCCCAAGGCATGTAATTTACTATAGAGTTGCTTACGCTGGAGAAATACAGCTGATCAATGCACCGCTAAGGACTCGAGAATCCGGGCAGGAGTGATTACTCAGCCACCCACTGGCCCGCAGGGGAGAGGAGAAAGAACTTCCATTAAGGACCACTTAGCCCCGGGCAGCGCTGCTCACCTCACCTTCCGCTCAGCTGGTCCTCGCTTCAGGCTGCTGAGCCAGTGTTGGGGTGAGGCGGGCCCAGTGACCGTCACCCGCCACTTACCCGCCAGTGAGTGCGGCTTGAGCTGGCCTTGGGGATAAAATGAACAATCGCATTTATGCAATTTCGCATGAATGAAAAATAACAAATATTAAAGGCATTTAAAAGTACTTATTTAAGAGAGAACGAGGCAGCTAGGGAGAGAATGGATGCACTAGGGCCTTCAGCCTCTGCAAATGAACTCCAGATACATGCGCCCCCTTGCACATCTGGCTTATGTGGGTCCTGGGGAATTGAACCTGGGTCCTTTGGCTTTGTAGGCAAGCACCTTAGTTGCTAAACCATTTTCTAGCCCAAAGGCGTTTTAAGTCCAAAATTTCTGTTACAGACTGTCATTTTGCATTTTGTTCAGTTAATAAGGACAAAAGGAGAGGGGGACAGAAGGGCATAGAGAAAGCCCAAGAATAAGAAAGGAGCAGAAGTCGGTAGACCGGAAGGGAAGATAGAGGACGTGGTACACTCACGCCTCGCTGCCCACCACATGCTGTTCTGTGACTCAGCACACTCATAGGTGTGGGGTTTTTTCATGTGTATAAGTGTGTGGTGTGATTAGGTATGTGTTTGCATGTTCATATGTATATAAGTTCATGCGTGTGTGTATGTACATGTGTGTGTGCACGTGGAGGCCAGAGAGCAACATTGCGTGTCTTCTTCACTCACTCTCCACCTGCATTTTGAGGATTTTTCACTGCATCTGGAGCCTACCTCAGGGCTTTTACATGGGTTCTGGGGGAGTCTGAATTCTCTATATCTATATATTTGGTGTTGTGACTAAATACCTGACAAGAAGTAGCTCAAGAGAAGGAGAGGAAGGTTTCAGGCTGGAGAGACTGTTCAGCGGTTAAAGCACTTGCCTGCAAAGCCTAATGACCCAGGTTTGATTCCCCAGGACCCACGTAAGGCCAGACGCACAAAGTGGCACATGTGTCTGGAATTTGTATGCAGAGGCCAGAGGCCCTGGTGTGCCCATTCTCTTGCTCTGTCTCTCTTCTCTCCCTCTCTCTCTCTCTCTCTCTCTCTCTCTCTCTGTCTGTCTGATTTCAAATAAATAAATGAACATGTTTTGGGAAAAGAGAGAGGAAGATTTTATTTCCACTCACAAGTCTGGGGGGTGTGGTCCATCGTGGAGGGGATCAGGAGGTTGGCTGGACACATTGCATCCACAGTGAGGAAGTAGAGAGCAAACAAGAAATGGGACCAGACTCCCCCAGTAACCTCCTCCTAAAAGAAGATTTCACAACCTTCCCAGACAGCTCCACCAGTTAGGGACCAAAGGTTCAAACACATGAGCCATTCGGGGGCAATTTACATTGAAACCACAAAAGCCAGTAACTCACTACATATCCAAGAATGACCTTAAACTCCTGATCCTCTTGTCTCCAGCTTCCAAATGCCATTACAGACATATAGGTCACCCTAGCTCTGGTCTGCCCTCTGATCTGTGCTGGATTCTATATGACGGTATTACAAAGAGCACACGACTCTTTCTCCCTGTTTCCTGGTACAGTTCTTCTGGGTCTTTCATGCCTGAGAGACTCCCAGTGGAGTCCCCTGGCCAGGAGTCATCCAGCTGCCTGACTATAAGAGCAGCTCCCCGAATAGATTAACAGGGGTGAAAAGGCCCAAAGTGAGGTCAGGAGAGGAGGTTGAGTAAAGGAGTGGTGGTGGGGGGCTAATCAAAATCTAAGAGGATATAAATAAATCATATGGAATCCTCCAGTTATGGACAATGGAACACTCAGGAGCTGTAGATCGTTGCTAGAACATTTTCAGTGCCAGGGATGGGATACCTTCCAGTGAATTGTTGGCCAGGGAGGTCCCTGATACCCCCAAAACATTATAGGCCCTTGCCAAGGCCCTTGATTTTCCACCAGGAATCAATGGTAAGACCCTATTGCTGAAGACTCCACATACTTGGGCTGCAAGGCTACTGAGAAATCTTGCTGGAACTGAACTGATAACCTCCTCCATGTAGACCAGCTGACAGAAAGCTGGAAGAAGCCATTCTACATGCAGTTCAATGGGAGAAAGAGATACCACCAGTGAAGATACTCAACAGTGGACACTGAACGCCTTATAGTAAATGAGCCAACGGGTGCAATAGTGGCATATCTGTCATGGTGGAAACCAACTGCCCTCCAGTTGGACTGGAGGCCCGCTCCAAGGGAAGGAATACATCCCTGATACTGAAAACTTAAAACAGGGGTAGTCATGACCCCTAGGGGTGTAACATCTGCTGATGTCCGGATAAGTGTATATACTATGCTTATCAAATTGCCCAGTGAGCACTTCTCTTAATGTTCATACCCTTATATTAATGCTACTGTCACTTTGGGTAGAGAATCTTCTCTTTTCAGATGGCAGTGACCTTGGGATGACTCAGAAGGTATCATGGTGCTGGAAAGAAGTGACTGGAGTACCGAGTAACATCTTGATCACACCTTCCAAGGCTCAGGGTCTAATGCAGAAGAGGTGGTGGAAAGAATGTAAGAGCTAAAGGAAGGATTGTATTCCTTACAATGTGCTCCCTCCAGACATAAAATGGCCTGCATATCCAATCCCTCTCAGTGCCTGACACTACCTACACAAGACCATCATAAGAGGAGGAAACGACCATGACATCAAAATAAAAGAGAGACTTACTGAGATGGGGAGGGGATATGCTATATGCTGGAGAATGGAATTTCAAAGGGGAAAAGGGGGGAGGGAAGGTATTACCATGGAATATTTTTTATAATCATGGAAAATGTTTTTAAAAATTGAGAAAAAATTAAATTAAATTTAAAAAAAAAAAGAGCAGCTTCCCCAACTGGACCCAGCAGAGGCTGGAAAAGACTACTTGGCCTGGAGCCAGATGGCAAAATGCCTGGTCATAGAGCAGCAGAGGAAAGCTCATATTCTGACATACCTGTTTGGGAGAAGGGGCCATCATTGTTCCTTGTGACTTACAGCCTCATGGACATTTTCCTTGGAATAAACCACATCCCTGAGGCTTCTTACGTTGTACTTTCTGTGCCCTCAACACAATAGCTGGAACAAGCTACCCTGCTTTTTTACTTTGTCCTGTCACCAAGAATAGAGGCACGCACTTGTTTATTTGGTCTTCACAGAGGAACATTCTTTGTCTTCCAAGGAATACATAAGACTTCCTGTCTTAGAACTCGAAGCCCCGAACACTGACTTTTCCATGGGAGTAATTAGGCTGATGGACTGAGCCCCAGACAGGAAATACATTCTTGGTGACCAGGTTGCGTGGAGACCAAGTGGCCTGTGCAGGGGACTATGGTGGAACTGAGTGTTTCCTGAGGTCACAGTCCCCTCGGAGAGCTTTGGAGGCGTGTTGGTAAGTTATGGAAGTGGCTCAGGCCCGGGCGCTTGCTCCGGGTGGTAACGATGCCAGCAGAGCCAGCCAGCAGGCTGCGGGTGGATCTCCCCCGACACCCCGGCAGACCTGCCGCTACAAGTGAAGACAGGCAATGCATCTTGGGTGCTTAATTCTCCTAACAGCCTCAGAGTGAAAGTAACAAAAAACAATTACTTAAAGAAGTCATGACACAGCTTTCCAGTGGAAAGAAGCGTACAATATTTGACGAGCAAGGGGAAAAATATCAAACTAGGTCTCAGTACACACTATAAAATTCCACTGTTACAAGTACAAAACCAAGAGCCGGGCGTGGTGGCGCACGCCTTTAATCCCAGCACTTGGGAGGCGGAGATAGGAGGATCACCACGAGTTCGAGGCTACCCTGAGACTACAGAGTGAATTCCAGGTCAGCCTGAGCTAGAGTGAGACCCTACCTCAAAAACAAACAAACAAACAAACAAAAAAAACCAACTACAAAACCAAGCCAGCCATGGTGGTACATGCCTCTAATCCCAGCACTCGGGAGGCAGAGGTGGGAGGATCACTATGAGTTCAAGGCCATCCTGTGACTGCACAGTGAATTTCAGGTCAGCGTGGGCTAGAGTGAGACCCTACCTTGGAGGAAATAAAAAGTACAAAATCAGGCAAAATTAGCTCAGGGTGATATAGAGGTCAGAAAAGCGACTGTGCCGGGGAGAAGACCAAGGGCTGGGGAGAAGGTTTTGGGATATGTTTTTATATTGACCCACAGGGCGGTTAATCAGGGTGTGTGTGTGTGTGTGTGTGTGTGTGTGTGTGTGTGTGTATGTAGTAATCCATGTAAAATTTGTGCACTTTACAGTATATAAAATACACAAGAAAATACATTGTGTATGTACTTTGTGATTTTATTTACAAAGTTTGAGAACAATGCAAGTAAGTTCTGCAGTCGGGGTTGTAGCTTCCCATAGAGTGCTTGCCTAGAACGTTTGAAGCCCTGGGTTTGGCCGCCAGGACTACGTAAACCAGATGTGGTGGTGTGTCACTGTAATTTCAACACTTGGGACACAGAAGCAGGAAGATCAGAAGTTCAAGGTCATCCTTAGCTGCATAGTGAGTTTTAGACCAGTGTGTGCTACTTAAGAACCTCACTCAAAAAAAGAATACAGTAAATAGGAATTTCTAGGAACGGGGGAGGGGGGTGGGGGTCAGTGGATAAGGCATGAGTACTGGAGTTTGAATCCCTGCTTTAAGTGCGGGACGAGCATGGTGGCAGCCTGGAATCCCAGACTTGGAAGGAAGGCACAGGGGATGCCTGGGGCAGACTGGCTCACTCTTAGAATAGCCAAATTGGTGAGGTCTGAGTTCAAGTGAGAGGCCCTGCCTCAGCCAATAAGGTGGAAGGTGATCAAGAAAAACACCTGACATCAACCTCTGGCCTTCACAATGTACATGTGCTCACATACATGCGCACCCTCACATATGTGGACATGTATACATACATGCTCACATGCCACACACACACACACACACACACACACACACACACTACTTTCTAAGTGGTTGTAGTTTTCCTTATCACTTTTTTCTTATCTGCATGTTCAGAAGTTTCCCTGGAAATATGCATCCAGCTTTTGAGGTGAAAAAAACCTAAATTTTAGTTGATGCTATCTTTTTTCATATAGCTTTAATTTTTAAATTACTTTACTTTATTTGAGAGAAAGAGGCAGAGAGAATGGGCATACCAGGGCCTTTGGCTGTTGCAAATGAATTCCAGACGCATATACCACCTTGTGCATCTGGCTTATGTGGGTGCTGGGGAATTGACTGGGTCCTTTGGCTTTGCAGGCAAACAGCCTTAACAGCTAAGCCATCTCTCCAGCCCTGATGTTATCTTAAAAAAACTTTTTTGTTTATTTTTATTTATTTGAGAGCAACAGACAGAGACAGAGGCAGAGAGAGAGAGAGGGAGAATGGGTGCACCAGGGCCTCCAGCCACTGCAAACGAACTCCAGATGCATGCACCACCTTGTGCATCTGGCTTACATGGGTACTGGGGAATTGAGCCTTGAACCAGAGTCCTTAGGCTTCACAAGCAAGCACTTAACTGCTAAGCCATCTCTCCAGCCCCCTGATGTTGTTTTTATTAAGTGTGTTAAGATACTTCTCAGGCTAGTTTTGAACAGCGAATAGTGAAACTGAGAAATGTTTAACACTTATAAAGCTCTTTTGAGGACGGGAGTGCATCTCAGTGAAAGAATACTTATGTAGCATGTATAAGACCTTGAATTCATCCCCACAACTGCAAAAAATAACAGCAAGCAATTAAAAATCCTGTTAGGAGTTGGAGAGATTGCTTAGTGGTTAAGGGGCTTACCTGCAAAGCCTAAGGACCCATGTTTGACTCTCTATCCCACATAAGCCAGACACACAAAGGTGAAGTAAGTGCAAGGTCGCACATACCCACTAGGTGGCGCAAGTGTCTGGAGTTCGATTGCAGTGGCTGAGACCCCCCTGGTGGGATAATTCCCTCTCTCCCCCTCACTCTCTCTAAAAAAAAATAAAATAATAATTTTAAAATGCCCATTAGGGGCTAGAGAAATTGATTAGTGGTTAAGGCACTGACCTGTGAGCCCTAAGGGCCCAGGTTCAATTCCCCAGTACCCATATAAGCCAGATGCACAAGGTGGCACATGCATCTGGAGTTTGTCTGCAGTGGCTGGAGTTCCTGGTGCACCCATTCTCTCCCTTTCTGCCTTTTCTTTCTCCCCTCCCTCCCTCCCTCCCTCCCTCCGTCCCTCCCTCCCTCCCTTCCTTCTGCCTCTCACAAGGTGTGCTGAGCCTGAAACGCGCTGTAGCAGTTAACTTTTTTCCACCTCGTGAGAAGCTGCCTCCACTGTTTCAGCTAGGAAGGAGCACGAGCTCTTCTCCTTGGGCACTCAGCACTCTCCAGCACCGCCTGAGGCTCCCAGGAGACAGAGTCCAGCCGCCAAATGCAGGTGCGAATTCACCGAGCAAAGGGCGCGCTGGTGGAAAGCGGGTGCTGTCAGCCTGTCACCTCATCCGAAATGAGATCTTTTCTACAGCACTATTCACGTGGCCACCCAGGGACTCTGTGGCCAGGAGGTCACCTGTTCTGGACTTCACGCCCACCTCAGTTCCAGGAACTCAGAGCATCAAGGCCGCAGGCACGGCCTCTCGTGACAGAGCCGATGGCTTACTTAGCCTTCATTTACTTCTGTTGCTCTTTCTAGAAAACTGCACCCTCCCTTCTGGCTCCTTCTGGGAGCTGATAGTCCACCTTGCACACACAGTGGCCAGCTGTCCCCTGTTCACCTCAGGTGGTGGGTGGACCTGCCACTGTGAGTTCTGGATAAATCCCCAGGCCCTGTGGCCTGTTCTTGGCAGCTGGGATGGGACAAGGGCGTTTTCCTCAATGACTCCACTTGTTTCGGGCCCTTGAGGGGAGGGGTTCACCCCCTTGTTCTCAGCCATGTGGGGGTCATGAGAGCCATCTCTGGCTTTCATCCTGAGAGCCTGCCACCCCTCCCTGGTGCTGCCCACCTCCAGGAAAAGGGTTGTTTTCAGCTCTGACACCCCTGGGTGTTGCTGGCACCAAAGCAGCGTGTTCTCTTGCCTTCAAAACACAGGAAACAAATGGCTCTTTCCTACACGGAAAGGAACAAAGTCAGCTCTGAGAGAGGTCGTGGGAGACGCTTTCCAAGTACCTCAGAGTCCTTGGCAGGATGGAGCGAGAACGCTCCTGTTTCAAATACGCCTTGTCAAGACTCCTTTGGAAGCCAGCTGCCTCGCTGTGTGGTGAAAAAGATTAAAGGAATAAAGACATTTGACTTTCTTATATTCACAACCTGCCAAAATGCTCATCAGAACTGGAGGATGGAGCTCAGTGGTAGTTTCCCTAGCAGCACTGAAATTAAAAAAAAAAAAAAAAAATCACATCCACTTAAGGATGCGGTGGGGGCCTTGCCGTTTGAAGAAATCAGTGTGCCCGAGGAAGTCCTAAGGAAGGCAGAACGTCCTGCAAGCTGATGTTGTGGCATCAGCCAACCAGGACCAGTCGGGGGTGGGAGGGGGCAACCCTAGCCAGGGTCTGGGTGGTGCTTAGAGCTGGTAAGCTATGAAGGATGGCAGCAGGGGGTTCAGAGGGCAGGGTCCTTCCAGGTGGGAGAGGCTCGAAGCAGAGAATGGCCGGAATAGCCCAGTGCTCCTCTGAGCTGGCTGCGCGGGGACTCTGGGCCCGGGTACCCAAGGTCTCAGATCCTCACTGTCATTTAACAATGTGCTATGCCAGCTGAACACCCAGGGCTTCCGATTTGGCCTTGAAAGACCCTTTGAGGGCTGGAGAGATGGCTTAGTAGCTAGGGCCTGTGAAGCCTAAGGACCCAGGTTTGATTCCCTAGAATCCACATAAGCCAGATGCACATGGTGGCGCATGTGTCTGGAGCTTTGTTTGCAGGGTCTACAGGCCCTGATTCGTGCGCTCTCTCTGCCTCCTTCTCTCAAATAAATAAATAAATAAAATATTTTAAAAAGAAAATCCCTTTCATATTATTAAAATATTTATTTATTTGCAAGGAGAAAGAGAAAATAAATGGGTGCGCTGGGGCTTCTTCCCATGCAAATGAACTTCAGATGAATGGGTCACTTTGTACACCTGGCTTTACGCGAGTAAAATCTGGGCCAGCAGGCTTTGCAAGTAAGTGCCTTTAACTACTGAGCCATCTCCCCAGCCCCTCGAAAGAACTTTTAAAAGTTTTTTGTTGGACTGGAGGGATGGCTTAGCAATTAAGGTGTTTGCCTGCAAAGCCAAAGGACCCTGGTTTGATTTCCCAGGACCCACGTAAGCCAGATGAACAAAGTGGTGCATGCGTCTGGAGTTCGTTTGCAGTGCCTAGAGGCCCTGGTACACCCATTCTCTCTCAAATAAATAAAACTTAAAAATATAAAAAATGTTTAAAAATAAAATTTTTCGGTGCATTGGCAAATTTTACATGTGTATATAATATATTTTGATCATATTTATTCTCATGTATTTCTCTTGTCCTCTCTACACCTGCTGGGCCGCTAATCCTTCCCAACTAGTCCAATGTCTAGTTTGATGTCTTTTGTGTGTATGTGCATGAAGGTGTGTGTGTGTGTGTGTGTGTGTGTGTGTGTGTGTGTGTGTGTGCGCGCGCGCACGCTCATGTGTGTGAGTGCAGGCCCATGTGTGCCCCAGCATGCATGTGGAGGTCAGAGGACAATGTCTGGGCATCAGGCCTCACCTTCCACCTTGTTTGGGGAAAGGCCTCTTTTGGTTCACTGTTCTGTTCACTAAGCTAGCTGGCCCAAGAGCTTCCAGAACAGTCTTCTGTCTCTGCCTCCCTTCTCACTGCTGGCATGCTAGGATTATAGATGCATCTGGTTTCATGCGGGACCTGGGGATCTGAATCAGGCATTCACGGTCACGGAGCATGTGCTTTATTCATTTAGATATTGCTCTTTCCATCACTCCTTTTTTGTGACCCACTGAGTCCAACCAGGACTGCTTCCATGAATAGGCATGGGGTGGGGGTTATTTACCAGAACATGGGCAACTATCAGTGGGTATGCCATTGAAGATGTTTCCTCGCGGGCTTCACGAGCCTCTCCCCCATCTATGATGGCACGTTGATGGGCCTTGTCTTGGACAGGACTTGGGCAACAGCCTCTGTGAGTTCATGTGTGAAATAGCCACGTCCTTCATGTCTGGAAGACAGCATTCCACAGTCCTCCTTCTCCTCCTCCAGGGCTTCCCTTCTTTTTGTCCCTTTTTCTGCAAGATTTCCTGAGCCTGGGAAGGTGTGATATAATTATTTGTCCCACTGAGGGCTGAGCACACAACAGTCACTTAGTCTCAGCACTTTGATGAGTTTTGAGTCTCCATAGCTATCACTACTCACATCAAAAAGAAGTTTTTATAGCCAAAGCTGAGAAATGTGGTTTTGTTTCTTTATTTTTTTGTATGTGGGACTAGGGATGGAAAGAAGAACCAAGCTGACCATCTACCACGAAGCTGCACCCCAGGCTTTTTATTTTCTTTTAAAAAAATTATATTTTTCTTTATTTATTTGAGAGCTAGTGAGAGAGAAAGAGAGAGAGAGAGAGAGAGAGAGAGAGAGAGAGAGGGAGAGAGATAGGCAGGGAAAAAGAGAGAGATTGAGAATGAGCACACCAGGCCTCCAGCCACTGCAAACAAACACCAGACACATGTACTCCTTTGTGCATCTGGCTTATGTGCGTCCTGGAAAATCGAGTTGAGGTCCTTTGGCTTTGCAGACAAAAATGCCTTAACCACTAAGCCATCTCTCCGGCCCTTTATTTTCTTTAAAATAATTAAAAAAAGATTTATAGGTCCAGAGAGATGGCTTAGTGATTAAGCGCTTGACTGTGAAGCCTAAGGACCCAGTTTTGAGGCTCAATTCCCTAGGATCCATGTTAGCAAGATGCACAAGGGGGTGCACACATCTGGAGTTCATTTGCAGTGGCTAGAGGCCCTGGCACGCCCATTCTCTCTCTCTCTCTCTCTCTCTCTCTCTCTCTCTCTATCATTTTCAAATAAATAAATAAATTTTAAAAAGATTTATAAAAGAGAGACGGATTGAGAGAGGGAGGGGATATGATGGAGAGTGGAGTTTTAAAGGGGAAAGTTAAGGGAGGGAGGGAATTACCATGGGTTATTGTCTACAATTGTGGGAAGTTATCAATAAAAAGTATTTTTAAAAATTAAAAAGATGTTTTATTTATTTGCAAACAAATAAAGATGGAGAGACAGAGTGGCCTCTGCTGCTACAAAAGAACTCCAGATGCACGCACTACATTGTGAATCTGGCTTTATGTGGGCACTGGGGAATCAAACCCAGGTGGTTAGGTTTTGTAGGCAAGTGCCTTAATGGCTGAGCCATCTCTCCGCCCCTTGTCTTTTGTGTATGTGTGTGTGTTATGTGACCCATTAAATTTGATTAGGTTTGCTAATTAATGGTCAACTTGCCAATGGCTATACCAATTGAAGAAAATGTCTCCTTCTGCCTCAGCAACCAAGACTGCCAGTAGTTGTTTAGGGAAAGGTAGTTCCTCGCAATCCCCTTCCCCATCCATGATGGAATGCTAGGGAGCCCAGTCTTGTGCAGGTGACCACACGGCTCTGAGCTCATGTGAGTGATGGCCATGTTGTGTCTGGAAGTTAGTGTTCCACAGCACTCCTCCCCATCCTCCAGCTCTTACCAAGAATTCTTTTCCGCTCACAGTGTAGGTTTAGACCAATAACATTTGTGTGTGGGGGGGGTATTTTCAAGGTAGGGTCTCACGCTAGCCCAGGCTGACCTGGAATTTACTATGTAGTCTCAGGGTAGCCTCAAACTCATGGCGATCCTCCTACCTCTGCCTCCCCAGTGCTAGAATTAAATGCATGAGCCAGCATGCCTGACTTTCTCAGTAGCATTAAAAAAATATTTATTTGCAAGGAGAGAGAGAATGGGTACACCAGGGCCTCTAGTCGCTGCAAACCAACTCTAGACACATGTACCACTTTGTATATGTGGCTTTACATGGGTGCCGAAGAATCAAACCTGGGTTGTTAGGCTTTCCAGGCAAATGCCTTAACCACTGATCCATCTCTCCAGCCTACCCATGACAATTTTTTTTTTCAAGGTAGGGTCTCACTCTAGCTCAGGCTGACCTGGAATTCACTCTGTAGTCTCAGGGTGGCCTCAAACTCACTTGCACTTGCCTCACCTTTGTGCATCTGGCTAACATGGGATCTGGAAAGCAGAACATGGTTCCTTAGACTTTGCAGGCAAGTGCCTTAACCATAAGCCATTTCTCCAGCCTCTCATAACATTTTTTAAAATTATTTTTATTTACTAGTTAGAGAATGAGCATGCCCAGGCCTCTTGCCATTGCAAACAAGCTCCAGAGGCATGGCAATTTTATGTAGCTGGCTTTATATGAGCATTGCCTAGGGAACTAAACCTGGGCCACAAGGCTTTGCAAACAAGTGTCCTTTTTTATTTATTTTTATTTTTATTGTTTTAAATTTTTTATTTATCTATTTATTTGAGAGAGACAGGCACAGAGAGAAAGACAGATAGAGGGAGAGAGAGAGAATGGGCGCGCCAGGGCTTCCAGCCTCTGCAAACGAACTCCAGACGCGTGCGCCCCCTTGTGCATCTGGCTAACGTGGGACCTGGGGAACCGAGCCTCGAACCGGGGTCCTTAGGCTTTACAGGCAAGCGCTTAACCGCTAAGCCATCTCTCCAGCCCCGAGTGTCCTTTTTTAATTTAAGATTTAAAAAAAAATTTTCTCAATTTTTATTAACATTTTCCATGATTATAAAAAGTATCCCATGGTAATATCCTCTCTCCCCCCGCCACTTTCCCCTTTGAAATTCCATTCTCCAGCATATCCCTTCCCCATCTCAATCAGTCTCTCTTTTATTTTGATGTCATGTCATGGTCTTTTCCTCTTCTTAAGATGGTCTTATGCAGCAAACAAGTGTCTTTAAATCACTGAGCCATCTCTAGCCCTCAATAACATTTTTTTTTTTGGAATTTATTTTGTATTAGAATACAAAACAAAATGAGGTTTCACTATGGTGCCCCAAACAAATTATTTTTGTTTCCCCTCACTCCCCTTAGCCTCCTTCCTGCCGTCATGCCACAGGCCTCCTTTGTCCTCCCATCTCATCACCTGGGGTCCCTTCTGTGGCCTCTATCTGGAATCATAGCCTGCTCTTAGTCTCACATCCCTGTATTTACACACACAAAACCGTAAAAGTTAGGAGCCATGTGTTAGTGAGATCTGTGCATCTTGCTGGCAAAAAAAAAAAAAGAAAAAAGAAAAGAAAAGAAAAGAAAATTGGTTTTTGTCTTTCTGGGCTTGGCTTACCTCGCTTAGCATAACTTTGTTTTCCCAGTTCTATCCATTTTCATAACTTCATTTGTCTTTACAGCTGAATGAAACTCCATGGTTACAAAGAAATTTTTTCTGCCCTATCTTCGGCAACGTTCCGAGTCTTAGAGGGTGTGACAGGGATGTCTCACTTAGCGCCAAGCGCTCCACTGTCCTTTCTTCTCAGCGCTGTGATGAGTCTTGAGTGTCCCCAGCAGCCACTGCCCTCTGCAGAAAGAGGCTTCCCTGACCAAAGCTGACAGCAGCCCTGGTCCACGGGTGGAAGTGTGCACACTTGGAAGGCAGTTTGATGGACGCAACAAATCCATTTAGCCAAACGACAGTAGTAGCTTCCCTCTGAGGGCCTGTGACCTCTCCAGCTACAAGCTTTTTTTTTTTTTTAAATACTTTTTGTTCAATTTTTATTTATTTATTTGAGAGTGACAGACAGAGAGAAAGACAGATGGAGGGAGAGAGGGAGAGAATGGGCGCGCCAGGGCTTCCAGCCACTGCAAACGAACTCCAGACGCGTGCGCCCCCTTGTGCATCTGGCTAACGCGGGACCTGGGGAGCCGAGCCTCGAACCGGGGTCCTTAGGCTTCACAGGCAAGCGCTTAACCGCTAAGCCATCTCTCCAGCCCAGCTACAAGCTTTTAACTAGGTTACAGAATCACAATTTGACCTTTTCCCATGGGCCTCAGGAAGGCCCCACATGAGAAGACCCTAAAGGCCAGGCTGATCGGACAGATGGTCCCCCACACAGGGCTGGCACCGACGCACTGATGTACCCTTGAGCCAAGACCCGGGAGCTGACAGCTTGGAGGTCAGGGATGAGGCTGCGGTTCATCTGGCTCAGCATCAGGCCACCTGAATGCAAGAATTTTTCCAGCCTGGGCACTCTGTGAAGGCTAACAGGGCCACCTGGCTTAAGATGGTCCTACTGGTGCCCAAGCAAGCTGCGGGTATATGGGCACCCAGAGCAACAAAGGGTGAACAGTCAGCTCTTGACAGTTGTGGAGAAGGCCGCTCGTTCATCACCTCCTTGGTCCCGAAGCCCTCTTACTCAGTCCTGAGGCCTTACTCGAGCTCTAGATAGAGAGGGCTTCGGGGCGAGGGAGACGCGCAGCCTTCCCACAGTGGTCTATCGCCACTGGGCTTATCTCCTTCTTCTTCCTGAGGACTGCTAATGCAGTCACCTTCAAATTTACATCCAATGGCTGGAGAGATGGCTCAGCAGTTAAGGTGCAAGCCAGCAAAGCCAAAGGTCCCAGGGTTTGATTCCCCAGTCCCCACATACAGACAGCTGCACAAGGGGCACATGTGCCTGGAGTTTGTTTGCAGTGGCTAATGATCCTGGCATGCCCATTCTCTCTATTTGCCCCCCCGCCAAATAAATCAATCAATTAAATTTAAAAAATTACATCCAACCTTGGCCCTTGTGAGAGAGGTAAAAAAGGGTGTTGTAGCTACCTTCAGTCATTAGGCTTAAAGCGAGACTATGTAGGGCCAACCGGGCTGTCTGTCACTATAATTACAAGGGGTGGGGGAGGAAAGGAATGTGACTCATTAATGAGGCTTTTAATCTCCACCCAGCGTGGGACTGTACTCCCAGCCTCACACATTCTCAGTGAGAATGGCCACCTTTCTATTATGTAATACACTTCCAGGCGCCACCAAGTCCAAAGGCAACAAAAGTATGGAGTATGTCCGGCTGCCAGCCATCACCTAAGGAGAGCCTTGGTCCCAGCTGGAGATGAGTGTACTTCCCAAGTCGATGTTATAATTAAGCCTCCTTCCCATAATTGTGCTCATGTGCATGCCGGCTTGCATGCAGGCTCTGCACCGAAGCTGCAGTCTATATTTAGCTGCCGTTCCCATCACACGCTGCTACAGCACACCCGTCTTATTATGCTGGGAGTGCAGGCTTTGATTGGCATGGTAATCCCAGGGGGCTTAAAATGGGAAAGAAATAACTAGTGTCTTCCAGAAACCATCCCACCAGCAAGATGAAAGCAGCCCTGGTTTTTACTGACTTCCTGAGCAGGGTGTCCAGAGCCCGCTCAGCATCCAGAAAGACAAACTTCCACCTGCAAGAGGCAGGAAAGACAATCTGGTCGCCCACCTATCCTCAGGTTGTGCGTGGGGAGCTGCAGCTCTTGGGAGATGGAAGGAGGAATCTCAGATCACACATGGCTCTTTTTAGTCTATTCTTTCTTTTTTGTGGGTGGTTAAGGTGCTTCCCTGCAAAATCTAAGGACCCAGAGTCCAGTCCCCAGAACCCACACAGGCCAGATACACAGTGGCACATGCATCTGGAGTTTGCAATGGCTAGAGGCCCTCATGTGCCCATTCTCTCTCTCTAATAATAAATAAATAAATAAATAAATAAATAAATAAATAAATAATTTAAAAAATTTATTTGCATGTTTGTGTATGGGTGCTCGAGGGTCGCTTGCTGAGCCCGTTTGGCTTTGTGTGGGTTGCTGAGGAATTGAACCTGGGCCAGCAGGCTTTGTAAGCAAGTGCCCTTAACCACTGAACCATCTCCCCTGCCACTACGCATAGTTTGTTCTTTCTTTCTTTCTTCTTTCTTTCTTTTTTTTCAGAAGCGGGGTCTTACTCCAGCCCAGGCTAACCTAGCACTCACTCTGTAGTCCCAGGCTGGTCTTGAATTTACAACGATCTTCCTACTTCTGCTTCCCTCATGCTGGGATTAAAGGCGTGCACCCCTCTCACCCGGCCCTATACGTGGTTCTTGACCAGCATTCATTTCAGTGCAAAAACAAGCTGAAGGCAGGTGGCAAGGAAGCTCCAGCTCTAAGGGAGAAGTGGCTGTGGCTGAGAAGGCAAGCTCTTCAGCAGGATGAGAAGCAGTAGAAGCAGTGTCTCTTTTAAACCACCCACGGGGTAAAAGAGTACGCACTTGATGAGATAATTTATGCTGAATGAACGCAAACTACCATCTCTCGAGCGGGATTGCAGGCCACGATCGCGCCAGCACTCCTGCGTGGGCTCTGTTCGTCATCCCTGGATTACATAAACCCACAGGTTTACACCGACAGGGGTTAATCCACCCCAAGAGGCTGTGACTATTAGGAAGATTAGAGGTTTTACTGACGCGTTTGGATCCCACGTCAGGGAAAAGGTAGCCACGAGGAATGCTAAAGGCCACTTCAGGAATGTGACCTTTGACTCTCCATGTGCATTTGCACTTACTAAAACATGTCCTAGGTTGGACTGAAATCCATCTCAGCTCATTAGTTGTACTGCCTGGAAGGTCGATTGGAGATTAGATTCAGCAAACACCTTGAATGTGAAAAGTGAAGGGTCCTTGAGACAGGCACTCTGGGAATGGGCTGTTTGGTCACTTTGCTGTCCAATCTGAGCTCAGCAAGGGCTTTCCATGGGACCTGTCACAATGCTATCTCTGATGGACGAGGACAGTGGCGTGCCCAGAATCCTATGCATGGCCATTCCCTCATGTCAGGAATGCATTCATGATCTCAGGGTTTCCAGGTTTCGTGCTCATTTATCTTAAAAATAATTCATCTACTTACTTGCACATATGTGTGCATGCACACCAGGGTCTCTTGCCACTGCATATTAATGCCAGATTCATATATCACTTTGTGCATCTTTTTTTACATGGCTGCTGGGCAATTGAACCCAGGCCATCAGGCTCTGCAAACAAGCACCTTTAGTCAGTAAGATATCTCCCCAGTCCCTTATTTACTTATTTATTTTTTGTTTTTTAAAAAATATTTTATTATTTATTTATTTATTTGACAGATAAAGTGGGGGGAGAGAGAGAGAAAATGGGCATGCCAGGGCCTCCAGCCACTGCAAACGAACTCCAGACGTGTGCACCCCCTTGTGCATCTGGTTAACATGGGTCCTGGAGAATCAAACCTGGGTCCTCTGGCTTTGCAGGCTTAACCGCTAAACCAGTCCTCCAGCCCTGTTTCTTTCTTTCTTTTTTTTGAGGTAGGATCTCACTGTAGCCCAGGATGACCTGGAATTCACTATGTAGTCTCAGGGTGGCCTCAAACTCACAGTGATCCTCCTACTTCTGCCTCCCAAATGCTAGGATTAAAGGTGTGCGCCACCAGGCCTGGCTATTTATTTATTTGTTTATTTATTTATTTATTGAGAGAGAGAGAGAATGGGTGTACCAAGATTTCTAGCCACTGCAAACAAAGTCCAGATGCACGTGCACCTTGTGCATCTGGCTTATGTGGGTCCTGGGGAATTGAGCCTGGGTCCTTAGGCTTTTCAGGCAAGTGCCTTAACTGCTAAGCCAGCTCTCCAGCACTGCTTAGCTATTTTTGAGACCATGTCTCAAGTACCCTGTGCTGAACTGGATATATAGCTGATGATAACCTTGAAGTTCTGATCCTCCTTCTCCCAAGGGCTGGGATTACAGTTATGTGCCACCATACCCAGTTTGTATAATGCTGGGGGTTGGGCTAGGCAAGCACTCTACCAACTGGGCTCCTTTCTCAGCCTGCTTTACTATTTTTTTTTAAAGATTTTTATTTTTATTTATTTATTAGGGACCGAGAGAAGGAGAGAGAGAGAGAGAATGGCACGCCAGGGCCTCTAGCCACTGCAAACGAACTCCAGACGCATGTGCCACCATGTGCATTTGTTTTACTTGGGACCTGGAGAATCGAACCGGGGTCCTTAGCCTTCACAGGCATGTGCCTTAACCGCTAAGTCATCTTTCCAGCCCCTGCTTTACTATTTTATTTTATGTTGCTAGGGGTGAACCCCAAGGTCTCCCGCATGCTAGGCAATCACCTTACCACTGAGATCCGCTCCCAGCCCTTCCCCAGCCCTTCAACCTTGTCTCCGCGTTCTTACCGTAAGCATCTTGCAGGGAGGACATCTGATACCTGCTTGGGACCCTGGGTGCGCGGTGCAGGAGACCTTCTTGGAACTGACCTGTGTGAAGAGGAGGCGGGGACAGGGTATCCTTTTCATTGGCTTGGCACAGGCGGCATGGTCCATGAGAGGCGTCGAGGCAGAGCTCCTGACCTGGCAGCTTCCCAGGTGAGCCAGGTCCTCTGTGTGCCATGGCGAGTGGCCGGTTGCCCTGAGCCTGTCCTCTAGCCTTGCCGCCGCCCCCAGCTCCACATCCCTGTCAACCCCTCAGGTCTAGGTGGTTGGAGTGAGTAGAGCCTGTTGTCAGCAATTCAGAACCCTCTGGCTGACACAGGACAAAGGCAGCAGGGGGACAGGGAAACAGGAAGTACTGAGGAGTCTGGAGACATAAGGAAGTTGGCAAAAGATTCTGAAGGATGGCCACCGTTGGTTGAGGCCATACAATGCACGTTCTCTCCAACCGTCCTGGCGACAGCTTTAATGAGCATCGTCATTCCCGTTTGCAGGCAAGAGAATAAGCCCAGAGCGACTACAGAGTCTGTCCGAGGACACAGAGCCTTCAACCGTGACTTTGGGATTCAGACCCAGATGCTTAGTGGGCAAAGCCTGTTTTCCCCACCTGCTACTCTGCCCGGGCCTAGCCTGCCTGCGCAAAGGCCTGGAAAACTGGTTTCCCCAGGCCCTTCATTTCTTTCTTTCTTTTTTTTTTTTGGTTTTTCAAGGTAGAGTCTCACTCTAGCTCAGGCTGACCTGGAATTAACTATGTAGTCTCAGGGTGGCCTCATACTCACGGCGATCCTCCTACCTCTGCCTCCCGAGTGCTGGGATTAAAGGCGTGCGCCACCACGCCCGGCTTTTCATTTCTTATCACTTCCAACTCGCAGCACCAGGCATCCAGCTAGTGCGATCAATGTCACGGTTCACACGCGTGGGCCTCACAAGTGAAGGCAGTCACTCACCCACGTTAGGAAACACCCATCCACCGGGGGAGCGTTCCCAGGAGAGAGGGCAGATGGCCGGCCGAGCCCATCACAAAGGAGAGGGGCTCACGGTGGCGATCTTACTTTGTCCGTTCAAACACCATGCCATCTGAGGAGCTGGGACGTGGCTCAGTGGGCAAAGTGCTTGGCACACACACGTGAGGACCTGACTTTGGATCCCAGCACTCATGTAAACGCTGGGCATGGTGGCGCGTACCTAGAATCCCAGTGCTGGGGAAACGGGGACAGGAAGAGCCCGAGGGCATACTGGTTAGCTAGCCTGGCCAAATTGGTGAGCTCAAGGTTCTGTGTGGGACCTTCAAAAGTAGGAAGAGACTGAGGAAGACCTCCAACATTGAACTCTAGCTTCTCTACGCACACGCACACTCATACATGAGCCCCACACATGCAAATAATTGCGTTATTTGAATTTTCTTAAGCAAAGGTGCATTGCCTTTGAACCCAGGCATCCCTGAGTTTGGTCAAACTTGCCTTGCTTCTGAAAAATGGGAATGCCAGGAAACATAAATTATGGGCCTGGCCAGACATGGTGGCTCACAGCTGTAATCCCAGCATGCAGAAGGCTGAGGTAGGAGGATCACTGTGTACTGAAGGCCACCCTGGGCTATAGAGTGAATTCTAGGTCAACCTGGGCAGAGTAAGAGAGACCCTGCCTCAAAAAGAAAAAAAAAAAAAAAACTACAAGGAAAATTGTGATTATGATTACATGGTAAGATGATGAATAATTTTTATTCTCTCCTTTATGCATTTTGGGCGTTAAGTAAGTCTCTTCATTTTTATTTAATTTTGGGTTTTTTTTTTTTTTTTGAGGTAGGGTCTCACTCTGGTCTAGGCTGACCTGGAATTCACTATGTAGTCTCAGGCGGTCCTCCTACCTCTGCCTCCCGATTAAAGGGATTAAAGGCATGTGCCACCACGCCCAGCTCAAAGTCTCTTTATTTTTAAATTTGCATGTATTTACGTGTGTGTGTGTGTACATGAGCGTGTGAATGGGCACACATGCTGCAGCACGCATGTGGAGGTCAGAGGGCAACTTCGAGGCGCCTGCGCTCTACCTTCTTTGAGGCAGGGTCTCTTGCCACTGCAAACAAACTGCCAGTCTGCAAAGGAACATCTGACTAGCTGGCCTGTGAAAGTTGGACTCTCCTGGCTCTGCCTCCCATGGCCACAGATACATTGAGATCACAGATGCATGCATTGCTTTCTATCTGGCTCTGTGTGGGTGCTGGGAATTGAACTCAGGCCAGAAGGGCTTGCAAGCAAATATCATTCACCGTTGAGCCATCCCCTGAGCCCCAGCAAGTTTCTAGTATTGACATGCACACACATTCTTCTAGCTATAGGGAATAAAAATCCCTGCCGCCAAGCGGGTAGCACAATGAGTGCAGTGATGTGTCCACAGGACTGGAGTCTAAGGAAGGGGAAGGCCCCTGGCACAGCAGGGGCAGCAACGGGCCCCCTTTGTTCTTCCCTGCCGCCTCTCTGGGCACTGACTGTGGCAGTCTAGGAATCAGTGGGGCCCAGAAGCCTCCAGGCATCACAATGGGGTCATTCTTTCTATCACCTCCTTCTTAAGAGTTTGGGAATCCTTCCAGAAGCCCTGAGAAGGGACACATGCCCACTCACTCCTAAGTCATCCTAAGGCAAAGAGGTGTCAGAGACTTTTGCCGTCCCTGCCGGAGTCGCCCAGCGTGGAGGAGCGTATTCACCTGATTGAAGCTGTGGGCTAGGGAAGGAGGTGTGGGTACGTGAACGCAGTGCGCACAATCTGTGTATTTACTAGTGCATATTCACGACATAAATTCTTCAGTTCTGTATTAGCTCCTATTCTCAATGCTGTGACAAAAGATACTTGATAAAAGCAACCTAAAGAAGGAATGGGTGGGGCTAGAGATGGTTCCGCAGTGAAAGTTTCTGGCTTTCAAAGCCTGGTGGCTTGAGTTCAATTCCCCAGCTCCCACATAAGGCTACGTGCACAAAGTGGCACATGTGTCTTTTGTTCATCTGCAGTAGCAAGAGTCCCTGTAGTGCTCTCTCCTTGTCTCTCTCTCCTTGCAAATAAATAAATAAATAAAATATTTAAAAAAGGACCTAGGTGTGGTGGCGCACACCTTTAATTCTGGCACTTGGGAGGCCGAGGTAGGAAGATCAGTGTGAGTTTAAAGCCATCCTGAGAGTCCAGAGTGAATTCCAGGTCAGCCTGGGATAGAGTGAGACCCTACCTCAAAAAAAAAAAAAAAAAAGAAGAAGAAGAAGGAATGGGTGTTCCCTCGCTCAGAGTTTGAGAGGATACAGTCCACCATGGCCAGGAAGGCATGGCGGCAGGAGGAGGAGGAGGCTGGTCACATTGTGTCTGCAGTCAGGAGACAGACACAGACAAATGCTGGTACTCAGCTTGCTTTCTCCTTTGTCTTTTTTCAGCCCATGGGCTCATGCTGTCCACATTCAGAATGGCTTTCCCTCCCCAGGTAAGCCTCTCTGGCAGCATCCTCAGAGATGCACCCAGAGGTGTATCTTCTAGGTGATTCCAAATCTGGGCAAATTGACAGTGAAGACTGATCATGATAAATTATAAAATATTTTTTTCTTTTTTTTTTTGTGGCAGGGACTCACTGTAGCCCAGGCTGACCTGGAATTCACCATATAGTCTCAGAGTGGCCTTGAACTCATGGTGGTCCTCTTATCTCTGCCTCCGGGGCACTGGGACTAAAAGCATGTGCCACCACACCCAACGTAAAATTTGTTTTGAGGCAAGCCCAACAGACGGGTCTTTTTTACGTGAGAGAGAGAAAGAGAAAAAGAGAAAGAATTGGAGTACCAGGGCTTCCAGCCACTGCAATTGAACTTCAAACACATGTGCCCCTTGTGTGCATGTGTGACCTTGCGTGCTTGCATCACTTTGTGTGTCTAGCTTATGTGGGACCTGGAGAGTTGAACATGATCTTTAGGCTTCAGGCAAGAATCTTAATCGCTAAGCCATCTCTCCAGCCCTAAAATATATTTTTAAATATTTATTTATTTGACAGCAGGGTGGGGGGGGGAGGAGTGAGAGAGAGAGAGAGAATGGGCGTGCCAGGGCTTCCAGCCACTGCAAACGAGCTCCAGCCACATGTGCCACCTGTGCATCTGGCTAACGTGGGTCCTGGGGAACTGAACCTGGGTCTTTTAGCTTTGCAGGCAAATGCCTTAACCGCTAAGCCATCCCTCCAGCCCCTAAAATAGTTTTTAATTACTCTTGTTGCCTGGTGTGGCACACAGCTGTAATGCCAGCACTTGGAGCACCAAGGCAGGAGGATCTTGAGTCTGAGTCCAGCCTATGTTCCATAGTGAGGCACTGTCCTAAAAACAAACAAACAAAAAAATGCTTTTGCAATAACCACTACTTAAGACTTTGGCCAGAGCCATACTGATTGCTCCCTCCATTCACAGAAAAGCATCATGGCCTCACCTGGGACAACACTCTCGTCTGGGCTCTGCTCCAGGACATGCCTGTGTCTCTGAGAATATCAGGAACTAAACAGATCCTGGCAGTCACAGGGTGTGCATTTCCTTGTGTGTACTCCCTTAGGTGCCGCGAAGCAGGCCATTCTCCTGGGCCTTTCTTGAGCTGTGCTGGATCAAAGATAAGTTTGTCCTGAGCTGTGAAAAGTGCTAGACTTTCATCAGACATGTTTTCATACAGATTTCTCCAACACTTAAGGGCTTGGCCACCCTAAATGAACTGGTCTTGGAGGTCATTCAGAGCCAGCACTGCTTGTCTGAGGCTGGGGTAGGTGAAGTCATTGGAGGTGGCCCCTGCCCACCAAGGCCACCTGAGACACCTTCTCAGTGTCTTTTTTCAGACTGGAGCTGGCTGCAGGAGGAGTCATTTATTTCTTTCAGCTTTTTGCAATGTTGATTGACCAAAGAAAACGGGTGGGGGGAGGGGTTGGGGAGGAGGCAGAAGTTAAGAGAGTGGGTTCAATGTCTTTGTCAGAATAAGCTTTCCCCAGGAGTGGTGGAGCACACCTGCAACGCTAGCACTAGAGAAGAGGAGGCTGAGACAGGAGGATCACTGCGAGTTTGAGGTTACCCTGGTCTACATAGAAGGTTCCAGGACAGCCAGGGCTGTGTCGCAAAACCCTATCTCAAGAAAGAAGAAAGTAAAGGAGGTGAGAAAGGTGGGAGGGAGGGAGGAAATCTTTTGCTTTTTTTTTTTTTTGGTTTTTCGAGGTAGGGTCTCACTCTAGTCCAGGCTGACCTGGAACTCACTATGTGGTCTTCTCAGGGTGGCCTCAAACTCACGGCGATCCACCTACCTCAGCCTCCCAAGTGCCGGGATTAAAAGTGTGCACCACCATGCCGGGGCTCTTTTGCTTTTAATTGAGACCTGACATGATCTAGCAGCGTTTGCTGTTAGGACAATAAAAATGCTTGTGTTTGGAGCTGGGGAGATGGCTCAGCAGCTAAAGGCACTGGCTTGCAAGGCTTGCCAATCTGGGTTTAATTTCCCAGCACCCATGTAAAACTGGATGCAAAGTGGTGTGGGCACCTGTGATCCCAGTGTGCCCAGAACAGTGGGAGGCAGAGCCAGGAGAACGGGCCGGCTAGTCTGACATTCGTTCACAGTGTGGAAGTTCATGTGCAGCAGCAAGAGACCCTGTCTCAAAGCAGGTGGTACACAGACGCCTTGAAGTTGTCCTCTGTCCTCCACATGCGTGCTGTGGCGTGTGTCCCCTCCCACACTAAGAACAGTGAGTCTAAGAGAAAAGAAGCGAAGGAAGGCAAGAAAGGAAAGAGGGGAGAAAAATAGAAAACGCTTATTTTTTTGTTGATTCGTCAAGTGAATCTCTTTGACCTCATTCTTCTCTCTGCAGCCTACACTTCATCTTCAGGTCCTGCGTTGCACGATTTCTTCTCAAATTTCTTTCCCATGTTGTTTCATGCTGGGCCCTCAGGAGCCGAAGTGTAAGTCTCAGATCAATGAGCAGATGGGAGAATCGGAGCGACATTAAGGGGTCGTACAGGTTATTGTCACTAGCTGTTGACAGATTTAGGAGCTGGGCTGGCTGAGCCACCATCTGGGAATCTTCTAAGGTCAAACGTGTCCTCGGTTTGCGAGCTCCTCACAGCATGCAGGGGTACACGGGTGTCACATCTGTCGGGTCGGGGCTCTGGGACAGGAGGCGTCCTGGTGATGCCATGTGTTGAGGTACTGACTGGGGTTTGCACCTCAACATCTGGACTGGCAGCTCTTGCAGCTGGTGAGCTGGGCGAAGGGAAGAAAAGCAGGAGAGCTGAGTGAATGGGACAAAGGGAAGGCCCGGACCCCGAGTGTGCCCTTGGGGAAGGGAGATGGATTCAGATGGAGTTCTTGGCCCGGGGACACTACTCACCCTCTAGGCACTCCAGTGTCCTCACCTTTGGGGTGGGTTGTTAGGAGGATCAGGGCACAGGGCTGATGTCATAGGCACACAGGGGAGGAGGCTGTTCTGACTCTGCCATGCAATTGCAACGGGAACCATGTTTGGATGTCCTATGGGGACAGAGGAACCAGCAACTGGCTGCCAAGTTCCCGATTATCTGCTGGGATTTCCTAGCCACTGCTGAGGGACCCGGGAGATGGCTCAGCAGATAAAGCACTTCTGGCATGGGTGGGGTATGGAGTTCAGATCCCCATGTACATGCCAAGTGGGCATGTTTTGGCTATTTGTAATCCCAGCATGTAGGAAGCAGAGATGAGATGGGGGGGAGGGTCCTCCAGGCAAGGTGGCTAGCTAGATTAGCCAAATTGGTGAGTTCTAGACTCAAGTTAGAGACCCTGACTCAGTAAATAAAGAGGAGTGCAATTGAGGAAGACATCTCACGTCTACTCCTGGCCTCCACATGCACATAGATGCACATGCATGTGCCCACAGGCATACAAACACATATATGCGTGCATACCACACACACAAACACATGCAAAAAACTACTAGTGTGTGACATGAACTCAAGGTGCTGGTGTCATAGTGGGCTTGAATGCACCCCTGAACTTAAGGGGCTGGTCCCTGGCAGTCTTCCTGTGCTAGAGAACACCATGTGAGTCCAGCAAGCTTTCCTCTAGGTGCACATGAGCTTTTGGACACAAGGTCTTTGCTACTGGGGACAATAGGGTCCTTGTTCTTGGTTCCTTCTGAGGCCAGGGTCAGCCAAGGGAGGATCTGGCCAGCCTGGCCCCTCCTCCTGCCTCACTGCCATTCTTGGGCAGCAACAGTGGGTGAGGGAGGACGGAGTGTACAGCCCTAGAGGGAGGCCAGCCTGGAATAGGACCCTTCACTGGTTGTGCTTGACACAGTTGGTGCCATGGAGAATAGCAAGCAGGACACACCTTGTCCCTCCAAGTACAGCTGCATGTCACCCTAAGAACCTTGTGCCCAACTCTTAACACTAGCATCAGGGAGCCAAGCTATTTGCAAATAGCGCCTTTGTAGATGTAATTTAAGGATCTCAAAATCATCATCAGGCTGGAGAGATGGCTTAGCAGTTAAGGCACTTGCCTACAAAGCCAAAAGACCCAGGCTCAATTTCCCAGGACCCACGTAAGCCAGATGCGCAAGGTAGCATCTGGAGTTTGTTTGCAGCTGCTGGAGGCCCTAATGTGCCTATTCTCTCCCTCCCCATCCCTCTCAAATAAATAAATAGATAAAAATAAAATATTAAGAAAATCCTCATGGATGTAGAAATCAGGTGAGGTGGCACACACCTGTAATGTCAGCAGTTGGAAGGTAAAGGGAGGGTCATCCTCAGCTACATAGCGGGTTCAAGGCCAGCCTGGGAGATGTGAGACCTTGTCTCAAAATAACCACACACGTACAAAATAAAACACAACAGAAAAACTCACTGTTGATTTAGGGTTCATCCTAAATCTAATGGTTGATGGTTCCATTGATGTAAAGGAGAAACGCCTGACAGGCTGAGACACAGGGGGAAAAGGCAGGCAGTGATGTGGCCACCAGCCAAAGAATGCCTGGGGACGTCAGACGCTGGGTAAGGCTGTTCTGCCTCCAGTGCCACAGGCAGGAGCTGGTTCTGTGGTCACCTCAGGAGACTCTGCTTCTGTTGCTTTAAGCCAGCCAGGTTGTGGGCATTGATTCAACACTTGTTGGGTGCTTCCTGGCTCAGCATGGCAGTCTCCTGCTCCCCGCTGCGGGAAGTTCAGCGCCAGCCCTCGTGTCCTGGGGGGTGTGGAGGGAGGCCACCTGGGTTGTTCTTGGTTTTGTGTCAACGAGGTTATACATTTCTGGGGCACAGTGGAACCCCCTTATTAATATCCTACAGGAAGCTGGAGGTCACATGCTAGCAGTAGGGACCCAGTACCCGACCAGAGGCCACCGTGGGGTAGAGCCAGGCAGACACAAGCCTTCTGAAGGGGAGTTGTACATTCAAGCTTTGACATTTTATTTTATTTTTTAATCCTCTTATTTTATTTATTACAGAGAGGGAGAGATGGGGGGGGCAGGTAGAGAATGGGCGTGCCAGGGTCCCAGATGCATGTGTCACTTTGTGCATCTGGCTTACATGGGTACTGGTGAATCGAACCTGGGTCCTTAGGCTTTGCAGGCAAGTGCCTTAACCACTAAGCCATCTCTCCAACCCTCACTCAGCTTTGAAATGTCAAAGCTTAGACTGGATGCACAAGGTGGAGCATGCATCTGAAGTTTGTTTGCAGTGGCCTGCTGCTCCCATTTTTTCTCTCTCTCTCTCTGCCTCTTTCTTTCTCTCTCTCAAATAAATAAATAAATAAATAAATTTTTTAAGTTGAGTGGGGACTGTATGCCCAGCCAGGCAAGATTACTATCTTTTCATAAACTCTGGAGTCTCCTGGAGTCCAAGAGACTCATAATTAATAGAAGATATTTGACTAAGAAAGATACCCGTATTTTTTCAGGTCTATATTGAGAGTTATATAAATGAAGATGGGTGTTTTCATCACATTTCCTTATAGGTCTTTTGAACATTATTCATATTGAGGGTGTTTTTTTTTTTGGTTTGGGAGAAATTTAAGATGGGTAAGGATTTATCTGTATAGAGAGGATGATGTCAGTAGCTAGCTAGAAGAGTGGGTAGGATGATAATAATAACGTGTGTGTGCACAGAACATTCGGAGGCAGCGCTGTAGGCTGCTTGGCTGTGGGAAGTATTTACAAAGTGCTTTTTTTTTTTTTAAACAAACGTTTTGTTATCTGTGTTCAACAACCCGTGAGATATGTTTTCCAACACCAAATTCCACCAACAGTCAATTATTTTTTTTTTCCCCTGTGGAGGAAAACAAACCCCTAAAAGCTGCATTGATTGAGAGCCTCAATCCGGTACACAAGTCCCACCTGTGTGGGAAGGATGTAAGGTATGAAATGAGCACTGGACTTGAACTTCTGATCCTCCCGTCTCCCCTCTGGAGTGTTGGGAAGGCACTGCTTGTGCCACGATAGCCAACCAAGTGCTGTATTTTGTAAAACAAACACAAAAGAAATGTGACGGGGCGGGGGGATGGGGCTGGAGAGATGGCTTAGCAGTTAAGGCATTTGCCTGCAAATCCAAAGGATCCTGGTTCGGTTCCCCAGGACCCACGTAAGCCAGATGCATAAGGGGGCGCATGCACCTGGAGTTTGCAGTGGCTGGAGGCTCTGGCGTGCCCATTCTCTCGCTCTCTCTTTCTCTCTCTCAAATAAATAAATAAAATCTATTTTTACAAAAAGAAATGCGATTGGGTGGTTTACTTTCATTTGTCTGAGCTGAAGGCATCTGTTGTCCTAAATTTCATCACACTGTTTCCCCCTGCAGACTCCCCCTTCCCCCTGCAGACTCCCCCTTTTCCATGCAGACTCCTCCTTCCCTCTGCAGACTCCCCTTCCCCCTGTAGACTCTGTTCAGCCAGAGTTCACCCAGGTTTGCCTAGTGACACGGGTTTAGAAGAGCTTTCTGAAGAGGAGTGTGATAGCAAAAGCACCATGTCCAAGGATGCTTCCACTCAGCCTTATGATGGTGAGAAGACAGAGTCAGTCACTCAGCAGAAAGGCCTAATTGAAGGCTGGTCCACTTCATCCTGACCTATTTTATTTTATTTTATTTTTATTTATTTGACATAGAGGAAGAGGGAGGGAGAGAGAGAGAGAGAGAGAGAGAGAGAGAGAGGGAGGGGGAGAGAGAGAGAGAGAGAGAGAGAGAGAGAGAGAATGGGTGCGCCAGGGCCTCCAGCCACTGCAAACGAACTCCAGATGCATGTCCTACCTTCTGCATCTGGCTTACGCGGGTCCTGGGAAATTGAACCTGAGTCATTTGGCTTTGCAGGCAAATGTCTTAACCACTAAGCCATCCCTCTAGCCCCTGACCAATTTTAAATAGGGTTCTGGAAAATGCTACAACCCTATTTAGAAACTGAGTGGCTTAGATGTCATGGAGAAGAAATAGTCCCAGTTCCTGGTGTGTGTGTGTGTGTGTGTGAATGGATATGTGTGCACATCCTGTGGAGGCCAGGGGACAACCTCTAGTGTTGTTTCTTAGGCACCATCCTTGAGGAAGCAAAGTTTCTTCCTCACCCGGTGCTCGCCATGGAGGTTAGACTGGTTGGCCAAGGAGCCCTAGGGATGCTCCTGTCTCCACCTGTCCAGTGCTGGGATATCATGATGCCATCCCCGGACATGACTATTTTTCTTAACATGGTTTCTGAGAATAGAACTCAGGTAACTTGTCATGCTTGCATGGCAAGCACTTGATTCACCACGTTAGCTCCTAGTGCCCAGCTCTAGGGGCGGGGGGGCATACCTCACAGCGCAAGTGCAAAGCCCCATGGGAGGCGGTGGCATCTGACAGGGCTTCGGGGAGCAGCAATGGGCTGAAGAACCAGACAGGCTGCAGCTGCGTTTCAACTGGGTGTGTGTCCCGGGCATGGGCTGAACACATTGAAAAAAAAAAAATCCCTGCTTTTATTTATTTTTGTGTTGCCGAGTATCAAACTGAGGAACTCACACAGGCCAGGGAATTGCAATCTACTGTCAGCCTTGCCCTCCCCTCCCCTCCCCTCCCCTCCCCTCCCCTTCTCTTCTCTTCTTTTCTTCCCCCTCTCTCTTTCTTTCAATTTTTTTCAAGGTAGGGTCTCACTCTAGCCAGGCCGATGTGGAACTCACCTCTGTATTCATAGTATGGCCTCAAACTCAAACTGAGCGCTGGGATGACAGACGTGTTCTACATGCCTGGCTACACACGCTGTCTCTCTATGGTCTGCTGCTTAATATGGGGTCTGAATAAGCTAAGGTGCTGGGTCCATGACTGTTGAATTAACAAAAGAATGAGTAAGTGGACAGATGAGTGGAGATGAAATTGCACTCATTCCAGACAAGAACAGTCAGGAACAAGATTCACAGGGGACCTCATAGGGCAGCCTTGAAGTGTGACTTTCCTTCTACAGTCACCATTGTTTTGAGCAAGGGAGCGGGGGTTCACGTGTGTGTTTGAGAGAGGTTGTGTAGCTGTGTGAGGACTGCCCTGAGGAAGGACAACTAAGGCAGGGCAAGTGACATCTAGGAACGCCGTCTCTCTAGACTGACTAGAACTGTTTAAGAAAGACACGAGGCTGGAGATACCCTGTGCAGACCTGGCCTCTTGGCCCTGAAGTTTCCGCAGCTTGGAAATGATGCAATGTATTAGCTCAAGGCCACTGGATTGCTACCAGGGCTCAATTAGGAAATTGTGCCTGTAGGGTAACCTACATTCGCAGTATTTTTCCAGGCTGGAAACTCTGCCAGATGGCCTGTGTCAGGGAGACTAGGCTGCGCCTCACAATGCTGTCCTTAACTCTTTTTACCACCGCCTGGATTTCGAATAGGGCTCTTCTAGGTGAGGGCCCCGATGGGCTCTGTGACCGACATAGGTGCAAACACAAATGTTGGGGCACCCGAGGACATGAGAGAGGAACCAGCAAGTGTCCTGGGCCTCCCGGCACAGCTTAGATGACGGTGACCCTTCAGCGGCATTGTTCGTCCTTCTTTTGTGCCGCTTGGTTGTGGTGTTGAAGACGGAGTATTAGTTAACTGTCACTCCTCCCCAGTGTCCTTCCTGTAGTGACCCTCCCCTAGTTGCTGCCCCAACCCTCTTGTGCCAACAACTTGACGTGCTTTCACTGAGAGGATGCTCAACGGGGCTCTAAGAGCAATGGAGAAGAAACGGCTTAGAAACCAGCAGTAGGGGCCCCGCTTCCAGTTAGTATTGTTGGAGGAGGTGTCTACAACAGATGCACATGTGGGTGTGCACGGGCACTCCATCCTGAATGCTGACGTCACCCAGAGGAGACCACGTACAATGAAGGCCTGAGAGCCAGGCTCCTAATGGAGAGCTGGAGTGCGCATTCATTCCATAGCAGCAAGTGCCTTGCTGTGGTTGCCAGGATCTGAGCATCATTGGACTCCATGCCAGGGGCACCAGGGAGATGTGGGGGGTCTTACCCAGAATCTGTCAGGTCTCCCGCCTACTAGGTGAGAGGAGGCAACAGACAGGTGAGGCGTTAACCAAAGAAACTACTTACCAAGCTAGGAGCAGGCCCGAGGCATTGGAGTATTCTCTTGCAAGAACAGGACCTGGTGAGAAGGGAAGAGGCGTTCCATTATAGACAGGAGCAAGGAAGGGCTGCTCGCCCACTGAGCCCCTCCCTGTGTTTGTTACCTGATGGAATCCACAGGGTGGGAGGAGGGACTTGCTCAGTACCAATGCTGCCCTTTTCAGCCCCCACACAACTCTATTAGCCCAGGGAATAGAGAAAGGAGAAGAGCTGTGTATGGTACTTACAATTCACAAACAATGTGTATGAGAAAATTATTTATGATTTGGGAAGATGATGGCTCAACAGGCCAGGGCTCAATTCCCCAATGCCCATGTAAAACCAGATTCACAAAGTAGCACATGCATCTGGAGTCTGGTAATAGCAGCAAGAGGCAAGGGGCCCTGGCACGCCTACTATCATTATCTCCCCTAGCAAATAAATATAAATAAATAATAATAATAATAATAATAATAATAAGTTTTAAATGATTTTACCTTTTAAAATATATACATATTTCTCTTTCATATACATACATATACATATACATATACATATACATATACATATATATATACATAAAAAAGAAAGAATGGCCACATCAGGCCCTCTAGCCACTGCAAATGAACTCCAGACGCATGTTCCACCTTGTGCATCTGGCTTTCGTAGGTACTGGGAGAATCAGACCTGGGTTCTTGAATTTTGCAGGCAAACACCTTAACCACTAAGCCATTCTCCAGCCCCAATAATAAATATATTTTTTAAAAGACTCTATCTTAAAGAAGGTGGAGCATAGACACCTCAAGGCTGTACTCTGACCTCCACATGTGTACTGTGGTGTGCACACCCATATATATATATATATACACACACAGTAATAATTTTAAATTTTTATGTATTTGCAAGGAGAGAGAGAGAATGAGAGTGAGAGAATTGGCACATTAGGGATGTATGTACCACTTTGTGTATTTGGCTTTATGTGGGTGTTGGGGCATCAAACCCAGGTCACTGAGCCGTCTCCCTAGCCCAAGACAGCATCTCTTGCTGCTACAAGCCCAAGCTTTGGGTCCCTCTGGTTTCCCCTCCCAGTGTTGTGAGCTCATTGAGATCAAAGACACATGCACTACTTTGCACCTGGCTTTGTGTGGCTCAAGGCTTTACAGGCTTTGCAAGCAAGTGTTGTTAACTGCTGAGCTATTTCCGCAGCCCCTGTATAGTGCTCTTTTTTTTTTGTCTGATCCTCCAAAACAAAACAAAAACTGAACTGGGTGTGGTGGCGCACACCTTTATCCCAGCACTCAGGAGGCAGAGGTAGGAGGATTGCTGTGAGTTCAAGGCCAGCCTGGGACTACAGTGAGTTCCAGGTTAGCCTGGGTTAGAGTGAGACCCTACCTTGAAAAAACAACAACTGGGATGGAGAGATGGTTTAGCAGTTAAGGTGCTTGCCTGCGAAGCCTAAGGACTCAGGTTCGAGTCTCCAGTATTCACATAAGCACAAGGTGACGCATGTGTCTGGAGTTTGTGCCAAATCCTCACTGTCTCTCTTTCTGTCTAATAAATAAAATATAAAACAAACAAACAAACAAAAACTGGGCATGGTCACGCCTGCATGCCTGTCACTCCAGTTAAGACGGTGAAGACAGCGGATCGCTGGGGCTCCCTGGTCAGGCAGCCAGTCTGACTGAAGAATGGCAGCTCCAAGTTCTCCGTGGAGAGCGGGGAGGGGGATGGAGGAACTGTAAAGGTGGACATTTAACATTCTCCTCTGGCCTCCACACATGTACACATTTGCACATGCACTCACACAACTCCACACACACACACACACACACACACACACCACTCACTCACAACCGCAAAACATTTTAAAAAGATTATTAAAAAAGTCCACCAAATGGACTTGAGTCTTCCCACTCACTTTCCTGATGCCCCTTCCCTTCTCAACACACGGAGGTCTGTCTTCTGTCCCCAAGTCCTGATGAATTCATATTTAGTAAGGATCATGAGCCTTTGGGTGCCAAAGTCTGGTAACTCTTGTTTTTTTCTTATTTTGACCAATACTTTGTAGCCTTAGGCTCTGTGAACTGCACCTCACTCAAAGTCCCCACTGGACATGGGCACCACTGCCTCCCATTTCCCTTCGACCTCTCCAACTGCTTAGCAGCTCTCCTGGTTTTTATTCACGTCCCAACTCTTTAAAAAATTTTTTTAAAGTTTTTAAATTTATTTGAGAGAGAAAGAGACACATGGAGAGAGAATGGGCATGCCAGGGCCTCCAGTCACTGCAAATGAATCCCTGATGCATGTGCATCGGGCTTATGTGGGTCCTGGAGAATTGGACCTGGGTGTTTTGGCTTTGCAGGGAAATGCCCTAACCGCAAAGCCATGTCTCCAGTGCCATGCCCCGACTCGTAGTACTTGAAGTTCTTCAGAATTCTGCCCTCGGCATTCTCTTTGCCTCCATGTGCACATGATCCTGGGGCTCTAAGTCTCTCACTGGTGACTTCATTTCGTCCTTGCATAATTGCCTTCCTCAAATCCCCAGGCAAGGCCTTCGTGTTCATTTCTCTGCTTCTCACTAATAACATTTATCCGGTGACACATTTCCCTCTCCTTTTATATTGAAAAGTTTCAGGCACATATTCAAATTGCATTTTACTGGTCTGATCACATCCTGGTACATGGATATTTAGGATGTAGGTTACTCTATCCAGTCTTCCTTGCAGTTAAGCATGCCCATTTAACTACGTTCTGGACACACACACAAAACAAAACACCCTCAAAGGAGGAATAACAGCAAACAGAAAGACAGAAGGAACCTGTGTCCCCAGTGCTGTTCTAACAAGACAGCTGCATCCACTTTGCTTATTTTTCAGCGCTGGGGTCTAAGACTGCCTGTGCCAGATGACCTACCATTTCATCCAGGAACAACTTCTTTACCTTCTGTCTCTCTAGTTTTGAAATACTTTTAATTTATTTGAGAGAGGGAGAGGGAGAGAGAGAGAGAGAGAGAGAGAGAGAGAGAGAGAGAGAGAGAGAGGGAGGGAGGGAGAGAATGGATGCACCAGAGCCTTTTGCTCCCCCAAACTTCAGATGCACACACCACTTTGCGCATCTGGCTTTACATGGGTACTGGGGAATTGAACTAGGGGGCCGGAATTTGCAAGCAAACACCTTTAACCACTGAGTTATCTCACCAGCCCTTGTTTTTTAATTCTTGGCATTTGCATGTGTGTGCACATGCGTGAGGCAGCCATGGATCAATATCAGTGGCTCTCCATCTCATTTTTGAGACAGGGTCTCCTTGCTCACCTCACAGCATAGATGAAAAACTCACTGGAGCACAAGATCGCCCTCCTCGGGATGTCAGAGGCTCTCCCGAGCAAATAGCTCTCTGACCAAACAAGCACTTGGACTCGGCAGGACTCCAGACCTTGCCACCGCATTTCAAACTTGGCCGTATGAGATCCAATCAGTGAAACCTGCCTCTGAACACTGGAGACATCTCCAAATCTGGAGACGCCCACCTGGATGCCCCCCATTACACCTCTGGGGTGTTGTCGGTGTGACTGACTACACGGGAATCTTCCCTGATGGGAGTGAATGAATTCCTCGGCAGGTTAGTCAGGTCTTGGGTGAGGTGGCCATTGGCTGGTGATGGAGGTAGGTTCTTTGGCAGCCCTACACTTCATTCTCACAAGAGAGACCCCAATGTCTAACTGATCACAACACTTTTTTTTTTTTTTTTTGAGGTAGAGTCTCAATCTAGTCTAGGCTGACCTGGAATTCACTATGTAGTCTCAGGGTGGCATTGAACTCACAGTGATCCTCCTACCTCTGCCTCCTGAGTGCTGGGATTAAAGGTATGCGCCACCATGCCCGGCTGATCACAAGACTTTTACTTGGAGTTTTTGGTCAATGGCAACCAAGCCTGATCCCAGCCTACTTCCTTCATCCGTGCAGCAACATCTTTATATGTCACACTGTTGATGACCCATTTGAGAACTATGAGGGCTGGAGAGATGGTTCAGTGGTTAAAGCACGTGCCTGCAAAGCCTAGCAACCTGGTTTTGATTCCCCAGTACCCATGTAAAACCAGCTGCACAAAGTGACACATGCATCTGGAGTTCATTTGCAGTGGCTAGAGGTCCTGGTGTGCCCATTCCACACCCTCCCCCCGTCTCTGAATGCAAATAAATAATTTTTTTAAAAAAGATCTGAGCTCAACACTGAAAAGCACAATGGATCGTCATTAACTGGCGGGTGGGGGGGGGAGCATGTAGCAGTTGATTTTGGACACCTGGCTGGTAACACTGATTTGTAAACAATCAAACAGGCTGGGGTGGAGCTAAGTGATAGAGCATCTGCTTCGCTTGCATGAGACCCTGGTGATATACTGTAACTGTTTTATGACTAAAATCTGTCTTCCTTTTTACTTTTGAGGCAGGGTCTCACTCTAGCCCAGGCTGTTCTCACTCACAGTGATCCTTCTACCTCTGTTTCCCAAGTGTTGTGACTAAAGGCATGCAGCACTATCCCTTTTTTGTTTTTCTTTTCTTTTTCTTTTTTTTTAAAAATTGATCTATTTATTTATTTATGTATTTGATAGACAAAGAGGAAGGAAGAAAGAGAATGGGCACTCAGGGCCTCCAGCCACTGCAAATGAACTCCAGACTCATGTGCCCCCTTGCACATCAGGCTAATGTGGGTCCTGGGAAATAGAACCAAACACCAGTCTTTTGGCTTTGCAGGCAAATGCCTTAGCAGCTAAGCCATTCCTCCAGCCCTGCTTTTCTTTTTTTTTTTTGAGACAAGGTCTCATGTAGCCCAGGCTGGCCTTGAACTAGCTATGTAACCAAGACTGATCTTAAACCCCTGATCCTCCTGCCTCTCCTGCTCAGTGTGCTAGTATTACAGGCCTATAATACCTTGCCTGATTTCTTTAAAATCTGTTTTATCTATTTTTTGTATGAATGTGTGTGTGTGTGGTGTATGCAAGAGTATGGGCACATGTGGAGGGCAGACAGCCAGGGCTGTCAGTTCGCACCTTCCACTTGTTTGACAATACGTTTTCTTGTTTGTCACTATGAACGCCAGACTAGTCGGTCAGCCTGACCCTGCCTCCCACTGCTATTGGCACATTGGGATTACAGATGTATGTACTACTTGCATCTGGATTAATGTGAGCTGTAAAGATTTTAATGGAGCTGGGTGTGGTGGTGCACACCTTGAATCCCAGCACTTGGTCAGCAGACATAGGATCGCTGTGAGTTTGAGGCTAGCCTGGGACTACAAAGTGAGTTCCTCCTGGTCAGCCTAGTCTAAAGTGAGACCCTACTTTGAAAAAAACACAATAACAAAAATAATTTAATGGGAGGATAATATACATAGAAAATGAGAATACAGATCTTAGAGGTGAACTTTCTAAACTCTCTTGCTATCTAGATTGCCCGCCCCATGGTCTGTACTTCCAGATCACTTCCCCTGGTGTCGTTTAGCACGTTCCTTTGTTCTTCGTTTCCTGCAAACCTGGGTTGCCTCTCGAGGTTTGTCAGATTTGGTGCATTTCATTTTAATAGGTACAGCTGGGTTCTCCTACAGGGCGACTCATCTTATTTGATCTGTCTCTTTCAAAGCATCTTTTAAAAGTGGATGTGTGATCCCCACTCAGAAGCAAAAGCCATTCAGACAGAGACCAGTGAGCAGCGTGGGTGAAGAGGCCGGAAAATGATGGTTGGAGTTTTTGAAAGGTGCGATCAAGTAATGAATGATTTGCTTGTGTGTCCGGTAAACAGGCTCGGCAGGAAATTCCAAAACAGTTCTAAAAATGTTCTGGGCAATGGCATCCTCAAATGCACGGCCACCAAGGTGACTAATGTGAATGGAAACAACAGTGACATTGATGGAGAAATTGCATGTGTGGGAGGGACGTTCCACCAGGTGTCCTTTGGCAGTCACCAGCTCCTCCTAAGGACCCTTAAATGTCTCACCGTGTATCTCACACTTAAGAGTTTAAAAGCAGGGTTGGGAACTGCCGCTCTTGCAAGGCCTACCGAACACTCCACTGAGGACTTTGATCTCGTGCCTCAGTTCCACCCCACAGCCAGCTGGACAAGTGGAAAAGGATGCTTCTGGCTTCCACCCAGTCCCCCCCAGCCCTGGCGTTGAGGTCAGGGCGCTGCACGGGTATCTGAGCCGACAACAACAACAAAAAATAATAAAAACGTGGGCTGGAGACATGGCTTAGCGGTCAAGGCGCTTGCCTGCAAAGCCAAAGGATCCAGGCTTGATTCTCCAGGACCCACTTAAGCCAGATGCACAAGGTGGCGCATGGGTCTGGATCGTTTGCAGTGGCTGGATGCCCAGGCGCGCCCATTCTCTCTCTCTCTTTCTCTGGCAAAAAAAATCAAAAAATAAATAAACAAAATAGGGAAGCACAGAGGAAGGAGGACAGCAGCTCGGCTCGCACCCACGCCGGGAAGCTCGGGAGAAGTACCCAGCACCCGGACGGCGCGTCTATGGGCCGAGCCCCGCCCCCGCCACGCATACGGGGCGGAGCCGTGAGCCCCCGAGCCGGGCTGACGTCTCCCCGAGGCTCCTCCCACGCCCGTGGCTCTGGCATCGTGCGCCTGCGCGGCTGGACCCTGCCGGATTGTCGCCCCTCCCCCGCCCCCGCCGCGCCCCGTGTGCGCACGCGCGCTCCTTCCGGGTGGTTTCGGCCCCGCCCTCCCCGTCACCCGTAACAACCGCTCGAGCCCTCGCCGCGCCCCTTCGTCGCGCCCGCGCGCCCCAGCCTCCGCCCTCCCCCCTCCCCGGAACCGGCGGTCGAGCGGCGGCCGCCCAGCCAGCGCCGCGGCTCCGTCCTCGCCGAGCCGCCGGCATGAACACTCCCCGCTGCCCCGCGTCCCCGGCCCGGCCTTTCTGACAGCAGGTAGGCGCGGAAGGTTGTGAGGGCGCCCCGGATCCTCCCCCCTCCTCCCACGGCACCCTCCGGGCCCTGAGATTCCACCCGCTTCCACCGGAACCCCGAGAGCCCGGAGCGTGCCCGCCGCCCGACCCCCTCACTCCCGGGGATCCCCTTCCCTCGGAACCGCAGAGCCGGAGGGCATCTGCAGCCAGCCCCGGTCCACTCCGGGCGGCCGCGCCGGACCCTGCCGGGGTGCCCTGGCCCGATTGTCATGCAACAGAGGCAGCCCGGGTCGTGGATGCCACTTGGCCCGGTGGGTCACTCCGGATGCCCGCGCTGGGCATTCATGGGGGACCAGGCCAGCCGAAGCTGCTGGGAGCTGGCCTCGATTCAGGGAAGCTGGTGAACTGGCCGGTCCTTCGGCGGTGTGGTCACGCTGGGCACCGCCGGAGTGTTAAGTTTCTTTCAACACCATTGCACCCTTTTCTCCGAGACCCGTCTGTACCCGGTGATCATCCTTCCTTTTTTTTTTTTTTTTTTAATCCGGGAAGATAACCTTCAAACTAATTTTCCCAATTAAAAATTTAAAAAGATGATTAGATTCCCCAGTCGCGCGCCGGCCTCGTGAGGAAAGGCTTTTATGGCAGCAAATAGGACGCGGGTCCCAGAGCACCGGGAAGCGCCAGTCCCCGATCAAGATCGATGGAGGCTTCCAGGGCAGTTTGGGAGCACTGGGGGAGTTTGGCTCCGAGTCTCCCAAACCTCGTCTCGCAGAGATGGAATTAAGAAAGGCCAATGGTTTGCTTGAGGTCAACCCATGGTTACTACTCTGTGGTTTTCCAACTGTCAGGTGGTTTTCTAGCATAACCTGCTCCTTCCAGAGAGAAATGCCAAACATATCAGAGAAAGTTCCGATCTAATCATAGAAATGCAACAAGACATAGGTACTGGAGTAGTGTTTTTTTTTTTCTTTGAAATAACATATATTGGCATATTTTTTTTTTTACAGTTAGATTTTGGGATGTTTGCGGATATACAGTTCTGTACTTTTGAATATTCTTTCACTGTTTGTATAAAACAGCGTTCTTAATAATCCTTAACAGGACAGGTAGGCTCACTAGAGTTTTCTTCCCCGTTTTTGTTTCTTCTTTCTTCCTTTTGTTTTTCTCCCTGTCCTTTAAATAGGGGCTTGTGTCACAGATGACTCCAACACAAGTGCTTCCACAGAAATCCACATCCGCTGCCTGGCACCAGTGAGAGTGATTATTCTCAGGGGATTGGCCTCAGGCTCCAGCGTGGGATTGATTACTTTGCAGCTCCCACAGATCCTTGAAGCAGGAGATACAGGAGTCCCTTTGGCCTCCCTGCCATTGGAAGACCACCCCTGAAATTAGAGTGCAGTTAGAAAACAGGAAGTTCCTTTTGAAGCCAGCGGCTGACAAGTGTTCCAGCACTTAAGAAACTAAATTATTGTTAGTTTTTCTCCCTTTTATTTTTCTCTCTTCCAAGCACCAGCAAATGTCTTAGCATGTTACCATTTTTAGTTGGCTCCTACTAGAAGTTGTTCAGGAGAAAAATGATTAGAATACTTGAATCTGAGGATGTCATTGCCGGCAAGGACTAGCCATCTAACTCACTGTGGAGGCCCCCTCCCTGCTATCAGGGCAGTTTGTTTCATTCTTAGACTCTTATTACCTCCCTTATTAAGATATTTCAGCATCTTTTTGTTTTTCTTTTTCTTTTGGTTTTTCGAGGTAGGGTCTCACTGTAGCTCAGGCTGACCTGGAATTCACTATGGAGTCTCCGTGTGGCCTTGAACTCACAGCCGCCATCCTACCTCTGCCTCCTGAGTGCTGGGATTAAAGGCGTGCGCCACCACGCCTGGCTGAGCATCACCTTTTAATTTTTGTGTGCATGGAATATTACGTATTGTGGTCCCTTTTTGCTCTTAGGATGTGGTAGGGTACGTGAATGCAGACTTTACTTTTTCTGTTCTTGCTGTTCATCACGTGTCTTTCTGTTTTGCAGGTGTGAGGTTACCATTGTACTACAACCATGGTGCAGAAATACCAGTCACCAGTGAGGGTGTACAAACACCCCTTTGAGTTAATTATGGCTGTGAGTACCTTCATTTGACTAGCTTGTGCACATTCATCGTTACCATTGCTTCCCCTTTCTCTGTTATCAGGATTGTAAGCCTGACCCAGCTCTCCACACGGTGTCTAAACTATGAGCCTCCGAAAATACAAATCTGCACATTCATGTTGTCCTTTGAGAACACAGAAGTGGGATTCTGACCAAACACTTCCTGTGTCAAATTAGAATTCCACAAGTAGGGTAACTAAAGTATTGTGTATGTGTGTGTTTTAATATCTGAAGAATTTGGCTGAAAATAAACATTTTACTAGATGCAAAAAAAAAAAAAAAGTTTTTCAGTCACCTTAAATCACTGTAGAGGATTCCTTCCCTTCGTTTTGTTACTTTTAAGGTAATAATACCCATATATCATATAACCCGTGTAAGAAAATGCATCTGTCATGAAATATATGCCCTGAGGAAACAATGTCAGGCCAGACAACACATGTGTGTTCCTGGAACCATGCTCAGAACATAAACAGCTCAGTACAGAGGTGCAGTGTGCCTCTCGTGGGCGGAGCCCAGGCTGGCCTCAATCTCACTCACCCTGCCAAGTGCTGGGGATTACAGGTGTGCCCCAGCGTGCCTGCATGCTACCTTGGTTTCCATTAGCTGACCGACTGTTAACGGTGTCTGTTCTTTACATGAATACAAACCCCAGTGTTTGTGTTTTGTGTTACTGCTCAGCATTATTCTTGTGAAACTAGATGGAAAAGCAGAGTAACTCAAGACTCTTAAAAGGAACAAGAGGAAAGTTTTTATTTTTTAACTTAAAACTATATTTATTTACATGTAATATATGTGTTTGTGTGTGTATGGGCACGCCAGAGTCTCCTGCTACTGCAAATGAATGCCTGTCTGGCTTTACGTGGGTGGCTGGGGAATTGAACCCAGGCCTGCAGGTTTTGCAAGCAAGTGCCTTTAACTGTAGAGCCAGCTCTCCAGCCAGCCCCTTAAATTCTTCTTTGAGGTATAATTTACATACAGTGAAATGGCCACATGTCAGCCGTATAGTTTAATCTGCTGACAGAACATTGAATGTGCTCCAGAACATTCCCTTGTGCCCCTTCTCTGTCAGGTGTGAAGCTTGTTAGGGGGTGGCATATCTTAAAAACAGCTCTGTATTCCTTTGTTTAATGGAATGACTTCTAAGAAAGGGCTTCTCAGTTTGCATGCTGTTTGGCTTGTGGTCGAGTGGCGCGCAGGCCCACCCCGGCCAGCTTGAAAGGGAGTCTTGTTAGTGGCAGCACATGTGGTCTGCTAGGACTCGCAGAAGTTCAGGAATTCTAGCCGCGACTGGCTGGAGCCTGGTGGCGCAGGGAGGCTCCTGGCAGCTCTGCAGGCTGCAGTGGCAGTTAGCTGTCCCTGGAATTTCACCCCGTGGGACCCTCGCCCGTTCCTGCAGCGGCCAGCCCCGCGCCTGCGCCCTCGTGGCCTCCCCCGTGGCTTCAGCTCGTCTGCCTCCTCCCTGGCCACAACCTTTTGGCTCCAGTTCAGCATTGTGGCATTTTCTTGTTGGATTCTTTCAGTCTCTGAGTGACCAGTTCTTGTCACATTTCCTAGTTCACATTCTCGAGAGAGCACTTCCCCTGGGCAGGCTAGGGGCTGCTTCCGGGGGCTGCCTGACCTTTCTTCAGTTGGCATGGCTGCTGGAGTTCAGGGAAGAGGTGTCTGGGTCGGGGGAGAGGGGTCAGAAAGGCCGGGTCCTGTGAGGCAGAGGAGGAGGAGAGACAGGCACCAGGATGTCTGCCGAAAGTTTATGATTTAAAAAGCTTGGTGAAGCTGAGTGTGGTGGCACACGCCTTTAATCCCAGCACTTGGGAGACAGAGGTAGGAGGATCGCTGTGAGTTCATGAGTTTGAGGCCACCCTGAGACTCCGTAGTGAATTCCAGGCCAGCCTGGAGTAGAGTGAGATGCTACCTTGAAAAACAAAAACAAAAAAATACATATATTTATGTGTGTGTGTGTGCGTGTGTTGGGGCTGGAGAGATGGCTTAGTGTTTAAGGTGTTTGCCTGCAAAGCCAAAGGACCTCAGTTCTATTTCCCAGGACCCACGTTAGCCAGATGCACATGGTGGTGCCTGTGTCTGGAGTTCATTTGCAGTGGCTGGAAGCCCTGGCACGTCCATTCTTTCTCTTTCGCTCACTCTGCCTCCTTCCCTCTCTCAAATAAATAAATAAATAAATAAAATATTAAGAAAAAACTTGGTGTAAGTCTGATAGTTGAGGCAAAGGTTGCCCTTTTCTCTAAACACTAGATTTGATAAAGAAATGGTTTGATTGTCTAATGTTCAAACTTCCTTATTTACTGTTTTCAAAATTTTGAAGTTTGCTTGGAAATTTTATGCATGAATTTTGCATAAATTCAAATTCTGAGTCACCCCCGGTTACAAAAAAAATGGAGCTCCTTCTCAGCTGCTTTTGCTGTCAGCAGTGGTCCGTCTCCTCTTGAATTCAGTCTTGGCTCTGGAAACGTACCTTCCCTCTGCTACAAGTAGAATGCTTGTTACATTGCTAAGATTTTGTATAGTACCCTTTCTCCTTTATTTCTAATGTAAGTGTGATTTGACATCCTCAGAATTTAGTTTTCTCATCAAGGAAAAACAGTAATGTAGCGAATGCCTGTATCCTAGAATTCTTCTGACAGTCCCCTTAGCTCCTCATCCAGAGGGAGGAGAGAGGTCCCCCGCTAAGAACACAAAGGACGCTTCCACTGGGACGTCTGAGTCTGTGCTTCACGGTGCCTGCCTGGATTGGCAGGTGGGCTGTCGGGCAGGTGGCACACATGCAGCCTTAGACAGGTGCATCTGAGTCCTGGCTTTTGTGGGCCCCGCTGGAGAAACACTGGGAGAGAAGGAACTTGCCCAGCATAATGCCTTTGGTACAGGGGAGCCAAGGGTTTAATTGTGATTTAGGATTGCCAGAAAAATGTTAAGGTTAAAGGTGCCTATTGCAAATAGGTTAATACTGGGGATTAGATGTGTTAATTGCATTTCAATTGATTAAATGAAAATTTACTGTTTTCTCAAGGTCAATAGCATTGAAAAAATCATGTTCAAAGTTTCATTAGCTCATTTGAGTTAAAGAATGACATTTCAGCAAGCAAAACTGAAGTTAAGACTCTTAGTAGGCATTTGGCATTTTGGTGGTACTTCTTTTTTTTTTTTTTCTGGTTTTTTTTCGAGGTAGGGTCTCACTCTGGCCCAGGGCTGACCTGGAATTCACTATGTAGTCTCAGGGTGGCCTTGAACTCATGGTGATCCTCCTACCTCTGCCTCCCGAGTGCTGGGATTAAAGGCGTGTGCCACCACACCTGGCTGGTGGTACTTCTTTTGTGAGATGTTGGCCTGGAAATAGCACTGGTGAGGAGGAGAAAGTGCCCGGCTCCTTGCCCTGGGTGAGGGCAGAAGGCAAGGTAGGAGGCATGGGGGAAGTGGGTGGGATGGGGGGCACAGAGACCTGATTATTGATTTAGTGTTCTTATGACCCCATGCTTCCTTATCCCATCCTATTTCTTGAAAGTTCTCATCCGTGAAGATATCTCTATATGCTCAGGTGTCAGCCCAGCCCGGTTCCCGGGGCAACTGTCTGGACGCCCTCTCCAGCTGCCTTTGCTTTAAGGATTTGCAGGCCCACGGCAGCAGTGTGCGCTACAGATGAGCGCTTAGAGCCTGGTGCAGGCCTCGTGGGCTCGGCTTGCGGCGTTCATCCTGAAATTTCTAGGATAAGATGCACATTTAGCTCATCGGGTGGAGTGGTACCTGTGGTGGCAAGAGGATCTCAAGCTCAAGACCAGCTTGGGTTGCAGAGTGAGTCCCTGTCTCAAAATAAAAGTTACTTTTGGAAGCATTGGAGAGTTTTAGCTGCATTCCTCCTGTGTTGAGGGCTCTGGTTGGGAGTCCTGTGAGAGGGGAAAGCTGAGAGCACCTTTTTGAGGCCAGGCTTTGGCTCTCTGGCCTTTTTTCTGCCTAGAATGTCTGTCCACTTGGATGCTTGGGACTCACAATAGCAGAGACTGTAGTAGTTGAGCAGTTCCTCCACCCTCGCCCAGTTCTGCGGCTGCTGCGTACATGATGGACGAATCTGGCACCCCAGTCTTCCCCCTCCCCGCCCCCATTCTGGTTTCTGTTTTCTTGGGACTGTTGGATTCACACAGTGCCCCTGTCTCATCACTGTCCAGTGCAGACACACCCTGAGCTCGCGTCTTAGATTCTCCTTAGCTCCCTTCAGAGGAGTGACCACGTTTTACCCCTTCTGGACATCCTGCCATCTGCTCCTGACTTCACTTCAGTCCCAGGAGGTGGTTTTCTGCTGTTCCCTGTTCCTGTCGTCTCATTTCTAAACCCTTTCAGTTTTCCATGCGAGGCTGTTTGTATGTGAGGGTGCGTTTATGTGCGTGTGGTGTGTATGGACCACAGCGCTCAGGTGGAGGGTAAGGACAATCTCTGATGTCGGTGCTTGCCTCCCGTCTGGTTCAAGGCAAGGTCTTTCTCTTCTGGGTTCGCCAGGACAGCTAGCCGGCAAGCTTCTGGTGAGTTCTCTTGTCTCCTCCTCCCTTCTTTCCCTAGGGGTGCTGGGATTACAGATGATCACATTCTAGCATCAGGCTTTATATAGGTTCTGGGATCCAAAGTCAGGTACTCCAGCGAGTGCAGCAAGCGCTATCCGCAGAGCCATCACCCAGCCACCCCTCTGCTTTTTCTACAAGGCGCATCCAGCCTACACTCTGCTCCCATTTCTTCATAGATTATGCAAGCTTCCCAGCCTGAACTGTCAGATCCGTTCTGTTCTGTCCTGGTCTGCCCGGACGCAGTGTCTCCCCCTGCTTTTTATTTCTTAGGCTCACATGTTTGCCTTTTCCCATCTGTCTCTTCCAGTCTTGTTCATCTTGTCCTGCCCTGCTTCCCTGATGCCTCTGAAGGCATGCCTCATGTTCTCTCCCTTCCCTCTGACACGTTTTTTTTTTTTCATCAGTGCTAGGGGCCGAAGCTAGGGCCTCATGCCTCCTGGGCACGTGCTCTATTCCTGAGCAGCACCCTGAGCCAAGGACATAATAATGGTAGCAGCATGTCAGTGGGAGGTATCCTTGCATTTCCTCTCTTCTCAAGGGGCCTGGGTGTTGTGCTCCAAACACTTTACGTGTGTCTCGGGCAGCAGCCTGTCTGTCGTGTGTTGTCCTGGGAGACTGGTGTAAGCGCGCGGGCTTGTGGATGTCTGTGAGCAGAGGGTTCCACCGTTCACATAGACTGCAGATGAGGGCTTCGTGAACGGACTTTTTGTAAACTGAGTTCTGAAGTGAACGTCGATTCTGTTCATAGACAAGGGATTTGTGTCTTCATGGCAGAGAAGTAACGTGTTAGGCTTCTTAGGTTAGCCAGTGCCTCCCCAGAGAGCAAGGCCCTTCCCTCTGGGATGAAGTTGTCCAGTGCTTTTTTTTTTTTTTTTTTGTCTTCATAACTTATGAGAAGCGGTTATCAAACACTAATAACTATCAGTGGTGGGGTGTGTTTTTCCAGGTTGAATAACCAAAGCACTCATTCGCCACTGCAGCTGCTGTTTAAATGGCCACCAGATAGTTTTGGTTTTGCTCTCCTCATCGTGTCCGGCTCTCTTCTCTTTGGCTCCTTCCCGCCCCTGTCAGTCATTTCCCTCTAAGACTAGCACGTGAACTGCACTCCTCTGTGTACAGATGGCTTGGCAGCAAGTGGTGCCTCTTTCAGATCAAACGAGCACTTACATTGAAGCTTGCATTTCACCCATTCCAGTGTCATATACGTAAGCAGGTAGAGGCCCAGGGAGATTTGCTGACCGTCTGTGCGCTGACAGTGCTGGAAGTTCATCGTGGGGAGCTGGCTCTGCGTCCCCCAGCTGTGTCCCAGGTTTCTGGGGCAGGGGAGCACCGGCCCTGTCTGTGTCTGCCTGCCTTTGCCCCTCTTGGCCCATGTGGCTGGCAGCTGCTGAAGTTCTGTCCATTCATTCACCCTTCTTGCCTGACAATACGTAGAGCTGCCTGTCCCTTTCTGTGACAGCTTCTGACTCGGGTCCATACACATCGGCCTGCGGCATCGTTTCACGTAGTATGAAATGTACTCCTAGCTGTTGCTTCTCAAAGCGTCATCTTCCCCTCAACCTAGGTTTTATCCCAGGGCCTTTATATATTCCTGATCACAATATAGGATATTGAAATACACCTTTTTCATTCATTGAGGTATTATTTGGTCTTCGTATGTAGCCTAGTGTGTGGTAGGTTCACTTTGTCTCCCTGCCCCTCGGGGTAGGATCTGGTGGCCTTAAACTCTTGATCTTTCTGCCTCAGTCACTTGAGTATCCAAGATTATAGGGCTGTGCCTTGCAACCTTGCCCAGCTAGACTTCATTTCTTCTCACATCAGTCAGCACTTTGCTTGGGAGCGGCTGAGGTAAAGCTCAGCTCATTCCTGGCCACAGAGAAGGAAAGTGGTCCAACTTCTCTGGTGGTGGACTAAGGGCCTGGTGGTTATATGAGGTGAGTCATGCCCTTCTCATGGTGATGGTTTTGAGTGCCACAGCATGCGCTACTACAGGTAGCAGAGGCTGGGGTAACTGGGCTGGCTCACTGTTACCAGTGGGCCACTGAGGTCACAGGCTGCCTTCCACGACATGCTTAAAGTCTCCACGAAAATAGTTGTGGTATTGAATGAGGATGTTTTATAGAGAGCTGGGGCAGGATCCAGTTTAGTTCTCCACCAAAGCCCAGCACCTGTGTCATGGGATATTTCAAACATACACAAATGAAGTACCATGTGCCCATTGCCCAGTTCTGAAGTATTGCCCTCTTGCAGTAACTTCCCATTCATGCTCCTCAGCCCTCTTAAAGCAGGTTTCAAATACCTTGCTAATTATTGATAAGTACTCTAGCAGAATCTTTAGCCATGAAGACTTTTTTCATTTTTAAATATAACCATGTTATTTATCATGGTTAATGAGAATGCTAACAATTATTTGATATCACCTTATGCCATATCCTTCTCAATTATGTAAACGTGTTTTTATAAATTGGCTCCTGGTTTGTGTAAAACAGTTTACATTGGTTATTCTCAACCATCTCTCTTCCTTTTGTTTATTTTCTGCCTTGGACATGTTACAGAAACTGGGTCAGTCGGCCTGTGCGTCAGGCATCCTTTTCTGATTTAATTGTTCCTTAAGCTAAGCCAGTAGGCAGAGGAGCCAGCCCAGCCTAAGTTCAGTGACTGCAGCCATTTCTCCTTGACACTTCTGATGGACGTTGACACTGATGGTTAAACCGGTTGTTCTCTTTCGTTCCCCTGGTGGTTCAAGGTAATGCAGGGCTGCAACACAATTGAAAGTATCTTCTCCCAAGTGACACGGGCTGTGTGCTTAGTGCTGAGAGCCTTGAGGTTCATGGCAGGTTTCTGTGTGGTGTATGCAGTAAGTGCTTAACAGAAGGGTGGTCTATGGCTTCTGTGGGCAACTGAGGTACCCCATTTTGCTGGCTGGTGGATCTCTTTTTTTCTTTTCCATACCGTCCCTCCCTCCCTCCTTATCTCACTCTTTCTTTCTTTTACTTTTTATATTGCCTACTTGTTTTTAAATTACGTTTTCTTTAACCAAGTATACTTCTTTCATTCAAGCTCTAGATGGGTTTCTTGAGAAACCCACTGTAGAGAAGGACTTGGTGACTAGCTGCTCTTACAATCAACCCATATCTCTTGATTTTGAACCCATACAAGAATGAAAAGGTTTTGTGTATTTTCCAGAGGCATTGTTTTAATGTAACAGTGCATATATTGCCTTGTAATCTAGAAGCAATTTGAGTTGAGCAGATTTCCTTTAAGAAAAAAAGTAAGCTGTTTCTGTAAGTCCCAATTACTGGGGTGACTGAGGCGGGAGGATCACCTGAACCTAGGACTGGGAGACCAGCCTGGGACACCATTGTTAGAACCTATTTCAAGGAAAAAAGGCTGAAAGGAAAGGAGAAAGGCAATGTGAGAAGAGACAGGAAAGGGAAGGGGGTTGCCTGTGCGTCCCACAGCTGTGCTCTCCCTGTTTTGCGCGAGGAGGATTTGCGTGGTTGCTGCCAAGGTCTGATTTGTCAGTGTCCTGCGTCTCTGATTGGAGGACGGCGTGCTTGGCTCTCTTCCTCTGGTCTCTGGCCTTCCCTTTGTGATCTCACTGGCTTTTCTTTCTCTGCCCTAATTCCTTACCTTTTTGGGTACAGATGGACTTTTCTTCTAGATTTGCTGTTTGGGTACCCCTGGCTGTAGATGTTGTGCTTTCTGGCCTTAAATAGGCATTTTGGGGGGGGGTAATTGATATGTTGTAGAAATAGCCAGCTCTTTCCCCATGACTGTCCCTGAGCAGTAGCATCTCAACTTAGGGCTTTGTCTCCCCTTTATAAACGGGACATCCCAAAGCAAGATGCCTCTTGGGAGTCTCAGCATCCTGGCCTGCTGGACTCTCCGTGTGATGCTCCGAGGCAAATCGAGTGTGTCTGTAGCTGAGCTCACCTGCTTCTCCCGTCCGCCCCAGACTTAATGACCCAACAAGGAAATGCACACACAGTATGCAAACCAAACCCATGGCAGCTCTGTCTTTTCCTCTGAGCTGCTGCTATGCTGAGGAGCACCCTGTGTGTTGTCCTCACTCTGGAAGCCCCAGATCCCTGGCACCCTCATTCTCAGTGACACCCAGAGCCTGTCAGGTGGCTCCTGCCCCTCGAGCCTTGGTCACTCAGACAGACCATTCCTCACCACAGCAGCCTGAGCGTTTTCTGAGTTGCACATTTTTTTTTCCCCTAAAGTAAGGTCTTGCTCTAGCCTAGACTGACCTGGAATTCACTCTGTAGTCTCAGGGTGGCTTTGAATTCACAGTGATCCTCCTATCTCAGCCTCCCAAGTGCTGGGATTAACCATACAACTTGCTGCTTGAAGATTCTGCAGCAAGCATGGCTTGCCTTCAGGATGGAGTTCAAGTTATTGTACTTGGTACCACAGCTGCTCATCACGTCTGCATCCTCCCTTGCCGTGGAGCCTCATCTCCACGGCTCACACCCTCACACATGTGCTTGTTATTTGGCTGTGCTAAACTGCTTACAGTTTCTGAGTTCAGCATTTTCTCCCTCGGCCTTGGTGCCTTTGTGCATCTCTGCCAGGAACGCTTTTCTTTTCTTTCCTGCTCCTGTAGCGGGGCCTCCCGCTCTGCTGTGGGGCCCGTGCTCACCCTGTGCTGCGGCCCTCTGCCCGTTCTTCCTTTCCAGGCGGCCCTTCCCTTTGCCACAGGCTGGCTGGGAATTAGGCCATTTTGTTCTTTGTCCTGAGTGTGTGCTAATCTCCCAAACCAGGTTTGTGTACAGATTAAGTCAAAGCCTCACATGCGCCCAAAGCCTTGGGCTGGCTAGATAAGCACATTGTCACCAAGTGTATCCCCAGCATCGGCCATCGAAGATCTGACAGAAAGTCCCATTGGAACATATCTTGTCTGGATGTGTTTGTGGCTTATACTTAGGTCATGTTTCAGAAGGACTCTGATGCAAATAATGCGCTGTATTTACTGTGGCTGCCTGGAGTGAGATGGCAGCCCAGAGCACTGCGCTGTGACTCACCCACGGAACACATGATTCACTTGCTGTGATTGAGCGGTATCTGATTTTCTTTGTAAGGCTTTTCTAAACCTGAGAGGGGGGTTAAGTGATTGATTGCTTTTCCTTAGTGACAAAGTTATTCTGTGACTTCAGGTGGTCCCAACAATAAAGTATGTGTGTGTTTCTTTTCTCCTTCTTGCTTGTTTCCTGCGTATGTATTAGAAACCAAGTCCAGAGCTAAAAGCTCAAGGTACTTGTGTTAAGAAATAAGCTGGAGGCTAGAGAGATGGTCCAGTGGTTAAATGCACTAGCTTGCACTGCCTGCTGGTCCAGGTTCAATTCCTTAGTTCCCAGGTAAAATCAGATGCACAAGTGGTGCATGCATCTGGAGTTTGTTCACCCTGGTTTGATCTTCCTATTCTCTTTGCTCATAATAATTAATAAATAAATAAATGAAATGAAATAGGGCTGGAGAGATGGCTTACCAGCTAAGACGCTTGCCTGCAAAGCCTAAGGATTCAGTTTCCCAGTGCCCACATTAATCCAGATGCACAAGGTAGCATATGTGTCTGCAGTTCATTTGCCGTGACTAGAGGCCCTGGCATGCCCATTCTCTCCCTGTCTGCCTGTTTCACTCTCTCTCAAGTAAATAAAATAAGTAAACTGACTTAAGGATGCCCTCTGTTAGTACTAAGAAAGCCCTTCTGTACCTTACCTTTGTTAACAGAGTTGGCTTAGAATGCCAGTTCTAACCATGCTACACTGAGACTCTTCACGGAGTCAGACCATCTCTGCTCAGGTGTGAGAACTGCTGGATTAGATCCCTTGGTAGGAGGCCAGGAATGAATAAGAAGAGGTGGATTTTGGTTGTAACATTTTTGTAGTTGAAATATTTCAAAGGCCTTAGGTCCTTCGACAGTGGGTACAGCAGATGCTTTCTGCCTTCTGCTTTTATCAGGGCACTGAACACATCCTGGGGGAGGAGCCTTCCCTTTTTCTGTGTGCTTCTCCATGCTGCTCTTCTGAGGTGGTGTTAAAGTCACATGTGCTTCCTTACTTAATCACTTCTGTGGCTGTATTTGCTAACTTTCAGGTAGATTTGTAGTATACATTAGTCTTTTTTTTGAGGCAAGGTTTCAAGTAGCCCAAGGTGGCTTCCAAGGTGGCTTCAAACTCACCACATGGCTGAGGCTGACCTGAACTCTTGATCCTCCTGGCTTTACATCCTAAGGGCTGGGATTATAGGCATGTTTACCATGTCCAGAATACATTAAATTTAGTGTTGCTGTAAAATCTATATGTAATGAGCTTCAGCCACTTAAAGTATGCAGTTCAGTAGTATGAGAGACATTCCTCACATGTACCCTGGCCACCTCTGTCCCCAAGCAGCGTCTGCACATAGCGAACACTGACAACACCCCAGTGTCCGTGCTGCTGGGGCAGCGCTGGGATGGCGTCCAGGGCCATGTGCATGTTTGGCTGTTGCTCTGAGGCAGAGCTCTATCCTGCCCCTCCTATTTACTTTGAAGGAGTTTCACTCTTCTAGGTTCTGCTTATGGGTGAATTGGGCTTAGTTCACTTAATGTAGATGATGAAATAATCCATGTTTTGTCAGACTTTCTTTTTCAAGGTTGGATGCCACTTCCATTGTAAGGGCACACCACATTTCATTTATTTTATTTCATTCATTGAGCTTTCTAGGTGCTTCTTTTGGCTGTGGTCTATGCTAGACACTGGGGGCTGGGTCTCTATTGTAACGTTAGCCAAAAGTCTGCGTGTCTCTCCAGGAGTTGTTGCTGGGTTGGGGCAGGTCTCACTGTGAAGCCTAGGCTGGCCTCAAACTCCCAGTCTTCCTGTCTGTCTTTTGAGAGCTAAACTTACAGGCTTGCATCTAACTTGTTTGTCCTTCTTGTCTGATAGATTCATATTTTATTCTGTTATCCAAAATACAGGTGCAAATTACATCTTATGCTTGTCACTGCTCCTGGTTTATTTTCTCTGTGTAGTGGTGTGGCTCCGATGTGGGGCCTTGCATGTGCTAAGCATTGGCTCTCCCACTGAGCTACACAAAACAGAGCCGTGGGGCGAATTCTCCTCCATTTGGCGGCGATGGAGAAAGAACATCAGATCCCTGCAGATGGCCCCACCCCATTTCCTGCTCAGTGTTGAATCAGGGGTGCCCCTCATCATCCTTACTTTGCTCTCCCCAGTATGACTTAAATATAAACTCAAGATCTGTGATGCACACTTGTGCCGTGGTCATTTAATGAATAGCATGTGTTGATACTTTCCTGATGGATTAAGCCAACTCCTACCATTGGTCTGATGACTCCAGGGAGGTTTTATTCTGGCTTATGACACCAGATAATATTTCCATAGCTCATTGCATTCCTTTATGTGGGCAAACACATGACATCTTTAAAGCTGACAGCTGCAGTTCCCTAGAACACCAAGTGCCTCTCTGAAGCCACACTATGAAGAGAGCGGAACACGGCCGAGTGCAGCTCCCCTTGAAGCCTGCCTTGCTGTCAGGGGCCATGGCGCTCACTCGTTCTCTGTCATTCCGTGCCTCTATGGATTAGGAATGGCTTTTGTCCATTTATTTATTTGAGAGCGAGTGAGTGAGCAAGGGGCAGATAGAGAATGGGTGTGCCAGGGCCTCTAGCCACTGCAAACACACTCCAGACATACACGCCATATGCGTCACCTTGTGCATCTGGCTTACGTGGGTCCTGGGGAATTGAACCTGGGTCCTTTGGCTTTGCAGGCAAATGCCTTAACAGCTAAGCCATCTTTCTAGACCATGAATGGCTTTTGAAAAGTGGGGCATGTTTTAGATTCCATCCGGTCCTCTCAACATCCTGTGATTGCTCTAAACACACAAGGAAGTCAGAGAAGCCAAACCTTGTAGAGCACTGAAGATGGAAGCTGTGACTTTAGAAGGATTTAACTTCAAGAAGTATTGGGACATAGCAGCTCTCTTTAGATATGCCTCTGTTTTTCTTTCTCTTTAAAATATTTATTTATTTGAGAGAAAGAGAGAGAATGGGCACACCAGGGCCTCCAGAATGAACTCCAGATGCATACACCATCTTGTACATCTGGCTTACACAGATACTAGGGAATTGAACCTGAGTCCTTAGACCTTGCCAGCAAGTGCCTTAACCACTAAATCATCTCTCCAGCCCTGCCTCTGTTTTTCTAGTGTCCTTCGATCCTCTAGTGGGGATTGGCTAATGTACTTTCATTTTGATAATTGAAAAACCCACAGCAACACATTGAGATCCTCTGGCTACCCTAGAGTTTGTGGCTAGGCGTTGTCAGACAGTAGTGGTTTGCTTTGTTTATTTTATGGGCACCAGATAATGCTGTTTTAGTTGTTGAAAGCAAATACAAAAAGAATAGAGGTGGAGTTAACATGCAAATGATGTGTTAAGAGCTAAGTATAGCACAAGCCGCTTTGAGCTGCCCAAATGAGGGTTTAAATAGAGGAAAGCAGTAGGAGGTGCAGAGCATGAGCCCGCTCTCTTGAGCAAGGGAGAGAGCGGCCTGTCCTCCCGGAGCAGCTGGCTCTTGCACAGCTGCATGGGCCTCTTGCTGTTGACCAGCACAACTCACCTTTGGAGTCTCTGTTGAATGTGTGTTGTTGGTTTGGAATGTGTCATTGTCTAATGTGCCACACTCTCCAGTGGCTGGTCTGAAACCCTGGCAGAAGCTCTCTCACACCCCAGTCTCCTACCACATGGGACTTCTCCTACTTTGTACCTATTTAAGTAAAAAAAAAAAAAAATACATACACATACATACATACATACGTATATTGCAGCAGTCAACACTTAAGATTCAAATTAACTTCAAAGGGGTTTGTTAGCTAGTTGTGATGGGAGGTGGAGACAGGAGGAGGATCATAGGTTGAAGGCCAGTCTGGGCTACATGAGTGGGACATAGGGGCAGTACTCCTCTGATGGCCCCTTCAGCAATGTCACTGTGACTTGTGAGTAGAGGAGGGAAACATGACAGTGTCATCTGCTTCTGCCCGGTGTAACTTGGACACACAAATACAACTCTAATAGATTTCTAACTTTAGTGGAGGGTTGTTGTTGTTTTGAGACAGGGTCTCACAATATAGGTCAGGCTGGCCTTGAACTTGTGACCTTTTGCCTCAGCTTCCAGATGTCTGGGATTATAGGCATGAGTTGCCACATACATCTGACTCAAAAAGTTAAACTCTTAAAAAAGTTGAGAATTTTAGTTGTGAAGTAATGAGCAAAGGAAGGTCATGGGGTGAGGAGGGCTTGAGTCCACAACAGCCCAACAGATGGCCTTTGGGAGGCTTGTTGTTTCCTGGAGGGTTGCTGTAGTTCATTTCCTGTGCCAGCTCTCTGGGGCACAGTGGGCAGAAGCACCGTCCCCCTGGGCTCTACCAGTGGAGGGGCTGGGCTGATGAGGCACGTGTGGGACAGACAGAAAACCCACTGCTGACGCGCTTTTTGGTCTGATGAGACACGCGTGGGGCAGACAGGAAGCCCACTGCGAATCCACTTTTTGCAGAATGCTCCAAGCACACTGAAGGTGCCCCAGGCGCAGTGGCAGCGTGGAGGACTCCTGTCGCCTGTCTCCGCTCACACTGGCTTTGTAGGCAGGCTTTTCTTATCCAGCTTTACAGATGAGGACACTGAGTTTAAAGCCATCTGCCAAGGGATGGTTCCCTACCTGGCATGGGCTGTGTGTTACGGCTCATCTGCAGCCCTCCAGTCAGCTGGCTGTCAGACACACTTGGGGTTCCCAATTCCCCTGGGGGCCAGTTTTCAGGGTTGCTTATTTAAAAGGCTTCCCTTCTCTTCCCCTGCCTCATCCCCCCTCTCATCTGACCAGGTGCTCTGCTGGCAGTGCCAGGCTTTCCCACGCCCTCCCTGTGTCTCCCGGTCCTCTTGTTTTCCCTCTTCCAGGCAGAGCGGCTGAGCTGTCAGTCAAGTGCCCTCCCAGAGAGCACCGGGCCACTGGGTGGCATGCATGGTGATTGGGGGGGGTGAGAGCGGGCTGGGGGAGCAGTAGAAGTAGGTTTAAAATCATCAAAGGGAGGCCATCACTGTGGTGCTGGCATCAAGTCTTGAATACCAGATTGTGCAAGATTGCCCCAGAGGGTTCTTGTGACCACAGTGCATGGCTCTTCTGGTTATGGGAACTCAGGCCGATACGGCCGTTATTCAGGCTGCCATGGGCCCGCCTCCTGAGAGTCCTTTCCCTTCCAAGAAGATAGTGTTTCTTTCTTTTTTTTTTTTTTTTCATTTTTTGAGGTAGGATCTCCCTGTAGCCCAGGCTGACCTGGAATTCACTATGTAGTCTCAGGGTGGCCTCGAATTCATGGCAATCCCCCTACCTCTGCCTTCCAAGTGCTGGGATTAAAGGTGTGTGCCACCATGCCCAGCTGAGTTGTAAGTCTACTTCAGTGATGAGCTCTCAGGAGCCTCTGAATCCCTGCTTTGGTAGGTTTCAAGTATCCTCAGGCTGGTCTCCTACACCCTGGCACTGATTCTCAGGAACAGCATGGAAGCAGCACTCTTGCTGTCTCATCTCATTTTCACAATTCATCTGTGGATTCAGCTGTGGCTTGGCTGAAATGCGAGGGGTAGTTTATCTCCCCAGGTTTCGCCACTTTCTGAAAAAGAACAGATTCTCCAACAGAGAATGAAGTCTGCATAGTGTAAATGGGATAAGCATTATTAATTTAGGGATATTTTGATGTATGTAACCCTCTTTTAGCCAAAGACTAATACCTGCAACCCCATTAAGGAGCACCCCAACGGAATGGGGGCAGCGTGAGGGAAAAGAGGGTACCAACACATGGTGTATCCATACGAAACATCTTGTTAGTAAAGTAATAAAACATGGAAGAAGGGCTAGGGATGGAGCTCAGTGGCAGAGTACTTGCCTATTAAAATGGAGGCGGTCCTAGGTTTAATCCCTAGTACTGAAAAAAAGTACCCCCCCCCCAACAAAACCTTAGTGTGTAAGTCGTTTGCTTTTAACAGGCCTTCCCCCTCACTGGACCATGCCCAGCTGGTCCCTGAGCTTCTGCAGCACCTACCTGCCTGCCTGACCAGGGCTCTCCTCCCCAGAAGCTGGGCTGAGAGGGTGGAGCAGGAGCCACATTTACCAGGTGTTAGGGTTATCTGGTTTTTTTTTTTTTTTTTTTTTTTTGAGGTAGGGTCTCGCTTTAGTCATGGCTGACCTGGAATTTACTTTGTAGTCTCAGGGTGGTCTCAAACTCATGCTTATCCTCCTACCTCAGCCTCCCAAGTACTGGGATCGAAGGCGTGCATCCGCCCAGCTATTATGCTTATCTGGGTCAAGGTCTCTTTGCACCTTGCATTTCCTAGCCCTTTCCAGGACTCTGCTGTTGCTGGTGGAGCTGGGTCCTCTCCCCAGCTGTGCTCTGAGGATCGCTCTGGCCCATGTCCCAGGAAGGCTGCTTCACTTCCTGACTTGAAAATGAGAAGGCGCAAGCCGGCGTAGTGGTGGGTCTGAGAGCCCTGCAATTGTAGGTGGGCATCCCGGGACATGTCAGAGAGTTCAAGATGAGCTCGGGACTCACAAAGCCCTGATGCAGAAACAAAGACAGTAAAGACCAAAGTAAAGACACTCATTTCTAGGAAGGTCACACCCGGGGACATCCATCCATCTTTGCAGTTTTTGGAGTACCGTTACTTGTTTTTATTTTCTTTTAAAAAAAGTTTTTGTTGATAACTTTAATGAATGAACACACTGCAAATTGGCCATGTACCCATTGGTGTGTCCCTTGTCTGTCCCCTGCAACATTCCACTGAGGCAATTAACTAACATAGACAACAAACCTGCCCGGCACAGTAACTTTGCAATCTTAGCACTTGGGAGGCTGAGGCAGGAAGATTGCTGTAGTTTAAGGCCAGCCTGGGCTATCGCAGGAAGCCTTGTCTTAGCCTCTCCCCGCGAAAGATATCTGGGTGTCAGTCTCTCTGCCAAATTCCCTGGGAAGTCATAGTGAATGCAATGAAAAGCCAGGGTGCTCTCTGCTAAATGCCATGGGAAGCCATGATGACCCCTGCTGAGCACTGGGCAGTCATGGTCTTCCCTACTAAACGATGGCACTCCCTGCTGAACTCCGGCATGTTCATGTTGGTAAAGACCTAGTTCTCTCCTGTGAACCCAGATCACTTTTAACAGGATGCATGACTGTCATGTGCAGTGTAAAGCCATCACAATTTCCTGTTGTTGGGGATGTGGAGGTGCAGAGCTGTCAAACTGCTATGAGCTTGGGGTGGTGTCTCAGCTCCCTGCTGCCTTGCACCGCTCCTGTGCTCCCCTACCTGGAGACTGATTGGCGGGGGAGGGAGAGCGGGGAGTCGCAGATTAGCACTGTCTCTAAGATACCGAAGTTCAGCAAGTGCGTCCATCTTAAAATGGCTAGAACTGCCTTTCGTACCATTCATTCATTTTGTTTTGCTCTTGAAGAGGCTGTTGCCATTAAGTTTGGCTTAGGCCCTTCTGTCTGGAGCATTGCTGTTGGGGTGACCCCTGCTTGAGTTCTTTTGAGAGGCCAGGAAGAGGCCTTATTGCTGCGTTGTGTTGTGTTTGGTGCTTTTTGACACACGTGTGTGCATGCATGCATGCACAAAGCATGGACCTCCCTGTGGGATAACTTTCTTCATGGGAAGGTTATTACTTTTGTGGCAGTTTTCTGAGTCTCTTAGGACTGTGTCGCTGTTACCTGCTTGCTCATCAGGAATTGTGCAGGAATATCAAGAGGGGCAGAAGTTTCTTTGTCCTGTCCCATTACCAAAATACATCATGTTTAGAGCTTACGGTAGGCGTGTAGCAGAATTCTGATGTGTCGGCGCAGTGTGTCTGCTGGAACATTTCCATCGTGGGCTGCGGTACGTGCTGTGGGGGCCTTCATTGAAAGTCAGCGTAGCTGTTTAGACCATGGTGAGAGGTGCAGGCAAGGGTGTGTTCCTGCCACAATGCTGCGGGCGACTCCCCAGGACCCACGTAAGCCAGGTGCACAAGGTGGCACATGCATCTGCAGTTCATTTGCAGTGGCTAAAGGCCCTAGTGTGCCCATCCTCTCTCTCGCTAATAAATAAGTAAATAAATAAACAGAATATTTAAAAAACCCTAAAGATGACTTTAATTTTAGAGGAAATGGTTTGGGTAATGGCTTGAGGTTTGTCAAAATTCATTACAAGCCGGGCATGGTGGTGCATGCCTTTAATCCCAGCACTGGGGAGGCAGAGGTAGGAGGATTGCTGTGAATTCAAGACCACCCTGAGACTCCATAGAATTACAGGTCAGCCTGAGCTAGAGTAAGACCCTACCTCGAAAAAGAAAAAAAAATCCTTACAGACATTGTCTAATGCTGTTGAGGCATGAGGTGATGGTCTCACTGATAACCAGAGATTGGAGGCGGACACTGAGGTGGCGTTCACTTACGTACTTACAGCATGTTCTGTAGCTGTGAAGTGCCTGGAGTGGTCTTGGGCCTGCTGGGAAATGGCTGCCTGACTGCACTGTCAGTCAGGATCAGGGTGCAAAGTGACATGTGGTGGAACTAATTAGATTAGAATTCTAAAGGGACTCATGTTTTGGGCTGGGGAGATTGCTCAGTGGTTAAGAGCACTTACCATTTACGCATGAAGGCCTCTCAGGCTGGAAGACCACCAAGACTGCCCATAATCCATTTAAAAAGCTGAGCATGGAGATGAAGAGATGGGCTAGGGTGTTTGCCTGTGAAACCTAGGGACCCATGTTCAACTCTCAAGATCTCACATAAGCCCAACACACAAAGGTGAGGCGAGCACAAGGTCGCACGTGCCCACAAAGTGGCGCAAGCATCTGGAGTCTGATTTCAGTGGCTGAGGTCCTGGTGCACCAATTCCTTCTTTCTTTCTCTGTAAAAAAAAGCTGAGTATGGCTATGCATATCTTTAATCCTAGCCCATGGCAGATGGAGACCATAGAATGGATGGAGAATTGATGGACAGTGGCTCTGGGTTAAAGACGAGACCCCCATCTCAAAGAAATAATGCAGGTGAACGTAGAGAAGGACACCAGACATTCTCCTGGGCTTCTGCATGCATGCCATGGGATGCACACATCTGCATATACATATGTCACACGTGTACATATACCACATATCACACACGCTGTACCATACACCTGCTCTACACACAAAGGACTCAGGTTTTTATGAACTTTAGTTAGTAAGAATGAACATATGGTGGTGTGTGTAGGCTCAGCACTCTGGAGGTCAGGGTAGGAGGATGAGTTCAAGGCCAGCCTGGACTGCACATTGAGGCCCATCTCATGTGAGCACATGCGTCTATTCACAACCCCTGCTTAGTGGAAGTAGTCTTTTCTTTCAGAGAAAAGTTGAGTTTATTAAGAGGCTGAAAGAAAGGTCCTCCAAGAAAAGCACACCTGGACGGGGACAGGTGTGGGCTTCTCAAGGGTGAGTGGCGGAGGCAGTGTTTTCTGGTGACTTTGAAGGGGCGTCCTGAGCCCACAAGCAGTGAACTGGTCTTCTCTGCGGGGCGTCGCTGTCTGTTTAGACTTAGCTTAGGTGTTCCCATGGATGGATCCCAGTGCCTTGTACATGCCAGGCAAGCGCTCCACCTCGGGCTCCACTGCCAGCCCTGTTGCTGTGCCTTTTCACACCTGGACCACCCATTGCGGTCAAGCCTGCCTGTGCGGAAGCCCATGTTTGGTGGACAGGTGAGAGACTGCTGTGGAGCTGCTCTAGGCTGCCTTCCCGTTCCCTTCCCCAGGTTACGCTGCCAGGCCACCCCAGGCTCTCTGTAGCTTCCTAATAAAGCTCCAGTGAGCCAGCCTAGCTCAACGCAGTTGCCTTCTGTAACTTAAGCCATTGAGTCGCTATGGACGCAGCTTGTCCCGTGCTGCTGGTTCTTTCCCTTTCCGTCTCCTTCTCAGTGCTGCAGTTGTGCTCATACCGTATCTCCCTCCGAGACCATGTCGCTGGCTCTTCTTACGTCCCCCAAATCCTTAGCAGGGCCTGTGTATCATGGATGGATGGGTATGTGTGTGGGGGTGGTCTTGAGACAGTCTCATGTAGCACAGGCTGGCCTTGAACTCTGGAGTGCTGAAGTCACAGGTGTGAGCCACCATGTCTGGCTGTACGGTGGTTATTTTGACAGTGAACTGTATGTAGAACTAGGACTTTGAAGACTTTGGCCAGTCGGCCGCACTTTCTCAGTACATTGAATTTTTTCTTTGAGGACTTTAGCCAATCAGCCACACTTTCTCAGTATATTGAATTTTTTCTTCTTGCACATTGTGCTTCTAGGAGTTTTAAAGCATAGTTTAATCACTTACTCTGGATTCTAGGGTAAAACCATGTTTGTTTAGTCAGTGCGGTGGTCATATCTAGTCACATCTACAGCATATTCAAGCTGTCCAGAAAATGGCTGGCTTAGCTTATTGACCAACTTGGGCATGATTGGGTTCACTTTAAAGTTTTTCATTTATTTATTTTAGAGAGAGAGAAAAAGAGAGAGAGAGAGAAAGAAAGAGAGAGAATGGCCATGCCAGGGCCTGCAGCCACCGCAAATAAACTCCAAATGCAAGTGCCCCCTTGTGCATCTGGCTTACGTGGGTCCTGGGGAATCAAAGCTGGGTTCTTTAGCTTTGCAGGCAAGTGCCTTAACTGCTAAGCCATCTCTCCACTCCCAGGTTCAGTTTTAAAGGGGAATAAGGAATGTTAATTTTGAAATGGATTTTTTAAAATAAAATTTTCCTGGCATCATGTGGTATTGAGCTCATTAAGTCTCAGGTTGAGCCGCCCTCACTAAACTCTGGTTTTCTTTAGCACAGCACCAGCTTTTCATATGTCAAGATTGCATTCAGAGGTTGGTGAAAAGCTGAGCACACTGCTGCCAGCTTTCCAGAGTGTGGCTTAGAACCCTGAGAGAGGGCAGGAGCGGCTGAGGGAGGTGGAGGGAGAGCTACCCAGGAGGGGCTCACAGCAGGGAGGGGCCGCAGTTGACGCAGCTCGAGTGGTTTTCTTTCTGAAACAATTGCTGGTGACATTAAGAGCAGAAGTAAGTCTCCTGGTAAAGGAGCGCTCAGAGAACATTGCCTCCTCTCGGAGCTCGGCCCTTGGTGATTTCTGTGTTGGTATTTGCTGGGTGTGCTGTGGGGAGGGCCAAGGACAGTGACAGAGCCCGGGGACATGGAAGACTGGGGATTGCAGCTCCTTTGGTGCTCCAGCTTGAACTAGGCAGGAGTTGAAAGGGGGATTCTTTTGTGCAGAGAGCAAAACTGATGTGGCTCTTGGACTCAAGCAGAACTTTAAGAGTTGAGGGCAGACTGTTGGCTACAGTGGAAAGCATGAGCTGAACTGTACACTCAGCCCCCTTTAAAATTTTTATTATTATTTATTAGAGGGGCAGAAGGAGGGAGGGAGAGGCAGAGAGAGAGAGAGAGAGAGAGAGAGAGGGAGAGGGAGAGAGAGAAGGTGTGCCAGGCCCTCCAGACACTGCAAACAAACTCCAGACACATGTGCTACCTTGTGCATCTGCCTTGTGTGGAATTGAACCTGGGTCATTAGGCTTCGCAGGCAAGTGCCTTAACTGTTGAGCCATCTGTCCAGCCCCTAGGTCCTTTGTCATAACTTTTTTTTCCCTGTCAGAGTCTCATGCAGCCCCGGCTTGCTTGCACTACTGGTTCTCCTGCCTGCTCTCCAGTGCTGGATTCTAGCTCTGCGCCACCACCTGTGGTTCTGCAGCGCCGGGCCTTCGTGCGCAGCGCGTCAGCGCTCCCACAGCCCCACTCCCAGCCCCCTTTACTCTCTGCTTGCATCAGGGCCACTAAGTTGCCCAGCCTTTTTATATCATGCCACTGTCCACTAAGCACTAAAGTATGGCTGGCTGGGAATAGCTGTTCTTGCACATTCCTGAGAATTTAACTCTTGATAGAGTGTGACTTCATTTCATAAGTGACCATTTCCTGCTGCCTCAGTTGCTCCCCAGGTGCTCTGTGCCGCTGGTTGTTGCTCTAGCCTGAGGGCCGGCCTTACTGCCTCAGGCCACCCTGTCCTTTAGACAGGTCCTTTTGGTCTCCTCCTTGCTTTTGGCTCCTCCTTCAAGACACTAGCTTTTTTTTTTTTTTTTTTTTAACAGTCCTGCTGGGTGTTTCGTAGAATGTGCTGTAACTGGGATTTCTCTGACAATTCCTCTTGATTAGACTCAGGTTACCCAGTTTTGTTCTTAGAACCACCAAGTCCTGCCTGAATCCTCACACCTCCACAGGCCCCTGTGAGACTCTGAGGCTCTTGTTGAACCTAAGTTCTGTCATTTGGCTAGGGCCGTGCCTGCTAAAGCTGCCCACTGAATGGCACCATGCGTCTTTATTTATTTATTTTTTTTGTTCATTTTTTATTATTTATTTGAGAGCGACAGACATAGAGAGAAAGACAGATAGAGGGAGAGAGAGAGAATGAGCACGCCAGGGCCTCCAGCCACTGCAAATGAACTCCAGACGCGTGCGCCCCCTTGTGCATCTGGCTAACGTGGGACCTGGGGAACCGAGCCTCGAACCGGGGTCCTTAGGCTTCACAGGCAAGCGCTTAACCGCTAAGCCATCTCTCCAGCCCACCATGTGTCTTTATAACTAGTGTTCTGCAGGATGACTGTAAGCGACTGGGGACTGTGTCGTTTTACCTCCTTTGACTAGTGTCCATTGGTGACCCTTATCTGCATTGGCGACTGTGCATTCATGGTGACTACTGGTCATTTTCTCATTGTGGCATCCCGTGTGTTTGTGAGGTGATGTTATTTTCTGTGAATTGTCCTCCCTGACGATTCATGCCCATCTGCTGTAAGTTTTATAATGCCCTCTGGTGATCCCAGCATGGGTGGGTGGACCCCCCTCAAGCTGGCCCTGACATCCTTAGACAGACATGTGCCATCAGTTTTCCCAGTGCTCTGGTAAGAAATGTTCCAGAAAGGCCTTGCCCCATAGGTACAACCCACATTCTCAAAGATGTAACAATTCCCTCCAGCCGGAAATGACATTTAAAACCAGGTCTCATGCCAGACTTGCTCACTGCTCCTGAATATCATTGCTTCTACGTTCTTCCTGCGGGCAAGACCAGAATATGTGTTGTCATTGTCAGTCAAGGCAGAACAGCTTTCAGGAGCTGCTTATGCACGTGGGGGAAGCTGTGTGGGCACAGAGGCTGGTGTCTGTCAGGAGTTACAGAGCCGTGTGTGTATCACCTCTGCAGTCCCCTTTATCGTCATCTTGAGGCTAGACTTGTCTTGCTGGCAGTGACAGGCTCAGTGTGCGCATGAGGGAGTGCAGAGACAAAGGCTGACTCACTGGCTAACCTGGGAAACTTCCTTTCTGCATTTTTGAAGAGGCTTATGAACAAAACCTTGTTTTTGTTTGTTTGTTTGTTTGTTTGAATTTTGGTTTTGGTTTCTTGAGGTAGGGTTTCACTGTAGCCCAGGCTGACCTGGAATTCACTATGTATTCTCAGGATGGCCTCAAACTCATGGTGATCCTCCTACCTCTGCCTCCTGAGTGCTTAAGGTGTGCGCCACTATGCCCGGCTAAAGACCTTGTTTTGAGGCCAGGCTGAAGTTATTTTCCTGGCAGCAAAAGGAGGAATGGGATTTGTTCCTTGTGTCGTGCTTGCTAACACACCTGTGACTGAGGCAGGAGGGGAGGGCGTCCCAGTGCTGGGCACTCCCAGGGCTTTGCAGGTGTGGGGGGGGCACACTGTTCCTTGGCTTTGAGCTCCCTAGCCTGGGAGTGGTGGTGGCACCTGGATAGGCATCTCAGGGTACCATGAGAGTCTGCGCAGATGGATGACTGTTGGAATGGAAGGGCTGTGGTGTGGAGCGGTCGCAGGCTTGCTCCAAGGCTGACTGAGGCCTCTCATGCTGGCTGCTCTGCTCCCAGGATGTGGGTGAGGCGGGCTTGTGCCTGAGGAACGCTTGCTTTGTCGTTTCTTCATCTGCGCCTACCATCTCTTTATGTACCATCAAGAACTATTATTTGGAGCCTTTGTAGTCTTGGTTTTGTGGTGTGTCCTAGTGCTGGATTGTACAAAATCAGCTCTGCACCCCATCTTTGAATGTAGTAAGCCAGGGCTTCCAGCATCACCGCGGAGCAGATGACAGCAGTGTCACCTCTCCTTGAGTAATGGGTTTGTTCAGAACTGAGCTTGTTTGCCAAGTGGGCTAAACAAGTGAGTAAACTTCCCCAGTGCTTTAAGGGGAGGTGCAGAGGGGCAGCTCCTGGTGAGTGTGGGGTTCTGGAAGGCATGGGGTGGGAGGAGGGGCGGCTGTGGTCGTGAAGAGGGCATTTTCAGCTTGCTACGTCAGAGATGAAGCACCACCAGTCCACACTGAGGCTCCCCTTCCTGCCGTCCTCACGTGACTCACATGGGCTGGTCACTCTGGTTTCTCCTCCTGGTGTCCCCAGGAGAGCCTTTCTGTGTCACCATCACCATGTCTAGCCTCCTCCTTCCATCTCCCTGTCATTTGGGGCACAGCCTTACTCTTCCTTGCAGCACCCACCTGGGTTCTTTTTCTTAGACATCTTGCCCCTCGTTGCTGAATGTGAAGAGCTTCTTGAAAACCCAAGACCTGTCCCTGGGCCGGGGGCCCCCCAAGCAGAGTGCATTCTCTTTAGCTCCTGCGTATTCCTAGACACAGCGCCTGCCTGTCTTGCCGGCTTCCTCCTCCTGCCCGCTATAGCTCCTAGCGCTGTGCTGTATGAGCAGAGAAGGGGCAGTGTACACGGTTCACGTGAATGTGGCCCACACCGTGTGGAGAGAGTGAGGTGCATCCCACAGAGCCCAGGATGGCTGGGGGGAGCGGTGTCCTGAATTCCTCACTGCTGCTCCCCCAGGTGAGGTTGACTAAGGATGGGTAGGCCCACCGGGTGAGTGGCTTCCTGCTAGGGAAGTGACCCTCTCTAACAGCTACAGCACCTTTCTTAAGCCTGTGATTAATTTAAGATGGGATGTTACATTAAAACCCCCCCGGTCCATTTATAGCCCAACCTTGCAGTGCTTCTTTAGGGAAGGGCAACAGCGGAGGCAAGTGCTACACCACCCAGCTGGCTCTCTGTTAGGCGTGGCATGCCTCGGCAGGTCCTGTGGTCACTCACCCTTGTGGCTGCAGAGGAAGCCGAGTCTAAGTGTATCTGTAGAAGGTCTCATAAATTTCTTAGCAAGTATTTTTATTTAAGTTTTATAGTCGTAGATTGACAGCATACTAAAATCCATTACTCATCAAGAGTGCTACGGAAGGACCCCACGTGTCCCCACGAGTAACGTCACATAGAGCTACAGCCCATTACCAGGGTCAGGATTTGACATGGTTCCAAGTAGTTCTCCTGTTGCCCTCTTACGACCATGCCTGCCTGCCCCTTGCCCACGTCCTGCCAGCCCCAGCTTGTTCTTGGTGTCCCTGGCGTGGTCTTTGAAGAGTGGCACACAGGCGTGCACTGTTCTCTGAGTCACTTCAGCCACTGCACACAGTGGTTCTCGTCTGCGGGGCTGAGTGCTTTTCTCTGGTGTGACTGTCGCTTGTGGAAGGACATCTGGAAGCTTCCGGCTCTCAAGCTCATGAGGACTGCTGCTGTGAGCGGCTGCGTTGCAGTTACAATCCTGGGCTAACATTTGACCAAGGCAGCTGAGGAAGGACGAGGTTTATTTTGGCTGAAAGTGTCATGATGGTCGAGCACAGAGGCTGACATCACCGCCACAGCAGCAAGAGAGAGCTGGGCTGGTTGTGGTGGCACCTGGCTTTAAAATCAGCACTCAGGAGCAGAGGGAGGAGGATCAGCATGAGTTCAAGGCCAGCCTTGACTGCTGTGAGACCCTACTTAAAAAAAAGGGGGGGGGAGAGCTGAGCGAGCACTGGGCACTTGGAGGCTATTAAGTCTCAAGATCTGTCCCCAGTAACACACCTTTCTAGCAAAACTCTCCCTCCCAAATTGCTACCAGTTTGGGACCAAACATTTAAGACATTTGAGATTATGGGAGCATCTGATTCAAACTGTATTCAAGTCTTTGGGTTGTGTGGCCACTTTCCATCCCCTGCCTTTCTGTGCATCCCTGCAGATGCTGGGTGTGTTGAACTGTGTTTTCATGTAGCATTGGGATGCGTGCACAGTGATGTCTCCCTATGGGCTCATTTCCATTTCCTCAGTGGCTGATTTTCCTATGAGCATCTTCATGTGAGCACCATCTCCATGTGCTCTTTGGAGGATGTCTGTGAGCATCTGTGTGTGGGGGGGTGCTCTGTCTGCATGTGTTCTTTGGAGAATGTCTTTTATCTAGTTTATTTGAGATTGGAGTCTTGCTTTATAGCCCAATCTGGCCTTGTACTCAAAATCCTCCTGCCTCTGCTGTCTGAGTACTGGGATTATAGGCATGTGTCTCCACCCAACATTTAACATGGACTCTGGGATTACTACTCAGGGCTTCATGAGTGTGCAGGCGAGCATCACTGAGCTGTTTCCTAAGCCCCCTCCTGTACATTTAAAATGATCTTGCCTGTAGCTTCAGAAAGCCTTGTTGAGGTTTTGGAATTACATTAAATTTAATATCCATGTGGACAGAGCGCCTGTCAACCAAGTTTTCTTCAGTCCCTGACACGTGCCGTTTCCTGCCGCCTGAAAGCTACACTGTGGGACAGCTGTAGACGTGTCTGAAGAGTTGCTCTTGTTCAAAGCAGAAGAGCAGTGAGAGGTTGTCATCTTCTCTTTGTTTTTATTTTTTATCCATAGGCCTATGAAAGGAGGTTCCCAACCTGTCCTTTGATTCCAATGTTCGTTGACAGTGACACTGTGAGTGAATTCAAGAGTGAAGATGGGGCCATTCACGTCATTGAGCGGCGCTGCAAACTGGACATCGATGCTCCCAGGCTCTTGAAGAAGGTAAGAGGACAAGGCCATCATGGAAGGCAGTCCTTCAGAGGACAAAGAGAATCGATGCTCACAGCCTGGATGTAGTTAACAAACCCTCCTTCTCCTCTTCTCTTTTCTAAAGATCGCAGGAGTGGATTACGTCTATTTTGTCCAGAAAAACTCCTTGAATTCTCGGGAACGCACTTTGCACATTGAAGCCCACAACGAGACGTTTTCTAACCGGGTCATCATTAACGAGCACTGCTGCTACTCAGTGAGTACTGCGGGCTCCCACGAGGCCTCAAGCTGTGCATCTGTCTTGAAGGATGGTGCTTTGCTGGCTGATGACACCCAGTTCAAGTGAGGGGAATGGCAGGGAGCAGTGTGCCCTGCTGCAAAGTAGGTTGCTTATTGTGGCACTCAGCGGCTGCCAACCGATGCTGTCCATTGTTGTTAAGACAGGGTCTCATAATGTAGATGAGGCTGGCCTCGCTCACACTTGCAATGATCTTCCTGCCTCTGCCTCCCAAGCGTAGCACTTGTTAGCACACGTGGCTTGATTTTTTGTTTTAAACATGGCTTCTTTTCTTGTCCACCTCTAATGCTTCAGAAATGGATTTTGAAAGACAAACTTACTATATGGCTTTAAGATTAGAGCTAAAAGTTGGGCATATTGGTGCATGGCATTAGTCTAAGAACTTGGGAGATCGAGGCAGGAGGATGACCATGAGTTTGAAGCTAGCCTGGTCTATGGAGTGAGTTCCAGGTCAGGCCAGGCTGGAGTGAGACTCTGCCTCAAAGACAACAGCAACGATCAGAGGATCAGAGCTCAGAGCATTTGTTTGTCTTTCCATCTTCATGGCTTGCCTTGGTTTCAAGAACTTCTCTTACTGGATCATTAGAATCATTTCCTTGTTAGGTCTCTGCTTCTGCCGTTATCCTCCTACAGTCTTCAACACTGAACCCATTTAAAGTGTATTTAAGCCTTTAATCCCAGCATTTGGGAGGCAGAGGTAGATGAGTTTGAGGCCACCCTGAGACTACACAGTGAATTCCAGGTTAGCCTGAGCTAGAATGAGAACCTACCTTGAAAAAAATAATAAGAAGAAATAAAGTGTGTCCGATCTCATCACTTCTTGATACAAAACCCTATAGCCCCCCAATTCCCTTCAGGAAAAGCCTGGAGTCCTCACTGTGTCCATGGGTCCTATCTTTACTGACCACATCATTCCTGTCCTCCATTGTCATACGCAAGTCTGCTAACTCCCTTGCTAGTGCTTGAACATGAAGCATGACTCCCTAAGGACTGCTCCCTGTACTTGCCTTTAAGATCCTCTTGTTTTGCTCTGCAGCCAGCCACATCCTGTCCCCAATTCCTTTAATCCTACTCCAGCCTTTTCCTCACAGCACTTTGCTTACCTCCCAGTAGCTGTGCGGTTTTCTTCTCGTGCTCACAGCCAGTGGTCTGTCTCTCCAGTGCTGACAGCGACACGGCGCAGTGCTGGGTCTGTTGAGACTAAAGCGCGCCTCGGGTGTGCTGAGGGACAGATGGGCTGCATGTTGTGAACCAGGCTCTGCTGCCAGTCACTTTCAGAATGTCCTGAAACTACGATTTGATCTTTCCATGGTTTTGAACCCCTTCAATTTCTTTTACCCACTCTTTTCATCAAGGTAATATGATTAGTAAAGAACCATTTCTTCTGTTTTCTGTTTAGCTAGTTGAGGAACAGCAAGGGATGTCTGCTGGGAGTATGGCAGCAAGAATGAACAACTCTCTCTGCCTGCAGGTTCACCCTGAGAATGAAGACTGGACCTGTTTTGAACAGTCTGCAAGTTTAGATATCAAGTCCTTCTTTGGTTTTGAAAGCACAGTGGAAAAAATCGCCATGAAGCAGTACACCAGCAACGTTAAGAAAGTGAGGCTTTGTCCTGGGGCACCATAAAGGGCTCTCCGAGATGACGGTCTGTTCTGAACTAGTGGCTTTGCTTCCTGCTTGTTGAGACGGGATTTCCCCATGCAGCCCCCAAAACTCAGCCCACCTGCCTTGGCCTCCCAAGTGTTGGGACGGCAGGAGTGCGCCACCATGGGCAGCCACGCTCGCACACTCGTTTGCTTACCTGCTCACTGAGCAGTGCTGGGGTGAAACCCGGGCTCTGTACGTGTCGACCAGCACGCTACCACTGAGCAGCAGCCACAGCCCTCGGCTTTTATCTTTATTTTGTTTATTTATATATTTATTTATTTACTTACAAGAGAGGGAAAGAGAATAGGCGCACCAGGGCCTCTAGCCACTACAAATGAACTCCAGATGCATGCACCACATTGTGCATCTGGCTTACATGGGTATGAGAGAATCAAACCTTAGGTCCTTAGGCTTTGCAGGCAAGTACCCTAACTGCTAAGCCATTTCTCCAGTTAAAGATTTAAGATTTTTTTATTTTTATTTAATATATATTTATTTATTTTCATTTTTCAAGGTAGGGTCTCACTCTAGCCCAGGCAGACCTGGAATTCACAATGGAGTCTCAGGGTGACCTTGAACTCACAGTGATCCTCCTACCTCTGCCTCCCAAGTGCTGGAATTAAAGGCATGCACCACCACGCCCGGCTATTAAAATATTTTTATGTATTTATTTGCAAGCAGAGATGGAAGACAGACAAACAGAATGGGTGCCAGGGCCTCCAGCTGCTGCAAACAAACTCCAGATGCATGTGCCACTTTGTGCATCTGGCTTTACATGGGTACTGGAGAAGTGAACCCTGGTCATTAGGCTTTGCATGCAAGCACCTTAATTGCTGAGCCATTTCTCAGCCCAGCTTTTAAAAATTATTTCTTTATTTGAGAGAGTGTGAGAGAAAGAAGTAGATAGGGAGTGAGAAAATGAGTGCACCAGGGCCTCTAGCCACTGCAAACAGACTCCAGATTCATGCACCACCTCGTGCATCTGGCTTTATATGGGTCCTGGAGAATCAAGCCTGGGTCCTTAGGTTTTGCAAATGTCTTAACTGCTGAGACTCTTTCCAGCCCCCCACCCTCAGTTTCTGATAGTGCTTTATAAACCGGTGAGGGATGGGCGATGAGAGTGTTGACCACACACTAGCCTTACAATTGGCTTCGTCTTAAAGGGGAAAGAAATCATTGAGTACTACCTGCGTCAGCTGGAGGAGGAAGGCATCACCTTTGTGCCTCGCTGGACCCCGCCTTCCCTGGGGCCCTCTGCAGAAGCCTCTTCATGCAGCAAGAACCAGGCAGTGTGCACAGCTGTCGCCGTTCCTGATGCTGCTGCTCTCAAGGAGGGGCTGAGCGGCGAGGCCCTCAGTAGTCCTGGTGCAGCATCTGAACCCACGGTGGGGACTCCAGACGGTGGGTTTGTAATGCTTCTCATTCTTCTAGAAAGACCTGGGAATCTGTGGGGTCTTTACCCTCTGCGTTTTGCCCACCTGGGTTTCCTCAGGACAGTAGTTCTTACATAGGAAGTCCATCTCATGTCTGGCCTTACTTAACCCTCTAGCTTGTAAAACACATTCATTTTTTCCTGAGAGATTTTTTTATAGGAAGGCTTAATGATTTCTAATTAACTCTTTTTGTTTTAAACATTTAAAAATTATTTATCGGCACATGTATGTGTATGCCAGTTTCTTGGTGCTGCAAATGAACTGGCTTTACTTGGATGGCTGGGGGAATTGAACCTGGGCCAGCAGGCTTTGCCAGCCCGTGCCTTTCACTGCTAGACCATCTCCCCAGTCTCTTATTAACTCTTTCATTGAAGTCAGATGTTTTCATGTGTTTTAGCCGGTGGTACCTTTAGTGACTGTAAGGCAAGGCTCCCTTCCACAGTCTTCTGTCGTTATAAACTTTACTTACAACGTGCCAGCTCCTGGCCTGAGCACTAAATGGCTAGTCACATCATGATGGCTAACAATTAATTCTCAGTTCAGATTTGAGTCACCGAGGCGCAGAGAAATTGAGCGGCTTAGCACAGGCCACATAGTTAGTAGGTCGGGGCTGGGCTGTGCCACGCGGGCGCCTCTGTGCTTTAGCTCCTGTGAAGCTGTCCGTGTGCTGAGCACATACGAAGGCAGAGTGCCTGAGTGTCATCAGAGTCTCACAGCCGTCAGTCTGTCCTGAGCAGTGCTGATGCTACAGGAAAGGGTGATGGAGGCAGCGCCTGCCCGTGGTCATCAGTGATCCGATCTAAAAGACCGCTGTCTGCTTGTCAGCTATCTGATCTTGACAACTGGTTACCTGGGGTTTTTGGTGATCTGATCTAACGACTGAGGCTCGAGTTGTCCTGGGCGACTGCTGACTCCCCCCTCCCCCTCCCCCAGCCACACCACCCTCGCTGGCTGGAGGGCTTTGAGGGCCTCGTGGTCGAGTGATCTCTGTGGTAAATACTGCCATGCCACTCGAATTCCAGACAAACTAGATGCCGACTACATCAAGAGATACCTGGGCGATTTGACCCCGCTGCAGGAGAGCTGCCTCATCCGACTCCGCCAGTGGCTCCAGGAAACCCATAAGGGCAAAGTAAGTATCTCCCAGTGGGCAGTGATGCTGACTGGGGTCCTGGGACCCAGCCCTGTGGAGCGCTCCTCTTGACCAGTCCTGCTGGCAGTGTCCCTCAGGGTAGACCAGTGAGTCAGCCTCAGTGTAACACCAAGTCCTCTGTGTCTGGTTGAGATGCCCTTCCCAGCTGTGCAGTCGTATAGCTCAGGATATGCCAAGTTGCAGAGTAACACTGTGTTCCCTGGTTGTGGGAGGAGCTGCAGGAGTTCACATTTGCAGAGACTGGAGTGCACTGGAGCTTTTTTTTTTTTTTTTTTTTTTTTTCGAGGTAGGGTCTCACTCTAGCCCAGGCTGACCTGGAATTCACTATGGAGTCTCAGGGTGGCCTTGAACTCATGGCGATCCTCCTACCTCCGCCTCCTGAGTGCTGGGATTAAAGGCATGTGCCACCACGCCCGGCTGCTGGAGCTTTTTTTTTTTTTTTTTTAGTCCATGTATTGGCTAGCTTTCAAAGTGAGTAGCTTCATTGTGACATTTTCATACATATCTAGCCTTATAATTTGTTCTTACCAGTGTCATCCCAGTTACATTGGAGCTCTGCTTCTGAGAACCCATAGGAGTTAGTGCTATGCAGGAGGTGGAAACTACACCATGTGTCTGATTATCCATGGGACCATCTAGTAAGAGAACCAGGCACTGATGTGGCTGGCTGGTCCCCTGCCGTCTGTCTTGACAGCTGTGTGATGCTTATCCTGCCATCCTCAGGAAAGCAGCCCCATTGGAATGGCTGCCCCTCTGAGTGCTGACCAGCCAGTGGACAGTCTCAGCTCTTCCTGCAGTCTTAATGATCCTGGGGTGTTGTTCAATCATCTCTTACTGTAGTGTGAGGAATCCAAGGCACAGAGAAGTTAGGCAACCTACCTAAGATCCTACTGCTACTGAGTAATGGGCTAGGATTGGAACCCAGGCTCTTTTTTCCTTTCTTTTTTGAGAGAGGAGGAGAAAGAGGCAGAGAGAGAGAGATCATGGGTGTGCCAGGGCCTCTAGCCACTGCAAATGAACGAACAGATTCAATGCCACCTTGTGCATCTGGCTTTACATGCGAGTGCTAGGGAATCGAACCTGCAGCCTTTGGCTTTAACTGCTAAGCTGTCTCTACAGCCCTCCTCTTTTTTTGATGTAGGCTTGCTATGGCTTAACTGTTGATCCTCCTGCTTCCACCTCCCAAGTGCTGGGATTCTGGGCATGCCCCCCACACCCACACCCACACCTGGCTCATTCTTAGCCTCCTCGGTGCAGGCTCAGTGCTTTCTGTGTATGTGAGCTGGACCCGTGGCACCCAGCTTGCCCCTCACTGCCGTGACAGGTCTCCACTCCGTATGTCTCCTGGTGGTCTGCTGTCCGCATTCTTGAACTTGTGGCTGTGGAGGGAAATACTTGGTCCATGTGAGGCTGGGAACATGTTCTGGACCTTATTCTGTATTCAGAAACCATCCCAGTAATGTTGGGAGGCTTTCCTGGGAACTTTGCGTGTGCGTGCGTGCGTGCATGTGGTATTGGGGATGAAACTCAGGACTGTGTGTGTCAGGAAAGCACTTTACTCTGAGCTGCATCCCATCCCTTGGGAGCAGCTAATTTTAACGTGTTAATAGTGCAGCACACTGTCAGTGAGAGGCAGGAATTTTAGATGCTCACTCCTGTAGCAACTTGTTGATTATCCCTAGAAGCTCCTAATGCTGCTTAGGAAGCTCTGTCCTCTCCCCCTCCCCAGATCCCCAAGGATGAGCACATTCTCCGGTTTCTGCGTGCTCGCGATTTTAATATTGACAAGGCCAGAGAGATCATGTGCCAATCCCTGACCTGGCGGAAGCAGCACCAAGTGGACTACATCCTGGACACCTGGACACCCCCCCAGGTCCTTCAGGACTACTACGCAGGAGGCTGGCATCACCATGACAAAGGTGGGTGAGCTGACTAGAGCACACCGCTCTGCTGTCTGTCTTCCACACCCTGCGCACTGCAGTAGAGCTGGGCAGGCCCAGAATGTGCTTTCCCTTCTCACTGAGGATTTGGGAGCTTGTGACCCTTCCTTGTGCCCAGTCCCACCCCAGCCTGGGCAGCAGGGAGAGGACTGGGAACCTTTGTGTCCTCCTCGTGGCTCTGCTGCCCTGGGCAGGAGACTGCTCTTCTTTCCTAGCCAGGGGAGTCTGCAGAACTTGAAGTGCAGGCTAAGGAAGGACTTAGCTTTACAGCAGTCTGTTGGGCATCTGAGCCGAGCAGCGCCCGCTGTGCCTGCGCAGGCTGAGCCAGGCGGACTGTGCTCTGGGGTTCTGCTGGGCTGCTGTGCACCTGGAAAGGGTCTTTCTGTGCATCTTGCACACACAGGTGCTCTGCCACAGAGCTGTACCCCATCCCCTGTGGAGGTTCTTAGTGGGTGTCCTGCCTCACACTGTGGACGTGCTCACCCCAGCTTCCCTTTGCTTTCCTGCAGATGGGCGGCCACTTTATGTGCTCAGGCTGGGGCAGATGGACACGAAAGGCTTGGTGCGAGCCCTTGGAGAGGAAGCCCTGCTGCGATACGTGAGTGCTCGGCTGGGGACACTGGCTGCATGGTGGCTGTTGGGATGGGGCCGTCACAGCTGGCTGTTGGGACACGTGTGTGTTGTTGCTTTTCACTGAGGACGGAAGATGCATTGTAGGTAAAGTTTCAGATGAGGACACAGAAGTCATCAAAGTGTTTCTACACGGACGCCTCCCTAGGGGCCGAGTGTGAGTCCACGTCGCTCGTGTCAGCCCTCTGGTCAGAGCGCTCAGTGCTGCCCTGCCCCAGCACTGTTGTGTGGCCACTTGCCTCCCCTCCCCCATGCTGGCAGCCGTGTTTCCACCCCAGAGAAATCTGCTCCTTTGGATTAAAAAGCTAGAACTTAGAGAGGCACCTCCAATTCCCATTGCCCACAATGCCCACTGCCATGTTCTGTTAGGCACCTTTGCCCCAGCAGAGAGAGAGCGTGCGCGCACACACACGCTTTGGTATGAAGGGTTTGTTTCTCCACACCCGTGCAGTCCTGCCAGGCTTTTGGAGATTGCCCCTGTCCTGGCCCCTGAAGTGGAACCCAGGAATGTGCACCCCTCCTTCCTTTTCCTGCCACCTTTTCCAAGACCCCCCAGGCCAGTGCTCCCCGCTAAGAGGTCATTCCCTGAACTGATGCCTCACGTGGACACATCTGTTCCCTCTGCTGAAAACACTGGTGCTTGTTTATTCTCCTCAGAGCAAAAGGGTCTTTTTTTGTCTGTGATGGGGGATGTGTGTAGCGTGTGGGAGTGTTGGGACACTGAGGTGGGTGACAGCTCTTGTGTCTGCGCCTCCTGTGACACACCACGCTCACACCCCTCTCCTGTAGCTTGATGTGCCATGCTTACCCTCCATCACTAATCCCAGCAAACCTGTGCCTCCCCATTGGCAGGTTCTCTCCATAAATGAAGAAGGCCTAAGACGATGTGAGGAGAATACCAAAGTCTTCGGTCGGCCTATCAGGTAGGTGGGTGGTTTTCCACTTCCTTTCAGTAAACTTTTGTTTGGGTGCCTCAACTCCGCAAGGTTTCATACACATCTTGCCAGAGCTCCTTTCAGCACATTGCCAATGTGAATTCAATAGTTAACACCATAGTCTGGTTGTTCACTGCTTCCCAACGTGTTCCAGAAGGTTGTAAAGCAGGTGCTAAGGCCAGCTACAGGGGCAGTTGTTGGACTGTGGTATTTCTGTCCCCTTAGGTGTCAGTCTCATCCTGTCAGTCCATGGGTCTTCAGGAGCCCAGGCTGCAAGATGTTTACTTGTTGGCTTCTTGGAACGATCCCCGCCCAGGTCTTTGTTCCTGACCCGTGCTTCTAGTGAGGAAGCGCCTTCTAAAACTGGGCAGAGAAAACAAACAGCAGCAGCAGCAGCCTGATTTGGCAGTACATATCATTTAGCGCTTGGGAGGATCAGGAGTTCAGACCTAGCCCTGGCTACATGAGATTCTGCCTCGGGGGTTGGGTATGATCGGCTGGCATGGAGAAAGGTCCAACTGCGCAGCATGGCCTCAGCTGTGTGGAGGCTGTGCTGGCTCTGCCTGCTGTACTCAGCGCCCAGCCCTCCTGAAGCTCTAGCTTGGGGGATGCTGTTCTCAGAGCGTTAGCCAGCAGCGCCTTGCTTTTGTAGTTCTGGGATTGGACCTACCACATTGGACTTAGGCACCTTATACAAGCAGATGTGAATATGGGCTTGTAGCACTATGATGTAATAAATACACCTAACTGGTCTATTTTGGAGAATGGCTAAAATGACCATTTTATATCAGAAGGACAAAATGAAATCTGGGTCTCAGTTTGCCAAGTATGCCATCTGTTAAAGGAAACATCTTTGCACCATCTGCAGCTCATGGACCTGCCTTGTAGACCTTGAAGGACTGAACATGCGTCATTTGTGGAGACCTGGGGTCAAAGCTCTGCTGCGGATCATCGAGGTGGTGGAGGCCAACTACCCCGAGACGCTGGGCCGCCTGCTCATCCTCCGTGCCCCCAGGGTCTTCCCCGTCCTTTGGACCCTGGTGGGTTAGATGCGGTTCTGTGGTCGTGTAGCCATTTGCAGAGCAGACTCTCTCATTCACAGTTATACAGAGGACCTTAAGCCTTACCCAGTTTAGAAAAGCAAAATAAACATGCAAAGATACAAAACTTTTGGTGTTTTTAAAGGAGGAAAACAAGCCCAGCTCCTCTTAGGATCCTAATGCTGTGTCTGTGCGTGGGCACCACCCTACATGCCCTTCCCGCCCTGCCCATCACTGTCACAGCAGAGCCTCAGTCTTTGCAAGCAGCCGAAGTTACACAGTCTTGTGGCTTCCTTCCAGGTTAGCCCATTCATTGATGACAACACCCGAAGGAAATTCCTCATCTATGCAGGAAATGACTACCAGGGCCCTGGAGGCCTGCTAGACTATATCGACAAGGAGATTATTCCAGATTTCCTGAGTGGAGAGTGCATGGTACGTACTGCACCCTGCCTTGCTTGCACCAGCAGGAGAGGCGGGTGATGATATGCACAGGTGGCTGCAGAGTATTCTGTTTTGTCATTGGTGGTTGTGTGTGAATGCCATCTTGATCAGGATTGATCTGGTCAGCTCATGCAAGGAGCTGTCAGCAAAGCACCTGGCTGTAAATACTGGTGGCACGCTGCTTGGAAGCTCACTTGAGCATAGCTGGCAATGTTCATACAACCTTGTGACGACCGGATCTTTTGACTTGGGCTTTAGCTTTTGACTTGGGCTTTTAAGGAAGGAGTTTGGTCTTTTTTTTTTTTTTTGCAAGGTAGGGTCTCACTCTAGCCCAGGCTGACCTGGAATTCACTATGTAGTCTCAAGGTAGCCTCCAACTCACGGTGATCCTCCTACCTCTGCCTCCCGAGTGCTGGCATTAAAGGCATGGACCACACCACGCCCAGTAGAAGGGGCTCTTAAACACTGAACCAACATTCACCATGATTCTCCCTCGACAAGTAAACCCGGATGACATTGTAAAGTGGAAGAAGGAGGAACTGGTTCTTTTTCATGTAAGTTTGAGGTTTTAAGAAAATGAGGTGCTGGGTCATTAGCCCAAGGCCTCTGTGTGCAAACCCCGTGCTGTCGTGAGGGAGGCAGAGAAGCTCTAGAGCCGTGAGGCCCGGGGCCGTGGCGAGTCACTCAACATGAGGGCCAGGAAATAGAGACCCATGGAGGTCTGTGGGACTTGCTTTGTGGCACACAGTGGGAATCAAAGCCAGCAGGGTTCTTAGCAGAAAGCCCTGTGACCACACTCCACACTAAGCTGAGCCTTCTATGTGTGACACAGGGCTTGACTCTCTTGCACAGCTAATGAATTGGGCTTTCAGAAATCCTTCTGAGTGGCTGGAGGAACGAGAGAGCAGGAGAGTTTTAGCCCCAGCTCCACCTGAGTGGAATTGCAGCACACTGCAAAAAGCAAGGAGATTACAAGACTACCATTTGTCAAGTGCAGGCGACCAAGACCTCAGCTGCTTTTCCATCTCAGTGGGTGAAGCACTTGCTGAGCAGCCTAGCTGAGCACTGCTGAGAAAGCCAGAAGCTGTGGGGCCTCTGTGACCCCAGCCCCTCACAGCCAGCCTGGTGAGCACGGAGACCCTGCCTGGAGATGAGGTAGAAGGCGAGGACCACCACGGGCACACTCTGGGATGTGTGCCTACTCTCACACATGTACACACCAAAACAAAACTAAAACAAAAGGTTAGACATGACAAGAATTGAGCTGGGGTTGAAGGAGGCACGAAAGCAACTCTTGCCTTCTGTTGTCACCTGTCAACCCTGCTGTCCTCCCCCCTGCCCACATGGCCCCCGAGGCTGCGTTGAAGAGACCATTCACCGTTGCTTTCCCCCCACCGAGGGTTGAGCTCAGGCCAGGCTGCCGTTTCTCTCTTTTGAGACATAGTCCTGCTGTGTACAGGCTGGCCTGGAATCACCGTCCTCCTGCCTCACCCCTGCAGTGCTGGCTCTCTGAGTCCGCACCGCCACGCCTGGCCTGCGCCGGGCTTTCCGGCCGGGGCCCTTGCTGGGACGTGCTCCCGGCAGTGCTGCGTGCAGCGTGGAGGCTGCGGTGTGGTTTGCCACGTGTGAGCTTCCCAGTGCTCAGCCTGTAGGAGGACGTGGACTTTATAGACGTGTGCACGTTCATTTTATCATGTCAGGTGGTAAGTTTATGGGTAATGCACTTGAGCTTCTTTCACACAAACTCAGAGCAGTCCTTTGTTAACTTTCGGCTGGAGTAATACTCGTCCGACCTCATGTAGAGCTGTCAGCTGTCTCGGTCCTTTGAGGGTGGAGCCAGCCTTGTGCGTCCTGGCCAAGCTGCTTCCCAGCCCTTGTTAGTATTTCGGTGGCTTTTGGGAATAAAGCTCTTTCCCTAAGGTAATGTTTTTATCTTTATAGTGCAGCATAAATTCTTTAAGTTCTCATATAAACCGTCTTAGTTAAGTCCATTACCTCATGTATATCCATGGGATTTTGTGGTAAACCAGCTTCAGCTTGTTCTCATTTATTCAGAATAAAACATGTGTACTCAAGTGGTTCTTTAAAACGCATTTCTCTTAAGGAGTGCAGAATATCCCGCAGCCCTGCCTGCGTATTGTTTCCTCGTCACCTCCTGAAGCCAGCGAACACGTAGCTGCAGGCTGTTTTGTTGCAGAGGTTGGTTGGTTTGCATAGCGCTCACTGCCGTATTTACATTTCTAGTGTGAAGTGCCAGAGGGTGGACTGGTCCCCAAATCTCTGTATAGGACTGCAGAGGAGCTGGAGAATGAAGACCTGAAGCTTTGGACCGAAACCATCTACCAGTCTGCCAGCGTGTTCAAAGGCGCCCCTCATGAGGTACTTCCTCCTCCAGAGGCCTGCCCACTTGCCCGCCTTCCCGCCTGCCCGCCTACCCAGAGGTGCTCCTTTTCCTAGTCTTTGTCTTCAGGCTTTTGCTTTGGTTTGGTTTTGAGGCAAGATCTCACTCTAACCACGGCTGGCCTTGAGCTCACAGCAGTCCCCATACCTCAGCTCCTAAGTGCTAAGGTGGACAGTAGCAACAGGAGAGTGTGCCAAACACTGGCAAGAGGAAGCTGGCTATAGCACCCATAAGCCCGCCCCCAACAATACACTCCTTCCAGGAGGCGTTAATTCCCAAATCTCCATCAGCTGGGAACCTAGCATTCAGAACACCTAAGTTTATGGGGGACACCTGAATCAAACCACCACATTCCGCCCCTGGCCTCCATAAACTGATAACCATCCGTGATGTAAAATGCAGTGCATTCCATCCAACTTTAAAAGTCCATATTTTATCAACCTCAATGATATACATACATCCCCATAATCTGAGGTCTTTTTACTGAGCCATAATACCAAAGTATAACCTCAAATAACCCATAATTGTCCAGAATTAGCATTCACACTGCAAAAGATGGCATTGGGCATAGCAAAGAAATACTCGACCAATACAAGATTTAAAACAACCTTGACAAACATCAAACTCTATAGCTTCAAGTCCCAACAACTCTAGCCAGTGACAAATCTCCAAGTCCACTAATTCTAACCAGCAACAAGTCTCTGGAGTTCCAATTCCTCCCCTCCAGCTAGGCTACTCACAGTCCTGGAAAACTTCACCGGGGCCGGCAACTCTCCTTGGCAGCCATCTCATGGTCCCGGCATCTCCACTGGGTCTCTCTCCACTGGGTTTCCACTGCAATCCACGGTTCATCCTCATGGCTCCATTGGGCGTCCAGGCAGGCATCCAGCAAACCTGCTTCACACTGCCCATGGCCATTTCCAAAACACAAGACTGTGTTGCAAACTCAATGACCCTCTCTTTCCTGCATTTCTTACACTCCACAATACAAGGTTGGGTGCCAATTTGTTAATCCAGGGGGTAATAAAGCAGACTTTGAAGAACAGGACACTCCTTGAGCATTCAGGCCCCTTCAAAAGAGTGTACATTCTTCCTGTTGCCCTGGTGCAGGTCAGCTGGCCCAATCTCAAAGGTTGTAATCTCTCAGTTGTAGCTGAACAGGCAGCAGTTTACCCAGAGATTTTTTTTTTTTTTCTGTGCCATATTCCTCTGCTCACACCAGTTCATTTCTATGCAAAGCAACCCTGCACGACTCAGGACATGGGTATTACAGCAAGCCTCACACAAACTGCTAGCCCAGACCAAGCAAAGCTTTTTCTCACCCTCATAAGCCAAACCTCACAGTCCATAGTTTTTACTGCATTCAGGTCTTTCAACTCTGACCAGAATAGTTCATCAAGCTGTACTTACAGCACTGCAAGGCATCTCTTAGGCCAAGAGAATCCTTCCACATTCCTCTTGAAAATCAGCTCTAAAAGGCCAAAGCCACACAGTCAGGTGTCTAGCAGCAATCCCACTCCTTTACTTTACTGTTGCAGTCAGGTTCACGTTGCTGGTAGAAATCACCCAACCAAGAGCAGCTTCTGGGAAAAAGAGGTTTATTTTGGCTTACAGGCTTGAGGGGAAGCTCCACGATGGCAGGGAAAATGATGGCATGAACAGAGGGTGGACTTCTCCCCTTGGTCAACATCAGGTGGACAACAGGAAGAGGAGAGTGTGCCAAACACTGGCATGGGGACACTGGCTATAACACCCATAAGCCCACCCCCAACAATACACTGCCTCCAGGAGGCGTTACTTCCCAAACCTCCATCAGCTGGGAACCTAGCGTTCAGAACACCTAAGTTTATGGGGGACACCTGAATCAATGCCCTGCACTCGGTGTGCACCGTCGCTGTGGACTCTGTCGTCGGGTGTCTGACAGTTCTTGACGTTTAGCCTAAGTGTGCGTCAGCACTGCAGGACAGCTTTCTTTCTCGGAAGTCCCACTGCTGTTTGATCAGAGTTCCTTGAAAGCAGATAGGCCACTTGATTTAACTTTTACTGGGGACCCTGACACACAGGTCTGAAGAACTAGTCTTGCCTTAGGGAAGCATTGTTTTCAACTCCAGAACTAGTTTGATGGTTATACAGAATGAGTTTCACCTGCTGTTTTCTCTTGATTGGGTTTGCTCATTTCTTTCTCTTAAGTACTTTGCCGGGTTTTGCCAGTCTAACTGAATAGGAAAATGAGCATGTCTCCCCGTCACACGGTAGTGCAGAAGCTCCTGTGTGACGCCCCCCTGCTCCTTCCGTCCTGCAGCAACACGAGTGCTCTGTTGCGCAGCCCCTCGCCTTGCTTAGCCCTGGGGCAGGCTGGTAGCCGAGAGCTGCAGCTGCCAGTGAGGTGCTGTGCAGCGCGCCTTGTGCCGGGGCCCTGGCTCAGCTCCCTGCCCAGTGTCCTCCAGAGGGCTGGGCTGCCGGGTGCGGGGCGCGCAGAGGAGAGAGCCCGGCTGTGCTGGGAACAAGCAGACGCACACCCTGCCGTCATGGAGCTGCGCGGGAAGGCTCGGGGAGGAGAAGCCCTGTGTGTTGCCCATTAGCCAGCTGCCAGGCTTGTCCTGGTTGTAAGGCTCAGGGCCCAGAGGGTTTCCTGTGAGTCACGGGCACCTGTCAACTCCAGAGCAGGAAAATGTCGCTGTGCTTTCGGGAGGGAGAAAAGCCCTCAGAGAGCTCTATGCCTGAGGGAGGGCCGGCTTCAGCGTCGCACGTGCCCGCAGGAGGGGACTGCCTGTCACAGAGGGGCGAAGGTCTCCGAGAGACCTGCCCGTGGGCAGCCACACTGCTGAAGAGAGTGGGCTGTGCCACTTAGTGCCACCTGCTGCCATGAGTGGGATGGCTGTGCCTACTGGATCTGCTGTGTAAGGAAAACCAGGAAGTCAGAGGTGGAATGGGGAAGGCAGGGCAGGCGCCGCTCCGCCTCCTTCACCTGCTGTCCCGCCCGGCAGATGTTGAGAAGCGCAGTTGGCTATCCCCTCAGGGGACTTACATTGGCACAGAATGAAGGCCCTGTTTGGGGCTGTCGCTCTGCTGTCACAGCATTGGCTCCCAAGCCTGGCTAATCTCTCCGTGCACTCGCCCTCCCCTCCCCCGTGCCGGCCTGGGCTTCCACCTGGGACTGGATGCGCAAACAGAAAGGAGCTGGGGCTTGACCCACAGGAACCCTGGGTGAGAGAAAGGCAGCTGGAGGGCTCAGTGACCAGAGATGCTCCCCCCTCCCTCAGCTCTGAGCTGCACAGCTGCCACGGCCCCCGCCCAGGCTCCGTGTGCATGTGGCTGCTGACAACAGCGTCGCTTTTCCAGATCCTCATTCAGATTGTGGACGCATCCTCGGTCATCACCTGGGATTTTGACGTGTGCAAAGGGGATATTGTCTTTAACATCTATCACTCCAAGAGGTCACCACAGCCACCCAAAAAGGACTCCTTGGGAGCCCACAGCATCACCTCTCCAGGAGGGAACAACGTGCAGCTCATTGACAAAGTGTGGCAGCTGGGCCGGGACTACAGCATGGTGGAGTCTCCTCTGATCTGCAGGGAAGGGGAGAGCGTGCAGGTATGTGCTCTTGATACTGCGCAGCAGGCCACTGAGTCGTGACTAAAGGGTCTCTTTCCCAGCCAGCCCACATGGCTCCTGAAGGGAAAGACTGAGAGCTAAACACACCTGCACAGGAGTGTGGGGCTGAGCGGCATGCTGGGCTTGCAGTTTTCCCCAGAAGCACCATATGACAGGAAAGACACTTTACAGGCACAGCCAGGCTTCCTACGACTTATGTCCTCAGAGAAGAGTCTCACAGGACAAAGCAAGAGAAGCAAGTGTGGCAGAAAAGGTGTTGCCTGGCCCAGACAGCTCTGTCCAAATGACAGACCCTCCTGAATGATCACCCTGCCAGGCACCTGCTGCCACATGGCCTATGTCCCTAAGGGGAGTGGTCTGCAGAGTCTGTAAGTCCTTCTGCATAGCAGACCTGAGGTAGATCCCTGTGGCCTTCAAGCATCGTGCAGAAGCTCTGGCCTTCCACAGCTAGAAGGACATGGCTGAGCTGTCTCCTGCTGGTATGCATGGAGGTGGTCACAGCACATACTAGGTACTCAGAGTAGATGTCCTGGAGCTTGTCAGGCCCTGTCCTCAGCTGCCACTGCTCGCTGTTCCAGGGCTCTCATGTGACCAGGTGGCCAGGCTTTTACATCCTGCAGTGGAAGTTCCACAACATGCCTGCCTGCGCCACCACCAACCTGCCCCGCGTGGATGACGTGCTGGCCTCCCTGCAGGTCTCATCCCACAAGTGCAAAGTCATGTACTACACAGAAGTGATTGGGTCCGAGGACTTCAGGTATGGGCCTCCCTCACCCCAGCAGGTGCCCAAGACAGCTGGAGGGAGTCAGCGGATAGCAGGGGCCACTCAGAGCGGGTCTGGCTCCATTCACTCTGGGACTCTTGCCATGGCTATGGCAAGAGTGTCAGGGGGATGGAGTGGCCTGGCCTTCACTTGATGCACAATGTCCTCTGTGTGGGGGCCATGGGAAACTGTCCCTCAGCAGCAGAACACCCATCCCGGCGCTGGGGGAGGTCCAGCACGGGTGTGCAGAACAACAGAGTGGGCGGGAGGGTGGGCAACTCAGGGTGGCGCCTCATGCCCGCTCCTTCCCTGTGCCTTTTACAGAGGCTCCATGACCAGCCTGGAGTCCAGCCACAGCGGGTTCTCTCAGCTGAGTGCTGCCACCACCTCCTCCAGCCAGTCGCACTCCAGCTCCATGATTTCCAGGTAGTGCTGCGAAGCCTGTCCTCGTGTGCAGAGGGACAGAGGGACGCCGCTGCCTCTGCTGCCTCCTCCTGGACAGCCAGCTGTGTCCCACCCGCCCGCAGCGACATGCAGACTCCTTTCGCCCTCTAGATAGCAGATAGCTCTCCAGATGGTAAACATAGAAATTGACCCCCAGGCTATCTTGACAGGTAGTTTTAATGCTAATCCTAACTTTAACTCAATAGCCATAGATTTTGTATACAGCGTGCACAAAATCAAACAGAGCATAAGGGCTCTTCAAAGAAAAATAGTTTATATACAGTAAGAGACTAATTCGTCTCAAATGTTGATGCAAAAAAAATTTTCCAACAAAGTCCACCTTGTCCACTAGTGAGTGACCTCTGTAGCATCCTGCAGAGAGGAGCCCGCCTCCACCTCCTCCCACAGTGAAAGCCTGCAGTTGCTCCCGAGTGCCGCAGTCCCCGCAGCCTCTTCATGGAGGTGGGCCGTGCACTCAGTGGGATCTTCCCTGTGCGGACTCAGCAGCCCGCAGGAGCATGCAGTCTGTGCTCGTGAATGGGGGTCATGGCCCGGGAGGGGCTCCGGGGCTCCTCTTGACTCCCGAGAAACACCACCTTCATTAAACAGTACCCTGTCTTTCCTCCTCTTTGCACCTTTTGATATTTTTTGGAGCGGGGTTTTGTGTCCAGGAGCTCGGGTGGAGGGGCTCTCCCCTGAGTGTTCCTCCTGCCTGCAGCCAGGCAGCTCCGCCCAGGCAGCTCTTCTCGGCCTCCCTCCGTGGCTCACTCTGTCCTCCGCCCTGCCCTGGCAGAGCCACGCGAGCCCCACGAGGTCACAGCCGCCCTGGTGTGTGCGTGGACGTTGTGGACGGGTACAGGTGCCCTGTGTGCATGAGGTCGTGGCATGCAGGTGGGTAGGTGGGTAGGTGGGCAGAAGGAACTTAGTGTTAGCAAAGGCGTCTCTAGGGAAGCAAGTCAGAGTGAGACTAGTTGGCCTTTTATGTGTCCTTTGTGATTCCGTTACAAAGCCAGCTGCGTAAGGGTAGACCTTCAATTTTTATAGCTTCTTACGGAAAAGCAGATTATTTACAAACCTTTCCAGAAGTCGCATACATTTGATCTCTGTCACTGTCATTCTGGGTAGCAGGAGCTTTTAAGGATGTGTGCCAAACCCCTGTGGCCATGGCTGTGTTGATTAGCGTGGGAGCCCTAGATACTTTGGTGTGTTGGCTGCGCTCGGAGGCACTGGGTGGGCATCCGTGTGAGCCGAGAACTGTGTGGAGGCCGCCTTTGCGAGTGGAGACCACACAGCACACTGGCTTGGCCCCATGAGCCCTGCTGACTCCCAGCATCCTGAGCCAGGCCAAAGGTCTCTGACTGCTGGTCTTCCTGGCCCCAGGCTGTGTCTTTTCCTACAAAGGGCAAGCCCACTGGCATGAAGCCTGGTGCCCAGAAGGCTTAGCAGGGCACTAGCCAGTCCGTGCTGCTTCCAGTCAGGGCTTCCCAGCTCCACACTAAAAGACCTGAAGATGGCACCTGCTCTCTCTCTCTCTCTCTCTCTTTTTCCCTCCCCCTGCCCCCCTTTCCCCTTCCTCTATCTCAGATGGCGATTTTGCTGACAGCCTCCAAGCAAACACGTCACTCAGCAGTCCACATGTGCCCAGAGGTGTTTATAGAACTATTTGAATTGCAGACATGTCCCACCCCAGAGTGAAGACCTCTAGTGCCATTCAGAAGTGGCGCTGTCTTATCCCCAAGCACATGACTGCACACTCACAGGCCTCCAGGGCTCTCCCGAGTAAGGACACTCCTCCTGTGAGGATGAGGCATGTGTGATGACCATGTGGCTAATGGAGTCTCCCCTTGCAGTGCCCAGGCACTCCTCTCAGAATGCTCTGCCGCCACCCTTCTTTCAGAACTAACCATCCTTTTGTTTTCCCTCTATTACTAGTGTCTTAATTTTCTTTCCCTCCTAAATCCATTATTTGCATATCAAATTCTGTAAATGTTTTGTAAACATATTACCTCACTCTTGGTAATACAATACTGATAGTCTTTAAAAGATTTTTTTATTGTTACAATAATAAATGTGAACTGTTTAAGAAAAGAGTGTCTGTCTTCTTATAAAGTCTCCCTTGAAGAGTCTGGGATTTGTAGGTGACCCTGGGGATTAAGAGAAGGGAGCCACTGATGCCAGAGGCCACAGCTGTGCTTAGCTTGTGCAGGCCCACACTGCCTGGAGTGCGCGGCCTACTTGTGCTGAAGAGAAACCTGGTGTTTGTTTCTGAAAGACCGCTCCATTTTCTCCTACTTTGTCCAGATTGAACCCAACTATCAGTTTGATGCTGACATCATCACGTTCTCTGGGAATGACAGGGAGCGCTCTAAGCAAGTGCCTGTGCATACCACAGCGCGGGCCGGGACCTCACAGCCCGGCTCTCTCACCAGGCCCGCACCTGCAGAGGCAGCCGAGCATGGGCCACAGGAAGAGGTTACCGCGAGCGTGCCAGGGGAAGAGGAGGTTGCCCTCTGCTGGTCAGGCACCTGGGCGAACACAGCTGAGGGGTCTGGGCAGCACACCGGGAGGAAAGCGGGGCATGCCTGTGTGTGTAGCTGCCTGGAAGGCGTGCTCCTCAGGCAGGCACTCCTCAACCTTAGTGGCCCTGAAGCCACTGAGCCACCTTGCTGCCTGAGGGAAGAAAGGTTCTCATGGGAATTCCATTTGGGCTCTGACTTTCATTTCTGGCGTGGTCATGCTCAGGGACCAGATTGTCAGGGAGAAGCCGGAAGGAAAGTGGGTAAGGGCTGTGCACCAAATCGTTAGTATAATCACACCCAATGTCATTGTACTTTCATTTTTTTTCTTTGTTTTTCAAGGTGGGGTCTCACTCTAGTTGAGGCTGACCTGGAATTCACTATGTAGTCTCAGGGTGGCCTCAAACTCATGGCGATCCTCCTACCTCTGCCTACGGAGTGCTAGGATTAAAGGCATGTGCCACAACACCCGGCCCATAATTTCATTTTAGGTTTGTTTGTTTGTTTTGTTTTGTTTTCAGTTTTTCGAGGTAGGCTCTCACTCTACTCTCAGGGTGGCCTGGAACTCAAAGCAGTCCTCTTGCCTCTGCCTCCCAAGTGCTGGGATTAAAGGCGTGAGCCACTATGCCCAGTGTTGCGGTCAGGTCCGCATTGCTGGTAGAAATCATCCACCCAAGAGCAGCTTGTGAGGAAAAAGAGGTTTATTTTGGCTTATAGGCTCGAGGGGGAAGCTCCACAATGGCAGGGAAAACAACGACATGAACAGAGGGTGGACATCACCCCCTGGTCAACATAAGGTGGACCATAGCAACAGGAGAGTGTGCCAAACGCTGGCATGGGGAAACTGGCTATAACACCCATAAGCCCGCCCCCAACGATACACTCCCTCCAGGAGGCGTTAATTCCCAAATCCCCATCAGCTGGGAACCTAGCATCCAGAACACCTAAGTTTATAGGGACACCTGAGCCAAACCACCACACCCTGGCCCAGTTTTTGTTTCTTTGAGAAGGCCTCGCTGTGTATCCCAGGCTGGCCTGGAGCATGCTATCCTCCTGCCTGTAGCTCCCTACCGCCAGGATTACAGGTGTGTGTCACCACACCCGGCTCCATGGTCCTGCTAAGACTGACCTCAGGCAGCAGCTCAGCTAACCCTCAACCACAGGCCGCATCCTCCCATCTTCCCACGTGTGTGGGGGGTGAGTTCTCAGTGATCTCACAAACAAACCCACTGGAACCAGTTGTGCTTAAAAAGTTAGGGCTTTGGGAACCAGGCATTCTGGGAAGAGGGAAGTGGTACAAATACAAGGAGGTCACAGAACCTACAACCCTAGACAGTGAAATCACACACTTCAAAATGCTGATGCGGGGCTGGAGAGATGGCGTAGCAGGTAAGGCACTTAACTGCAAAACCTAAGGACCCAGGTTCAATTCCCTAGGACCCACATAAGCCAGATGCACAAGGTAACACATGCATCTGGAGTTCGTTTGCAGTAGCTAGAGGCTCTGGTGTGCCCATTCTCTGCACTCCCCCCTCTCAAATAAATGGATAAAATTTCAATTAAAAAATATTTGGGGGCTGGAGAGATGGCTTAGTAGTTAAGCGCTTGCCTGTGAAGCCTAAGGACCCTGGTTCAAGGCTCGGTTCCCCAGGTCCCACGTTAGCCAGATGCACAAGGGGGCGCACGCATCTGGAGTTCGTTTGCAGAGGCTGGAAGCCCTGGCGCGCCCATTCTCTCTCTCTCTCTCTCTCTCTCTCTCTATCTGTCTTTCTCTCTGTGTCTGTCGCTCTCAAATAAATAAACAAATAATTTAAAAAAATATATTTAAAAAAAATATTTGGGGGCTGGAGAGATGGCTTAGCCGTTAAACACTTGCCTGTGAAGCCTAAGGACCCAGTTCAAGGCTCGATTCCCCAGGACCCACGTTAGCCAGATGCACAAGGGGGCGCACACGTCTGGAGTTCGTTTGCAGTGACTGGAAGCCCTGGTGTGCTGTTCTCTCTCTATCTGCCTCTTTGTCTCTCTCACTCTCAAATAAATAAAAATGAACAAAAAATAAAAAATAAAGTGCTAAAAAAATATTTGAGCTGTAGAGATGGATCAGCAGTTAAAGACACTTACTTGCTAGCAAAGCCTGTTGGCTCTGGTTCATTCTCTCAAATAAATATTAAAAAAAAAAATTTTAACTTTTTTATTTGTTCATGTATGGGGTGGTGTGCCAGGGCCCCATGTTTGTGCAAATGAACACCTGAACTTTTTGTGTCCAGTTTATGTGAGTGGCTTGAGAAACCCAGGCTTGCAGGCTTTGCAAGTAAGTGCCTTTAACTGCCAAGCTATCTTCCCAGCCCCCTTACCACGATGGTTTCTAGAAATCTTGTGGCTGTCATATATAACCAATCTAGGTAAAAGGTGACCGCGGGTCCCCAGTCACATCACAGACAAAACCCTCGTGACCACAGGTCCTGAACATGGGGAGAACGCAGAGGTCTGGCCGACGAGCTAGCTCGGGCGATCCCGCGGGAAGCTCTGCCCCTGTGTGAGTACAGTGGTGAGGAGGGACAGGCGGTCAGGGCAGAGCAGCCCCGGGGCTCCCATAGCCGGGCCAGTGCTGAGGCCCTTGTGAACTAGGGGCAACAGACTATTCTTCTTCCATCTTGTACTTATTTATTTTAGTTTTTGGAGGTAGAGTTTCACTCTGTGTAGTCACAAGGTAGCCTTGAACTCGAAGCGATCCTCCTACTTCTGCCTCCCAAGTGCTGGGATTGAAGGCGCGCTGCCACCCAGCCCATCTTCTTTTAGACAGGGTCTCTTGCTGCTGCCAATGAGCACTGGCCTAGCTGGCCCACAAATTTCAGGTTCTCCTGTCTCTGCCTTCCATTGTTGTAGGCACGTTGGGATCACAGACACGTGCACCACTTTGTGCCAGGCTTTATGTGGGTTCTTGGATTTGAATTCAGCTCAGTAGGCTTTGCAAGCAAGCACCTTTAACTGCTGAGCTGTCGCCATTGCCCTGATTTTTCTTTTTTTAGAGAGAGAGTGAGTGAGAGAGAGAGAGAGAGAGGGAGAGAATTGGTACGCCAGGGCCACAGCCACTTCAATCCAACTCCAGATTCTTGCGCCACCTAGCAGGCATGTGCGACCTTGCACTTGCCTCATCTTTGTGCATCAGGCTTATATGGGATTTGGAGAGTCGAACATGGATCCTTAGGCTTTGCAGGCAAGTGCCTTAACCACTAAACCATCTCTCCAGCCCACCCTGTTTTGTTTTGAGACAAGGCCTCCCCCTCTATAGTTCAGGCTGGCCTTGAATTTGTAGCAAGACTTCTGTCTCAGCCTCTGAGGATTACAGATATGAGCCACCACACCTGGCAAATTATGGGATATTCTAATTCCCATTTCCTCTGCCCTGTGTTCAGAATTCTCCATGGAAGACATGGGGGAGGGGGAGATTGGCTAAGAACTCCGGAGAAAATCACAAGCTTTGGGGTGGGGAGCATCTATAAACTACAGAACTTATTAAAATCTTAACAAATGGCCTAGACTGAAGTATTTTACATTGAGATGCACATTTGTGTGATAAACCAGATATTGCAGTCAGGTTTGTATTGCTGGTAGAAATCACCCAACCAAGAACAGCTTATAGGATAATGAGGTTTATTTTGGCTTACAGGCTTGAGGGGGAAGCTCCATGATGGCAGGGAAAATGATGGCATGAGTAGAGGGTGGACATCACCCCCTGGCCAACATAAGGTGGACAATAGCAACAAGAGAGTATGCCAAATTCTGGCATGGGGAAAATGATGACATGAGCAGAGGGTGGACAAAAAATCTCTGGGTGAACTGCTGCCTGTTCAGCTAACAAATTGGCACCCAACCTTGTATTGTGGAGTATAAGAAATGCAGGAAAGAGGGTCATTGAGTTTGCAACACGGTCTTGTGTTTTGGAAATGGCCATGGGCAGTGTGAAGCAGGTTTGCTGGATGCCTGCCTGGAGGCCCAATGGAGCCATGAGAATGAACCATGGATTGCAGTGGAGGCCCAGTGGAGATGCCGGGACCACGAGACGGCTGCTAGGGAGAGCTGCCGGCCCCGGTGAAGTTTTCCAGGACTGTGACTACCCTAGCTGGAGGGGCGGAATCAGAATTCCAGAGACTTGTTGCTGGTTAGGTTTAGTGGACTTGGAGATTTGTCACTGGCTAGAGTTATTGGACTTGGAGCAACAGAGTTTGACGTTTGCCCTGTTTAAATTATGTATTGGCTGAATATTTCTTTGCTATGTCCAGTGCCATCTTTTGCAGTGTGAATGTTTATTCTGTGCCATTATGGGTTTTCTGGGGATTTTTTGTTATTATGGCTCAGAAGATCTTGGACTATGGGGTTGTATGAACATCACTGGAAACGATAAAAAGTATGGGGACTTTTAAAGTTAGATGAGTGCATTGCATTTTACATCATGTATGGTTATCAGTTTATGGGGGCCAGGGGCAGAATGTGGTGGTTTGATTCAGGTGTCCCCCATAAACTTGGGTGTTCTGGATGCTAGGTTCCCTAGCTGATGGCAATTGGAAATTAATGCCTCCTGGAGGAAGTTTATTGTTGGGGATGGGCTTATGGGATGGGCTAGTTTCCCCATGCTAGTGTTTGGTACACTCTCCTGTTGCTATCTTCCACCTTATGTTGACCAGGGGGTGATGTCCACCCTCTGCTCATGCCATTGTTTACCCCTGCCATCGTGGAGCTTCCCCTTGAGCCTGTAAGCCAAAATGAACCTCTTTTTCCCAGAAGCTGCTCTTGATCGGGTGATTTCTACCAGCAATGTGAACCTGACCGCAATATCAGCTTTAAATATTTCATTTATTTATTTAAGAGAGAGAAAGAAGCAGATACCTATATAGAGAGAATGGGTGCATCAGGGCTTCCAGTCGCTGCAAACATATTCCATATGCGTGTGCCACCTGGTACATCTGGCTTACCTGGGTATTGGGAAATTGAACCTAGGCACTTAGGCCTTGAAGACAAATGCCTTAACTGCTAAGCCATCTCTCCAGCCCCTAAACTAGCTTTAAACACGAGGAAGGAGCCGACATGGTGGCACACACCTTTAATCCCAGCACTTGGGAGGCAGAGGTAGGAGGATTGCTGTGAGTTGAAGACCACCCTGAGACTACATAGTGAATTCCAGGTCAGCCTGGGCTACAGCAAGACTCTACCTCAAAAAAAAAAAAAAAAAGGAAGGGGACTGGAGAGATGGTTCAGTGGTTAAAGGCACTTGCTTGCAGAGCCTGGTGGCTTGGGTTTGATTCCCCAAATAGCCAAGTAAAGCCAGTGGTGCATGTATTTGGAGTTCATTTGCAAAGGCAGAGAGCTCTGGTACACCCATTCACACACACACTCTTTCTCAAATAAATAAATAAACACTAAAAACACTAAAGTGATGTGTTTAAAAATAAATAAAATAAGGAAGTAGGTACTGGGGTGGCCAGGACAGTAGCTCCTTCCCAGCACCAAGACTGTGCTGTGATGGCTAAGTAGAGGGTCCAGCTCATGCAGTTTCTGTCAATTCGTGTGATATCTGCTATTTTTTAACTTTGTAATGGAAAGGTGGTTGATGCCCCATGTGTGGTGGTTTGATTCATTGATTCAGGTGTCCCCCCATAAACGCAGGTGTTCTGAATGCTAGGTTCCCAGCTGACAGAGATTTGGGAACTAACATCTCCCGGAGGCAGTGTATTGTTGGAGGCAGGTTAATGGGTGTTATAGCCAGCGTCCCTTTGCCAGTGTTTGACACACTCTCCTGTTCCTGTTGTCCACCTGATGTTGGCCAGGAGGTTCTGTCCACCCTCTGTTCATGACTTCATTTTCCCCTGCCATCGTGGAGCTTCCCTTCAAGTCTATAAGCCAAAATAAACCTTCCCCCCCCCACAAGCCACTCTTGGTTGGGTGATTTCTGCCAGCAATGCGAACCTGACTGCAACATGTGTTCAGTGAAGGGCTTTAGATGGCTTGGTGTGCCTTGAAGGGAGTGCCCGACACCAGCTCTTTACCTGGGAGGGTAGCTTTTCCCTGGGTTCTGGCTATGCTGCACAGCCGGGGCTGTCCTGCAGGAGCTCCTGTGTGGCCTGGGATGTCCTGTGGCTGGGCCAAGGACAGCTGTTGGGCACAGTTATGGGCCGCAGGCCGCTGGAGGCTGCAGCAGGCCTGGACCTGGTCATCTCACCTTGAGAGGGGCAGGAGTGGGGCTGCTCCCTCCCTTCGCCTGGGGCACCTGGACGTTCTGATCAGACTTAGGTTTTAGTTTCTATGGCCATGTGACCTTTTACCATTTACCCCGGAAGGTCCCTATCTGTTAATGAGGTATCAGCCAGCAGCCTTCACACACTCAATCCCCCTGTGACCCGTACCCTGTACCTTTTCCCTCTGCTACATGAACGCTTATAAGCTGTCCTCAGACACAGTCTCCCAGTGTTTCTGCCTGTTGCACTCACGGCCACTCAAGACCCTGCTCCACTGTTGCCTGGACGCCCCTGGGAAACCAAGGTGCAGCAGCCCCAGGGCGGCCAGGAACCAGAGACAGCAGAGGAGGGCACAAGCTGGAAGCACGGCCAGGCCTCCGCACTCTTAGCCTGTGTTCCCGGGAGAACATCGTCCTAGTTACTGCCGTACCTCGCAGCCTGCTGCTGCGGTCACCCTGCCTGTGGGTGGGAAGCAGAGGATTGTTGCCCACCCCAGCCTTGCCTTTGGGCTTCACCACAGGCCACTGAGACCCCATTTTGACAATGACAGAGGGAACAGTCCAGCGTCCCTACTGGGACATGCATCAGCTCCAGCTGCTGTGTGTTGAAACTAGAGACTCAGGGTAGAGGCCAAGCTGCTCGTTGCCTGTGCACACTGGCTGCCCTGCTCTGCCCGCTGGCCCAGAGATGTCACTCTGTGCCTGTGATGGGTGGCTCCTGGGAGGAGTCCCCTGAAGGTGGCCCTGCTCTGCTGAGACTTTCCTCCCCTGGCACAAGCTTTTGTCTCCTGTCACAACGCTGAAGCCCCCCCCCCCACCAAAAAAAAGGCCAAGTGCTTAAAGGCTTGGTCCCTAGTGGTGTTTGTGGGAGGTAACGAACGGAGTCTTTAAGAGGAGGGCCCTCATGGGAAGTCTTTGGGCATTGGGGTCCTTCCTGCCCTGGAAAATGGTGGGGGACCACACTTGGGCTTCCTGGCCAACAGATGCATAGTTTTACTTCTTGGCACAAAAGTGGGGTACCACAAATCCTAGGCTGGAAACTCCAAAGCCTAGAGACCCAGAATGAACCTTTTGTCTTTTTAATATGGCAGAGACATCATTGCGGTAACCCAAAGTGGACTGGCTGATACCAGCTGCTGCCAGCCGTATTTAAGTACAGCACCCTCAGCTCTGGCATTTGATACCTAATCGTGGGAAGACATGCCTGGGACTTGCTGATGGATTTCCTGTACCTTTTACTGTTAGAGTACACATCCACTTATAAAGAAATGTTTATAACAAAATAATTGTTGGGGGCTGGAGAGATGGCTTAGTGGTTAAGGCACTTGCCTGCAAAGCCTAAGGGCCCATGTTCAATCTCTCTCCAGATCCCACATAAGCCAGATGCACAAAGGTGAGGCAAGCACAAGGTCGCACATGCGCACTAGGTGGCTCAGGCATCTGGAGTTTGATCTTAGTGGCTGAGGCCCTGGTGTGCCAATTCTCTCTCTCTCTCTTTTTCTTGTGCTTTCATTCTCGCTCTCTCTAAAAAATAGGGCTGGAGGGATGGTTTAGTGATTAAGCTGCTTGCCTGAAAAGCCTAAAGGCCCAGGTTCAATTCTCCAGATCCCACATAAGCCAGATGCACGTGATGCCATATGCATCTGAAATTCACTTGCAGTGGCCCTGGCATGCCCGTTCTCTCCCCTCTCTCCCCCTCTCTCTACCTCTAATAAATAAAATTTTAAAATATTGAAAAATAAATAAATAAAAAATAAACTGGGGAGATGGCTCAGGTTAACAGAGCTTGCTGCTTAAACATGAGTCTCTCTCAGGCTAGAGACTACCAAGTTTGACTCCCCAGAACCCAGGTCAAAACCTGGGTGTGGCCATGCATGATCTGTAACCCCAGTCCACGGAGGGGTGGGAGAGTAGAGACCAGACAATCCCTGGGGCTCCCTGGCAGACAGCAGCACTGGGCTGACAGCGAGCCCACCCCGGAGTTTTCTCAAGGTAGTAGTGTCTTGCTCTAGTTCAACCTGACCTGGAAGCCTCCACTCTCGGCGATCCTCCTACCTCTGCCTCTTGAGTGCTGGGATTAGAGGCATGCGCCACCACGCCCAGCTGAGCACCCCTTCTTGAGGAGATACACGGCTGGGTAATAAGAGCAGGACACCCAGTGACCTCCTCTGGCCTAGGCACCCGTGCGTGCACACACATGACCACACATCACACACGACACAGACGAACTCACACTCACAAGTAGTCAAGCTATGCCAGCCACAGCCACATAGACCACCTGTATACTATCTAGGATCTAGGTTTTGTATGTGTGCGTGCATGCGCTGAGGTCTTCACATGACCAAATCACACACTGACACATCTCTCAGGACGCGTCACTATTGTCAACAAAGGATGACTGTCACACACATGCACCTATGCACACACCCTGCTGGTTCCATTCCCCTGGAGCACCACCTGTGAGAAGAGGTGACCTTCCCCAATCCCAGACATGCGGTCTTAGACTCTGATGAAGCGCTGGCTCCTCTGAACGATCCCCTTCGCAGTCCGTGGGGCATGCTGGGGTTCTGGGCGTTTCCCCCCACGCTCAGGCGTGTCCTGCCTGGAGGATGAAACATCGCTGTTCAGCTTGACGGAGAGCCTTGCGGTCTGGGGGAGCAGGAGTCCAGGGACAGGATGGAGAGAACTGAGTGCCAAGTCCGGAGTTCGGGCAGAGTTGTGGGTCCAGCCAGCCACGGAACACTGCACAGCCCCAGGCTTCTCTCAGCCTCCCTTTCTTTCTTTCTTCTCTTGTGGGACTAGGGCTGAATCGGAGTCACTGAGGTGCCTCCATCATTACGACCCATGGCACGAGAGGACACCAGCTAGCCCTCTGGTTGTTGCGTCACTTGGTGCCATCAGAGCTCTACACACAGGGTGTCTCAGCACCACTCCAGACCCAGAATGCCCCTGGGCACGCAGGGCTCAGGGACAGCATGTCATGGGTGACAAAGCCACTAAGGGAGAGTTCATCAGAGAAAGAGAGAACAAGGTTATGCGTTTCCTTCCCTCTCTGGAGAGGACATGAGATGACCATGGGAATGGCACTAAAATGTCACCAGGCTACCCTTGTGCTCGGGAGCCCCTGGCAGTGAGAGGGCAGAGCACTTGGGCTGAGTGCCAGGTCTGGAGCCAAAGGTGTAGAGTGAAATGATGGCCGAGGAAGAATGCGCCCTGGCTTCTGGCTCCTTTTCTCTCGTCGCCTTCAGACCCACATCCTGTGAGCTGCCCGTGCCAGCCCCTGGCGAGGGCCCAACTCACCCCTCTGGGACAGCTGCCTCATATCTGGCTCTGCCCGTCTAAGGTCAAGGATGGCCTGGCCCAGAGAAGCTGCCCAGAAACCCCTGTGGGGTCAAGTTGAAAGATGCCTTTTCTTACCAGCTTCAGCCTGGCACTTGAGTGGTGACCTGACCTTGGGCCCTGACACCTCTGCCTCCCTGGGCTCCTCCTTCCATTAGCACACATTAGCGAGTGTGTTTCACAGCTGCCCACTTGAAGACCTTGTCTCCCAGGGACTTGTGAGCACTCATTTTATCTTCTGAAGCCGGGCGTGGTGGCACACGCCTTTAATCACAGCACTAAAGAGCAGAGGTAGGAGGATCACTGTGAGTTCGAGGCCACCCTGAGACTACATCGTGAGTTCCAGGTCAGCCTGGGCGGGAGGGAGACCCTACCTCAAAAACTAAACAACAAACAAACAAAAACATTTTCATTTACCCCTGAAAGAATCATGGGCCCTGTGGAAAGGATAGGCCACTCCCAAAGGTGGGGAAAGGAAGACCCCTCAAGAACTTCAAACGGGTGGGCCACCTGCCCTGCCAACATCATGGTTGGTGGGTGCCGGGGGGGGGGGGCGTGTGTGAAGGAGGCTGAAGCAGCTCTGCCCTGAGCCAGCCCACAACCTCAAATCTGGGGGAAGGTCAGGATGAAAGGACTTCTTCCACAAATAAAAGTAAGAGCCAGGGCTGGAGAGATGGCTTAGCGGTTAAGCGCTTGCCTGTGAAGCCTAAGGACCCCGGTTCGAGGCTCGGTTCCCCAGGTCCCACATTAGCCAGATGCACAAGGGGGCGCCTGCATCTGGAGTTTGTTTGCAGAGACTGGAAGCCCTGGCACGCCCATTCTCTCTCTCTCCCTCTATCTGCCTTTCTCTCTGTGTCTGTCACTCTCAAATAAATAAATAAATAATAATAATAATAAAAAAAGTAAGAGCCAGAGGAAGGGAGGAATGCTTTGGAAAGCTACCTTTAGGTTGCTGTTGGATTCAAGACCTCACATGGCTAGAGGAGGGCAAAGAAATGATGTTAAGGGCTGGATAGATGGCTTAGCAGTTAAGACACTTGCCTGCGAAGCCTAAGGACCCATGTTCAAGTCTTCAGATCCCACATAAGCCAGACACACAAAAGGTGACACAAGTGTGCAAGGCTGCACATGCTCACAGGTGGGGCACGTGTCTGGAGTTCACTTACAATGGCTGAGGCCCTGGCACGCCAATTCTCTCTCTCTCTCCCTAGCTAGCTATTTCTAGCTATCTCTCATTCTTGCTCTTGAATTTTTTTTTTTTTAAAAGGCCAGTCTGTTGGGCTTGCCTCCAAAAAAAAAAAAAAAAAAAGATGTCAAAATGAACAAGGGTCCAAATGGGAAGAAGGGGTTTGGGGGATGTTGTGGAGGAGGGGAGACGGCTCAGCAGCTAAAGGCGCTTGCAGCCTGCTGGCCTAGGTTCAATTCCCCAGTACCCATGTAAAGCCAGATGAATAAACCAGTGCATGCATCTGGAGTTCATTTGCTGCCGCAAGAGGCCCCAGCATACCCACTCTCTCTTTCCCTTTATCTCTCTCTCTCTCCTAATCCCTGTTGCAAATAAATATTTTTTTAAGAAAAATATTAAATAGAGCAAAAGTATGGAAAGGGAAGAAGGAAAGAAAAAAAAAAATCTACAAGGGAAGGCCACTGCCTCCTCACGTCTCCTCTCAGTGCCGTGGTGGCAGGGGCAGTTGCCTGTTACCTGCCTGTCTCCACTGGAATGAGGGCCAAGCCTGGCACCTTGCCTCTTCCTAGGAACTGCGCCCACTAGTGTCTGTGCAGGGGAAGACCGTGAAAGGAGGCCTTCCTCACCACCAGGAGGGACGGCTGGCCAGCGGCCACTTCGTTGGACCCTTTGAGCCACCCTGGTGACCACCCATGTTCACCTGGCTCTTTTTTGTTGTTGTTGTTTTGTTTTCTTTTGGTTTTCTGAGGTAGGGTCTCACGCTAGCTCAAGCTGACCTGGAAATCACTGTGCAGTCTCAGGGTAGCCTTGAACTCTCAGCGATCCTCCTACCTCTGCCTCCCGAGTGCTGAGATTCAAGGTGTGCGCCACCACGCCTGGCCTCACCTGGCTCTTACATGAGAGTTCTAGTATTTGTTCCCCCAAGGGTCGCAACCCCAAGGGCCTTGGGGACTCTGGGTTAAGAGGCCAGACAGGGAGCCCAGGGCTGGCTAAGAACAGCAGGGGTTAGGGTCTGGCCCAAGGCTTGCTGAGTGCAGACCGAAAAGCCCCCGACGTGCAGGGCTCACCCAGACCCCCCCCCCCCCATGGGAGTCATGCACTGGAACTTCACCCACTTCACTTCATTCCAGCCTCAGCGGCGAGGCGTGGCACAGTCTCTGAGGGAGCAGCGGATGGAGTCATTTCTCTGTTGACTCAAGTCTCCCAGCTGAACTGCACTAAGCCTGGCTTCCTGGAGGCTCAGCTGTGTTTGTGGAAGGATCTGAGCTGCGTGAGCTTTGCTGCAGGGGGGACAGCGGCTCCAGATCAGGCTGCTCGGCTCTGCTGGCCTCTTCCTCGCCAGGGGCAGTGCCCTGTGCCTGGGAAGCTCTTCCATCGGACTTTGTATTCTAGTGGCCAGTGTCTCTTGTGGCCCTCCATGGCGGCCTACACAGACTTCTGTGCAACCCAGTGACACTAGTGAAATTGGCTCATCAAGGTGTCCCTTCTAGATCTTTCCAGCAGAGACTCTGTGTCCCTGTCCTGTACAGCTTTACTGTCCCTGGGCCTGTCAGGGCGTGGCCAACTGGATACGTCACTGCAGCTGTGGCACAAAACCTGCTCAAGCTTGGGCCCATCAACATTCGGTCATGGGTGGCGGAGACTCATGAGGCGTCCCACCCCCGTCCGAGGAGCTGTGGCCAGTTAGTGGCTGCTGGGGGAGGCCTTTCCTTCAGTGCCGTGGCCACTGGTCACTTGCACGTGCTCCGGGAAAGAACTTCCCACACCCGTGCTTACGCGAACAGTGAGGCCCAGTGGGTCGCAAACAAACACACGAACAATCACAGCAGACGTGGGGTTAGCTAGGAAGAAGGGGCTCAGTGGGAGAAGGCAGGGAGTAAGAGAAGGCAGTGGGGGATAAACTTTAATAATGAACGAACCCATTCCCGAAGAAGAGAAAGGGGAAGAGGAGGAGGGGAAGTTGTTCAAGGCCAGCCCGGACTACATAGCAAAACCCTGTCTCACAACAAAAGGGGTGGCGGTGGGGAGGGGAGACGACAAAAAAAAAAAAAAAAAAAAAACCCAACCATCAACAGGGAATGGGGAGAGAAGAACCTAGACCTCTTCCTGACCTCTATGTAGAGGGAAAAGAGCAATTTTGGATTGTCAAAGGAAAGTACAGAAATTTCACAACAGGCACCTTCACTAGACCTCCATTGCTGTCCAGTTTGATCTTGCCATGCCCGGACTTAAGTGAGCTGGAAGGTGAATCAGTCTGGTGTGCTCAGACGGCAATGGCGGTGCACCCCAACATTCACAGCCCGTTCAGACAGGGTCCCCAGGCTTGGCACATGGGTTTCCCAGCCATAGTGGGCTCCGTGTGAGCACAAGCTGTTAAGCTGGTTCACGGTGCCATCCTGGTTTGCTTCTTTAGGAGACAGGATCTCTATATAGTATGCGCTTGCCTTGAAATCAGTGTGGAGCCCAGGCTGGCCTTGACCTCCCAGTGATCCTCCTGCCTCAGCCTCTTGAGTTCTGGAATTGCACGTCAGCAGGGAAGGGATGGAGACCTGGCTTCACACTCTTACCCTCAGCAACCCAAAGCATTCCCCTAGACTTCTGGGGACCTCAACTCAGGATACAAGGATCTGTGGCTTCCACAAAGGAAAGATTTCCAGCTTGTCCTGCTGGGTGCCTGTTCTGGGGCATTTCCTGTACCAGGACTAATTGTCATAATTTCTTCTTCTTCTCCTTCTTCTTTTTCTTTTCTTTCCTTTGAGGTAGGGTCTCGCTCTAGCCCAGACTGACCTGGAATTCACTATGTAGTCTCAGGGTGGCCTTGAACTCATGGTGATCCTCCTACCTCTGCCTCCCAAGTGTTGGGATTAAAGGCGCGCACCACCACGCCCTGCAAATTTTCATTCTTGATATGAAAGAGGACAGCATGCTTTTAGTCAAAGAAAACCATTAGGTGTGGTGGACAACACCTGTCAGCCCAATATTTGTAGACAGAATCAGGAGGATCAGGAGTTCAAGGTTGTCCTGGGCTACATAGGCCAGGGGCTGGGCAGATGTTCAGCAGGTAACAGCTGTGTGAGCATGGACCTGAGTTCATTCTTTTGCACCCACAGGGAAAACAAGGCATGGCCATGCATGCCTGTCACCCCATCACTGAAAGGGGCAGAGAGAAGAAATTCTGGGGTTCCTTGGCCAGCCAGTCTTACTGGAAGAAAATGACAAAAACTCCAGGTTCAGTGAGATTCCATCTCAAGGAAATAATGCAGAAGAGTACTTGGCTTCTGCACATAAGATGTTCACTGGGATGCATATCTGCCTACATATGAACACAACACACATATGTGAATATTCATAGTTTTCTGTCGGAACACATTGGGACCATCAGTTGAAAACTGTTTATAGCATTGGCCAGCTGGAACGGCTGTCTGTCCTCAAGCAACCCAGTTGGCTGGGTTTATTAAAGAAACATGGGGAAGAGGGATAGAGGACCTGGTCACCCTGACGTTTCGGGGAGACCCTGCTATCCCATGGCAGTGTTGGGTGCCACAGCTCTCGGATGGCCAGCAGTACCTCACTTCCTCTCCAGTGTTCCCAGGTAGGAGGTTTCCCACTGGGCCATCACTGCCACCAATGAGAACAGCCCTAGATTCCCCTGTCGGTCATGGGGTCAGTGGTGGATTTGGCAATGAGCCTACTTGCAGTCTGGGAGTACTCTCTGAGTGCTGGGTGCTGTCTTGGTGACCCCACTTGGATGAATGAGGTTCATCTCCTACAGGGCTTTTTAAAAAAGTATTTTTTAAAAATTTATTTGAGAGAGAGAGAAAGAAAGAGAGAATGGGAATGCCAAGGCCTCCAGCCACTAGTAACATACCCCAGACACATGTGCCACCTTGTGTACCTGGCTTATGTGAGCCCTGGGGAATCAAACCTGGGTCCTTTGGCTTTGTAGGCAATTGCCTTAACCACTAAGCCATCTCCACAGCCCTCCTCCAGAGTTCTTCAAATTCATTGCTGCTGGCTTGCTGGATGCTTTTTCTTAGGCACAGGGCTGTTCTGGGAGCTGCAATAGTGGACTTCCTGGCCTCCACCTACTTGGTGCAGCCTGGGTGGGCAAAACTGCCCCCCGTAAAAAGACTCAGTGTTCTAATCCAACTCCCTTGTGAGTAGGAGTTAGAAATTTAGGCCCAGAGAGATTAAGGCATTTGTTCAAAGGAGCACAGAATGAGGTGGGACATAGTCTATGCCCAGAAAGTTCTGGAGAAGCTACTGGGGGCTGATTATTTTGTTTTTTCTTGTTTTTATTTGCTATGAATTTGAGGCCAGTCTGGGCTATGTAGTGAGTAGTACCTGCCCAGCCTGGGCTACAGAGTAAGACCCCATTTCTCTTATTATTGTTGTTTTTGAGGTAGGGTGTTGTGGGTCCCTGGATCCTCAGGGTCGCCGTTCTCCAAAGGCGTCCAGGCAACCGCAGAGAGCAGGGTCTTGAGTGGCTGTGAGTGCAACAAAAAGAACCACTTTCAGGAGGCAGTGTCAGTGAACAGCTCCTTTTGTTTGTCGGGGAAATGGGTTCATAAGCAGTTGAGAGTGGGAAGAGGGTCCTAAGGGGATTGGTGGGTTCAAAGATTGCTAGCCGATGCCTCGGAGCCTTCATTCCAGCACGTAGGAAGAGAGTCAGGGGCTCTACATAGTGGTGGGAATGGGGTCGCAGGGGGATGGGCTGGGTGAAGGCTGCTCTCTGGTGAGTTTCCTAGGCAACTGGCCAAAGGTCACAGGGTTATGGGCAGAGCCTAAGTCGAGGCATGTTGGGAAGTGGCCCTCCTGTAGCCTGGGGGTCCTTAGCCATGCCTGGAAGCTCAGGCCCACCTCCTGAAGGCTCCAGCCTCGAGCATTTGCCTGGCAGTGCCCAACAGGGTCTCACTCTAGCCCAGGCTGGCCTCAAACCCACAGTGATACTCTTGCCGGCCTCTCAAGTGCTGGGATTGAAGGGTTATGCTACCCACTTGGCTGTATTTGGTTAATACCACCCCGTATGCCACACTGGTTTTCAGTTGCTTTCTGGGGTAAGTCTGTCAAACCTCTGGTAGGCATTCCTCCATAATACCAGATTTCTGTCATGATTACTTCCTGATTTTGTGTTTGACAATCAAAGTGACCTAGGCGAGGGAATTTTCTTAAAGCATGACCACACTCAAGGGTTCTGGAGGGGCGGAAGGGAGAGAGGGAGGAAGGAAGAAAGGGGCTCATGTGGGAGATCAGAAATAACCCTAAGGACCCAGTGTCTATTCCAGGAAGAGCACATGAATTCATTCACGCGTTTGATTTTATAATCGTGTCGTTAGAGGCTCTGTCACAGAATATGCAAATCAGAGGGAAATTACATGCTAATGGGCACCACATCGGTTCTATTTTCAGTCCCGTTCTGCTGCCTCCTTGGGAGAATAGATGTGGCTTCTTTTTTATTCCCAAAGCCGTTGGGTCAGGTTGAGTTCTGTCTTTTTCCTGACACTAAACCAGCCACTTTCTTGTTTCACAGTAAGATGGAGAACTTGTACCAGGAAGACTGACACATCTCCTCCTCCATCAGCTCATCTTCGTGCAGGCAATTGCCATGGAAAGAACCCACTGTGGAACCTAACAAGGGGAAGCTCCAGGGACACTCCTTCTAGTGTGTCTCATGGGGCACTTGTTCTTTCCAGAGGGCCAGCCCATGCTCCAGAGAGTTCGTCAACTCTTCCGGGTCCTTCATTCTGGCTGAGTGCATCCCATGTTCTCACAGCCAGCTCTCCTTGCCTGGGTATCACGTCTCTGCTAGGTAGTTGGCTGGTTTTGTTTTGCAGTGCGTGGGATCAAACTCACGCAGTCCCAAGGATGGTGGGCAAGCACACTACCACTCCCAGCCCTCCTCATTAGCTTTTTGTTTTGGTTTGTTTTTAGGCAGGGTCTTGCTCTAGCCCAGGCATTCACTCTGTAGTCCCATGCTGGCCTCAAACTCACAGCGATCCTCCTACGTCTGCCTCCCAAGTGCTGGGATGAGAGGCGTGCGCCACCCTGCCTGGTGCTTCGCTAGTTTTTATAATAACCTCACTGTCAGTTCAGAGGGTTTCCGCCTTTTGACGACAGGTTACAGAATGCCAGGCTGTCCCTATAGTTCCCACTACAGGGCTCCTGTCTTCTGCTCTGTTGGTGTTCACCAGGTGACCTTGAGATGCGCTCACCCCCTCTTTGAACCACTAGCCCCGCATTCTCAGGCTGAAGGACACTGGGCGCCCAGCCCCCACCCAGGGTGAGTGTCGCTGGAATAATAGCTGCAGGGTCACAGTGGCCATGGTGAGGACAAAGTCACCATTGGGACTCACTGGAAGCCCTGATCACGCGCTCGGGGGGGGGGGTCACCCCTTCTCTGGGGGTGCCCACCCCTGAATGAGTATTACTGCCTCAGCTGGAGGCCCTGCGTCACTGCCACCACCAGCAGCAGCCCAGTGGGTGTGGTCACAAGCTATCTGCTGCTCCAGCCAGCACAGCCAGCAGAGGCTCGCCCTGTCTTGGTGAACAGACTGGACAGACGCTGGCTTCAATGTTCATCCTGAAAGCTAGCACTGGGCACAGGTAATGGGGTGGGAAAGTGGCCCCCAGCCTCTCCCCACCACGCATCCATGTGCACATCTAGGGTCCACAGAGGGTCACCAGAGCCCAGCATCACACCATTCCTATAACCACTGCAAGGCCCAGGTTCAATGCCCCAGCCACCCACATAACAGCCAGCCAGGAGCTGGAGAGATGGCTTAGTGGTTAAGGTGTTTGCCTGCAAAGCCAAAGGACCCAGTTTCAATTTCCCAGGACCCACATAAGCCAGATGTACAAGGTGGCACATGTGTCTGGAGTTCGTTTGCAGTGGCTGGAGGCCCTGGTGTGCCCATTTCCTCTCTCTCTCTCTCACACACACACATACACACATGAATAAATAAATAATAAATTTTTTTTAAGTTGGCCAGGCATTCCATTGCAGTAGCAGGAGACCTTGTGAGTATACACACACACAAATATTAAATAAACCAAAACCAACCAACCCATCAAATAAATAAGCAGAGGCTGTGGGGCGTCAGTCCCTTTCAAATACCTGCCACTTAAACTCCTTGGCTTCCTCTCTCTTTGCAGCCTGTATGGTGTCTGCAGCCCAGTCTCTGGAGCTGGTGGGCTCAGCCTGAGTAGGGATTCCAGAACTTTCCCCATGCATGAGAAACTGTGTTTCAGCTGAGGACAGTGAGCAGTCAGGAGCAACTTGGAGGTCTGGCTGGGCAAAGGTGGCTCCCAGGCCTTCTGTGTCCTTGGACCAGTCCTGCGTCCCAACCTTGTGTCCTTGGACAAGTTCTGCATCCCGACCTTCTGTGTCCTTTGACCAGTCCTCTATCCCGACCTTCTGTGTCCTTTGACCAGTCCTCTATCCCAACCTTCTGTGACCTTGGACCAGTCCTGCATCCCGACCTTCTGTGACCTTGGACCAGTCCTGCATCCCGACCTTCTGTGACCTTGGACCAGTCCTGCATCCCGACCTTCTGTGACCTTGGGCCAGCCCTGCATCCCGACCTTCTGTGACCTTGGACCAGTCCTACATCCTAACCTTCTGTGACCTTGGACCAGTCCTATATCCTGACCTTCTGTGTCCTTGGACCAGTTCTGCATCCTGACCTTGTATCCTTGGACCAGTCCTGCATCCTGACCTCTGTGACCTTGGACCAGTCCTGCAGAGGCAAATGATGCTTGCTACACTGACTCTCCCAAGTCCAGTCCACGGTTGATCACAGGTTGTTAACAGGAACGAGAGGGAGCGATGCTCTGGCATGCCTGCAGCTGGACAGGCCAGTTAACCTGGGTATGGCCTGTACTCATGCAGCATGTTGGCGAGAGGAATTGTGAAGTCCTGCTATTTACAAGGTCAAAGTCCTCCCCTTCTGTGGTGGTTTGAATAGAATAGGTGGCCCCCAATATATTCAGTTGTTTGTTTGTAGTTTGCATTTGTAGCCACCTTCTGGAGGCGATGTCACTGGGTGATCTTAAGGTGTGGTGGTGGGTTTCTGATTTCAATCTAAAGATATGCAAAGTGTGCCTAGCTGGAGTTCCTGAAGTGTGTGTGGCTTTTGGCTTTTGGCCTTTTGGGCTTGAGCTTCTGTCTCTCTGCTTGGGCCTGTGAAGGCAGGCCAGCTTCTTCTGCCATTATGGAACTTCCCCTGGATCTGTAAGCTTCAATAAATCCCTTCCTCCATAACTGTGCCTGGTCTGAAAGTTCATCTCAGTGAACCTAAAGCTGCCTGCTACATCTCCACAGTAAGGGAGCAGACCCAGGGAAGGGGGGACAGATAGCCTGCTTGATAAGAAATGGCTAGAGGGCTGGAGAAATGGTTTAGCAGTTAAGGTGCTTGCCTGAGAAGCCTAAGGACCTAGGTTCAATTCAAGCCAGATGCACAAGGTAGTACATGCGTCTGGAGTTTGTTAGCAGTGGCTGGAGCCCTAGTGTGCCCATTCTCTGTATGCTTCCCTCTCTCCAATAAATAAATAAAATGTAAACAAATGAACAAGCAAGCAAAAAAAACCAATTCTAAACAAAACAAAAAGAAAAGAAAGAAAAGAGAAAGGAAGGAAGGAAGGAAGGAAGGAAGGAAGGAAGGAAGGAAGGAAGGAAGGAAGGAAGGGAAGGAAAGAAGGGTTAGAGCCACCATCTCACTTCTGTGCCTCAAAGGACCACTTCCTGGGTCAGGCCTGGGTGACAGGAGCTGCAAGACAAGGTGAGGACGGGTCTACAGGGCTGTGTGCTTTGAGCTTGGCCTGCAGCCTGGCAGGGGCAGATGTATCAACCCAACAAAAGCAGTGGGGGTTGGGATATGTGCTGTTAGCCAAGAGCTCATTCAGTCCCCAGGAGCTCCTCATGGTTCCAGAATCTTCTGGGCTGCTTGGAGGCCTGAGGCCCTTGGTGTGCTGTTTCCAGTCCCCCTCCCAAAGCACTCACTGTAGAGCCTGTGAGTCATGGCCCCAGGATGCGGAGCCCCATCTGGGACACTGCAACCTTGGTGACTTTAATGACTGTTGTCCCCAGACATCCATGTGTGATTTCAACCCCCTCACCTCCTCCTTCCTGTGAGCAATTAATAGCTTTTTGTTGTGACTACATAGTTTTCCATATAATTAGTGCTCCTCTAAGAATTGTACATGATTTTATTAAAAGTGGAAAAAAAAAAAAAAACTAAGCCAGGTGTGATGGCACACAACTTGAATCCCAGCACTCGGAAGGCAGAGGTATGAGGATTGCCATGAGTTTGAGGCCACTCTGAGACTACAAAGTGAGTTCCAGGTCAGCATGGGGTAAAGTGAGACCCTACCTCAGAAAAAAAAAAAAAAAAAAAAGCCAAACCAAAAAAAAAAAAAAAAAATACCCTCTAGAAGAAGTGACAGAGGAGTGCTCAGCACTGCAATATCTCTTTCACACCTTCCAAGGCTCAGGGCCTATTGTGGAAGAGGTGGCAGAAAGAATGTAAGAGCCAAAGAAAGGATAGGACTCCTTACAACGTGCTCCCTCCAGACATAAAATGGCCTGCATATCCATGACCTCACAGTGCCTGACGCTACCTACACAAGACCACCATAAGAGGAGGAAAAGATCATGACATCAAAATAAAAGAGAGACTGATTGAGATGGGGAGGGGATATGATGGAGAGTGGAGTTTCAAAGGGGAAAGTGGGGGGGAGGAAGGGCATTACCATGGGATATTGTTTATAATCATGGAAGTTGTTAATAAAAAAATAATAAAATAACAGAAAAGAAAAATCCCCTCTATTATAAGCTGAAGGTGGTGGTACAGGCCTGTTACCCAGCATCTGGGAGACACAGGTAGGAGGAAGAAGAAAAACGGAAGTCCAAGGTCAGTCTGGAGAGACAGCTCAGCGGTGGAGCATTTCCTGTGCCAGCACGGGTTCCTGAAAGAAAGGTCAAGTTCGAATCCCAGGACCCACGTAAACAGCTTGGCATGGTTATGTACGTCTGCAGCCCCAGTCCTGGAGGGGAGCAGGAGAGGCCTGAGAATGGCCAGAGCTCGCGGGACAATGGCTGGCAACTCCAGGGTCAGTGAGAGACTCTGGCTCGAATAAGAAAGAACGGGCAGGAGGACGCTGCAAGGGGACACAGCTGACCTCGGCTCTGGCTTCTGCAGGTGAGTGCACGGGGCCGCCCCTGGGCGCACACACGCATACGCTCCGCCCCCACACAGAAGCAAAAATAAAAGAAAGTTCATGATTATCCTCAGCTACATAATGAGTTTGAAGCCAGCTAGGGCTACATGAGATTCTGTATTAAAAAAAAAAAAAAGCCGGGGACTGGAGAGATGACTTAGTGGTTAAGGCACTTGCCTGCGAAGCCAAAGGACCCAGGTTCCAATCCCCAGTACCCACATAAGCCAGCTGCATGAGGTGGGCATGCGTCTGGAGTTCATTTACAGTGGCTACAGGCTCTGGTGCACCCATTCTCTCTTTCTCCCTCTCTTTCTCAAAATAAATAATTTTTAAAACAAAAAATTAAAAAAAAAAACTTTATAAATCAGCCAAAACAAACAACCTTCAGGCATGCTGAGCAGTACAGAGAACACCACCATTGATCGCCTCAGGACCGACTTCTACATTTAACAGTGGCTAACACTGTATGGTTTGCCTCTTCTGTTTTTGTTAATTATTATTTTTAACATAAGTTATCTTTCTTATGACATTTCCCTTAAATAGTTTTAGACATTTTCTTTGAAAAGTGACGTTTTAAACCTGAGTGGTGGCCCATGCCTGTCACCTTGGGCCTTGGGAGGCAAGGTCAGGAGGATTAGGAGTTCAAGGTCATCCTCAGCCACATAGTTTGCTTGAGGTCAGCCTGGGCTACATGAGGCCTTCTCTCAACCAAACAAACCAAATTACCCCCAAAATAATTTTTTTTAAAGTAGAGCATAGCGTTTCCATTTTTTTGTTTGTTTGGAATTAGTGTCAGCTGGCCATGAACTCACAGTGATCCTCCTGCTTTGGCCTCTCCAAGTGCTGGGGATTAAAGGCGCGCACCACCGTGCCCGGCAGAATGACGTTTTCTTCCTTCACTAGAATGCCACCTTGGCAGCTAACACAGTGGTGATTCCCTGTGTTACTAGTGCCTGTCCATGCCAGCTTTGTCTCTTTTGTGCCCCAAATGCCTCCTGCTGCCAGCACCCAGCTGCGGGCCGCACACAGCACGTGGCGGGCACACCTCTTGTGTTACCTCTAGTCTAGCCCAAGCCCTGTGCTATGGCTTGGGCATGGTTGGAGTGTCCCCCAAGGGACCCAGTGCTCGAAGCCCGTTGGGTAGAGGGGCTTGTTGGGGGTCAAGCTGTCGGAGAGGGTCGTGGAGAGCCCTCAGGCTGCTATGCTGCTTCAGCATCCGTTGACTTCCTGTCTGTTTCTCTGCTTTGCTGTGAGGCAAGGGCTGGGGTGTGGGCGACTCATGCCAGGGTGCAGGTGCCCTGCTGTTTGGACACTTTAGCCATTGGGCAAAATAAACCAGTTTACTTGGTAAATTGCTCCAGCCTCGAGGATTTGGTAGCAACAGAACAGATCGAGATCACGACCTTGATCATGGAGAAGCCTGGGCAGGGTGATGTGAGGAGGGAGTGCCAAGCTTGTGCTCCCCCCCACCCCCCAACCCCAGCTGCTCACTCGGTGTGCCCCGCCCCCCTGCATCAGAGTTTAGGCAGGTTTGACTTTGGTGCCAGCATGGAGCTCAGGCGACAGAGAGCTGCCCACAACACGCAATGTGCTGCAAGTTGGGCCCTAGGCTCCTGGTGAGAGCCAGCCCTCCCCGTTGCTAAAGCTCTGTGCCCTCGTTGGTGACGTTAAGGTCACCTGTAAGTGACACTTTAGTATAGGAGACATCCCAGGGAACGTGCTCTGAAGGCAGGGACAATGACACTGACCCTGAGTGGCTCCGCCCCCTCCCAGGCCCGTTCCAGAGGCGACAGCGCCATCTGCTGGCGTCCCCGCGCTCCGGCGGCCCGGGGCGTGCAGGGCGGCTGGCGGCGGGAGGGGGTGACAGCTTAGTGACCCACGGCTCTGCTCCTTCGCGGACAGAAGCCTGTCCTCCCTCCCCGGCACTTCAGGGGCGTCAGCGATGGGCGTTGGCACCCAGCTTTCACCCTCACTTGCCTGCCACATTCCCCAGCTTACAATCTGAGAAACTGAGGCCGCGTGAGGTCCCCGCGGGAGGCACAGAGATTGGCTACAGTCTCCGTCAGATAGACCACCCCTCCACACACACACCTGCGGACCTCACAAACTGCTCTTAGCCTTAGGAGCAGCCTAGCTGTCGCCTCCTCCAGGAAGTCCTCCCTGGTCCCTACACAAGAGGGCAGCGCTCCTGAGGCTGCCCCTGTGCCCACCAGCACCTGCCAGGTGTCATCTTCTTTGTCTGCTAGCTTGTCACCCTGAGAGGGAGTCAGGTAGTCTGGTAGGGTGACCCCTGAAAGAAAAAAAACAAAAGCAGGAATGTCTTTGAGCCAGGATCTGGCTTCTTTCTTACCTAGACTTGTTTTTCCACAATCTGGACCCCTCCTGGGAGGTCTCCCAGCTGTGACCCTGCCCTGCCCCGTCCTGTTCCCTGATCCCCTCCTCATGTCTCCTGCTGAGGCCTGCCCGATGGTACCCCACCTTGTTGGGGTCTGTCTACTGTCTCCAAGACCCTCCTGTGGACGTCTGTGGCTAGGAAGGTGTGACCTGGCCTGAGACCCCGCCTCACTCCCAGGCCCTTGGCATTGCTCCCAGCTCTGCGGCTGGCCTTGCCAGGACAACTGCCTCCTGCACCAGGTGTCAGGGTTCCACGGAAGCCTGAAAACTCTGTGGGCCAGCCCACGCCTGTGGCCAGGAGCACCCAGACTTCTTTCCAGGAGGCTTGGCCCCAGAATAAGTCCTGGAAAGGGGAGTCAAGTGGAGAGGAATGGCTACTGCATCCCCTCATGTGGCCACCGGTTGCCAGTGACTCAGGGCTTTCCTGGTGCCCTGGAATGATGCAAACAAGGTGCTGGGTATATTTGGGCATCAGAATCCACCAAGCGCAGGTCCTGGAAACTGGGATTGTCACACGACTGAGCAGCCATGAAACCTCTAGTGGGTGACAAACTCTCTGGACTTGTGTTTCCTGTGTGAAATTGGGGTCTGTAAGAAGGCATCAACACATCAGAGGTGAGGGCTGGAGAGATGGCTTAGCAGTTAAGGCACTTGCTTGCAAAGTCCAAGGACCCATGTTCTACTCTCCAGATCCCACATTAGCCAGGTGCACAAAGGTGAGGCAAGGGCAAGGTCGCACATGCCCACTAGGTGGCGCAAGTGTCTGGAGTTCAAGTGCCGTGGCTGAGGCCTTGGAATGTCACTTCTCTCTCTTATTTTCTCTCTCTAGAAAAAAATAATAAAGCAAAAACATCGGTGATGAGGGTGGAGGGGATGTGCACCTTTCCCTAAGCTGAGAGAGAGAAAGAGAGAGAGAAGGAGGAGGGAGGGAGAAAGACAGGCAGAGAGAGTGAGAGAGGGAGGGAGACTGCTTATACAGAAGTTGGGCTTACTACATGTCAGAAGCTCACTTGGGCTTGAGAAGTGGGGCCAAAGTCCTTGGGTCTTGGAGAGACTCAATCCAGCCCTTGCCCCCTGGAGCACAGAAGGGCATCTGAGCTGCCTGGCAGGAGAGGTGGCATGCTTCGTGTCCCCCATCCCCATTTTCCAAAGGATGCATGAAGTTTCCAGGAGTCAAGAGAGTAGGCCAATGGGAGAATCCTTGAAGGGCTTGTTGTCTAAATGGCATTCAACCATTGGGCCCAGCAGTTGGGGTGGGCCAGCCTGGCAGGACGGAGTGCCCTGGGGATACTGAGGCAGTGGGTGGGCCTGCATCTAGATGCCTGCTTGTACAGAGGGAGGGAGGCCAGGAGTGGAACAAGGGGAAGAGCTGGCAGCCTCCCTCGGGATGAGAGCCTGAGGTCTGGAGGTGGGCTGGGGGACAGTGGGGAGCACCAGCACAGTGGCTGGCTGAGAGGCCCTGGAAGTTGCCCAAGACGTCCACAAGGGTGGGGAGGAGAGTCATGGCAGGAAGGCAGAGTGGAAGAATGGAGCTGCTTGCGCCCTCCCTCAGAGTTCCCATTCTCCTGACCCCCTTAGCCCCACCTCACTGCCTCCCCGACGGCCGCACCCCATAACGCTCTCTGCTTCCGTCACGTCTTCCCGTCACTCCCACCATCACTGGCTGACTCACCCGTTACCTCCTCTCTCTCTCATCCATCCATTTTCTCTATTTCTGTTACCTCCACTTCTTCCACAACCTTTACCCCATTCCCTCCTCGCCCACTACCTCCTCCATGCCATCACTTCCTCATCCTCACCCACCACCTCCTCCCCGTCATCGCCTCCTCATCTGCCTCCTCATCCTCATCCACCATCTCATCCGTCACCTCCTCATAACCATGCGTACCCATCGCCTCCTGCACTCACCACCTTTCATCATCACTTCCGTATCCCACCACCTCCTCCTCCTCCGTTTTCTCGACCCCATCTCTCCCATCCCCTCCTTCCATGTCACTTCCTCCATCTCCACCTCCTCCTCTTGTTCTGTCCAGTTTCATCATTCCCGAAACAGCCCCGCCACCATCATCACTTCCACATCTCCTAGTTGGAGAAGACCCAGAGCTTGCCCATGCTGCCCCCAGAGGCCCTTATCTGGTGTTTTGCCCAGTGTGGCACCACCACTCCATCTCCTTCCTCTTTTACACCTGTCAGAAGCCCTTTCAAAGCACAGAAACAGATCAGGTGCTGGTCCTGGGACCAAGAATGGAGCTCAAGCCAGGAACGGTGGCTGTCATGCCTATCTTCCAGGACTCAGGAGGCTGAGGGAGGAAGGTCAGCACGAGTTTCAGGCCAGCCTGGGCTACAGAGTGAGTTGCAGCTTAGCTTGGGCTAGAGCGAGACCCTGACTCTATAAAAAACAAAGAAGGGCGGGCGGAGGAAATGGTTCAGTAGTTAGAGGTACCTATTTTCTTTTTTAATATTGTATTTATTTATTTATTGAGGAGAGAGAGAAAGAGAGAGGAAGAATGGGTACACCAGGGCCTCTAGACACTGCAAACACTCTCCAGATGCATGTGCCACCTTGTACATGTGACTTATGTGGATACTGGGGAATCAAACCTGGGTCCTCAGGCGTCCCAGGCAAGTGCCTTACTGCTAAGCCATCTGTCCAGCCCAAGGCGCTTACTTTCAATGCCTGCTGGCTGGGGTTCAGTTCCCCAGCACCCACATAAAGCTGATGCAAAGTAACACATATATCTGGCATTAATTTACAGCAGCACAAGCCTCTAATGCCTCTTGCTGTCAGACACTCACATACAACACACACAGACACACACGCACACAAGTTTTTTTTAAGTGGTGCTTGACAGGGTCATCCAGTCTCAGGACTGAGAGGGAAGGGGAGGTGACTCTGGGCTCAGGATTACAGACTGAAACAGGGTGTGCCACCATGTCGGGCTTACTAGGTGTTTTAATAGATATTATAAACTGAAGATTATTCAGTGTTTCTATCTGCATTCGCAACCTTGAACTTCCCACTGAATATCACATCTTTTACTCCTTGTTACTGTTTTAGAATTTCAGCTCCCTGTGAAATTTGTCATTTTCACAATCAATACTAAGTTAACATACACATGTCTGTGTTCACCATCTTTTTTTATGGTCTCCTCTGTCTCCTGCCGAAGCTCACATTTTGGTAACGTTTTCAGGAATGGCTTATGGGAGGGTAACTCTTTCTTAGGGCTTGCATGTCTGATGTCGTATACCTGTCAGCACTTGTGTGGGATAGTTGAGCTGGGTATCAGATCCTGGGGGACAGGCTGCACCCCCTTAGACTTGATAGTAGCACCCCAGGCTGCTAGATATCTGCTGAAGTCTACGGCTTGTTTGTCTGTGCATCTTTTCATCTCTCTCTTTATTCTCAGGTGCATCATAGCCTTGTGTGAAGTGTCAGCCAGGTTCAGGACCCCGGGTCTGAAGAGTCAAGTCTCCTTTTAGTTTTGAGACGTTTCAGCTGCTCTCTCTGAGAACGCCATATCTTGCCTCATCCTCTCGACTCCTCTCGACTCTCTGCCTGCCCTCTCTGTTCCTTCGTGGTCACTGCTGATTTTGACAGATTTCCTCTGCTCTGAGCCACAGGGCCAGTCCTACCAGCCGACCACCTTCTTCCTTTCTTCCGGGTGTCCTGCCAAGTACCTTCCTCCACCAACCAGTGACCCCAGCTTTTCAGGATTCCCAGTGGGATCTTCTCAACCACCTGTTTTCATTTCACTGAAGCCATTTGAGGCTTCACAATTTCTTACATTCTTTGATAAGCCTAAGCATTTTTATTGAAAGGTGTGTATTTATGTTTGCCATTTTTGTGTGTGTGTGTGTGTGTTACTGGTTCTACCTGTGCTCTCTTCTGTTAACTGGTATTTGAGTATAGCTTGTTTTTTCTAGGTTCCTTATATGTGTGCTTTTCCTTTTGTTCAGCATGGAGGATTCTATCAAGTATTTTCTGTAGAGCTGGTTTTGTCTTCAAATACTCCTTTAACCTGCTTTTGTCATGGAATGTCTTTATTTCTCCATCTATTTGAATGGATAACTTTGCAGGATAAAGTAACCTTGGTTGACAGTTGTTATCTTTCAGAACTTGGAATATATCACTCCAAGCCCTTTTGGCTTTAAAAGTTTGTGTTGAATAATCTGCTGTAATCCTGATGGGCTTGCTTTTGTAGGTAACTTGATTTTTCTCTCTAACTGCTTTCAATAATTTTTCTTTGGTTTGTGTGTTTGGAAGTTTGATTATAATATGGCGAGGGGAGGTTCTTTCTGGGTTTTGTCTGGCTGGGGTTCTAAAGGCTTCCTGTATCTGTATTGGCACCTCTTTCCCAATTTGGGGGAAATTTTCCTCTATGATTTTGTTGAAGATGCCTACTATGCCTCTGGAGTGGAGTTCTTCTCCTTCTACTATGCCCTGAATTCTTATATTGGATCTTTTCATAGTGTCCCGAATATCTTGAAATTCCCACTCATACTTTTCTATAAGTTTGTCTTTCTCTTTGTTGGACTGCATTAGGTCTGCCACCTGGTCTTCTAGCTTAGATATTCTGTCCTCTCCCTCATCCATCCTACTGGTGAGATTTTCTACAGAGTTTTTTATTTCATTAGCTGTGTTCTTCATTGCTAGTAATTCTGACTGGTTTTTCTTTATTATTTCTATTTCCCTATTTATGTCTTGTATTGCCTTCTTTATTTCATTAAATTGGTGTCCTGCCTCTTCTTTGATTCCTTTGATTTCCTCTTTGATTTCTTCCTTGATTGTTTTCATGTGTTCTTTGACCTCTTGGAACATATTTATAATTATTCTTTTGAACTCTTTCTCAGGCATTTCCTCTAACTCTTTCTCTCTGGAGGACATTTCTGATGCATTAATACTTTTAGGTGGATTTATATCATCTTGCTTTTTAGTGTTTCTTGTGTTATAATGTATATATTTTTGCATCTTGGATTAAGTTTATGCTTGGATTTTCTAGCTAGCTGTGTATTCTTAGCTGTATCAATTGATTTGATGTAATATATTTTCAGGGTAGGACCTTAAGGTATTAGGTGCGGCTCTTAAGACTCTCAGAGTATCTACAAAGATGTTCTTAGGGGTTGAGATTCCCTGCTATAGGAGTATTCAAGCAGGCTGAGTGGAATAAAATACAGGTAGATTCTAAAATTTAACTAAACACTGTACACATTCAATCAAAAACAGCCCCGAGTATGTATGCAAGAGTAGTTATTATAATGACCAGATCTTCTATCAACAAAGAGGTTTAGATTTCTGGTCTGTTGAGGGATCCAAGTCAGCTTGTGACCAGTGAGACCCTTCCCTGGTGCAATCCCAGTTACCTTGGGTGATTTTGGTCTCAGTCAAGTTGCTGCCTGGGTCGTCGGGCTGCTGTTCTGATTTCTGGAGCTGGGCACTTGCTTTTCCTACGGGGCAAACCGAGCCGCTGCTGCTGCCTCTGCTGCTCCTATAGCTGCCACCACCGGAGCCACCACCGCTGCTGAAGCTGCCGCTGCCGTGACCACCGCCACTGTTCCCCCCCCCCCCCCGAAGCCGCTGCTGCGGGATCTGCCGCAGCTGCCGCTCCTGGGTCCGCTGCTGCTGGGGCCGCTGGTACCGGTACTGGAGCCGCTGAAGTTGCTGCCGAACTCTGCTCCTGCTTGGGTCCCGCTGTCAGCCCAAGTTGGCGTGGCCGGGTCCCGGGCCGCTGCTGTGTTCGCTGGAGCTGGGCTCAGGCGGTGGGGGAGGGGAGGGAGCCGCGGCTGCTCTGGTTGTCTCGCTGCTCCACGTGTGCTTCTACCTCGCGGTCGTCTCCTCCCCTGCTCGCTGCCGCTCTCCCCTCACGTTTCCCAAGTTGCGGAGAGCGCGGTGTGAGGGGAAAATCCCGCACCTGGCTTTTCCTGCGGCTCTAGCTGGTCTGGCGGTTTTCTGTTGCGCCGCGGCTGCGGCGTTTGGCTGAGCTGCCTGAGCCGCTGGAGCCGCTTATCCCGCCTGTGCGGGCTCTGGCTGCTCTATAACTCTTCTACTTCTCCGCTGCCGCCTCAATTTCCTATACACCTCACTTTTTAGTAAAAACGTGTATTTTGCTGAGTTTTTTGGTCTTTTTCCCCCCTAGGCTGCTTTGGCGTAGTACCTACGCCGCCATCTTAACCAGAAGTGCCTAAGCATTTTTATTTGAAAATCATATTCAGATGTGTCTATCATCTCCATTGCATCTGGAGTGGTTTACTCTTCACATGGTCTAGTTTCTTGGTCTTTAAGGTTAGCTCTGTCCATGTGTTTGGGGTCATGATTGCAGATTCTCTGTGTCTCTGTCTGTCTGTCTCTCTCCATATGTATCACTCTCTCTCTTTTCTACTTGCAGCCACATGTCTAACCTCTTCCAGTGCCCCTACCCCAGAGTGATGAGGTCATTTGAGACTGGCTCAGAACTCCCACCTACTCAGGGGTCCACTAGAGGCACTGGGGTGGCAACTCCCAGGGTGCTGGTTCTGAAGTTCTGGCTCCTCCAACCCTGCAGCGCCATCCCAGCACCTTCACAGAGCTGGGCTCTGGCCACCACCTGCTTCATTCTTTTCTTCTGTGGTTTGATTCTTCACCTGAGACAAAAGAGATGATTCATTGTGCAGATGATGCTCAGCCACAACAGAGAACAGAGCTCATCCAGAATGCCACAGGTCCAGGACAAACAGCCAAAACAACTGCCATGGCTATGAGTGAGGCAGGCCTCTCACAGGTGGCCTTGGCAATCAGAGGCTGGTGGAAGAGATAATTTCTAAGGTTTTGCTTGCTTATTATTTTTTAATATTTTATTTATTATTTATGTGAGAAAGAGAGAATGGGCATGTCAGGGCCACTGGCCACTGGTCACTGCAAATGAACCCAAGACACGTGCACCAATTTGTGCATCTGGCTTTTTGTAGATACTGAGGAATTCACTCTAGGTGACTAGGCTTTGCAGGCCAGAGCCTTAACCACTGAGCAATCTCTCCAACCTTTTTTTGTTTTTTTTTTTTTGAGACAGCATCTTACTCTGTAGCCCAGGCTAGCCTCAGACTTGCCTCAGACTTATGGTGATCCTCTTGCCTCTGCCTCCTCAGTGCTGGCATTACAGGTGTATGCCACCATGCCCAGCATCCTAGACAAATTCTACACAGTATCTCACAGTCTAACAACTTGTGCCAGCGTCCCTCTGGAAGCCTTTCTTTCTTTCTTTTTTAGAGAGAGAGAGAGAATGGTGTGCCAAGGCCTCAGCCACTATATCCAAACTTCCGTCACTTGCGCCATCTAGTGAGCATGTGTGACCTGGCATTTGCCTCACCTTTGAGCATCTGGTTTACATGGGCTCTGGAGAGTTGAACATGGGTCCTTAGGCTTGGCAAGCAAGCACCTTAGGGGCTAAGCCATCTTTCCAGCCCAAAGCCTTTATTTCTTTTTTTTTTTTTCTCTCATTTTTATTAAACATTTTCCATGATTATAAAAAATAAAAAAATATAAAATATAAAAATATAAAATAAAAAAATATAAAAAATAATGGTAATACCCCCCTTCCCCCCTTTTCCCCTTTGAAATTCCCTTCTCCATCACATCCACTCCCCATCTCAATAAGTCTCTCCTCTATTTGGATGCCATGATCCTTCCCTCCTCTTATGATGGTCTTGTGTAGGTAGTGTCAGGCACTATGAGGTCATGAATATCGAGGCCAATTTTTTGTCTGGAGGGAGCACGTTGTAAGGAGTCCAACCCTTCCTTTGGCTCTTACAGTCTTTCTGCCACCTCTTCTGCATTAGACCCTGAGCCTTGGAAGGTGTGATCGAGATGTTATTCGGTGCTCTAGTTACTTCTTTCCAGCACCATGATACCTTCTGAGTTGTCCCAAGGTCACTGCCCTCTGGAAAGAGAAGATTCTCTATCCAAAGTGAGAGTAGCATTAATATAAGTGTATAAATATTAAGAGAGGTGCTTACTGGGCAGTTTGATAAGCATAGTATATACACTTATCCAGACATCAGCAGATGTTACTACCCTAGGGCTCATGACTACCCCTGTTTTAAGTTTTCAGTATCAGGGATGTATTCCCTCCCTTGGAGTGGGCCTCCGGTCCAATTGGAGGGCAGTTGGTTTACACCATGACAGATGTGCCACTATTGCACCTGTTCCAAAGCCTTTATTTCTGTCATAGGTCTCCCTGGTGCACAAGCTGCTTTGCCTAGACTCACCATTCTCTTCTTTCCACATTTGCCTTCCTGCTCGTGGAGTGGAAGTTTCAAAGGTGCTGGCATTTAGCCAGGAGCCCCAGACTCACTCTTCATGTCTTGTACATGGAGATGTTTTTCTGACCTTCAGATATACACTGAAGGTTATATCTGCTTTTTAAAAATTCGCTTGCATGTGTAATGTGTTATGGTGTGTTGTGTATGGCGTTTGCATGTGAACATGCCCATGAATGTGTGGTGCATGCATGTGCCCGAGCACTTGCCTGCAGTGGGATATGCTCGCCTATGGGGTCCAGAGGGGAACATTGGGTGTCCCCCTCCATGGCTCTTCTGTCCAGTCTTCTACTGTCCTTACTTGAGCCAGGGTCTTGCAGATTCTGGAGCTTGCGATGTTGTTGTGAGCCCCAGTGATTCGCCAGTCTCTGCTCCCAACAGGACGAAAGTTACAGATGTGTGCGGCTATGTCCAGCTGTTCCCGTGGGCCCCGGGGGTCTCTGAGGCCCTCATGCTCACACAGGAAGTGCTCTTAACCTCTGAGCATTTCCCCAGCTTCAAGGCTATATCCTCTAATGTTCGCTTTTTAAAGTTTATCTGCCTCTGCCCTGTGGAATAACTTGAAATATGAACTTTAAAAATGCCATCATTTAATGATTCAAATCTTTTCTTGATTGTAAGTCCATTAAAAGTAGAAACCCAGTTTAATTTTTCAGAGTCCTGGAATGTAATGAGTTTGAAGGTTAATTTTTTAAATGAACCCCATCAAACTGACCCAAATGTGAGCACAGCTGGACACATTCTCCCCCGTGGTGGCTGGCTTTGTCAGCAGCATGCAGGCGAAGGTCATAAATCACTCTTCCCACTTAAAAGCTGGAGGCAATAAAATGTCCTAGCACTCCTATCAGTTTGTCTTGATTGAAGCTTCTTTGCTAATTGGAGTTAATTGTTGATAAGCCATTTTATTGAATTATAATATTGACACAGAAAAATGGACAAATTATAAGTGTGCAACGTGACCAGCATTCCCACACGGACACTGTCATGTGTCCTCCCCGAGAACATGGGTGGAGATGGGGACACCAACTCCTGCTCAGGAGAAGGAAGTGCAGATCCGGGAGGGTGCGGGACGTTTCCTAAGGGGAGAGGCAGGTAGAGAAGGGCCAGGCCGCCTAGTCTCCTGGTCTCTGGCTCTGGAATTCTGGGAATGACTCAGAGACCCTGATGTGGCTGGAACAGTGGGTGATACCAGCTGGGAACAGAAATGAGCAACTGACCCTAGGTGGGAGGGGTCCAGGAGAAAGGAGGGAACAGGGAGGGGCCTGGTGGAGGGGGTGCGTGTGAGCCCCCTCAGGCTCAGAGCTAGGGGCCCTTGATGATGGCCTGCTCTGAGGGCAGGGTGTAGCCTTTAACAAAACGCTGGCGCAGGGGAGATGGCTCAGTGGATAAAATGCTTGCTGTATAAACAGGAGGAAAGACAAGAGTTCAACCTAAGCACCCACGCAAACAAAACAAAACAAAACAAGAAAGGAGATGAGTGGTGCATGCCTTTAATCACAGTACTCTGGAGGCTGAGGTAGGAGGTATCATCGCAAGTTCACATGAGTTCAAAGCCAGCCTAAGCTACATACAGATTGAGCTCCAGGTCAGCCTGGGCTACATAAAAAAAAAAAAGAAAAGAAAGAAAGAAAGAAAGAAAGGAAAGGGAAAAAAAAAAAGCACCATATGGCAGTGACTACTGGAGAGACTCAAAACTTTTCAAAAAGCTAAGAAGCGAATGTTGAAGGCCAGCACTGAATGAGACACTTCTCTCACTGCAGGGCTCAGGAAATGTTGCAGAAGAGGAGTAGAGAGAATAGAAGCGCCAGAGGGGACGTGAAGCGGCTGTTGTAGTCATGACCTCACAGAGGCTGTCCTTACCTGCCCAAGACGGGCACAATATTGGGCTCACCAACATGTCATCATGGGTCATGGAGAAGGGGGAAAAGACATCAGAGTAGAGAGAAGAAGGGGTTCAGTGGAGAGGTGCAGCAGGAGGGCGACAAAGGACGGTAACGGGAGGAGATTAGGATCAAAACACATCATGTCCGTGTATGGAAACTGTCAATAAAAAAGTTCATGCCAGGGCTGGAGAGATGGCTTAGTGGTTAAGCGCTTGCCTGTGAAGCCTAAGGACCCTGGTTCAAGGCTCGATTCCCCAGGACCCACGTTAGCCAGATGCACAAGGGGGCGCACGCGTCTGGAGTTTGTTTGCAGTGGCTGGAAGCCCTGGCGCACCCATTCCCTCTCTATCTGTCTCTTTCTCTGTCACTCTCAAATAGAGAAATAAAAATAAAAACAAACAATATTTTTTAAAAAGCTCATGCCAGGCTGGAGAGATGGCTCAGCGGTTAAGATGCTTGCCTGCAAATCCTGATAACCTGGATTCTATTCCCCAGTACTCATGTAAAGCCAGATGCACAAAGTAGTGCATGTTTCTGGAGTTTGTTTGCAGAGGCTGGAGGCCCTGACGTTCCCATTCTGTCTCTACTCTCTCTCTCTCTCTTTGCAAATAAATAATTTTTTTTTTAAAGAAAAGGTTGCCAGGCATGGTGGCAGCACTCGGGAAGCAGAGGTAGGAGGATCACCATGAGTTTGAGGCCACCCTGAAAATTCATAGTGATTTCCAGGTTAGCCTGAGCTAGAGTGAGACTGTGGTGCTTTGACGCAGATGTCCCCCATAGACTCAGGTGTTCTGAATGCTAGGTTCCCAGCTGATGGAGATCTGGAAATTAATAAGTCCTGGAGGCAGTGTATTGTTGGGGGCAGACTTATGGGTGTTATAGCCAGTTTCCCCTTGCCAGTGCTTGGTACATTCTCCTATTGCTCTGGTCCACCTTATGTTGGCCAGGGGCCATATCCCTCTGCTTATGCAATTGTTTTCTCTGCCATCATGGATCTTCCCCCTCAAGCCGTAAGCCAAAATAAACCTCTTTTTTTTTTTTTACCAGCAATGTGAACCTGGCTGCAACGGTGAAGTGTTACCGAGGAGTGGGATTGCTGCTAGACACCTGACTGTGTGGCTTTGGCCTTTTGGAGCTGATTTTCAAGAGGAATGTGGAAGGATTTGAAACCTTGGCCTAAGAGATGGCTTGCTATGCTGTAAGTACAGCTTGATGGACTATTCTGGTCAGAGTTGAAAGACCTGAATGCAGTAAGAACTATGGACTGTGAGGTTTGGCTTATGAGGGTGAGAAAGAGCTTTGCTTGGAATGGGCTAGCAGCTTGTGTGAGAAGCTTGCTGTTATGGCCGTGTCCTGAGAAGTTGTGCAGGGTTGCTTTGTGTAGAAATGAACTGTTGTGAGCAGAGGGATATGGCACAGAAAAAAAAAAAAATGAAACCTTTGGGCCTAAACTGTTGCCTGTTCACCTGCAAATTGGTTGAGACATTACAACCATTGAGGCTGGGCCAGCTGATCCTCAGTGGGGCATCAGGAAGAATATAGACTCTTTTGAAGGGGCCTGAGTGCTCAAGGCGTGTTCTGTTCTTCAAAGTCTGCTTTATTCCCTCCTGGATTAACAATTTGGCACCCTACCTAGTATTGTGGAGTATAAGAAATACAGAAAAGAGAGGGTCATTGAGTTTGCAACATGGTCTTGTGTTTTGGAAATGGCCATGGTCAGTGTGAAGCAGGTTTGCTGGGTGCCTGCATGGAGACCCCATGGAGACATGAGGATGAACCGTGGATTGCAGTGGAGACCCATTGGAGATGTTGGGACCACGAGATGGCTGCTAAGGAAAGCTGCCCTCCCTGGTGAAATTTTCCTGGACTGTGAGTAGTCTAGCTGGAGGGGTGGAATTGGAACTCCAGAGACTTGTTGCTGGTTAGAATTATCGGACTTGGAGACTTGTCACTGGCTAGAGTTGTTGGACTTGGAGCTCTTGGTTGGGTGATTTCTACCAGCAATGCAAACCTGATTGCAACAGAGACCCTACCTCGGGAAACAAAAATAAATAAATAAATAAATAAATAAAAAATCCCAAGTTATGCTTGCACGTCCACATATGCATGGTGACGCGCGCATACCTGCATACACACACCACACACACACATACACACACATACACACACACACCAAAATAAAATAAACACAAAAGATGGACAGAGTCTCTGTAAGTTTTGTTTGAAATTCTGGCCTCAAGCAACCTTTCTGCTTCAGCTTCCTGAGTAGCTGGGACCAGCTGTGGTTTTGATATTTTATTTTATTTATTCATTTATTTTTGGTTTTTGAGATAAGGCCTCATTGTGGCTCAGGCTGAACTGGCACTCACTCTGAAGCCCTGCCTGGCCTCAAACTCATGGCAGCCCTCCCACTGAAGCCTCCCTAGTGCTGAGCTTATAGACGTGAGACACCACACCCAACTTTTATTGTCTTTTTTATTTAAAAGATTATTTATTAAAGAAGTGGGGGTGAAGGAAGGGAGAAAATAAGCATGCCAGGGCCTCTAGCCACTGCAAATGAATTCCAGATACATGCGCCACCTTGGGTACCTGGTTTACATGGGTCCTGGGCATTCGAATCAGGGTCCTTTGGCTTTGCAAGCAAACACCTTAACTGTTAAGCCATCTCTCCAGCCCTATTTTGTCTTTTTTGAGACAAAAATATCACACTACTGTCTAGAGTGGCCTGAAGCTCATAGTGATCCTCCTGCCTCAGCCTCCAGAGTGTTGATATTACAAACACACCTCACCATACCCAGCTTATCATCGTTTTATTTTTATTTTGAAACAGAGTCTTGGGTAGCCCAGGCTGGCCTTGAACTCCTGGTCCTCCTGCTTCCTCCACCCCCTTAGGGATGGAAAGCATGTAAATCGTCATGCATGGCTGTCATTATTTTATTTTTTTAAGGACAGAAACACACATACACGTGAAGACATCAGCCTTCTAAGTTGAACTTTACAATGTGTGTGTTTATATATGATATATATTTGTTGATACAGGATAATATACCACAGAAACGTGCTGCACACCTGAAGGTTGACTCTGTGTGTGTGTGTGTGTGAGATGTGTGCATGAGTGTGAATGTATGTTCATATGTGTGTGTCAGTGTGCTTGCGCTGTGGGTATCTTTCGCAATAGCTTTCCACTTTATTCTTCAGACAGGACCTCCTAAACCTTGACAATGAGCCTCGTCTGGCCAGCCAGCACTCCCCAGACGGCCTCCTGTTGCCGCCCCCCAGCGCTGGGATGGCAGGTACACTTACCTTCCAGGTGGACCTCGGGGATCAAACGAGGTCCTCGTTCATGTGCAGTAAGCACGTTACTCAGCGAGCCTCTCCCCAGCCCGGACGGTCTGATCTTAATGGGCGTGCTGCGTCGTATCTGGCAGGGTGCCCGGGGAACGCTTGCAGAGATGTTGCCTGCGTACTGGAGTGAGTGTGTTACAGCCCCAGAGACACTGCCTGCAGGCCTGAGTGGCCCAGCACATGGCTCACCCCAAGTGCCCTGACCCTCAGTCACCTGTAGCCGCAGCCCCAAGGGCAGAGAGAGCCGGTTTCCCAACCCTCCTCTGGTGCTGCTTGGCAGGTTTTGTATTTATTTATGTTTTAATGAAAGCAAATTAGGATTCACTGGCTCTCAGGAACTGTGGTGCGATTGCTCGTGTGATAAGTGGAGACACCTGGCTCCTCTCGGCTTCACACAGGCGCTGCGGGAAGAGGCCCGAGCTGGGCTGGGTCTGCAGCAGGCTGGTTCCCACAGGCCGCTTTGCTGTCCATCATCAAACCCTTACCAAGCGTCTGTGAACCAAAGGGGGGCCTGGGGGAACCCGGAACTCAGTCTGGGAGACAACAGTGGACTAAAGTGTTCATGTGTTACCCTCTGCACACAGTTATGGAGCGGGCCTGGTAACCCCCAGGGGGAAGAGGGGAAACTGAGGTTCAGGATGGTAAATGATGGTGTCAAAGAACAGTGGGCTGGGCTGGGGAGAGGGTTCAGTGGCTACAGAGCTCGCCTCAAAGCACAGAAGTAGCTGGGTGTGGATCCCTAGACCCCACGTGAAAGCCAAAAACTGAGGTGAGCCTCTGTCATCCCAGCATGCCTACTGCGAGATGGAGGGTAGGGACGAGAATTTTCCAGAAGCTCGTGGGCCAGAGCCTGGCAAAGAGCATGGTGAACAATGGATGAGACCCCGCCTCCCACAAGGTAGGAGGTGAAGCCAGGCCCTGAATGCTATCCCCAGATCTCCACACATGTGCCATGGCATATTGCATGCCTTCACATGCAGAGAGAGAGAGAGAGAGAGAGAGAGAGAGAGAGAGAGAGAGAGAGAGAGAGAGAGAGAGGGCACGCACAGGGCTCATGTGCAGCACCACAAGAGAGACTTGGCCCTTGGTGCTCCTCAGACCCAGGAGCACTCTGTCCCAGAGATGCTCTGATGGTTTCGATCTCCCTAGAAGGCTCCAATGCAGAGGCTGCACTAGCTTTCCTTGGCAGCTGGGAGGAAACCTTCCTCTGACTGTTTTGGAGAGATGAGCCTTCGCTTGTAGTGGGAAGGCATGTAGAAAGAAAAGATGGCAGGAGCAAGGGCCCAGGGGTGGGAGTGTCACTTTGCCATTGCTGAGACAAAATGCTTGACCAGAAGCAGAGTAAGAAAAACCAGGGTTTGTTTTCAGCTAACAGTTTCAAGGAGAAGTTCGTCGTGGGAGAGGAAGCATGCCCGGGGCTCACTGCCACGGTCACATTGCCACACTCGCAGGGAAGAAGTAGAGAGGTGAATGCTGGTGCTCAGCTCACTTCCTCCCTCTAAAAAAGTTTTTAAAATTTATTAGAGAGAGAGAGAAAGAGGGGAGGGGGCGGAGAGAGAGAGAGAGAATGGATGCACCAAGGCCTCTAGCCATTGCAAATAAACTCTAGACACATGCACCACCTTGTACAACCGCTTTATGTGGGTCCTGGGGATTCGAACCTGAGTCCTTGGGCTTTGCCAATAAATGCCTTAACCACTAAACCATCCCTCCAGCCCACTTCCTCCTTTTTGTACAGTTCAAGAACCAGCCTATGAAATGGTGCTGCTCACAGTTAGGGCACATCCTCCCACCTCAGCTAACCTAATCTAGAAAAACTTTCACAGACAAGTCCAGAGATTTGCTTCCATGGTGATTATAAATCCTGTCAAACTGATGATTCGATGTCACAGGGGACGCTGGCACCATCAGGCCGGCTCTGCAGCGTAGGCCGCGTCCATGTGCCCGAGGTGCCAGAGGAAGCAGAGACAAAAACCAGAGCAGCTCCATCTGCCGGCCGTGACATGACCGTCGCTGTCTTGAATCACAGCAGCTGTGATCATGGCACCAGACCCGTGCAGGGTCCGGGTAGGACCTTCCCTTGGAGAAGTAGGGAGAGTCCTAAGGTCCTTGCCTGAGACTCCAGCTGCTGCCTCTCTCCTGTCCTGCACCACCTGCAAGAAGTCTTGCGGGTGCTACCGTACAGGGGCCGGGTGGCTGGGGAGGGGTCTCCAGTGATGCAGCCTTCTTGAATTGTTGCCCATGCCACGGTGGTGCTTTTGTGATGGATTTTCTGGAGTAACCCACAGTCTTGTCCTTACCTCCCCAAACTCATGAGTTCACCAAGCTAGGCTGAGGTAGAGTCATTTCTTTGGTCTGTCACTGGTGCCCTATGTGGGGTGAGTCGCCCCAGGAAAACATCATATAACTAAGACTCAAAATATAGGTTAAGATTGCCTTGGCAAATGGGGCATGGTGGCTCATTCTTGTCATTCTAGCACTTGGGAAGCTGAGGCAGGAGGGTTGCCATGAGTTTGAGGCCAGCCTGGGCTACGCAGTGAGATACTGCCTCAATGAAGAAGGAAGAAAGGAGGGAAGAAATGTTGGCTGGGGAATGGCTCAGGTGTTGAAGGAGCTTGCTTGCAAAGCTTGCTGGCCCAGGTTCAATTCCCCAGCACCCATATAAAGCCAGATGCATCAAGTGGTGTGTGCATTTGGAGTTCATTTGCAGTGGCAAGAGGCCTCAGGTGCCCACACTTCTCTCTCTCTCTCTCTCTCTCTCTCTCTCAAATAAATAGTTAAATATTTCTCTTTTTTAAAAAATATATTTTATTTATTTATTTGAGAGAAAAAGAGAGGGAGGGAGTGCCCCCTCTCTCAAATAAATAAATAAAATATGGGTCTTTTTTGTTTGGTTGGTTTTAAAGAGAATGGGCAAGCCAGGGCCTCCAGTCACTGCAAACAAACTCCAGATGCATGTGCCACCTTGTGCATCTGGCTTTATATGGGTACCAGGGAATCAAACATGGGTCCTTTGGCTTTGCAGGCAAGTGTCTTCATCACTAAGCCATCTCCCCATCCCCTAAATATTTCTTTTTTAAAAAGAGAGATTGGGGCCACAGAAATGACTTAGTGGTGAAGGCACTTGCCTTCAAAGCCAAAGGACCTAGCTTCAATTCCCCAGGACCCACGTAAACCAGATGCACAAGGTGGTATGTGTGTTTGGAGTTTGTTTGCAGTGGCTGAAGGCCCTGGTGCACTCATTCTCTCTCTCTCTCTCTTTCTCTCAAATGTAAGTAAATAAATTTTTAAAAAAGAGAAAGATTGGGGAAAAAAAGAGAGATTGGAGCAATTTCTCAGTGGTTATAGGCACTTGCTTTCAAAGCTTGCATGCCTGGGTTCAATTCCCCAGCACCCATGTAGAGCCAGATGCAAAAAGTGGCAAAAGCATCTGGTGCTCATTTGCAGTGGCAAATGTGCCCATACACATGCACGAACACACACAAATAAATTAATTAAAATGTTTTCAAAGAAATCAGGAATGAAAAAGAAAGGAAGGACAAAAGCAAGAAAAAAATAGGACTGGAGAGATGGCTTAGTGATGAAGGCGCTTGCCTGCAAAGCCAAAGGACCCATGTTTGATTCCCTAGTACCCATGTAAAGCCAGATGCACAAGATGACACATGCATTTGGAGTTTGTTTGCAGTGGCTGGAGGCCCTGATGTGCCCCCTCTCTCGAATAAATAAATAAAATATGGGTTTTTTTGTTTGTTTGTTTTTAAAGAAACAAAAGAGCTGGGTGTGGTGGCGCATGCAGAGGTAGGAGGATCATTGTGTGTTCAAGGCCAGCCTGAGACTACATAGTGAATTCCAGGTCAGCCTGAGCTAGAGTGAGACCCTACCTTGAAAAACAAAGAAAAGAAAAGAAAAGAAAAGAAAAGAAAAGAAAAGAAAAGAAAAGAAAAGAAAAGAAAAGAAAAGAAAAGAAAAGAAACAAACAAAGAAGAATGGGAGAGAGAGAGAGAAAGAGAGAGAAGCCTTGGGGCTTGGGGTTTTCCTCTGGTGATTCTCAGGGCCCCAGCTTCCCCTCCGGGAAGGTTCTAGAGAAGTGTTGTCAGCAGGGAAGCCAGTCCTTCTCCTTCCTCATGCCCTGGAGTGCGAGGTCACTTGGCTCCTACCCCTGAAGGGACCGGCAAGGCCTGCGGGAAGTGACCAGGGTCAGAGGCGAGCCAGCCGCGGGTGAGGGGACGCTCTGTCTGTGGGCTGTGGGCGGCTGCCTGACCAGCTTCGAAGCCGTGTGCCCAAGGCTGCGAGGCCCTCGAGCCACCGCACGCACAGCGCCTGCGCGAGAACAGAAACAGACATTGCTGTGTCTTTCCACACAGTTCGAATGTACTGACTCAATAAATTCACAAGCCGTGTCAGGCTCAGTGGCTGAAACTGACATAGTAATCCTGATTTCCCTTGATGTTGCCATTGGCAATCACAGATTCTTTGTGTGAGTGTGTGCGTGCGTGCGTGTGTGTGTGCGTGTGTGTGTTCATGTGTGTGAGTATGAGTGTGGGCATGCACAGGCCACTGTGTGTGTGTGTGTGTGTGTGTGTGTGTGTGTGTGTGTGTATGTGTGGAGGTCAGAGGACAACTTCTGGGTGTTGGACCTCACCTTCCACCTTGCCTGAGGCAGCCCATCTCGTTCTAGTTCTTGTTCTAGTTCATTGCCGTACTCATCAGACTAGCTGATCTATTATCTTCTAGAAACTTCTCCTGTCTCCGCCTTCCATCTCATTATGAGCACGCTGGGATTACAGAACCCTGCCCTAGCTTCTAGTTTATGTGTGGGGCTTGGGGATCTGAACTCAGGTGCTCTGGCTTGAGTGGCAAAGGTAGTGGCCATGGAGCCACACACACCCCCAGCCTCCACAGGTTTATCCCAGTCCTTGTGCATGAGTGTGTTCATGTGTGTGTGCAAACACGTGCATGTGTCGTGTGTGTGAAGGTCAGGAGAGAAGGTCCAGTCATCCTCCTGCTCCTTCCACCTGTTCTTTTGGGGGATTGTGGAGGCTGAAATGGAGTCTCACTCTAGCCCAGGCTGATCAGGCTAGCCTCAAACTCATGGCAACCCTTTTACCTCAGCCTCCTGAGTGCTGGGATTAAAGGTGTGCATCACCATGCCCAGCTTCCTTCCCCATCTTTTTGTTTGTTTGTTTTTGTTTTTCTGTGATAGAATGTCACTCTAGCCCAGGCTGACCTGTAATTCACTATGTAGTCTCAGGATGGTCTCGAACTCTCGGCGATCCTTCTTCCTCTGCCTCCCAAGTGCTGGGGCTAAAGGCTTATGCTACCATGGCCGGCTAACCTCTTATTTATTTTTTAAAACATTTTTGTTTATTTGAGGGTGAGGCAAGAGAGAGAGAGAACATACGGGAATATAGTGTGCCAGGGCCTTCTGTCACTGCAGATGATCTGTAGATGCCAGATGCATGAACCACTTTGGGTGTTTGGCTTTACATGGGTACTGGGGAATCGAACAAAACCATCAGGCTTTAAAAGCAAGAACCTTGCCAGGCATGGTGGTGCATGCTTTCAATCCCAGCATTTGAGAGACAGAGGCAGGAGAATCTTCGTGAATTTGAGGCCACCCTGAGATTGCCACCACACCCAGCTTACTTTTCTTTATAAACTTTTGTTGTTGTTTATTGAGGTAGGGTCTCAGTCAAGTCTAGGCTGACCTGGAATTCACTATGTAGTCTCAGGGTGGCCTTAAACTCATGGTGATCCTCCTACCTTTGCCTCCCAAGTGCTGGGATTAAAGGCATGTGCCACCACGCCCGGCTTTCCCCATCTTTTTGAGACAGGGTCTCTCTTGTTTTGCAGATGCAGGCTTCCAGCAAATGGCTGGGGAGCTTCCAGATTCTCCTGGCTCTGTCTCCTGTTACCATGGGCATGTTGGGGTTACAGAGTCATGCACCATTGTGCATCCAGCTCTGTGTGGGTGCTGGAGGATTGAACCTGGGCCGCACATTTGCATGCAAGCTTCTCCAACTGCTGAGCCATCTCCCCAGTCCTCATTCCAATCTTAATTACCAACAATGACTCTCAGATCACATATTATATTTCACAGGTTGTATTTAGAGAGAGTAAGAGACTTCTGGTTAAGATGGTGGTGTAGGTACCACGCCAAAGCAGCCTGGGGGGGAAAGCCAAAAAAAAATCTCAGCAAAACATACACTTTTACTAAAAAGTGAGGTGTATAGGAAATTGAAATGGCAGCGGAGAAGTAGGAGAACCAGAGCATCCAGAGCCCGCACAGGCCGGTAGAAGCAGCTCCGGCGGGTCCGCAGAATGCAGCGGTGGCGGTGCACCAGAAAGCTGCCAGGCTCAGCTTGAGCCGCAGGAAAAGCCAGGTGAGGGGATTTTCCACTCACACTGGAGCTCTCTGCAAACTCTAGAAACGTGAAGGGAGAGCGGCAGTGAACAACGGAGGAGCAGATCACAAGGTAGAAGAACACGTGGAACAGCGAGAGAACCAGAGCAGCATGGGCTCCCTCCCCTCCCCCACCGCCAGTGCCCAGCTCCAGAGAACAGAGCAGTGGTCCCGGGACCCGGCCACGCCAACTTGAGCCGACAGCGGGACCCAAGCAGGAGCAGAGGTAACTGGGATTACACCAGGGAAGGGTCTAACCTGGTCACAAGCTGACTTGGAACCCTCAACAGACCAGAAACCTTAACCTCCTTGTTGTCAGGATTAAGGGTGTGGGTGGGGCACCACATACCCTAAGGGACAGTTAGAGGATCTGGTTGTCATAATACCTACTCTTGGATAAATACTCTGGGCTGTTTTTCATTGAAAGTGTACATTGTGGGCTGGAGAGATGGCTTAGCAGTTAAGCGCTTGCCTGTGAAGCCTAAGGACCCCAGTTCGAGGCTTGGTTCCCCAGGTCCCACGTTAGCCAGATGCACAAGGGGGTGCACGCATCTGGAGTTCGTTTGCAGAGGCTGGAAGCCCTGGCGCGCCCATTCTCTCTCTCTCCCTCTATCTGTCTTTCTCTCTGTGTCTGTCTCTCTCAAATAAAAAAATAAAAAAATAAAAAGAAAGTGTACATTGTTTAGTTAAATTTTAGAAACTATCTGTATTTGGTTCCACTCAGCCTACTTGCATACTCTCATAGCAGGCAAACCCAACACCTAGGGTCACTTTTGTAGATACTCTGAGAGTCTTGAGAGCCACACCTAATGCCTTAAGCTCCTACAATGAAGATATATAACATCAGATTGACTGATACATCTAATAAAACCCAGCTAACTAGCAAATCCGATCATGAAATAATCCAGGATAGAGAGAGCAAGGGCGAGTGTGTGAGTGTCAGAAGGGCTAAGGAAGGTCGAGGAGGCTGCAGAAGTCTGAGGCAGAGCTGATACAGATGCGGAGAGAAGTCTGTAGGGGACCAGATATGAGCCATTCAGACACATACTTGCCCATGTCAAACTCACCTCCAAATGGCAGGATAAACTGCTGAAGCTGGAGCCAGGATAGAGGCAGGAGTCCTTTGCTATGTCATTTTTCCTAGATGATGCAGGTCACTTGGTCAGCATGCCTGCCTCATTTCAGACTGGCGGTGCTCATTTTTTTTTTTTTTTATAGTCCCAGGTGAGGGGGTTCCATCTGGTGTGTAATGGTTCATGTTGTCAAGTTGTTAGGACCTAGAATGGCCTGAGGGCTGATGTGATTAGATCAGCCTCTGGGCATGCCTGTGAGGCTTATCTTGAGCAGGGTAACTGAGGTAGCCTGTTCCATGGCCGGGTCCTGGCTGTGGAGGAGGAGAGTGCTGCCTGAGTGGCAGCCGTCGTCACTCTGCTTCCTCGCTGTGCTGAATGTGAGCAGCCGCCTCAAGCTCCTGCCGCCACACCTTCCCTGCTGGGAGGGGCTGGCACCTGGATCTGTGAGCAGAAATACACCTTCCGCCCTCACGCTGATGTTTGTCAGGTGCTCTGACCCGGCAATGAGGGGGTGACTACTACAGGGTGTGATTGATGAGCTCGTGTGTCTGTGTTTCTTATATAATTGGTGCATTTTCAGGTGTCATTATTATTGGCACAAGTAAATTATTTCAGCAGGTTGGTGCCTCTTGGTGTGCCGGCAGGTGGTGACTGTTCACTTGTTCTTTCTTGGCACTTACGCTCAAAATGGAGTCACTCCAGTCAAGACTGTTGCTGTATAAATTGAGCCATTCTAGGCTCTGCCTGGCCCGAAAGCTGATATTACATACAACACAGGATAAACAAGAGAAGGCCCTGCCTGCTTTCCCCATAGGATTCCCAAAGGAGGTCTCACAGAACACTTCCTACAGCCTTCATGGCACACCTGCCTACTACAAGAAGAGATCTATTATTGTCCTCTCTACCTAACACTGAATACTCACCTATTTCACATGTCCTTGTACCCAAGGCTATGCAACACGCCAGCATGTTTCTTCGGTCAAGGTCTGATCACGTCCCCGTGGCAAAGCCCTGGACGATCTTGTGCCTCCTACAACCCAGGGCCACCTCATCCCAAGTGGCTCACGTAGTGCTGTTTCCAGGTGAGATGTGATTCTGCTAATCCCACCACATCCCACCCCAGCTCCCTTCGGGTGCACAGGGCCTCCTCAGCACCGCTTGTGGGGACCCCTGTCGTGTGGCTCTCTTCTGTCTACCATACTGACACCCCAGTCAGAGTCCGGAGTCGTCCCTAGCACCTCTCCCCTCAGACCCCCGACACAGCCCCACTGCTGGTGATTTCTGCCTGTGACTTTTGAAAATGTCCCCATGTTCATGTCCCTCTGCTGGTCCCAGCCTGCCCCAGGCTCTCCTTGTGGTGGCTCCTCTCTCATAACCCGTCTGTGACATCTGCTCCTCTTAAAAATCCAGACCTTAAGGCTGGAGAAATTACTCAGTGGTTAGGGTGCTTGCCTGCAAAGCGAAATGACCCAGGTTTGATTCTCCAAAATAAAGCCAGATTATTTCGATTGCCCAAAATAAAGCCAGATGCATAAAAGTGGCGCATACATCTGGAGTTCATTTGCAGCGGTTGGAGACCCTGGAGCACCCATTCTCTGTGTGTGTGTATGTCTCTCAGCATGCCAATAAATAAATAAAATATTTCTCGAAAATATCCAGGCTTCGGAGTGTCTGCAAGGCCTGGCTCCTCCTCCATCCCTCTACTCTTTCTTTTTCTTTTTCATGAGGCAGGGCCTCACTCTATCACAGGCTGACCTGAAACTCACTCTCCTAGCCCAGGCGGACCTCAGAGTCATAGTGATCCTCCTACTTCAGCCTCCCGAGGGCTGTGATTAAAGATGTGCGCCACCACGCCGGGCTTGTCTCTTCAGTCTTTCTAGGCTCCAGTCCAGGTCCTTGGGTAGGAGAGAACCTTCTCCCTACTCCTCAGTCCTCCCACCACAGGGCCTTTGCACAGGCCACCTCTGCCTGCAGTTGAATCCCTCTATTTTTGCTGGTTTTGTCCCTGCACATCTTCCAGCAAATGTTTTGATTGCTCCCTGCTGCCCCTTCTTCACCTTTACTCCACCTGCCTTGTCCCTGGATGAATGTCTGTCACCCCACTCAGTCTATGCCTGGGGCCCCCATGTGTAACGTGTGGAAATAGTCAAGAAGTAGTTGTTGAATAAGCAAATAAAAAAATAATTACTGAGGCAAAAACGCATGGACATTATAACCTTGATATTTTCAGAGTGCTTTCCAGGAAGGCAGTGTCGGCAGACACGCCCACAGTGTGCACAAGTGTGTCTGCTCAGCCACACCTTTGCTGTACTTTGCACATGCACGGCCAAGTGTCAGTCAGCGGACATGTCAAGCTCCCAGGACAGCCAGGGTGGGAGCAGAGTCAGCAGCAGGCCTGAGAGCAGCCCGTGCACGGAGCAGAGGAGCCCCTGATAGCACTCAGAGCCTATGAGGAAGTGAGGGGGCACTGTGGGGAACCCGCTGGGGCCCTCTGCAAAACAATTCTGGCACTGGATTGGCTCCGAGGCTGGGACTGCTGATGGGCCTTCCCAAGGGCAGGTGGCTTCCGCAAGGGCCTGGGGTTCCCTGCCTCACAGTTCTCACGGCCTGCAAGACCTTCCAAGGCCAGACCTGTGGCTTGAAGTTTGCAAAGTTCTCTGTGTGCGGGCACCATGTTTCCTGTATGGTGATGCTGAGGTTAGGGGGCCTCTAAGAGGTGGGGCCCCACGTGACCTGGAGAGGCTGTAATGGGTTTGGGTTCTGCCCTGGGAGGGATGCATGGCTTCTGAGGGCAGCGGTCAGGTCTCCAGTGACTGGGTTCCATAGAGAATGGCTGTTATAACAGTCCAAGTGGGGGGCTGGAGGTGAGGCTCCAGGGAAGAGCGCTCGTCCAGCATTGTGACGTGCTGGGTTCTGTGCTCGGCATCACACACGTGAACCATCAATCGACAACGGCTGAGGAGATGACTCGGGTGAGAAACTGTTACCACGTGAGTATGGGGACCTGAGCGCAATCCCTGCGACATGTGTGAAGAAGAGCCGACTGTGATGGTGCGTGTCTGTGACGCCAGCACTGGGAAGGTGGAGCCAGGTGTACCCCTGGGACTCACTGGTCAGCTAGTCTAGCCTAATTGATGAGTTCCAGGCCGGGGAGAGAACGTGTTTCAAAGGAAGTAGATGGTGACTGAGGAATGACACCAGAGGTGGTTCTCTGGTCTCCACACACATATACACACATGCGCATGTGCCTGAACACATATCGACACACAATAAATAAATAAATAAAGTTTGCCTGAGTTGCTTAGCTATTGTCTTTCTTGTCTCTTGCATATATATTTATTGCCCACACACTTGTTTATGTACTATGTTATGACACTTTTGTGAGCCTCACCCTGCTTTCTAGTCACCAGAACTGTTATGAAAAAAACAAAAAACGGGGCTGGAGAGATGGCTTAGTGGTTAAGCGCTTGCCTGTGAAGCCTAAGGACCCCGGTTCGAGGCTCGGTTCCCCAGGTCCCACGTTAGCCAGATGCACAAGGGGGCGCACATGTCTGGAGTTCGTTTGCAGAGGCTGGAAGCCCTGGCGCGCCCATTCTGTCTCTCTCCCTCTATCTGTCTTTCTCTCTGTGTCTGTCGCTCTCAAATAAATAAATCAAAAAAAATTAAAAAAAAAAAAACGGGCTGGAGAGATGGCTTAGCAGTTAAGCACTTGCCTGCAAAGCCAAAGGACCTAGGTTCGATTCCCCAGGACCCAAGTTAGCCAGAGGCACAAGGGGGCGTATGCTTCTGGAGTTCATTTGCAGTGGCTGGATGCCCTGGCTTGCCCATCCTTTCTCTCTCTCTCTAACTGCCTCTTTCTCTCTCTGTCACTCTCAAATAAATGAATGAAAATAAACAAGAAAACTTTTTTTCTTATAAAATACCCAGTCTCAAGTATTCATTACAGCCACACCAAACAGATCAAGTAGGACAGTGTCTGTTCCACCTTGCTGGTCTTGAAATGCCAAGTGGCTACACTGGGGAGTCCCACAATACGAAGCTTGCATGTAGCTGGCTAAAAAAAGAGAGGCCCTCGGCCTCTGCATCTTCCAAAATCTCAGTGAACTTGAAGGCAGATCCCTCCCCTGTTAAGCCTTCAGATAAGACCTCAGCCTTGACTGGCTCCTGGCTGTGGCTGGACATGGAGCTGAGGAGCCAGGTCTAGGCCCCTGAGACTGAAGCCAAGAGGGGGTACATGTGAGTGGCTTGAAATCATGACGTCTGTATCATTCCTTATATGGCGACCAACACTGCGCTTTCCACGTGCCTTGGCATCCTCTGGACACGGGTTCTCTGAAGGTCAGCCTCTTGCTCGGTAGACCAAGGCCTGGAGGGCGAGGGTCCTAGAAAACAAAGCAACTGTTTCAGGCCCTTACTTTTTTTTAAATGTTTTATTTTATTTTTATTTATTTATTCATTTATTTAGACAGAGTAGGAGGCAGAGAGAGAGAGAGAATGAGTGCACCAGGGCATCTAGCCACTGAAATGAACTCCAGATACATGTACCCCCTTGTGCATCTGGCTTACATGGGTCCTAGGGAATCCAACCTAGGTCCTTTAGCTTTGCAGGCAAGCGCCTTAACCGCTAAGCCATCTCTCCAGCCCCAGGCCCTTATGTTTTACTTTTTCTATTCATTTCTGTATTTGTGTGTGGTATTGAGTGCATGTGTGTATTTGTGGGCACATGTATGTGTGTGTGTGTAGAGGCCAGAGGTCACGGTCGATGTCTTTCTCAGTCACTCGCTACCTTATTTACTGAGACAGGCTGTCTCACTCACAGAACTCACTGATTCAGTAGTTGAGTTATTCAATTTGCCCAGGAATCCTCCTGCCTCTGCCTCCTAAGTGCTGGAATTATAGGTATGTGGAGGCAGGGGTTTTGAACTCATACTTACATAGGAAGCACTTTACTAGCCCTGCAGCCACTTTTGGACATAACATTTAATAAATATTTAATTTTTATTTATTTAGTAGAGAGAGAGAGAGAGAATGGGTGTGCCCGGGTGTCCAGCCACTGAAACAAACTCCAAGATGCATGCACCACCCTGTGCGTCTGGCTTACATGAGTCCTGGGGGATCAAGCTTGGATCCTTTGGCTTTGCAGGCAAGTGCTTTAACTGCTAAGCCATCTCTGTAGCCCCTCCAACATAATTTTTTAATTATTTATTTATTTATTTGAGAGCGACAGACACAGAGAGAAAGACAGATAGAGGGAGAGAGAGAAAATGGGCACCCCAGGGCTTCCAGCCTCTGCAAACGAACTCCAGACGCGTGCGCCCCCTGTGCATCTGGCTAACGTGGGACCTGGGGAACCGAGCCTCGAACCGGGGTCCTTAGGCTTCACAGGCAAGCGCTTAACCACTAAGCCATCTCTCCAGCCCCCTCCAACATAATGTTAAAGGGACTTTTTCCTCCTTTTCTGGTCACAAACTACTCAAAGAGACACAGGTCCTCTGGGTGGGAGGGGTTTCAGGTGGTGGCAGAGCTCGCGGGTCTCTTACAGACACTCATCTGCCCAAGCCTTCTCGACTACAGTGGGGAGCTCAGAGCCTCCCAGTCCAGAGCCCGCAAAGGGAATCCTGGGCAGATGAAGTCCTGGGTGGGAGAAGTGCCTCCAGGCTTGTCCTGGGACCACCTCACCCTTTGGCCCTGTCCTGAGTCACACTTCCCTTTTCACCCAAAGAAATGAGCTTGCAACTGTCAGGCCTTCACAGCCTGCTTCCTTCCTCCCAGAGGGTGAAAAACCTCTTTCATTGCATCCTGGCTCCTGCCCATGTGGGGCCAGCGCCCAAGTCCTTTAAGAATGTGGGCGTTCCCAATGTGTGCATTGAAAATCCACCCCATCGGACAAACATCCCACTCACAAGACTGTTTTTTTTTTTTTTTTAAATCGAACAGGATTTTTATTTAGAAGTAGTTCCAGGCTTATAGAAAAATCACACAGAACACAGAGAATTCCCCCAGCTTCTTCGCTGCTACTGGCTGTGTGCTTACCGCTGTCCTGTACCAGGCAATGCATTCATTAGTTGCATGCCATGCGCCTGCATTGTTGTATTACTATTTATGTGTGCATGTCTGTGTGTGTGTGGGGGGGGAATGTCAGTTTGCTTCTGGTAACTGGGACAAATCGCCCCAACCAAAGCAGTTGATGTTTTATTTATGATGGTTTATTTCAGGCTTTCAGTGTCCAGGGAAGCTTCATCACGGTGGAGAAAAGCTTGCAGCCAGCTCCCAACGTCACACACCCTCCGCACAGACAGAGGGGACATTAAGAACCAGCTAGCTCCGACCTCCAAGTGGGCTGGGCTAATCAACCCAAGCCCCGCCCCCAGCCGCGCAGCTCTCCTGCAAGGCTCCGCCTCCCAAAGTTCCCGCCAGCTGGGGCTCAGCAGAAAGATTCATCCTAGACACTTGATGCTATGGGGGGCATGCTCACATTCAAACCGCCAGGGTGTGTGCGACGTGTGTGTCTCCTTGTGCCACTGTGCGTGTGTGGAGGTCGGTCTTGGGGTGTTGGTTCTTTCCTCTCACCTCGTTTGGGAAGGGGGTCTCTATTATTAGACTCTCTAAATGCCAGACTCGCTGAGCTTTGGGATTCTCCTGGGATTACAAATGCATGTGACACTTGCAAGTGGCTTTATGTGAGTGCTGGGGAATTGAACTTGGGCTGGCAGGTTTGCAGAGCAGCAGCAGCACTTTTTTTGTTGTTGTTTATTTCAGAGTGACAGAGAAAGAAAGAGGCAGATAGAGAGAGAATGGGCGCGCCAGGGCCTCCAGCCACTGCAAATGAACTGCAGACGCGTGCGCCCCCTTGTGCATCTGGCTAACGTGGGTCCTGGGGAATCGAGACTCGAACTGGGATCCTCAGGCTTCCTGGGCAAGTGCTCAACCGCTAAGCCATCTCTCCAGCCCCAGCAGCAGCACTTTTAACCACTGAGATATCTACTCAGGCTTTTATTTGGCATGTGCATATGATATGCATGTATGAGTGTTCATGTGTGTGATATGTGTGCATATGATATGCATGTATGAATATGGGTATTCATACGTGTGAATCCGGGAACAGGCGTGTCATGGTGCATTCATGGAGGTCAGAGGACACCTTTCACCCTCCATCTTGTTTGAGGCATGGTCTCTGTTGCTTACTGCTTCATTTGCCAGTTAGCCTTCAAGCTTCTAGGGAATTCTATCTTCACCTCCTATGTTGCAGTAGGCGTGCTCAGATTACAGAAGCCCACCACAGATGGCTTTCCCGTGGGGCCTGAGAATCTGAACTCAGGCTTGTGTGGCAAGCACTTTATCCACTGAGCTGTCTGTCTCCCCAAGTCTGTGTTAATGTAGTATTATTTGCTAGGCCATAGTTTATGCTGGACTCATTCTTGGGATTTTATATGCTGCAGATTTTGACCATGTATAATGCCATGTACCCATTGTTACAGATATTTCAAGAACAGCTTCCCTGCCTGGTGTGGTGGTGCACGCCTTTAATCCCAGCACATGGGAAGCAGAGGTAGGAGGATTTCCATGAGTTTTGTGAGCAGAGGGAGATGGAGAGAGAGAGGGAGAGAGAGAATGGGCCCAACAGAGCCTGTAGTCACTGCAAATGAATTCTAGATGCATGCTCCATTTCGCGCATCTGGCTTTATGTGGGTACTGGAGAACTGAACCCAGGTCATTTGGCTTTGCACACAAGTGCCTTAACCACCAAGCAATCTCTCCAGACCTGGTTGAGTTTTTAAAATATTTTACTTATTTATGTAAGAGAGAGAGAGGGAGAGGCAGAGAGAGAATGGGTGCACCAGGGCCTCCAGCCACTGCAAGTGAACTCCAGATGTGTACCCTTTTTTGTGCTTCTGACTTACGTGGGTCCTAGGGGGTTGAACCTGGGTCCTTAGGCTTCATAGGCAAGTGCCTTAACTTCTAAGCCATCTCTCCAGCCCCTGGTTTGTTTTTTTTTTTTTTTTTGAGACAGGGTCTCCATGTACCCCAAGCTGATCTCAAAGTCAACATGTAGCCAAGGCTGGCCTTGAGCTCTTGATTCTCCTGCCTCCACGCCCTGCGTGCTGAGATCACAGGTATGTGCCACCACACTGAGCTTGTTCTGTTCCCGTTGTTTTGTTTTGGGACAGCATCTCATTATGTAGTGTAGACTGGATTCAAAATCGCTCCTGCAATCGTTCTGCTGCAGCCTTCTGAGTGTGGGGGTTGTAGGCATGCACCACCAGGCCCAGCTGTGTCTCTGAAGTCGTGACAACAGGCCTCACAATCCCCTGGGGACTTCTTAGTCCCCTCCCCACAAATCCTTTCTTATTTAAGAATCCTGGGGTTAGAGAAATGGCTCAGTGGCTAAGGCACTTGCCTGCAAAGCCTAATAGCTAGAGTTTGATCAAGCCAGCTGCACAAAGAAGTGCATGCATCCAGAGTGCATTTGTAGCAGCTGGAGGCCCTGGTGCACCAGTTCTGTCCGTCTGTCTCCTGTCTCTGCTTGCAAATAAATAAATAAAAAGAAAAGGAAAGAATTCTTTGCTAGCTAGATGTGGTAGTGCAGGCCTGTAATGCCAGTGCTTGGCAACCTGAGGCAGGAGGATCTCAAATTCAAGGCCAGCCTGGGTTGTGTAGCAAGACCTTGTCTCAGACCTCACTGGAACACTGACGGATTTTCAGTACAATAATTATGTTATTGTCATTATTTGCTCCTCTCTCGCCTTGGCTGACCATGATGTACACTGGGCACATGTGAGGCCAGCTTCCCACACTGTTGCAGGCAATGGCTTTGCTAAGCTTTCTGCCTCTGCGGAAGAAGGTGTCCTTTCCCCCAGCGTCTAAGAGCGATTTTTTGTTTTGTTTTGTTGCTTTCCTTCTAGCCTTCACCAGCTTCTGCCAGGCCCACTGCCCTCAAAGCCAATACTATGTGTCTTGGGTTTAGTCAAGCCTCTTTTAAAATATTTTAAAAATTAATTAATTAATTTGCAATCACAGGGAGAAGAGAGACAGAGAGAATGGGCACGCCGGGGCCTCCAGCCACTGCAAATGAACTACAGATGCATGTGCCACTTTGTGCATCTGGCTTTACATGGGTCCTGGGGAACTGAACTTAGGTCGTTAGCTTTTTGCAGACTAGCGCCTTAACCAGTAAACCAGTTCTGTGCCCTAGTCACAGCCTCTTAATCATGACCCCAGCTGGCAAAACGTGGAGAGTACTGTAATTCCCATTTGTGACAGTGAAAACCAGAGCTTGGAGAAATTGTATGAGGGGCAAAACCCACCAAGTAGATAGAGGAACTGAATGTTTAAAAGGGTTTTTTTTAAGTGTGTAACTTTTCTTTCTCTCTCTCTAAAATAAATAAATAAATTGTTTTTTTTTTTAAAAAAAAAAGGGGGTTGCTGTTCCAGACAGCCTGTCTAGTGCCAGAAGGTGCTACATGAGCTACTGGGGGAAAGTGGTCAACATCTGTCTGAACAACGCAAGGTCTAAGAAGCAAACAGCCTGACGTGATGCTCACACAAGTGCAATAGTGGCACACAGCCATGGTGGGTAACCAACTGCTCTTGGATTGGCTAACAGATCCACTCTGTGGAAAGGAAACCACATCTGGAATTGGGAAACAAGTCAGAATCATATCCAAATAACGATTTTTACTTTCCAATAACCACTAAATTCTCTCTAAACTAGTAATGATTCTCCCATTTAACCGGTGCTGACTTCACTCTCTGTTGGAGAATCTGCTTCTCTTTTTCAGATGGAAGTGGGACCTGAGGAGAGAAACCACCCATCGCACTTCATTCCGGCCCCAGCTGAAACCACAGAGGAACTGGGGAAAGAGTGGTGCTTTCTTAGTGAATCTGATACCAGCACAAGGGTGATGGAGATAGACATTGAGGACCCTGAACTCCTAGCAAACCAGACAACCGGAGGCTCCTGAGAGCCCATCACTGAAGTAGACTTAAAACACCCAACATGGCTCAGGGAATTTCGTGGAAGAGGGGGCAGAAATACTGTTAGAGCCACAAGTTGGGACATTATGCACAGAGACATTGCCTCTTCCCCATAACTGATGGCTACCCCCACAATGCACAACCCACAATCCCCATGGGGATGACTGGCATCTCCAATGAGGAAGGTCTCTTTGGAGGGGGCACAGGGATGAGGGAAAGGATGGTACCAACATGTGCTGTTTACATACTGAGTATGTCCATAACTAATAAAAGGGGGGCTGGAGAGATAGCTTAGTGGTTAAGATGCTTGCCTGTGAAGCTTAAGGACCCAGGTTTGATTCTCCAGAAACCAGGGCCACAAGGTAGCCCACATGTGGAGTTCGTTTGCAGTGGCTAGAGGCCCTGGCGCACCCATTCTCTCCCTCTCTCAAATAAATAAATAAGTAAAACATTTTTTAAATTTATTTATTTATTTATTTATTTATTTATTTATTTATTTATTTATTTATTTATTTATTTGAGAGCGACAGACACAGAGAGAAAGACAGATAGAGGGAGAGAGAGAGAATGGGTGCACCAGGGCTTCCAGCCTCTGCAAACGCGCTCCAGACGCGTGCGCCCCCTTGTGCATCTGGCTAACGTGGGACCTGGGGAACCGAGCCTGGAACCGGGGTCCTTGGGCTTCACAGGCAAATGCTTTACAGCTAAGCCATCTCTCCAGCCCCCTTCTTTTTTAAATTTATAGTAAAACATTTTAAGTAGCATATCCAGACAGCTTGGGGAGAGGGCCATAAGAGGGTCAACTAGCCCTTGTGAGGACTGTCAGTGGGAAACCTCAGTAACGTTAGGTGTACACTCCACTCACTCAGCAGGGGACGGTGTCACACATTTTGACATTTAGTTGTCCACGAAAAAAAAGTAAAATAAAAATTTGGTGCTTAGGGGCTAGAGAGATGGCTCAGAGGCTAAAGGTGCTTTCTCTTTTTTTAAATTTTTAACTTTTTATTAACATTTTCCATGATTATAAAAAAATATCCTTTGGTAATTCCCTCCCTCCCCGCTGACACTTTCCCCTTTGAAATTCCATTCTCCATCATATTACCTCCCCATCTCAATCATTGTACTTACATATATACAATATCAACCTATTAAGTACCCTCCTCCCTTCCTTTCTCTTCCTAAAGGTGCTTTCTTATAAAGCCTGATGGCCCTGGTTGGATCCTGGTACCCATATAGAGTCAGATGCACCAAATGGTGAAATGGTGCATGCTCTGGAGTTTGTTTGCAGTGGGGAGCGGCCCTGGCACCCCATACTCTAGCTCTCTCTCACTCTCAAATAAATAAATAATAAAAATATTTTTTTTAAAAAAATTGGTGTTTAGCCCAGCATGGCGACGCACACCTTTAATCCCAGCACTGGGGAGGCAGAGGTAGGAGGATTGCGTGAATTCAAGGCCACTCTGAGACTCCATAGTGAATTCCAGGTCAGCCTGGGATAGAGTGAGACCCTACCTCGAAAAACAACAACAACAACAACAAAATGACGCTTAAACAATCTTCACCCGCCTCAAAATGTCCACTTCCCCCCACCCCCGCCGCCCTCGCCCCAGGTGAGATGAGGAAGGGGACAGGGTGCCCACTCTGGTCCAGGCAGTTCCTGGCACTAGGGCAGAAAATGCTGATGCCTGGATTCCCAGGGAAGGAGACTTGTTGGAGGTGTAAACTCTGTTAGTCTCTGCATACTCTCCGCTGTGGACAAGACACCCGGCGGGCGCCTCCCCGCATCGCCGACACCCGAAGGCCGGTGAGTCTCCGCCGGCTGCAGAGACAGCGCGCCCCGGGCGCCGCCACGCCCTCCCCCTGCCCGGAACCCGCGCCTCCCATCACCTAGGCTACCTGGCACGTTCCCGCTCATTCTCTAAAGCCTTGTTTGCCTTGCCTTGGCATGACCTCAATAGAACGCTTTCACCACCTCCAGAAAGAATTAATCATTTTCTCCTCTATACGTTTCAAAAAGCCGTTTCATTACGGAACAACGGAAGAAGCTTTTTTGGTGTGTCTGTGGGCGGAGCTGGGGGGGGGTCCTCACTCCGTAGCCCAGGTTGGCCTACAACTCACTGCAATCTTGCTTTAGCCTCCCGTGTGCCACCATGCCCGTCTGGGACGGGGGGAGTCTTAAGAATTCAAACGTGGAGGCTGGAGACATGGCTCAGCAGTCAAAACCAGGCACTGGCTTGTGAAGCTCACCAGCCTGGGTTCGATTCCCCAGTACCCACGTAAAGCCAGATGCACAAAGTGGTGCATGCATCTGGAGTTCGTTTGTGGTGGCAGAGGCCCTGGCGCGCCCACAGTCAGTCCCCAGCACCCCCCCTCCCGCAAATAAATGAAAAAAAAATAAATAAAAGAATTAAAGGTAAAGAAGCTGGGGAGATGGCTCAAAGGTAGGAGCGCTTGCCACACAAGCGTGAGACCCTGAGTTCGAATCCCTGTCCGGAGCGGTGCGGAGACCGAAGGATCGCGGCGGACCAGCCAAGAATCCAGAAGTAAGGAAGGCTCCGGAGCCTGACAGCGCCGGTTCCCGGGTGCACGGTGAGCGCCCCGCACGGCGCGGAGAGCTCGGAGGCCGCCTCGCTCTGGGGCGGGCGGCCCGTCCTTCGAGGACAGCGGGGACAGGCCAGCGCTCCCTCCTCGGGCTCCCACCTGGCCCCGCCCCGTCCCGAAGGGGAAAGTTGCCCAGGCGCCGCGGACCAGACCACGGGCGCGGGGAGAGGGGCGGGAGTGGGGGTGCGCCGGGGCGGGCCTGGCGGGGTCCTGGGATACAGCTGCGCGGGGCCGTCCTCGGCGCGGTCCGCTCCCGGGATCCTCTCCCGGGGTCCCCTCCCGGGTCCGCCAGGTGCAGCGGCGGCGGCCGGCGCGGTAGGCGGGACACCCTGCTCCCCGCCCCGCGCCCGCCCAGCGCCGCCCCGGGCTCCGAGCGACCCGGGAGCCCGCGCCCCGCCGCCCCGCCGCCACTTTCCTGGGAGCTGCGGCCACGGCGGCACCATGAAGAAGTCCTACACAGGTGGGCGCCGCGCCCGGCGTGGGGAGGGTCAGCGTCCCGGACGGACGGACGGACGGACGGACAGACACTGGCCACCCGCGTCTCGGACCCCGCAGGTCCATGGGCCCACAGAACAGCCTTGGGCGTCCCAACTGGGTGGACGCAGCGGCCTCCTCCTGGCGGCGGGCACCGAGGGGGGAGGGGCTCCAGGCATGATCCTCTTTTCTCCACGCGCTTGTATTCCTCTTTGCGCCAAGTGGCAGCTCCCTGGGGGACGACGGGGAACTGGAGGAGGAGTTTTAGGATCTGGAACCTCTTCTGACCTTGGCCTAGGGTCCCCTAGTTGTCAGGCAGCCCTGGCCCGCTCAGGAGTGTGAGGGACTTTCTTGGAGACATATTCTCTGCTTTAGCTGCTGTAGATGGCATACAGGTGGCACTCCCCGTCTGGGTGGGTGGGAGGGACTGGATGGAGGGGCCTGGGCACTGGCGGAGCCTGACGAAGCATCCTTTCTTCACCGGAGCTCCCGTGAGTCCTCAACCCAGTGGGGCACAGAAAGGTCTCCAGTTGGGATCATCAACAGTGCTGGGCTCATCTTTTGAATCTCAAGGTGCCATCACTGCCAGCTCCTCTACCACAGGCCCACAGAGGGAGGAGGGCATCTCCACTCTATGAGGGCGGTTCCACTTCACAGATGGGCAAGCGAGGGCCCATCAAGGGCAGGCTAAGGGCATAGTGGATCGCCATTCTTGCTTTTCTTTTCCCCTCCTTTTGTGGTCCAGGCAGGATCCCCTGTCCTCCTGAATTGTCCAACCTTTCAGTCTCCTTTTCAGCTCACTCCACCAGCCTTCCGTGTCCACTCCTGTCCTAATCTGTTTGGACAAGATGCTTTCTGCCACAGACCTGGGGATTCACTTAAGAAAGAGTGCAGAGTCCTGGGCCTGAGTTGAAGCTGAAGAGGTCATTTGGGCCATGCCCCTGCCTTGGGACTGCTCTCTATACTGAGGAATCTCTTGGTCAGCAGCTCTGCCTCTAACCTGCTCACTTCTGGTTATCATTTTGGCCGCTGGGCCCTGGAGCACTCTCTCAGGAGTCTCAGGTGGTCGGTATGGGGGTGAGGGAGGGAGGAGGGGGCTTCCAGGTGGCATTTGCTTGGGTTTGGCCCTGGGCCTCCTTCCCTCCTCCCCGGCATGCTCCACATGCTTGAAATGGTTGTGGGCATCACGGCTGGGCACCGGCTTTCTGGGCTGCTCAGGGATGACCCATAGTCCTTTGCTTTGTGGTAGGCTCCACCTCCATCTCCCACTGGTGGTACCCATCACAGGGGCGTCCAGGTCCTCCTAGTTCATAGGTGCTTGACCTTTGCAACTGCGATTCATCTGTGCAGGCCCCTGCAGCAACGTGGATGGGAAGGGCCTCAGTGCCTGATTTATTTAGAGGAGAGAGACCAGGCTCTCCAGTCCTCTCTTCCACACCTATCCCACCCATCCATGTGCCTGGTAAAGTTTTGCTAAAAGGATGAAACTTTCTGCAGTAGGCAGAGCTTCTGAGGTGGGTAGGAGCCAGCCCCTGTAAAAGCAGGCTCCAGGTCTCCTTATGTTTACCTAAAGGGGCAGGGCTCCTGGAGGATGGGCGAAGGGAGGGTCTGGACCCGTTCCAGTTGGTTCCTGGCCTGGCAGTGGGCCAAGGTTTTTGGGATCTCTCTCTGTTGCAGTTGCCTGGGTTTGGTCCGCAGGAAGCTCATGATCACATGCTGAGTATCCATCCCCCATGTCTCTTGGAGCTAGCTCTGTTCTGAGTGGAGACACTAGCTGGTTAGACTGGCCTTAAGAAGCCATTGTCGTTGTGAACTTAAGGACAAGTAGCAAAGAAAGTTAAAATAATAATAATAATAAATCTCCTGTTGGAAATCCAAGGGCAAGCAGGAAGGTTTCTATTCCCCTAGACTGAGTAAGATCATTGCTTCGGGGCCTAGTTATGAACTTGGAATACACAGAATGGCTGCCACAGTGTTCTCAAGGAGAGCTGGTGCAAGCGTTCCTGGGGCTCTAGAAGGAGCAGATGAGAAGTATGTTGGTGACTTCAGGACCGTGGGTCTGTACACATCTGTGGAATATACATTTTGTGCGGTGGGCGTACACCGCCAGGTCCAAAGGGGGCAAAAGAGATAACAAGATGTGGTCTCTGCTTGCAGGAGCTTGCCTTGTCATGGGGAGGCAGGATATGGGTGAGACACCAGCTCATTATCACCCCTGCCTCCTTTGGAGCACACCAGCCTGGGAGGAGGAGAGGCGGGGAAGTTTTAGGAGGAGGTGAGATTGAGCTTGGAGACTGTGGAGTCTGGAGTGTGGGGGATACAAAGGGTGTTCCCAGGTCAGGATGCTGCAGAGCACAGTGGGCACTTGGGGGACTCTCCTGGAGCCCGAGTCCAGCGCCAGGCTGTTCCTGGATGTACTGTCCACACCTCCGGTGTGCAGAGTAAGTGCAGGCTACAGCGGTGTGGCCCAGTGGTTCAGGGCAGGGGCTTAGCACCCATGGGGTCTTGGGATTAAGTTCCAGGCTGCTGTGGGAACCCAGTTCTTCTCCTCACCTGTCTTGTTTACTCACTTGTTAAACAGGGACCGTGCTCATGAGTTCATCTAGTGACAGCTTCAGCAATACCTGCTTTCCCATGCTGGCAGCTGCCCCATGCATTATTGTTGTGGACAGCAAAAGAGACCAGGAGGTCACAAGTCCCCCTCTCAGGATGTCCCAGGGTGGGGGAGAGAAGCTTCTGCTGGCCTCCCTGGCCTGGAGTGACCGCTCAGCACATAGGCTGCTCTCTTCCTGTTGCCTGGGGTTCCGAGTCTAAAGGTCACGTGGGGTGTTCTTGTGGGTGTCCCTGGCTTCCTTGGATCTATTCAGTGCCAGTGGCATGGAGTCTTAGCTGAAACCTGAGAGCTACCAAAATGGGTGTGAGAGTGTGATCGTACACTGGGGGATGATCCCGGAATTCCGTGTAGTTTCCAGGAAACTCTCAAAAGGGGGCCGGCCAGCATCACCAGCCCTGTGCCAGGCAGGGATTCAGTGAGAGGTTGCCCCCAGGATGAAGAGGGGGTTACCCCCAGTCTGTGCTCTAGGGGCACCTGGAAGGGTGAGAGATGCACTCCCCCCAAGGTCACCTCAGAGTCAGCCGAACCCGTGATGGTGAGTGTGGAAGGGGTGACCCGGGCCTCTTTCCCCATGGCCCCTTGTAGCTCTGTGTCTGCTCAGACAGTCTCTCACCTGCTGCTGTGTGCCCGGGTGCATTCCGGTCTGTAACTGTGTCCCACCTTTGCCACCCCGGGGCCCCCTGGTCCTGAGAGTGCTGGCTGAGCACAGGCTGAAGCCAACCCTTCCCAGCCTGCTGGGGACGTGAGAAGGCAAGTTCAGACACGGGCAGCTGGCTTCCTCGCTTGCCCTGCACACCCCAACCACAGCAGTCTCTCTGCCCAGGGGTTCAGGGTGAAGGGGTATCTAGGGGCATGCCTGAGTGTGAGACAGTCCCCTTTCTACTGCAACCCCTACGTGGCCTGCTTAAGCCATGATGGGTGCACGGGGACAAAGGATGGCCACTTAGGAGCAGCGGGGCTCCGGAGTCCACATCCAGCCAGATTCAGGGGCTGACTGTGGTTGAAGGGCTCAGGTGGGGGTCAGTAGAGGAAGCTCACCTGAAGCCCCCCGCCCCAGGGGGGGGGGAAGGGAGTGCTCCTAGCCCCCACCTTTATCCCTCAGCTGCTTTCCTGGGATGTCTGTCCCAGGATGCCCTGGGGCCGGCCCCATGTGGATGGGACCTGGAGGCAGACCCTGATTTCCGCGTGCTTGCCCCTGGGCAGTGTTGCATGGGCCCTGCAGTTTGCTTAAGATGTTCCTGATAGGAAGAGTAGGGGTTGACCAGTGCAGGGTGTATCCCTGGGGGCCCCAGGCGTGTGTGAGAGGCTCCAGAGAGAGAGGCCCAGGCCCGAGGAGAATGAGCCTCCGGATGAGGAAGGAGAGGTAAGTCGAGATCCCGCACCTCTGTTTGTTGGGGCTGTTGCTATGGAAACACGCCAGCTCTAAGCTGCTGCAGGGGACCGGGGAGGGAGTGGAGGGTGCCAGCGGCCCGTGAAGCCCCCTGGGGCTTGTACAAAGCACGGGATGTTGTAGTCCTACTGTGCTGGGCCTCAGACTCTCAGGGGAAGCTACCAAAGGTCACGTGACCCAGATGTGCCAACCAAAAGGAGTCTGTCTTAGTGGGTGCAGGGCTGTAATAGGGAGCCACTGTGATATCAGGCCCTGGGTTAGGTGGCAGCCAGGCCAGCAGGGTGTCCAGTGTCTGTGGTAGCAATTGTGCTGGTGACGTCTGTCTTTTCCCTACCGCTGTGCCTGGGCCCCTTGTTACAACAGGCCTGCTCAGCTGTGGAGGGCCTCATATCCCCAGAGTTTCTGGTTTGTTTCAACTCTCCCTGAGCATTCGTTCCAGAAACTTCAGCCCGGTGCTGCTGTGCACCCCAGGCTTATCTGGCTGTTCCGTCCCAGTCTTGAAGGGGCCCGAGGATGGAGAGAGTTCTCTGCTCCTAGCCCAGTTTCTCTGTCTTATCTCCCTGCCACTGCCTCTGGCCCAGGTCCACTTGCAGCCACCGTGAAGGGTACACTGAGCTGCCACCAGCAGAGGAGGTGGCGGCCCCCGGGCGCCTTGCTTGTCAGTGACCTCTTGGCAACTTAGCAACAAGGGAGCTTTGTGCAGGGCCTAATCTGACCTGGTTCTGTGAAGCGTGACTGTTGGCAGACCGGAGACCTTGAGACAGGAAACGGGAGCAGTGCAGGGACGGAAAGCCGATCTCAGCTTTGGGTCACAGGGTGGTCCTGGACCCAGGCCTTCGCTGGCGAGGATCACTGGTCGTCCTCCGAGATCCAGCGTCCCTGGAAATTCTGGGGTAAGGGATGAGGAGGGCCTTTCTGAAGACTTGCCGCTGGGTCCCACCCAACCGTGACCCGAGCTTCCAGAGGAGGGGTTCAGGGAGGAGTGTTGGCCTTCCCTATGGAAGCTAGGGCCCCATGCTCTTGGTGGGCTCCCTTGCCTTCGGGATTCAGAGGCTGTGACTAAGACCACTGGTCCCCCCCCCAGTCTGTACCTGGAGCTAGGTGTGGGCCACCACCATCAAAGAAGCCGCGAAATACCGTGGCTGGGCTCCTAGCCCTTGTCAGGCCAGACGTGTTGGGGCAGCGCCCACGGGAGCAGCAGCCGAGGTGGGAGCTGGGCTCCAGGTGAGCAGTTACCAGGAAGGGCTGGGCAGGGGCGAGCTGGCAGGCTGCCCGGGGGCCTTGCGCTGAGGTCATCAGGACCCGCATCCTGGGGCCTCCTCTCCCAGCTGGCTTCTAAATGATGACTCCTGTTTTCATCAGGGCCAGATCCCAGCAGGGGAGTCAGGCTTCTGTAACTCAAGCCACTTGGAAGTGGGTTACATCCAACTCTTGTCATCTTCCAGCCTGCAGAGGACTTTGGCCGCTCAACACAGAGGGCCTTGGAGGAGGTCGTTTGTAAAACTCACTAATGGTTTTGTGACTTTGCCTCCGTGGACACAAGGGATGAGTGAGTGTGTGGGGGTGGGGTGGGGGTGTTCCTGCTCACCGGTCGCCTAGCAGATACCGTGGTGAGGAGTCAGACAGAGACGCTGTGAGGGCACACAGCTCCTGGCCTCTTGGGGCAGGGAGGAGGGGCAGTGACTTCTCGCCAATATTGGCATCATGCTGCCTCCTGGCTTTTCCAAGGCGTGGCAAACCTCAGCTATGCAGAGTGAGTCATTCTGGATAACAGAGCTTTTTCCTGGTGGCTGGGGGTTGACACTGTTGGACTTTGACATTGCTTTTTTTTTCTTTCCCTTTTTTTTAAAGTATTTTTTTGGGGGGGGAAAGTTTTTCTGAAATACACTGTGTATTAATCTTTCCTTTTTTGTTTTGCTTTTGCTTTTGTTGGCTGCTGTTAATTTTGTTGCTGTGAACTTTACTAAGCAATACAAACAAATTGAAAGGAGAAATTCAAGAATCCCATTGGTGATAACATTTCCTTTCATGTTCATTTCAGTACTTGTCCCCGCATGTGTGAAATGTGTCATCTAATTATTGGAGGTGTGCAGCATGCCTTTCCCCCAGCTGCGTATTCCACGTTGGAATAACGTGTCATCCTGTCTGTGCACTTGTGACTGGACTGTAGGTGTGGGTCTTAATGAGTGCGTCGGCACTCTCCAGCGTGATGTCCCGTAATTTTCTTCACCATCCTGTCATGGGAAGGGCCTGCTGTCATGAATCCTCCAGATGAGGTGTGACTCTGGAAGGGTGGTGTGGAGCTGAGCTGACCACGTTACAGCGACACGTGTGCTTATAGCTGTGAGATGTGGCCTGGCCGGCTGGTGGCTTGAGTTTGTGTCCTCAAACCTGTGATCCTCCTACCAAAGCCCCCTGAGTGCTCCAACAGGTATGAGCCACCACGCTGGACTTTGGAGAAGGAGGATTTCTTCTTTCTTCCTTCTCTTAAAAAAGAATGTTTTTTTTTTTTTTTTTTTTTGAGAGAGGGTCTCCATAGCCCAGGCTGACCTTGAGCTAGCTGTGTAGCCGAGGCTGGCCTTAAACTATTGACCCTGTTTCCAAGTGTTGGATTCCAGGCGTGCATCCCCACTTCTAGCAGTGGGGTCTGCCTCTTCTTATTACAAGATTGACGTGATGCCTACTGTGCCAAGAGGGTATCGTGCTTGCTTCTTCAAGTAAACTCTTGTGACCCCAGAGAAAGGCAACCAGTCAGTCACAGCAGCACTTTTGATGTGTATACATGGGTTTTAAGCTAGGTAGTTAAAACTCAGGTGACATTACCATGGCGAATCTCTTTTCAACCATCCTGGAGTTATTCCCAGTGCCAGACAAGGGTGCTCACTACAGCATTTTATTTTGAGGCATGATGGACAAAAAGTACCACCTGCCATTCATCAACGTATCAGTGGTCCTTGGCTCGCTGGCTGTCAGACCATCTACCTGCTGTCTTGATTCTGCACTGTGGCTCAGAGGCAGGGCTGGGCATGGCATGGGCTCCTCCTACCCAGTGACTTCCTACACCCTGTGGTTACATCTGCGCCTAAAGAGCTTCCTTGGAACAGCACGGGCCAAGGCATGTGAAGATGGGTTGATCACCACGGTGACATTGTTATGATTTCTTCTGGAACCTTCTTACGTTCAGGCCACTCAATAGTACTGGCTGTAGGGCCTTCTTCTGTTCCTCTAGCTTTCTCTACCCATCATCCTGGTAGTTTGGGCAGGTCTCTTCTCTGCAGTCCCCCACCTCCTCCTCTCCATGGCATATCTTTACATTTGAATCTGATGATTCAATAAAGTTAGATTTAAGTTTACATTTGTTTCTCTTCATGGCTTATGATAACATACCTCTCACCGGAGTAACTTAAGGAAGCAAAAGTTGATTTTTGGCTCACAGCTCCAGTGTCCAGGCCATCATTGTGTGGGAAGCTTGGCGGCGGGAACATGACTCATAAACTCAATGTTAATCTCCATTCAATCATTTATTTGTAAGGAAAACAAGAAAGAAGCATAGCACTTCTTGCTGCTGCAAACAAACTGGTATCTCGTCTTGTGCCTTTCAGCCTTGGAGGCTTCGGGAATGAATGCTGGGGCTCAGCTCACTTTCTCCTTTCTTTTTGATTTTAAAGTATTCCGATGGTAGGATTAGGAACAGAAAGGCTTAACTTTGGGGGATATCTTTCTTTCCCTTCCTTCCTTCCTTCCTTCCTTTCTTTTTTTTTTTTTTTTTTTTTGAGATAGGATCTTACCTAGCCTGGGTTGGCTTTGAACTAGCTAGGAATCTGATGATAACCTTGAACTCCTCCCCCAACCTCAACTTCCCAAATGCTAGGATTATTATTTTTTTTATAAATATTTTTTTAAATTTATTTGAGCGACAGACACAGAGAGAAAGACAGATAGAGGAGAGAGAGAGAATGGGCGCGCCAGGGCTTCCAGCCTCTGCAAACGAACTCCAGACGCGTGCGCCCCCTTGTGCATCTGGCTAACGTGGGACCTGGGGAACCGAGCCTTGAACCTGGGTCGTTAGGCTTCACAGGCAAGCGCTTAACCTCTAAGCCATCTCTCCAGCCCCCAAATGCTAGGATTATAGGCATACGTCACAATGCCAGTTTATGGAGTGCTGAGAATTGAACCCAGAGCTTTGTACATTAGGCAAGTGCTCTACCAACTGAGTTACAGCCCTAGACCAGGAATTTTTAAAGCATGGATAATAGAAGAACTGAAAAGGGGGCTGGAGGGATTTCTCAGTGGTTAGAGTTGCTTGCTTGCAAAGCTTACTGGCTGGGGTTTTGGTTCTCAAGTACTCACGTAGATCCAGACATACAAAGTGGCACATGCATCTGGAATTTGTTTGCAGCAGCAAGAGGCCCTGGCACACCCATTCCTTTCCTTTCCCCTTGCAAATAAATAAATTAATAAAGATGAACATAGAGTTTATGAGTCAAGTTTTTCTGCTAAATTCTGATGGGCTCAGTGCCCTTCATGAACCTGTCACATAAGCCAGCTGTGGTGGTACGTGCCTTTAATCCCAGCACTGGAGAAGTTGAGGAAGCTTGATCTCCAAGTGCTTGGGGCCAGCCTGGGACTACAAAGTGGTTCTGGGTTCTAGAGTGAGATCCTGCCTCAAAAAATAAACAGGGCTGGAGAGATGGCTCAGCTGTTAAAGGCACTTGCTTGCAAATCCCAATGGTCTGAGTTCAGTTCTCCCCTACCAACATAAAGCCAGATACACAAGGTGGCATATGTCGTGGCAAGAGGCCTTGTTGTGCCCATTCTCTCTCTCTCTCTCTCTCTCTCAAATAAATAATATTAAAAACCAACTATCAGGGCTGGATAAATGGCTTAGTGGTTAAGGTACTTACCTGCAAAGCCAAAGGACTCAGGTTCAATTCACCAGGACCCACGTTAGCCAGATGCACAAGGGGGTGCACACACTTGGAGTTTGTTTGCAGCGGCTGGAGGCCCTGGCACGCCTGTTCTCTCTCTCTCCCTACCTAATTTTTTTTCCTCTCTCTCTCTCAAATAAATAAAGAAAAATTTATTTATATATATACACACACATAGCCAACAAGCAAAAACAAACCAGCAAGGTGTAAGGTGTTGGCTATTGATCTAACATTCTTGCTGCTGTGGTCAGCATGCTGTTCTGTGTGACAGGGTGAAGGGGATGGACTTCTGTGCTTATAACTTTCCCTCTGGTAATCGCTATTGTTTTCCACAGGCCTGCTCCCTGGCTCTGTGCACTTCCAGTCCTGGTTCACTTCATTGCCCACGTTTTCTTTCTTTTTTTTTTTTTTTTCTTCCCTTCTGGCGCCAGGCGCTGTAGGACATGTTGATGATGTCTGCTGCTGTTGGATTCCCCACTGTAGGTGGAATTGGATGTGTAAGAGGAGGGAGGATTCCTGGAATCCAGCTTTACGTTGGGATGCTGAGCAGCCATTGAGTTATGTATGGAAATAACTGGAAATCCCATAAAAATCATGCCGTTCACGCCAGGCTAAGTGGCTTTCCAGTTGAGCGTCTCCCTTGTGGAGTCCCCCAATGCCAGCAATCCTTCCCTGTCATCTCAATCAGGGGGCAGGACAGTGGGCAGGAACTCAGAATGGAAATTCACCCTGATCCCAGCTGATCATAGTGCAGGTTATTTTCCATTCAGTACATTTTGCAAATGGCTTCGGGCCCCGGGAGTAGGTTTCTGGGACCTTTGTCACTGTGTTAGAGGGACCCATGTACGAAGAAGGTCTTTAGTGGGGGTGGAGATGATCTAGAGATTATAAGGAGTTCCCTACCCCAGATTGGACCTCAGAGAGAGTGTCTCAGTTACGTACTCTGTGCTGGGACAAAATGCCTGACCAGAAGCAGCTTAGGAAGGAAAGGGTTCATCTTTGGCTTGCAATTTTGAGGGCAACTTTGTTACAGTAAGGAAAGTATGGCAGGAAGAGCCAGCTAGCCAGCATCACATTGTCACATCAGCAGAGAGGAAGCAGACCAAGGTAATGATGGCTCACTGCTTTCTCCTTTAAAAAAAAAATTATTTATTTTTAATGAGAGAGAGAGAGAGAATTGGCATGCTAGAACCTCCAACCACTGCAATGAAACTCCAGGCGTGTGCGCCACCTTGTGCACATGTGTGGCCTTGCGCTTGCATCACCTTGTGTGTGTGGCTTATGTGGGATCTGGAGAGTTGAACATGGATTCTTAATCTTCACAGGCAAGCACCTTCACCACTTAGACGTCTCTCCAGCCCTCCTTTTTTTTTTTTTTTTTTAATTTGAGGCAGGGTTTCACTCTAGCACAGGATGACCTGGAAGTCACTCTGTAGTCCCAGGCTAGACTCAAAGTCATGACGACACTCCTACCTGAAAAGGCTGGCACTACCACATGGGCACTTCCTTCCCATTTGATAGTCCAGAAACCCAGCCTATAACATAGTGCCATCCACAGTGAGGTGGGTCCTCCCACCTCAACTAATCTCATCTAGATTAGACCTCACAGACCAGAGATTTGTTTTCAGGGCAATCCTAAATCCTGTCAGGTTGATGACCAGAGATTATCGTAGGGAGAAAGTCCTGTCACCATAGTCTGGGGGCCAGGGTCACCTAGAGAGCTTGGACAAAAGTGGGCCACTCCAGCATGAGCCCAAGTCACTGAAGAGACAAAACCTGCTGCCGAGGACACCCTTGGGGTCAGAGATGGGGTGGGAACCTCCTCAGCCTCTCCTCTGCTCTGATCTTCTCAGCGCCTCCCATGCCTCCCATCGGTTGAACATAGCCCCCAGGGCTCCTGCTCCCGTAGCCTGCAGAAGTCCACTCAGACACACCAACAGAGACCTGGAGGGGTGAGGAGTGAAGGGTGACCAGTGCGGAGTGCGCACATGGGAGCCACACCCCCGGCTCTGCCCTGCACACACCTTCCCCGCTGTCAGGCAGGAGGAGCGCCCTGCTTCCTGCAGCAGCTCCCTGCCCCTCCCCATAGCTCCTTTTTTCCTCGCCTTTGCTCTTATCAGTGAGGTTCTGAGTATCATTTCCCATCTATGGACTCAAGTATCCCCCCAAAGTCTACAGTGAGACCTTAGCCCTCTGTGTACGCCTTTGGGGAAGGCAATGAAGATGCAAGGAGATTATAATGGTTCATATATATATATATATATATATATATATATATATATATATATATATGAGTGAGAAAGCGAGAGAGAATTGGTGCACGCTGATCTCTATTTAGTGCAATCGAACTCCAGGCGCGTGCGCCACCTTGTGGGCATGTGTGACCTTGAGCACTTGCATCACCTTGTGCGTCTGGCTTATGTGGGTCCTGGATAGTCAAACAGGGGTCCTTAGGCTTCGCAGGCAAGTGCCTTCGCTGCTAAGACGTCCCTCCAGCCCATAACGGTTCATCTTGATTGTCAGCTTGACAGGTGCCACCTTGTGCATCTGGCTTACATGGGTCTTGGGGAATTGAACCTGGGTCCTTTGGCTTTACGGGAATGAAAACACCTTAACCACTAAGCTATCTCTCCAGCCCTGAAATTCATTTCTAATGAAGCATCCTGGTTTTGTGGTTTCTTTTTCTTTTTTTTTTTTTTTTGAGGCAGGATCTCATTATAATCTAGACTGACCTGGAACTCACTGTAGAGCCCAGGATGGCCTTGAGTTCATGGTAATTCTTCTGTCTCAACCTCCTGAGTGCTGAAACTATAGGTGTGCACCACAGTGCCTGGCCTCATTCTGTTTTATGTGGCAACCTTACATAGCGGGGGGACCTAGTGTCTAGACCCCACTGTGAGCCCTCAAGGGGAGGTTCTATGGGTCCTTTTGAGGGGAGCCCTGATGTCACATGATGGACAGGGCCACCTTGCAGCCGGAATGCATGCTACCCCATGCAAGTGGACAGAGCTGGCCATGGGCACTCCCAGCATCCTCTTCCTTAGCTATAGATTGTGATTCTTTGTCTTGTACTGGATATTGAACCTAGGGCCTTACACATGCTAGGCCTGTGCTCTACCAATGGGCTACATCCCCAGGCCTCTGTCTGAGTCAGATACCCTGGCTGGTGCACCACTAAGAAAGAGACTGGCAGGTAACCCAGGCCCAGAAAGCCAAGCGCCACATGTTCTCTCTCATATGTGGATCCTAGCTACAGATGACTGGGCTTCTGCGTGAGAAGGAAAATACTTAGTAGCAGAGGCCAGTAAGTAAAAAAGGAGACATAAAGGGTGGAGAAAGGAAGGGAGGAAGATACTTAATAGGTTGATATTGTATATATGTAATTACAACGATTGTAATGGGGAGGTAATATGATGGAGAATGGAATTTCAAATGGGAAAGTGTGGGGATGGGGAGGGAGGGAATTACCATGGGATATATTTTACAATCATGGAAAATGTTAATAAAAATTAAAAAAAAAAAGCAAAACATAAAAAATAAAAAAAAGAAAAAAAAAAAGAAAGAGACTGGCCGCATTTGGTCTTCTGTATCTTGCACAGCACCTGGCATAATGTAGTATTTTTCATTCGTCCAACTCTCTCTCTTTCTCTCTCTCTTGTTTTTAAAAATATTTTATTTATTTATTTATTTGAGTGAGGCAGGGGGAAGGAGAGGGAGAGAGGGAATGTGCCAGGGTCTCCAGCTACTGCAAACGAACTCCAGACACACACGCCACCTTGTGCATCTGGCTTACGTGGGTCCTGGGGAATTGAACTTGGTTCATTTGGCTTTGCAAGTAGGTGCCTTAACCACTAAGCCATCTCTCCAGCCCTCTCTTTTGTTTTTTGAAGCAGTGTCTCACTCTAGCCCAGACTGATCTGGCACTTACTCTGTAGCCCAAGCTGGCCTTGAACTCATGATGATCCTCCTACCTCAGCCTCCTAGTGCTGGGATAAAGGCATGTGCACATCTGGCCTGCATCTCTTTTTGGTTGTTTGGTTTTGACAATTTTATAAATGCATATAAAGTACTTTGATCATATTTGCCTCTCAACATCCCTCTTCTTTCTCTCTACTCTGGCCAAACTTCTTTGCATCTAATCCCTTTCTACTTTCATATCTTTTTTAAAAAATTACAAAACTTTATTTATTTATTAGAGTCAAAGAGAGAGGGAGAGAGATAGACAGAGTGAGCGAGATAGAGTGAGAATGGGCGCGCCAGGGCTTTCAACCACTGCAAACAAACTCCAGACGCCACGTGTTACCTTGTGCATCTGGCTTATGTGGGTCCTGGGGAATTGAAACTGGTATTTTGGCTTTGCAAGTAGGCGCCTTAACCACTAAGCCATCTCGCTAGCCCCGCTCAGCAACTAGGAAGTGCCAGTAACTACTCTGGGTAGAAGGGGTCTTAAGAGCCCCTCCCCCGTCCATGACAGACTACTGACCAGGTCAGTCTTGCGCAAGAAACCACGGCTGCTGTGACTTCATGAGCTGTGGCTGAACCGTTTCCCTCATGCACATCTTGGAGATTAAAACCTTGTTGAGAGCTAAGCAGCAGGTTCCCCAACACAAACCAGAGTGCTCTGGCCCAGGACGCACATTGCCTCCTGGGGACTTTTGGCCCTGCAGCTGGACCGTAATGGTAACCCTAACCCACACAGAGACTGGGGGCCTCGCTGGGTAGGTGAGTTTGCCACCATCTTTTGATTGACATTTTGTAGCGCATGGACTGTTTGCTTTGCACTGTGGCCGGTGGGGGGAGGCAGGAAGCATGCCCTCCACTTTATGGAGGGGACAGATAAGGAGCTGGGAACCCCTGGCATCAAGGCTGAGGGCTCTGCTGAGATCGTGTTTGATCTTGGGGAGGAAGGGGCTGAGTACTGCCTCAGTGCTGTGCTGACGGGGGTGGGGGCACGGGGCTCACCAGGAGGGTCTGAGCCCCACGTCTCCTCAGTGCATGGCTAGGATTGGACTGCAGCAGAGGCCAAGGGCAGGAGCAAGGAAGAGGGGAGGCGTTATCACCCCACCTCCTCGCGGGGGTCTAGAGATAAGTCCTGAGTGGTTGCTGGTGATACGCTTGGAATCCGCTCTTCAGGTCCACCTGCAGTCCTTGACGCCGGTCCAACAGGGCACCACTTCTGGGAGCAAACACGGAGGTGGGCATGGAGACCATGTGTCCTGGAGCCCCCCTCCCAGGCCCCAAGGAGAAGGGCAGCCAGGGCAGGAGCAGGGCTTCCCAGAACAGGGGCCGCTGAGATCCCCTGGTCTGCCCCCAAGAAGCTCTCATGAATTTTAAGATGGGGAAAAGGCGCAAGTTGGGTGATGGCTCCTGCTTGTAATCTCAGTGCTTGGTCGGCAAAAGGGTTATCACAAGTTTGAGGCCACCATGGGTTACACAGTGGGCTCCTGGCCAGTCTGGGAGACAGAGGGAGAACTTGTCTCAAAATCAAAAAGGAGAGGGGCCTGGAGAGATGACTCAGTGGTTAAGGCACTTGCCTGCAATGCCTGCGACCCAGGATTGATTCCCCAATATCCATATAAAGCCAGATGCACAAGGTGGAGTTCGTTTGCAGTGGCTAGAGGCCCTGGTGTGTCCATTTTCTCTGTCTTTCTCTCTCTTTTTTTTTGAAGTCTCAACTATAAAAATAGAATTTATTCAAATTATATACAGATGCATACAGAATACAAAATACATTCACATTCAACTTCTATTTCTCAACTAGAAAGTTATGTATATAGTATGAACAGCTATATGGAATTCTAAAGTTACCATTTTCTTTCTTTGTTCTGAAGTCTTTCCACAAATGGACTGGTCTTACCATCTTACACTATGGCATTTACTTCCCTTCCACAAGAAAACTTATCACACCACATATATCTGGCAAGTCTGTCTCTTTTCTCTCTCTCCCTCTCTCTGCTTTCAAATAATTTTTTTAAAGATCGCATTTAGGGCTGGAGACATGGCTTAGCAGTTAAAGCACTTGACAGCAAAGCCTAAGGACCCAGGTTCAATTCCCCCCGTGTAAGCCAGATGCACAAGGTGGCACATGCTCTGCAGTTTGCGATGGCTGGAGGCCCTGGCGCAACCATTCTCTCTCTGTCTGTTCGCCTGTTTCTCTCTCTGTCAGTCACTCTCAAATAAGTAAATAAATAAATCAAGTATTTTTTAAAGACATAGAGTTTAAAAACAAAAAAGGGGACCTGGGGAGATAGCTAAGGCGCTTGCTTACAAAGCCTGCCAGTCAGAATTCAGTTCAAGCCAGATGTACAAAGTGGCTCATGCATTTGGAGTTTGTATTATAAGAGGCCCAGGCATGCCCATAATCTCTCTCTCTCTCTCTCTCAAATAAACAAATAAAAATATTTTTTAAGGGGGAAAAGGTCTTTGCCTTATAGGGCTTTTAGGGTTTTGCCCATGTTAAGCACAGACTGTACTAATGAGCTAGACCCCCCAAGCCCCAAATCTTATATATACATCACCATGTGCTATTTTGATATGATTTATGTCAGATATCTGAGTCGGATAAACATTTCTACCTCTTCAAATGTACGGCATTCCTTTAAGGTGTAAATATCTGAAATCTTTTCTCTTGCCTCTTACCAAATCGAATAACCACTGAGGAAACCCCAACTCTGTTCCTGTTGGGCCGACCTGAAGCCAAAACTAGACAGCAGGAGTCTGAGCCAGTGCCCAGAGACTTGGATTCGAACCCAGGCCTCAGCCTTGGAAGACTCCATCATTCGCTTTGGGACGACTCCAGACAGAAGGGTTTTGCATCATCTTCTCTCCTAAATATGCTTTATTTTAAAATCACATAAAAATAACTCAATTCTCCACTGGATCATGGTCCTTAGCCATCTTGGAGGAAGGCCTGCAGGAGGAGGTCCAAACCGCTACATGTGAGTCCCTCCTGGTCTGGGCTCTTCCTGGGGCAGTAGGAGCCCGAGCCTGGCCTGCAGAGGCCCTTCTACCTCTCCACAGTGGAGCCCCTTCACATTTTCTCTGTGATGAGGGCTGGTTGGGATCAGAAAAATAAACAGCCTTAAGAAAATAAAAACTCCACCCCAGAAATATGAAACACATGCTATTTGTCTGTTGGGTTTGGGGAGAAGGGGTCATATGCCCCAAGTTGTTAACCCACACAGGTTCTCTTCTCTGGTCCTTATACATGGAAGCCAGATGACAGGCAGCAGGAATGGGTGTCCAGCTGGTCCAGAGGGAGGTCCAGGCAGCCTCTGTCCCCAGCATTCCCCGCAGAGAATCATCTCCACCGGAAATGACTCAAGCCACAAGAATGTTTGGCCTGGTCTCTCTTGGCAGGCCAGCCATTCCTCATCCCATGGTTTCCATATAGGGGGCGCACTGGACTTGGGGCCATAGCTGCTGTCCACTGATTCTAGGTGGTTCTGAATAGCCACATAGCCCTGGAGTTTGTAAAAATGAGGCATGGAGTGCAGAAGATATGACCATGACCACTACGTGTCTATGACTGCCATGTGTCCATGACCCCTACGTGTCCATGGCTGCAGTGAGGTACCCACCATGACTGTCCTACTCCCCAATAGATTCAGAGGTCCTGCCTCCATTTCTCTCCTGTGGCCCTGGGCAACCCACCTGAATCACATCCTGGCTCAAGGGGGCTGTCTGTTCCTAGAACCAGGTGCTGGCTTCTCACAGCCCCTACCTGTCCATTCACTTATCTAGCCATCCTTCCACCCCCAACCCCAACCACACATCTGCCCACCCATCTATCTACCTATTCATCCATCCATCCTTGTACACACATCTACCCATCCATCCATCCATTCATCCTTCTAACCATTTACCTACTCACCCATTGCTTTCCCCATATAACTGCTCATCCATTGATTCTTCTGTTCCTCTAAGCATTGGAATTACAGTTATGAGTGCCACCCTTCCATCCATCCCGCCTTCTACCCATACAACCTACCCCCCCCCCATGTATTCACCCATCCATCCTCTGCCCATGGGATGGACTGGGATGCCCTGGGTGTCCTGGTGAGGTCTCCCTTGCTTGGCAGAAAGAGGAAGATGCTCACGAATCTCTGGGAGAGGTCACAAAGATGGCGAGGGTGGGGATCAGCCACTGCTGACTCTGGACCAGTCGCTCAGCTCTAAGCCTGACTCCTTCACTCTCCTATGAGATGAGGGGGGGAGCACCTTGGGGTGCTTGCCTCCCTGGGGATGACAGTAAGGGCAAGGGGCACTCAGACAGTGCTCAGCCCATGGGCAAAGCCTGGGCAGGTGAAGGCAGGATGGCTGTGCAGTGGCCACTCCATCTCCTCCGGGGCTCAGGCCGGCCCTTGACGCTCCTTTAACTGAAGCTTCCCTGGCTCTCTGGGCCGAGGCGCTCACAGCCACACGGGAGCTTGTTGCTTACTTTGGACCAATGCAAAGCTCAAGCTTAGGGTTAACTGAGCTCTGCGTGTGCTGTTTCCTGGGAGAGTACACTGCGTCTCTGCTGTGGGCTTCCCAGTCCTCTGTAGGAGTAGAGCTTGTGTGCCACCCTGGGGAGTGGGACACCAAAGCAGGTGGACAAGACCGCCTGGCCCGGCTCCCGAAGCGCTGCAGACAGAGCTGGCTGCATCTGCTTCCAGCTGACCACAGCTTAGAAGGGGGCTTGTGGGCTGGTTGAGGGGTGAATAGATGAGTGAGTGAATGGATGGGCAGGTTGGTGGGTTGATGGGCAGGTGTGTGGATAGATAAATGGGTGGGTAAGTGGTTGACTGGCTGGGTGGGTGGGTAGAAGGATGGTTGGATAGATGGGTGGATGGATGGGTGGCTGGCTAGTCGGATGGATGGATGGATGGATGGATGGACTTGTGGGTGGCTGACTGGCTGAATGAGTGGTGGGTGGGTGGATAGGTAGGTATGTAGTGGAAGGATGGGTGGATGAATGGGTGCATGGATGGTTAGGTAGCTGGCTAGTTGAGTGGGTAGGTGGACAGATGGGTGGATGGGCAGATAGACGGGTGGGTGAATAGGTACTGCCAGTCTGAAGGATTACAAGGAGAAACTGACCCCTTTGACCACTAACCAGGGTGGGTGACGGGTGGTAGAGCCTACAGGGAGGTGTCTGGGTCTCGCCTGGGGACTAATCTTGTTGCAGTGGGGGTGGCGAGTGTCCGAGGTTGGATGTCCTTGCAACTCTGAAAGACGGCTACACAGCACTGTAGGAGTCATGTCCCCTAAGTCCCCTGAACGTCATGACCTGGCAGCGGCAGAGTGGCCACCTGCTTTCTTGAGTCTGCTCCTCCTGGCAGACTTTGGGGTTTGCTCAGCTTAACACCTCGCAAAGTCCTCAAGTGAAGACTTGTCTGCAATGGGCCCCTCCAGCAGGCGAATGCTGGTCAGGGTGTGCGTGTGCGGGTGAGGGCAGCTTGTGGCTCCAGGCTGGCTTGATTTAGGCTTGTTTTGTGTTCCTCCCAGGGGCAGGAAGAGAGCAGCTCTGGCTGGCCTTCCTCTACCCCAGCCTGGTCTGTGCAGCTTTGGGAGCGATGGGGACTGGACAGGGCTTTCCATCCTGGTATGGGGAAGCCTTGCTCATAAGCTAGGTGGGCGTGAGTCCTAGGATGGGCTGGCATTACTTCTGGGTGCAGCCCCTCTCCATCAGCACTCACTGTTGCCAGGATGCTGGAGTCATACCACGGGCCTAGATCCTGGTTGCTGTGTGACCACAGAAAACTCAGCCCTGCTGGGACTCAGCTCCCTTACCTGCACAATGGGATCCTGAGGTTTGGTGGGAGAATTGTGTAAGGCAGCTCTGTGGGTGGCTGTCAACACTCTAAGGGGCAGATGGCTGCCAGTCTGGGTTTAACTGGTTCTGGAGCCCTTGGCAGGTGCAGAAGTGAGAACACACCTGTGTTAACCACCCACTAAGAGGGAGAGCCCTGGTGGCCTCGTGTGACCTTTGCCTGTTTTCTGATCCTAGGAGTCTCGAGGACCTCCAGCGGCCGTCTCCGGAGGCTTGGTGACCCCACAGGCCCAGGTAAGTGCCTTGGTTTTTAGCCACCTTTGAGACCTGAATTCCCACTGGCCATCCTAGGCTGGTGAAGGAAGCTCCTTGCCAATGGCCTGCTGCCTTTGGTGGCTCTAGGCACACATGGCTTATGGCACATCTTTGCGAGAGACAACCTTGGTGCGGCAGGGATGTCCACTCTACAGATAGTCGACCCCCAGGGCAGAGGTCATGTTCATGTGCACAGGGAAGAGAAAGCGGGGTATGCATTCAGCAGGGTGGCCCTTTTGGAGGTGTGAGGTAATGGGTGTGCCATGGAAGGGTGGCTTTGACTGTAGTTTCTTGGTGTGAATTCACTGTCCACAGACCCATCATGACCTACTCCATCATTAGGGCGCTGACCAGCATCAAGTCAGTGGACGCCTGTGTGGGGGGGTGCAGGCGTGGGGAGGGAGAGTCATATGCTATTTTTTCTGCTGCATCAGCAATGTTCAAAATTTTCCCTAATAACAGTGAGGAGATGAAACAGACACGCCCTACTTGGGGCTCTGGGGCCAACCAAAAGCATGGACTTACCTCTCCAAGGCCCGCAGTGGGCCCTACCCATCACAGCATCCAGCCTTGTCAGGCAGTGGGAGAAAGTCTTGTGTGGGTGCTGGGGAGCACCCTCCTCCCTCAATGCCCAGGGCAGAGTCATGTGTCTTCTCTCCCTGGGCATCTGTAGCCCCCAGGCTTGCCCAGAGTGGCCTCTCAAGTCCTGTCACTTCTTGACTGTCCCTTCCAGTACCAGTCTGAGGGGGCACATGTGCTCGTTATGGTAGTTTTGGTTCTGAGAGGAGGTCGGGACCCAGAGATGAAGTGACTCGCCTCCCTAGGAAACAGTCTTTTATTTTTATTTTTTCGAGGTAGGGTCTCGCTGTAGCCCAGGCTGACCTAGAATTCACTATGGAGTCTCAGGCTGGTCTCAAACTCATGGCAATCCTCCTACCTCTGCCTCCCGAGTGCTGGGATTAAAGGCGTATGCTACCATACCTGGAAACTTTTTTTTTTTTTTTTTTGAGGTAGTGTCTCACTCTAACCCAGGCTGACCTGGAACTTTCTCTGTAGTCCCATGTTGCCCTCAAACTCATGATGATCCCCCTACCTCAGCCTTCTGAGTGCTGGAATGATAGGCATGAGCCACCACACTCAGCTGAAATGACAAAATGGGCTCATACGTCCATGTGTGTTGGGAACCAGATGGGTGTCAGATCCAGGATGGGTGGAGAGGACATGTAGAGGCAGGACAGACAGCCACTAAGGAAGAAAGACCGATGCTACAGGACACAGAGGGAAACCCACAGAGACAGATCATCTGAGCATCGGGACTGATGTGAGAGACATGCTCCTCTCACTCTGGCCTTTCCTGAGCGGAGCCCTCTCCAGGGCAGGGAGGCTATGGGGGGCAAAGGCATGCCCCCCAGGGCTCACCTCCCTCTAGCCCAGCCCTGTCCCCACAAACACTGTTGTGAAAGTGTTTCATCTCTTACACTGTGGTGAGCCCCACATATCTGTTGTCCCCTTAAAGTGGACACTGAGATGTGAATTGGATTCATACATTCATCTGAGTACAGTTCTACGTGACACTGATATGCAGCTAGAGGCCAAGACAATAGATAGTTCTAGACCAGCACCAGCTACCCAAGGTTCCAGAATTCCAAGTGCCCCTGAGGTGTTTGCTCCCAGGGCAGCGAGATGTCTCCCAAGTCTATCTTCTAGCGCGTCAGGCTGCCAACCTCAGGGTGTGGGCTGGCCAAGGGTGGCTCTTTATAAGGAACTGTCGTGGCAGCCGGGGTGTCGTGTGCGTAGCATGTGGGTGGGTGGCTTGGATGCTGTGCCAACGTGCTGGCTGTGATGACCCGAGCGAGGGTGTGACTAGCCTGGGTGTGGGAAGTAGACGGTGACGCCCTGGCTAGAGGCAGCTGGAACCCCGAGCCATTCAGCACCCGTGGTTAGGGGACGCTCTGCCCACCGCAGTCCCAAGACCCACTAACCACTGAATCGCCTCACCAGTGTAGCGTGTGGGGGCGCCCTCTGTGGGAGGCAGAGTTGATCTGTAGCTGCTCTGCCCCACTGTCTCCCTACTTGCTGGCCAGACTTGATGGGAAGGGGCTGGGGAAGGCGACACTTTGGGGGTTCAGCTCTGGGGGAGGAGATGGCATGCTGAGATGCGTGCCCGAGCCCCCCCCCCCCCCCCGCTGTTGCTAACCCAGGCTCAGACAGGCCAGTTCTGTGCCGTCAGCACTTGGTGGTCACGACATGCTCAGCTTGGAAGCCTAAGGCATAATTTGCAGGAGCCCAAAGCTGCAAGCCAGTGATCTAGGTTCCGCGCGGGGCTGCCTGCTGACACACACACACACACACACACACACACACACACACACACACACACACACACACGCAGTCCTTTCCGGGGCCTCCGGAGCAGTGGCTCTGGTGGGACACACTTTCCCAGTCTTCGTGGCTTCTGGTCCCCCAATCTCTGCCTCCCCACTGGCAAGACTAGGGTCTAGATGGGAGTACTTCCCTAGGCCCCAGGCCTCCACTCCCTGCCTCTTTGTCCCTGTCCTCTTCCCAGCCTCTGTCACACACACCGTCTCATGTGTCTGCAGAGCCGAGGCCACATCGTGGTGCTTGAAGTTCATTTTATATTCTTCCCGAGGCTGAGTTTGAGTCTGGCCAGGCAACGCTGTTTATGGCAACCAGGCACAGTCCCTCAGCTCAGACAACACACATAGTCAAACTTACATATATATACATTTATAGATAGATAGATATACAGATATACAGAGATATAGATATAAATACAGCAGAAAACAACTAAACCCCAAACTGCGCAGTGTGGGGCATTGCAGGTGTCGCCAAAGCCCCTTCTCTGCGACCCTCCCCCCTCCCCGCCCCCTGCCCTTGCCCAAGGATGACCACGCCTCTGCGTGCAGCCTGAGTCAGGCGTGTCTGTGTCTGCACCGGGCACTTGTGCATCTGAACCGTGTGTCCCGAATGCCATGAGCGTCGCGTTACTGCTCTTCTCCTGGGGTCAGCCCTGCTCCTTGCTCACGCACACGGCACGGTGGCTTAAATCATTGATTCCCACAGCGAGCCAGGGCTTCGTGTGTGCGGAGGGTGTTCTCTGCCTGGCATCCTGCTGGGGTTCTCGGCTAGGCTCTGCTGGGAAAGCTCTCTACCACGTTTGCCCAGTGGGACCCCGTGAGCTGTAGGATGCCTACCTCTGTCCCAGAGATGCCACAGCACCCTTGCCGGTGGCTTTCTGTCTACTCTCCCACACTCGCCCCCTCTCTGTGCCCCAAGCTGCTTGTCTGGGCGCAGCCACTGTCGTCTCTCAGACTGCAGTCCTGGCTGACCTTTGTCCTGGTTCCCACGGCACACACAGCATTTCCTGGGTTGAGTCTGAGCTTCCCTACCTCCTGCTGGGCTCCCTAGAGCCTTCTCCTTCTGCGGACACGACATCCCTGGGTCTCTAGGGTCTGTCTTTCTTCATTCCAGTACCTCTGGCATCTGTGGCCTCACCCTCAGCCATTGCTCACTTTGTATCAGGCCAAAGTCATCCCTAAAATGCCATGTCTGCTTAGAACCTCAGACTGTGACCCGACCTGGTAATAAGACCTTCAGATATGTCATTGTTCGATAATCTTTCTATGGATTCATTCTCGGATAGGGAGGGCCAATTTCCAATGGCTGGTGTCCTTCTATGCACAGGAGACGACCCAGAGAAAAGGCACCCCAAGAGCAGAGACCAGAGCGCTGTAGCCACCTGGGGAGAAGCCAAGGAGGAGGTGTGGCTCTGTCAGCATTTTTTTTTTTTTTTTTGAGAGCAACAGACAGACACAGAGAGAAAGAGGCAGATAGAGAGACAGAGAATGGGTGCGCCAGGGCCTCTAGCCATTGCAAATGAACTCCAGACGCGTGCGTCACCTTGTGCATCTGGCTTACGTGGGTCCTGGGGAATCGATCCTCAAACTAGGATCCTTAGGCTTCACAGGCAAGCGCTTAAATGCTAAGCCATCTCTCCAGCCCTCTGTCAACATTTCTGAACTGATGAATTCCAGAACTGTGAGAGAACCAAGCGATACTGTGTGGAGCCCCCGTTTGTGGCCCTTTGTTACAGAGACACATGACTTTCAAGCACTTCCCATGGGCTATTGTGGACAGACACCCCCTCCCCCAAATGCCCTCTGTCTTTGGGCATCTGAGCCCTCACGGGGGGGGGGACACCTATGTAAGAAAAATGAGCAAAAGTCACTCTCCCTGCCCTGCTACTACTGCCTGCCTCCTTCAGCTGGTGCCCCTGGATCCGTTCTGCCCCTTACCCAGCCTACTGCCCCTCCCATGCACCCTTTTCGGGAAGACTGCTTCCTTAGGCCTTGCTAGGGCCCTGCTTGGTGAGGACTTGGACTGTGAGCCTTGGATATGACTCATTGCCTAGCTGCCAGTGTCCCCAGTAGACAGTGGGCACTAGAAGGGCGAGGCAGGTCATCCTTGTTCTGTTTCCCCAAGGCACTGTGCCCTCCTGTCTTGGCGACAGTAGCTATTGCAGGTGTGGGTGTCTATGGCTGGTGGCCCTGAGCTGGACAAAGTGGATGAAAGCGTGCCATGCTGAGGGAGCTGGCAGAGGAAGAGGCTGCTGAAGGCTTTGTCCATGGGCTCCTGAGGGAACATCCCGGCTCATACCCTCCACTCCTACCCACGGATGCCCATACTTTTCCTGTATCTCAGTCTTGCCGCCCACCCAAGTCCTCAAGCCAGAATTGCCCTGTTGACCCCTCTGCCTCCAATAGGTTGCCAAAGGTCTCACCAACATGCCTGTCTCCACTTGATGGGATGCCCATTGTCTTGACTATGTCCTTGACTGGGGCTGTCATCTCCTGGGACCCACAGTGTCTCTCCCTGGACCCCTGGTGCCCTTTTTCTCACTCTTGCAGGTCCCACTTTGTACATAGCTGTATTTAGGTGACATTTGCGAAGTCCCTCCTTGTACCAGGGACGAAGTCACAGGATCCCTCCCCCTCTGCTGCTCACAGCATGTTGGGCCACAGTCTCTCTGCGTATGGTGCCCCTGGCTCTGCACCCTCACCAGGAATAAGCTCAGCTCTGAGCTGGGCTGGTGACGTGTCTCCCAGACCCCCTTCTCCGTTCTTGTCCTTCCCTTTCTTCCCTGCCTGTCCCCAGCACATAGGCCCCCCTGGATGGACTCCCCCAGAGCAGCCTGCTCTCCTCACCCCTGGCAGCATTCCCTCGGGAAGACAGCCACCTTGTCCCTGCGGGGCCAGGCTGGGATCCAGAATCACACTGGCTTCACCTGTCAGGTCCTGTTAACAGGTTGCCTCTTCTGTCTGCTCTGCGGGGGCACATGCCTAACAAACGTTGTTGGGTTGGCTTTGATAGGAGAAGCATGGGGGGAACTGGCCAAGGCGAGTAGCTGAGAACAGAAACAACAGCCGTCTTTTTCTTTGCCTGCTGGGGAAGAAAGTCATGGGAGGAGGAGAAAGAGACAAAAGTTTGGGATAGGGGCTGGGGGGATGGCTCAGTGGGTAAAGCACTTGCTTGCAAAGCCTGTCAGCCTGGGTTCAGTTCCCCAGGACCCACGTAAAGCCAGACGCACAAAGTGGTGCATGAGTCTGTAGTTCATTTGCAATAGCAAGAGGCCTTGGCATGTCCATTCTCTCTCTCTGCTCACGAATAACTAACTAAATAAAATATATTTTAAAATGTTATGGATAGCCAGGAGGCACTTCGGTCATTTTTCTTTTCAATTATTATTTCAGACAAGGCTTTGCTATAAAGCTCAGGCTGGCCTCAAACTCATGATCCTCCGGCCTCTGACTCACTGGGGGTGCCACCCTGCCCTCCTACTATTTAAGTTTCAATTAGCATAATGGCTAATGAAATGATTAGCATAATTAGGGCAATTAGCACAACTAGCTGGTTCCTGGTGGCATGCGTTCACCGCCACACACCACCCCCATGCCAAGCAAGGCCGTTACAGGACGGTTTGTCACTGCGGACAATTGCAAGAGGAGGTGCTGGTTTGCATTGCTTACATGCTGGCTTCTCAGCTCCGTCCTGTGTCCAGCCAACATTTGTTAGGCTCCTACTGAGCAGGCAGAATGTCAGCCTCCCGGTGGGAAGTGGGGCTCAGCATCTGTTGGGGTGCAAAGAGCCCCGGCATCCCCCGAGCCCCACGTCTCTCATTCCACCTCTCTAGGAGTGCAGCGTCAGGTGGGCGGCGGTCCAGGACGGATGGCTGAGCGCAAGGACCTTTAGCATGGAGTCCTGCCCGTGGGGGCTGCTTCTCCCCCATCTTGGTCTCCTTCCACGCTGATCTGGAGGGGCTCCCAAAGCAGCGGCTGGTCCGGGGACCCATGAACTCTGCCGCAGCCTTCTGGGCAGAGAGGAGCTGGCCTGTGTTTGCTTAGGAGCAGCCTCTCCTGAGATATAATAAAAAGCAAAGATTCTGGAGAGGAATGCAGCGGCCCTACGCTTGCTGGGGGAGCCAGAGCAGCCCGGGTCAGGGCCTCTTCTGGCCGCCCACTATGTTGGCAGGTACAGAGGGAGAGGCGGCTGCAGGCCAGCTCGGCAGTGGCCGCCAGCGCGTCCTTGCCTCTGATCCGGGGACGCTGGCTCCCGTGGTCAGTTCTGCAATGAGTGAGAAATGAACAGCAAAGGCCTTTTTTTGGTGGAGGCTGGGTTTCATTTTTATTCTTTTTGACACAATCTCACTATTGCAACCTTGCCTGGCTTCGAAGTCATTATATAGACTGGGCTGGGCTCGAACTTGCTACACTCCCCCTGTCTCTTCTGCTCAGTGTCTGGGATTGCAAGCACGCCCTGCAACACCTGTCTTGGGAGTCGTCTGTGTGTGCGGTGCATGGCTGCGTGTTCACGTATGCATGTACAGGCAACAGGCAGAGGCTGGGGGAGCTTTCTCGATCATTCTCCGCTTTATTTACTGAGGCAGGTCTCTCACTTGAAGCCAGGGCATGCTGCGTTGGAGTTGGCTCGTCTAGCTAGCCAGCACTCCCTGGGGATCCTCTGCCTCCCCCCCCCCCACTAGTGCTAGAATTACAGGAGGGAGGGTTACCACGGCCACCTGGCATCCACACAGGTGTTGAACTCTGGTCTTCACACTCATGTGGCAGATGTTTTATCCACTGAGCATCTCCCTGATCCCAGAAAACACATTTAAAAAAAAAATCTTTAACAGGTGAGGTGGCTCAGGCCTTTAATCCCAACACTCAGGAGGCAGAGGCAGGGGGATTGCCATGAGTGTGAGACCAGCCTCAGACTACAGAGTGAGTTCCAGGTCAGCCTAAGACTCTACCTTGAAAAACAAAATTTTTTAAACCCCCCAAATAAAATAAAATAAAATCTTCCTTTTGGAGTGTGTGTGTGTGTGTGTGTGTGTGTGTGTGTGTATGTGCGTGTGTGGTATTTGTGAGTGTGGCCATATGTGGAGGTCAGAGCACAGCTTTGGGGTCAGACCTTGACTCGGTGTTGTTCACCTCTGTGTTTGCCAGGCTGGCTGGCCTACAAGTTTCTGGGGAGTTGAACCTGGGTCCTTAGGCTTCTCAGGCAAGCACCTTAACCACTAAGCCATCTGTCCAGCCCTGACTGGGATTTTAGATGTCCACCATGGCATCTGAATTTTAAATGGCTTCTGGGGATTGGAACTTAAGAACTTATATTTGTATGGCAAGAGCTTTATACATTAAGCTATCTCCCCAGCCCCACAAAAGTCATAGAGAGAGAAAGAGAAAGAGAGAGAGAGAGAGAGAGAGAGAGAGAGAGAGAGAGAGACTGACTGACTATGGGTGTGCTAGGGCCTCTTGCCGCTGCAAATGAACTCCAGATGCATATGCCACTTTGTGCATCTGGCTTTACCTGCATACTGGAGAACTGAACACAGACTAGAAGACTTTACAAGCAAGCACTTTTAACCACTGAGTCATCTCTTCCCAAAGTCTTTTTTTGTTTGTTTGTTTGTTTTTTTGTTTTTTTGAGATAGGGTTTCACTCTAGTCCAGGCTGACCTGGAATTCACTATGGAGTCTCAGGGTGGCCTCGAACTCATGGCGATCCTCCTACCTCTGCCACCCGAGTGCTGGGATTAAAGGCGTGCACACCACCTAGCCCCAAAGTCTTTTTTTTTTTTAAGTGAGAATGACACTGCATCATAATGTGGCACTGACTGTGGAGGCTCCTACGCATCTGCATTAAGGAAAGGGACATAGAAGGTGACAAAAAGTCAGCCCATAGCACTATCAGTCCAGTGTCCACTCCCACCTCACAGTCCCTTTTCCAGCAAGCATATAATCCTCTTTTACCAGGGACCTCTTGCCTGGGCCAGAACTCATAAAGGAACCCTTGCGTTTCTGCTCTCCTTGGGGCCTCCTCATCACCGCCTGCAGCTCAGACCACTCGCGACACTTGGCACATTTTGATGCCTGTACAGCCAGGCTGGGGTATAGAAGATGGGTTGCCATGAAGAAGACCAAGGTGCCAGGGTCTGAAGTGGCAGCTGCAGGTACATTTGGGAACTTCCTAGTGTTCTCTGGTCCCAGCTCTCGGGTGCTGCACAAAGCCGCTTAGCCGTGTGCTATAAAAGCGGATGCTGCCGGGCTGGAGAGATTGCTCAGTGGTTAAGGCACTTGCCTGCAAAGCCTAACCACCTGGGTTCGATTCCCCAGTACCCACGTAAAGCCAGATACACAAAATGGCGAATGCATCTGGAGTGGCTGAAGGCTCTGGTGCCCATTCTCTCTCTCTACTTGCAAATAAATAAAAAATATTTAAAAGAATAGATGGTGTTGGGCTGGAGAGATGGCTTAGCAATTAAGGTGTTTGCAAAGCCAAAGGATCCAGGTTCAATTCTCTAGGACCCATGTAAACCAGATACACAAGGGGCACATGCATCTGGAGTTCATTTGCAGGGGCTGGAGGCCCTGGTGCACCCATTCTCTCTCTCTCAAATAAACAAAACAAAATAAAATAAAATAATAGATGCTTTCATTTGGGAGCCTGAATTTCTGCTGAGGAAGAAAATCCCACCTGAGAAGAAGGCTGCCAGGGCCAGGCCACATTCCGAAATGCAATAGAAGGGACAGGATCAACTCTGAAGGGCTTCCTGGAGGAAGAGGCATGGCTGAGCCTTGACAAAGCAGTGTCGGGTCCAGCTGGAGAGTGAAGGAGGGCAACTCTGCAGATGTCCTGAGCTGGGCCAAGGCACCACAGGCAGAATAGCCCTTGTTCCCAGCTTTTGGTTCTAACTTCCACAGCACACCAGTGTCTAAGAGAGAAAGCTGCCCTTACTCTTCCTCTCTGCCCTGCCCAGGGTTCCCAGTTGCCTCTTCAAATGGGTCACCTCTGCAGCTCAGAGAGGCTATGAGCCAGGAAGAGGCCAGGGTGCTTGGATCAAGGGCATGGGCCAGTGCAGGGTGAGGGCTGAGATGCTGCCCCAGGGCTGGCAGGGACTGGAGATCATGCTGCCCTGCCTGTGGGCAGGCCGGGGGTGAGGTAAAAGTTGGGGCCTATGGGCTGGCACAGCCAGAGCTCCCAGAGCTCAGGCATTGGGTGTGCAGGACAGCAAGCCTCAATCCAGGTCAGAAAGGCTGGCAAAGCCAGGCTGGCAAGGCTTCTCTCTGTGCTCTGGGCGTTAGCATACCTCTGGGGTGAAGGGTCCCCCAAAGCCTTCTGTGTTCCTCTGGAAGGGGAAGGAGAGGGTGGCCTGGCAAGTTGTCCACACGCCTGCACACACGGTGAGCAGCGGGTGCTCCACCATCTTTGCACCTGAGTTTGCTCCGCCCCGACCCTTTCTCCAGCGCCTCAGCGCGTGACTAAGGCAGGCCTTATCCGAGTCAGCCCATAGGGCCAGAGAGGCTGGTTTCAAATGATCCTGCACTTGAGCCAGAATGCTTGGATTTTTTTTTTTTTAGGCATGGTGAGGAAACAGATCTTGAGCCAAATTGGATCATGAAACGCCAACGGTCCCCATTGTGCTGAGCAACAGTAGAGACTACAGCATCAAATCCAGCACTCAGGAGGGAACTGTAGAAGGACTGCCATGGGTTCAAGGCCAGTCTGGGGCTACAGAATGAGTTCCAGGTCGTCTTGGGCTAGAATGAGAACCTGCCTCAGGAAAAAAAAAAAAAAAAAATATCCACTTAATAGAATCAGCAGACAGTACAATTATAAACAGAAAATCCAAGAAGGGCTTTTTCTACTTCAGTAAAAAATGGTAGTGTAATCCCAGAACTTGGGTGGTGGAGGCAGGAGAAGCAGGAGTTCAAGGTCATTTTGGGCTGCGTAGTTAGTTCAAGGCTAGCCTGGGCTATAGGAGACCCTGTCTTGAAAACAGAAAACCTCCCTCCTCCCTCGATTCCCAGCGTTCACGTGGAGCCGAGGTGGGTCTGACTGCGGGTTTCAGAAGAAGATGGCTGCTTCTGCTCAGCACATGGAGGCCTTGAACAGCGGGGCTTGGGTCTGTCTGGGGCGCCTGCCTTTGTGCCCCAGGCTACCAGAAGAACTCGCTACACAATTTTGTTCTCTTACAGTCCCGGGGGCCAAAAGTCAGCATCGCTGGTCTGAAATCGAGGTGTGGTCAGGGGGTGTGCCCACTCAGAGGCTGAGGGGTGCCCATTGTCCATCTCTGCCAGCTGTTGTTGGCCACAGGTATTCCTTGGCTTCTGGCCACATCACTCCAACCTTCTAGGCCACATCTTCCGTTCTCTTTGCTCTATCTTCACTTGTTCTTCCCTAATCTTTCTTCTCCCCCTCTTAATTTTTTTGAGGCAGGGTCTCACTCTAGCCCAGGCTGATCTGGAACTCGCTGCAGAATCTCAGGTTAACCTCAGACTCACAGTGATCCTCCTGCCTCTGCCTCCCGAGTGCTGAGACTGAAGGTATGCACCACCATACTTGGTTCTTTTTCATGTAGCCCATTAGGGCCAAGTTAGGTGGCCAAGTAGGATCTTGAATTTCCGATCCTCCTGCGCCTCTGTGTCCTGAGTGCTGGGGTTACAGGCATGTGCCACCACAGCCAGTTCAAACCCAGAGCCTGTGAATGCCAGGCAAGCACTTTACCAACTGAGCCACATGCCCAGACCCCAATCTCCCTATTGTGGGAATCATTGCCTCTCAGGCCGCTCTGGATAAACCAGGACAATGTTTTCATCCGGAGGACCTCAATCGCGTCTGTAAAGTCCTTGTTCCAAACAAAGCCCCAGTCGTGGGTCCCCGGGATTGGGACGTGAGCTCTTCAGTCCACTACAGCACTGGGGAGCGCCGGGTCTCCCTTGGCTAAGGTTCCCTCCTCACCTTTTCTCACAATGCCGCTGCCCTCTGGGACTCTGCTCCTCACTCATTTGAGGTTTCCCAGAAAACACAAATCCGACATGAAAATGCCTTGCTGGCTGGGGGCTGGGGGGTGGGGGGGCACATCTGGGGTCCAGTTCCAGGCAGGGAGGGGATGGGCCTGAAAGGCTTCTAAGGCTCCGTGGCTGTGTGATCTAGCTGAGGTCTGTCTGGAATCCTTTCGTTAATGCACATAACTCACGTAGCCCCATGGGGCAGAGACTGTAAACTCAGAGGCCTCCTAGGGGCCAGCAAGTAGTGACAATGTGGCTTGTGGGACCCAAACACAGTGGACAGTGAATACTTTGTCTAAAGAGGGCTGTGATCTTCAGGCTAGCACCGAGTGGGCAGGTAGAAAGTCTCCCCCCCCCCCCCCCCCGCAGGCCACATGCCCTCCATTATTAAAGAGACACTGTAAATTTGAGCCAGGCATGATGGTCCCCTGTCTGTGAGCCCTGCACTGGACAAGGAGGGCAGGAAGATCACTGCAAGTTCAAGGCCACCCTGAGTCTAGGAAGTACATTCCAGAACAGCCAGGGCCTCACTGTTATCATGACCCTATCTGGGACTACAGAGTGAGTTCCAGGTCAGCTTGGGATAAAAACAAAACAAAACAAAACAAAACAGAAAAACAATGAAAAATCCACACCATAAATCCTGGAGTTTCCAGAGAAACAGCCTAGCATAAACACACGTTTTCTTTAAATAGCAATGGAGGAAAAAAAGCCCCTTCATTTCAAGTGTGAATGGTGCCACACGGCCTGGGCACCGTCCTGCAGTCCTCCTATGGGCACTGCTGTGCCCACTGGCCTAGTCCGGACTCTCACTACTGATGTCACCTTCCCCTTTCCTAACCTTCCTTGCTAGGTGAGCAGCCCCTGGACTCCAGGTGGCCAGCAGGAAACGGAGCTGAGCCACCACCCCCAGCCACATGCCCAGAGAGCCGCTGAGTCTGGGGAAATCACAGCCAGAGGACGTGCTCCCTCCCCGGGGACCACTGAGACTTACTGACTCATGTGTGTGGGGTGGGAATCTTCCAGGAAGCCTCCAGCCAGCTCACCCTCTTGGGAGCCTGGGGTGGGGATGGTGACTCCCTCTGACGAGTCACATTAGCAGGACAGAGGTGACTCCGGTCAGGGTTTGTCCTGGGCAGGTATCTGGAACCTTCTGTCAGTCCTCAGGCCTGTCTTCGAGGTGGCTGGCCATCCTCCTGCCCAGCCAGGCCGGGTGCGGGGTGAGGGCCGGACCAGCGGAGGACGAGCACACAGCTTTTGAAACGTTAAAACCCAAGGAAATCGCACGGTCGGTCGCTTGGAGGGAGGAAAATGAAAGACTTTGAGAGTCTCCAGGAATTTGACTCTGCGAGTTGGTTTCCAAGAGCCTAAGTTAAGCATCTCCAAGTGGATATTAAAAGGGAGCAGCCAGACTCCGGCGGAGGGGGCTGGAGGCGGCGGCGAGAGGAGGCGCTGCCCCGGCGGAAGCTGCACGCCGGCCCGCGGGGCCACCACCGACCGGAGGCCAGGCGGGAGACCCGGGACGCCGCTGGACCCCTTCGAGACTCATCCTCGCCCCTTCTCTGACTGATTTTGGTTTTCTTTTCAATTTCTCTCCTTTCGCTCCCCATTCCCTCCCGTGTGGAAGAGACAATGGTACTTCAGTGCGGAGCAGAGACATATGACCAGCACATGAAAATGTGGTAATTTGGATGTATTCGTGATTGCAACATATTGAAGAAATTAGACCAGACAGAGAGTGTTTTTGGAAGAGGAGGAGGCAGCAGAGAGAGGGAGGGCGACGAGGGTGAGAAAGGGGAGGACGCCTCTGCCTAGGGGACTCCAGGACGGCTGCTGCTAAGTATATCCATCGTAGGAATGGAGAGGGACCGTATCACAGGTAGGCCACGGCCCTCCTCGCCCCAAGTCCCCTCCCCCCCCCAACCCCAGACCTGGCTAAGTCAGAGCTTTAGTGATGCTTTTGTAAAGTGAGCACCCAAGGTCACTTGTACTCATTTTTATGGAAATATTTCCCCTCCTTCGGACTGTTCTAGGTTCCGGAGATGGGATGTAACTCCCCAAACTGAAGCCTGCCAAGCCTGGCTTTTATTCAAACTGGGCTCTCCTCTCTCCGTGAGACTTCCCTTTCATGGCCCAGTGTGTCACTTTTGCATCAGCCATCACTGTGACTGCTCAGACCCAGGACAGTGGGTGGGGAACCGCTGGGCACCCACCCGGGGTTGGGGCAGCCAGGCCTGTGTGTCCACCACCGCGGTTTGCTTTGCGCTGCCAGCCAAAGCCCGTCTCGAAGGCCGCCTTGGTCTCCTCCCCGAAATAGCATTTGTGGGCCTCGCCGCCGGCAGCTGATTATAGAGGTGGTGGCTCCGGAGCTCAGAGGAAGCATGCTAGCGCGCGTGTGCCCTCCCGTGCCGCGCGTGCGTGCATGTGCATGTGTGTGCTTGTGCAAATGTGGCCATGCGCTCCAGCAGCCCCCTTGGAGCCGGTTCAGAGCTGGGCTGAATTCTAGAAAAAAACACGGAGTCTCCCCTTCCCTAGCCTACAGTCTCTCCCAGGCCCAACCTCCCCAGTTCTTCTGCAGCACGTGCCCTGCTGGCCGTGACTATTGGTGATTGTGGGTTAGTAGTGCCTCTGAGCTATGGGTTGGTGAGGGGCAGTGTGGTGGTAGGGAATCCTGGGGACGTGACCGGTGCTCTAGGCTCATGAAATCCTGGGTTCGTGGCGAACTTAAGAACACCATTTCATAAGTGCTGTTGGCTCTGGGAGGTTGGTTGCTTCTGACTATGTGTTAGGGGTCCTTAAGGGACCGGAAGAAGGAACGATCATCTTAGTGGCTCCTTCAAGGGACAGCCTGCTTTTTTGGAGATACTCGGGTTCCTGATGTGAGGTCGGGATTGGCCAGCATCCACAGAGAGAGAGTCACCAGGGCTCCTGCTAATATTGGGTGTGGCATAGGGCACTGATGGCCACCGTAGATGATATGGCAGATGGGACTTACTTGTACTTGAGCTCTGTGACCTGGGCCAGCTGGAGGTGCCCAGATTCTGTGTACCCAGTCTGTAGGGCTTGCATGTCAGGGGGAACTAGCAGCCACTCCCTGGGCCTGGACAGGTGTATGGGGTCCTCAGAGAAGACCACCCCATAGGCAGCCTGGCAGAAGAGAGTGACCCTGTTGCCTCCCCCCATCCCATCAGCTGGAAACTGACGGTTGCTTTGGTGGAGGGGCTGGGGAGAGCCTCAGGAGCCTTGTCTCCAGCTCTTATTTATGTAGCTGTGCTGGGCATGGAAGCGGGAGCCTCATGAATGTTAGGCAAGCACGTAGCCGTTACCGAGCAGCACCTCAGGCCAGCCCAGGTGGTTGAAATCAGGAGATCAGAGATCCTCTCATAGAAGACTCCCTGGGGACCTGGGAGGGATTGCTTGGAGCCTCTTGGGCTGAGCAGAGAGCTTTTCATGAACAGAACAAAGCAGCCTTTGAGAGCAGCCCATCCTGGCCTTTGCCACACCATCACCCGCTGTCCTCAACTGAGGACAGCGCAACCAGGGACCAAGTAAGAGCCGATCTTTTTTTTTTTTTTTTGAGACAGAGTCTCTTGTAGCCCAGGATAGCCTACAGCTTATGTAACTGAGGATGACTGAGCGTCTGATCCTTCTGCCTCTACTTCCCCAGTGCTGGGATAACAGTGTGTGCTATGATTCCTGGTTTATACAGTGCTGGACATGGAACCCAGGGCCTCACGCATGCTAAGCAGGCACTGTACCCACCGAGCTCCATCCCCTTCCCAGCTGGGACCTTCTCTTGGGATAAGCCAGGGTCTAAGGTCCTCCCTCCCTTCCTTCCATAGTTCTTCCCTTTTCCCTCCCTCCTATCTTCCTTCCCTTTTTGGCCATACGATAAACGGAACCTAAAAGCCTCAGTCATTCTAAGCAAGCACTCTACCAACAAGCTATACCCCAAGCCATTTACAGTCTCCCTCTCTCTCCCCGCACGCGCGTGTGTGTGTGTGTTCGTGTATTGAGTGCAGATACGTAAGCCACCACCGCACACATGGAAGTCAGGGACAACTTCGTGTGTCTCTCTCTGCCTCCACCTTATTTGAGGCAGACTCTTTCATTATTCACTACTTAATGCTTTTGCCGGTCTAGCTGGCCCTGTGAGTTTCTGGGCAATTCTCCTGTCCCCATATCCTCTCTGACTGTAGGTGTGCTGATTACAGGCGCCTGCCACAGTGTCCGGCTTTTACACGAGGTCTGGGAATCCAAACTCAGACACTCACGCTTCAACCTCCCAAGGATGTAAGCACAGGTCACCTCTCCAGGCGACACGGGTACTTTCTGTGAAGGCTCCAGTGATTTTGCGACACTCACTCCCCTCCCTCCGAAACGCAGCTATGAACTGGCTGTAACTAGCGCAAGGGGTGGAGCCGGCTGCTTCTGCAGGGCGCTTCTTGTCATGTCAGTTCGCTGGGGTCAGTCATAGCTAAACTCCTAATCCCAGCCCCTAGGGCAGCAATCTCTCCTTAAAAAAATATATTTTTATTTAGTTATTTATTTGACAGAGAGAAAGAGTTACAGGGGTGGGGGAGATATTGGGCAAGCCAGAGCCACCAGCCACTGCAAATGAACTCCAGACGCGTGTGCCATCTTGTGCATCTGGCTTATGTGGGTCCTGGGGAATCAAACTTGGGTCCTTTGCCTTTGTAGGCAAACGCCATCCCTCCAGCCCTCTTTTTTTTTTTTTTTCGAAGTAGGGTCTCACTCTGGTCCAGGCTGACCTGGAATTCACTATGTATGTAGTCTCAGGGTGGCCTTGAACTCACAGTGATCCTCCTACCTCTGCCTCTTGAGTGCTGGGATTAAAGGCATGTGCCACCATGCCCAGCTTCTTTTTTAAAATATATTTTATTATTTATTTGTTTGAGAGAGATAAAGAGAGAATGGGCATGCCAGGAACTCCAGCCGCTGCATACAAACTCCAGACACATGCTCCACCTTGGACATGTGGCTTATGTGGGTCCTGGGGAATTGAATTTGGGTCCTTTGGCTTTGCAGGCAACTGCCATCTCCCGAGCCCTGAGAGAATCTCTCGTTCTGGTGCACCGGGCAGTCTCGAACACATCACTTTATGGCATGGCCTTCATTTCCTAAACTGCCAAGGGAGGCCAAATCCCTCCCCTCCAGTGAACTCAGCGTGCCTTGAGTTCGCTGGTCCTCTGTACCTTGCGGAAAGGCTGGCTTCTTCCTTCCTGCTGGGCATGCTGGCTCTTGCCCTTTTGTCTGCATGCCAGTGACAGTGGCTCTCATCTGCACTCATCTCCATCCATGTTCCAGTGTGTGCTGAGCTGGCGGTGCACAGGAGAACACACGTGGCTAGATACCCGGCTTGCCACACGCCCCCCTCCACTGATCTCCAGCCGTGGTCTGTGGGCCGATGGGTAAGGTGTGTCCAGCCTACTGCCCATCAGCTGCTTAGGAAAGGTAGGGGTGGGAATATAGTCCCTCCTGGTGGCCCCGCAGGCTATGCTTAGCCTCAGGAAAGGGACTCTGGACAGGTGTCCCCAACTTCAGCTCTGCCTGCTCCTTCCTCTTCCTCCTTCCCTTCTCCTCGCCTGTGGCCCTGGCTTCTCTGCAGCTCTCTTGGAGGTTACCGCCTCCCCTGGGAAGCATGAGTCACAGAGCGGGGACAGGCCTCCGAGGCACAGAAGGCCACTCCTCCAGCCAAGCTGGGTCTGGGATCTTTTTTTAAAATATTTTTTTGTTGTTATTCTGGACTGGATTTGTAGCTTTTACAAATTAAGCAGTTTTATCTTGTTCCAAAAGCTTGTGTTTCCACAGCGAGAGCCTCTCCAACAAGGGGACTTTCCACTGGGAACGGCTGCTCAGCTGGACCTGGAGAGGGTGGGGATGGCCAAGCCGGGGGGGTCACTTATAGGCAAGGAACCTGGAAGTCACTGCACGGTCATGAGAAGGGCCCAGCCACCCTGTCATTGGAGATGTCCCCTCACTGAGGTCTTACTGGTAAAGTGGGGCCTGGAAATGGGGACCGGCTCCTCAGGGCAGGGTGATTCGGCCATGAGACAGGCAAGGAGCTAGGGTCACTGTGGAGGTCATGCCCACCTGCCCTCATCTTGCTATTCCTTCGCTTTGCCGCCTGGGGCATTTTCACCCCGGGCCTTGGCATGCACTGAGGGCCCTGAATTTCCCCACTGCCTTTGTTGTCTCCCCTCCAAGATCAGAGAGCTGGCCTGAGGCGGCTTCTCCTCCACCCGCTGCATCACCAGCGAGGTCTTTGGTCCCTGTCAGAGGTCCCAGTGGCTCAGAGCCCCACAAGTGTGTCTTCCCCTGCTGGGCAGGCCGGGAGTCTGAGAAGATGCTGCCAGGACTCCCTCCTTCAGAGGCTCCAAGCAGCTTCTGTCTCAGCTCTGGTGGCTGCGGCCGTCCCCGCTCTCCTTGGCTTAGAGCCACATCACTCCAGCCTCTGTCTCTCTTGTCAAATGGCCCTCTTTCCTGTCTCGGCTCTGCTCCTCTGCCTGTTTCCCTGTCTCTCATAAGGACACTAGTCATGGATTTAGGGCCTCCTGGGCAGCCAGGGCAGTCACATCTTTGGGGGGGTGCACAGGCACATGTAAATGCAGATGTGTGCACCCCATATGTACATGTGAGAGAACAGAGTTCCTCCTGTATCACTCTCTCTTCCTTATTTTCCTAAGACAGAGTCTCTCACTGAACCTGCAGCTTTCTGTTTTTCTTTTGGCTGACCAGTGAGCCCCACCAATCATCCAGTCTCTGCCCCATTCAAGACTGGAGTTACAGGCATGTGTGGTCATGCCTGGCTTTTATTATTATTACTATTTGAGAGAAAGAGACAATATGGGCGTGCCAGGGCCTTCAGCTGCTGTGAATGAACCCCAGTTGTGTGCACCCCCTTGTGCACATGTGCAACATTGCACGCTTGCGTCACTGTGCGTCTGGCTTATGTGGGACCTGGAGATTCGAACATGGGTTCTTAGGCTTTGCAGACAGGCACCTGAACCACTAAACCATCTCTCCAGCCTGAAGCCTGGCTTTTTTTTTTTTTACATGGGTGCTGGAAACCAAACTCAGGTCCTTGTGTTTGCATGGCAAGTTCCATTACCACCGAACCATCTCCCCAGCCACTCTTTCCCCTACCCCATTTTTTTGAGACAGAGTCTCATGTAGCCTAGACTGGCCTTAGAGTCGCCATGGAGCCGAGGATGTCCTTGAACTCCTGGTTCTCCTTCCTCTGCCTTCCAAGTGCTGGGATTACTAGTGTTCCCTACCATACCTGGCAGCCATATCTTAAGGTGCTTAATTAATTATGTCTGCAAAGAGCCTTGACCCACATGAGGCCAACTTCCACTTCAGGCAGACATGATTTGAGGCAAGGAATACCATTCTCCCCCATGGAGTCCTTGCATGCTGGGCATAGAGGCTTGTCCCCTATCCCATACCCCTCCCTGGACTGCTCTGGGCCTGTGGTGTGGCTACTAGCTTTCTTGCTTGGGTATTTGTCCCTGACGATGCAGGGAGGGGCTAAGTCCCATGTGAGATTCTAGGGACAGTGGAGCCTCCACTTACTTCCTGCCCTGGGTCATCTTGTGCCCTGTCCCATCTGGTACCCTGAGCTCCTAGGGTGAGAAGGGATGGGGTTCCAGCCTTGGAGGCAGAGTGGACCTGGAGACAGGATGCATGGGCAAGAGGGCAGTACAGTTCTTTCCAAGCCCCAAATTGTCTCTACCCAGAAGGAAACAGAGAATTTATTTCTCAATGTGAGTCTACAGCCATACCGCCCTGAATATGCCCCATTGTGTCTCATCTCAGGAACCGAGAATTTATTTCTAAGAATGGCGTACATGCACAACATGCTGCTCCGCACCAAAGAGCTTCCCTCCTAGCCAGGTGCAGGTCCACAAGCACGTCATTCCCGCACTTGGGAGGCTGAAGCAGGAGAATAATATTAAGTCAACGGACCTCGGTTCGATGCCCCAGGACCCACGTTAGCCAGATGCACAGGGTGGCACATGCGTCTGGAACTCCTTTGCAGTGGCTGGAGACCCTTGAGCGCCCATTCTGTCGCTCCCTCTGTCTCTGTCTTTCTGCCTCTTTCCCTCCCTCACTCTCTGAAATAAAGAAATAAAATTAAAAAACAAAACAAAACATAGGGCTGGAGCTTGGGAAATGGCTCAGCTGATCAAGCACTTGCCTTATAAGCACTTTCTTTACTCTTTTTTGAGTTTTGATCCCTAGGATTCACATGCTTAGTGCGGCGGCGTGCGCTGAGGAGAGGGGCCAGAGACACATGGACCTCTGAGGCTGACTGGCCAGCTAGTCTAGCCAGTCAGTGAGCTGCAGGCCACTGAGACCTTGTCTCGAAGGAGATGGGGGGCGGTCCTGAGGGGGACGCACGAGGTTGTATTCTGCACGCACCTAACTTCCATACGCACGCACTAGGACGTCTGCTGGCCTGGCTCCACAACAGGGCCCGTGCTTAGCACAAGAGGAGCCCTGGCTTTGGCCTCCACACAGAGCAAGATCAGGGACGCGTCCTTCTGTCTGGGTTGAGCTCCATAGCCACTCTGACCTTGGAGTACTCTGGATTCTGGATTTTTTTTTTAATTGTGTTAAGCCTGGTGTTTGTGGCTCATGTCGATAATCCCAGTGCTTGAGCAGCTGAGGCAGAAGGATTGACATACATGACTTCTAAGCCAATGTGGCTACAGAGTGAGACCCTGTTTCAAGACAGAAAAAAAAAAAAAAATGCCAGGCATGGTGGTGCGCGCCCTTAATCCCAGCACTTGGGAGGCAGAGGTAGGAGGATTGCTGTGAGTTCAAGGCCACTCTGAGACTCCATAGTGAATTCCAGGTCAGCCTGATCCAGAGTGAGAACCAGCCTTGAAAAACCAAAAAAAAAAAAAAAAAAAAAAAAGCAAATAATGCCACACCTGTAGCCCACACTCGTGATCCCAGCACTGCGGAGATAGAGAAAGGAAGATCAGGAATTTTAAGTTATATTCAGTTACATAGTGGAGTCAATACCAGTGTGTGCTGCTTGATGCCTTGTCTAAAAATAAAAAAAAAACTCAGGAGGCTGAGGTAGGAAGATCACTGTGAGTTCGAGGCCAGCCTGGTGCTAACAGGGAGTTCCATACCAGTCTCCAAACAACAACAACAACAAAAAATCCCAAATAGGGGCTGGAGAGAAGGCTTAGCGGTTAAGCGCTTGCCTATGAAGCCTAAGGACCCCGGTTCGAGGCTCGGTTCCCCAGGTCCCACGTTAGCCAGATGCACAAGGGGGCGCACCGCGTCTGGAGTTCGTTTGCAGAGGCTGGAAGCCCTGGCGCGCCCATTCTCTCTCTCTCCCTCTATCTGTCTTTCTCTCTGTGTCTGTCGCTCTCAAATAAATAAATAAATATTTTTTTAAAAAAATCCCAAATAGTAATAGTGACAAATTGTGGTTAAGCATATAATAGCACCCCAGTGCAGAATTCAGGGGGATCAGGACAGTTACACGTGTAGCCTTCCCCACCACCCTCTCCAACTTTTCATCCTCCCTGTGACACTCTGTCCTAACACCAGCTCCCAGTGCCTGATAAGCCTCACGATCTTTCTGTCCCCTGTGGATTCGGTAACTCTTTGAGCCGAGCCCAACTGTCCATGTCCCTTTGCAAAGGGCTTGGGTCACTCAGCCCGGCTGTCCTCAAGGTCCGCACATGGCGGCATAGCAGATGTCAGCATGGCCCGCCTCTGAAATCAGAGGGCATCGGGCCTGTTGTCCAATATGCAGCGTGAATGTGGGTGAGAGATGTGAGGACCGGCCCGAGCTCCTGTCTTGGTCCCTTCAGGGACACCACAGAAGAGGGGTGGCTGGGCTCGCTGACTGTCTGAGGACCAGCCGGGCTGTCTTCCACAGCAGCTGAGTACTTGACATTCCTGCCAGGACTGTCACGAACTCCCCAGCCTCACCCACCTGCTGCTTTCTTTATTGATAGCAGCCTCCCGAAGGGGTGTGAGGAGGCTGTTCATTATGGACTCTTTTCATCACTCTTCCTTTCTCCTCTCTCATCCTGGCCTGGCCTGGCCTCAGTTCTGGCCCTGGATGTGGTGGGACGTGTGGCCAGGGTCTGGGCTGATGGTGGAGGCCTTTGGGACCCCCAGGGTCCTGTTGTGGGGGCTTGGCTGCTGCGCCTGTGTAAGGCATGTTGGCTTGTGAGTCAGGGGAGGGGGACTCTGTCGTCCACCTGTCCCCACATCCGGCTGTCCTGCTCAGGAGAGGCCTCTGGGCACACCTGTTTCTGCTTTGGCCACGCCTGGGGTCCTCCCTTCTGATGTGGGCGCGGCCTCCATCCCTGAGCTCCTCCCAGGCCTTTGTGCTCCCTGGGCCCCAGGCTCAGCTCTCTCTCCTCTGCTCCAGCAGTGAGGCCCGCCTGCTAGGGTCTCACTTCATTCCCTGAGTGAAATGGGGTGCTGGTTGGCTTCCTGCCCCAGACAGCACCCATCTCCCTCTGCCGGTTTCTCCCCTACCCCTGAGGTTTGGCTCCGGTTCAGCCCTGGATCCTTCATCTGCTCTGGGCGGGGGATGCTGGGGGCTAAAGGGGAAGATTGTTTGTCTTCCTGATGGTATGTGGACAGATGTCTATGTAGCCAAGACAGGATGCTGATGACCGGCCAGAGAGATGAGTCCACTCAAGAAGGGGTGCTGATGACAGAGCGGAAAATACCCGGCCAAGAGCAGCCTATGGGGGAAAAGGGTTTATTTTGGCATACAGACTCAAGGAGAAGCTCCATAATAGCAGGAGGGAATGATGACATGAGCACAGTGTGGACATCACCTCCTGGACAATATCAGGTGGACAACAGCAACAAGAGAGTGTGCCAAACACTGGCAAGGGGACACTGGCTATAATACCCATGTGCCCGCCTCCAACAACACACCGCCTCTAGGAGGCATTAATTCCCAAATTGCCATCAGCTGGGGAACCTAGCATTCAGAACACCTGAGTTTATGGGAGACACCTGAATCCAACCACCACTCAGGCCAAAGAGATGAGTCCATTCAAGTCTAACTTGGTCAACCAGTGAATTCATTGCAGCCACTTATAGGGTGACACAAAAGCAGCAGCGGCACAAAAAAAGCCATCCCAGCTGTGGTGACAAGTCACAAAACTATCCCTAGAGCTTTCGGCCCGACTTGCAGGCAGCTCCACCGAAGAGTCTCCCTCTCCAGCAGTTGTCACTGCTGGTGTAACCCGAGACTTGTCCACGTGGTTCATTTTCTGAGCCTTGAGGGAATGTTTCAATCTGGTCTCTAAAAAGTCTGGGGACCTGCAGTTCAGACATTTGGTTAAAGCTCAATTCTGGGGGCTGGGTAGATGGCTCAGTGGCTAAACGTGCCCCAGGCACCCACATAAAGCTGGATACAAAAGGTGGCACACGTGTCTTGGTGTTTGAAGTGGCCAGACCTCGGTGCACACTCGACACGCGTGCACATGCACACACACACACACCACACGTGAGAATAAGCAGCAATTGAAATCTCACTTCTGGTATTCCGGGCCCCCGCCCGCCTGTTTCTCAGAGCGCATGGTCTCTGCTCTCTTGGGCACTGGGCATGGGGTGCTGCTGTGACTCCCTAGAAGCAGCAGGAGCAGGGCTGCCACTCCATGCCCTGTCTTTCTGTGGCTTCGCTTCCGACTCTCCCTCTCTGGTCCTTCTACCCTGACGCTCAGCGGGGGCGACCCTCAGCCTGGAAGGGGCAGGACAAGCCTGGGTCCCCGCGCTCCGGCCCCAGGGACAGGCTCCCAGCAGGTCTCAAACTATCCACCATGGAGGAAGCAGACCTCAACATGCTGCTTCAGGGTCTGCAGTCCTAGGCCGTGGTCCGCAGAGGTGTGGTGCGCGAGGGAGCGAGGAAGGAGTGGGGCAGAGAGGGTGTGCCTGTGGGAAGGGGTACCCACTGGAAACTGGATGCTGTGCGTGGGTAGAGGGGCTCTTTATCTGCAGACAGGCACTTCCTGTGCGTCAGCACCGGCTGATTTATTGCAGCTTTGTAGGGAGCAAGGGCATGACACATTTTGTCCAGCAGGTGGCGGTGCAAGCCCTTGAAAGTGGGGTCGGCCCTGGCTTGTGCTTTCTCCTGTATCTACAGGATGCCATAGGGCGCAGGTGAGGGTCGTGGCCAGGATTAGGGAGACAGAATTCCTGGGACTCCTGCCCCTAGGAGGGACATTTGTGAGCTGTAAACTAGAGCTCTTGGGGAAAGGGAGGGAGGTATGACACTCCGTTGTTTGCCTCGATCTCTTACCAACTTTTTCTTTACCAACTTTTTTTTTTTCAAGGTAGTATCTCTCACTCTAGTCCAGGCTGACCTGGAATTCACTATGTAGTCTCAGGCTGGCCTTGAACTCACAGCGATCCTCCTACCTCTGACTCCCGAGTGCTGGGATTAAAGGCGTGTGCTGCCACAGCCGATACAGGGAGAGAGGTTGGAGGGAGAGAATGGGTGCACCAGGGCTTCCAGCTGCTGCGCCACTTTGTGCATCTGGCTTTACATGAATACGGGGGAGTCGAACTCTGGTCATTAGGCTTTACCGGCAAGTACCTTAACCACTGAGCCATCTCTCCAGTTCTTTTCCCAACTTTCTATGAAACATTTCAAATATTCAGAGGAGTGAGTGGAGTGCCCTCTGCTCTCTGGGGACTTACTCATTTACTATTAGTTTACTTCCATTTTTATTTTTTGCTTTTGTTTTTATGAGGTAGGGTCTCGCTTTAGCTCAGGCTGACCTGGAACTCACTCTGTAGTCTCAGGGTGGCCTCGAACTCACGGCAATCCTCCTACTTCTGCCTCCCGAGTGCTGGGATTAAAGGCGTGTGCCACCACACCCGGCCCTATTTGTTTATTTCTTTGCTTCTAGGTGTACGTGTGCAGTGTGCGTGTGTGTTTGTATGTGTGTAGGCACATGTGTGTGCGCATGTGCGAGGGTAAGCCAGAGGTTGATGTCGAGAGTCTTCCTCCCCATCTTGAGGCAGGGTCTATGTGGCCCGGGCTGCCTTGGAATTCACTGTGTAGCCCCGGGGTGGGTGTGGGGGGTGATCTCGAACCCCGCCCAGTGTGCCCGCATACCTCTTGAGTTCCGCGATTACAGGCGTGCGCCACCACATCTGGCTGATGCAGTACAGGGGGAGAACTCAGCACCTTGTGGGAACAGGCCCTGAGCCCTGTTCCCAGCTCATTTCATTTTTGCCACAGCCAGTGGTTCCTGTGCTGCAGTGCGGAGGTGGATGCCCCGCTCTCTGAATTTGGACAGGTAGGTCTACTGTGTGTCCCGGCCCCAGTGGGAACACAGAAAGTCACTTTTTCCCTGGAGTGTCTCTCCTATCCCTTCCCACTCAGCTCCTGCCCCCTGCCTTCCCCAGGGCCGGCTGCCGCTCCTACTGATTTCTACCATACTTAGCCAGTTTCAGTGCTGGCCACGTCACCCTTGTGGCTGGTGGGTACCATATTGTTGTTGGATCGTGTTCCTCGCGTGACGCTTCAGTGGAAGCTTTTCCATTTTCCCTGTGGACGAGCCCCTGGCTGCTTCCCTTGGGACTCTTGGGAGTTGAGCTTCCTGAGGAGCCGGCATGCCCGAGTCTTTCACAGACAAATGCTCTCGTTCCTCTTGTGCAGGTACGTAGAATGACCGGGCCATTGAGTAGGTCATACCTGAGGGTACTGGCCACTGCGCATTCGGCGCTGTCACTCTGGTCTGTGGGTCATTCTGGTGGGTGGCTGGTGGGATTCCGTCACAGCTCGGATTGTGCATCTGCCTGATGACTAATGTTGAGCACATTTTCCTGCCCTTTTTAGCTATTCGTGTATTTTTCCCTTTGTGAAATCTCTTTTAGAATCTGTTGCTCATTTTAAAATTGGATGGCTCAGCTTTTCCTGATTCTTTCTGGATATTGGCTTTCCGTAGGATTCATGTTTCAAAAATAGTTTATCCCAGCTTGGGTTTTGCCAACTCATTTTGTTAATCGTAGCTTTTATTTATTTGCAAGCAAAGAGACAGAGAAGAATGGGCACACAGAGGCTACTTGCTGTTGCCAATGATCAGCAGATGCATGAGACACTTTGTGCACCTGGCCTCATGTGGTTACTGAGGACTCGAACCTGGGCCATCAGGCTTTGCAAGCAAGTGCCTTTAACCGTCTCCCCAACCCCAATGGTATCTTTTAATAAGAAAAAGTAGTTGGGTGTGGTGGCGCACGCCTTTAATCCCAGCGCTCGGGAGGCAGAGGTAGGAGGATCGCTGTGAGTTTGAGGCTGCCCTGAGACCACATAGTGAATTCCAGGTCAGCCTGGGCTAGAGTGAGAAAAAAAAAAAAAGTATGTCCTTTTACTTTATTATTTATTTATTTTATTTATGAGCAATAATGAGCAAGAGAGAAGAATGGGCGCACCAGAGCCTCCTGCCCCTGCAAACCAACTCTACTTGCATGTGTCACTTGCTGCATCTGCCTTTATGCAGCTACTTAGGAATTGAACCTTGGCTACCAGGCTTTGCAAGCAAAAGCCTTTAACAACTAAGCCATCCCTCTAGCCCTGTTCTTTGACTTTTGGTGAAGTCTTAATTTTACCAGGTTTTTTTTTTGTGTGTGTGTGGTAATCAACTTTCTTTGTTGTTTTAAGAATTCTTTGGGGCTGGGGAGATGGCTCCATGGGGAAGAGCACTTGTTGCACAAGGGTTTGGTTGCCAGCATCCGTGAAAGGCAGCCAGGTGTGGCCATGCATGCCTACGATCCTAGCCCTGGGAGCGGGATAGAGACAAGAGGATCAGGGCTGGAGAGGGCTTAGCGGTTAAGCGCTTGCCTGTGAAGCCTAAGGACCCCGGTTCGAGGCTCGGTTCCCCAGGTCCCACGTTAGCCAGATGCACAAGGGGGCACACGCGTCTGGAGTTCGTTTGCAGAGGCTGGAAGCCCTGGTGCACCCATTCTCTCTCTCTCCCTCTATCTGTCTTTCTCTCTATGTCTGTCGCTTTCAAATAAATAAATAAATAAATAAATAAATAAATAAATAAATAAATAAATAAATAAAGAGGATCAGTGCACTGGCTGGCCAGCCAGTCTAATGGAAAACAGTGAGTTTCCAGGTTCATGAGAACCATCTCCCTAGCCCTCTCCACCTACATTTTTGAACCAGGTTTCCACATTTTATGGGAAAGCCCCTCTAGGGTGGAAGCTGGGTTTGTGTAACTCTACAGATCAGTTTGGAAAGAATTCACATCTTAACTTCTTTCTTTCCTTTCTTTCTTTTTTTCTTCCTCCCTCCCTCCCTCCTCTCCCTCCTTCTCTTCCCCTCCCTCTCTCTCTCTTTTCTTTCTTTCTTCCCTTCCTCCCTCCCTCCCTCCCTCCCTTCCTTCCTTCCTTCCTTCCTTCCTTCCTTCCTTCCTTCCTTTCTTTCTTTCTTTCTTTCTTTCTTTCTTTCTTTCTTTCTTTCTTTCTTTCTTTCTCTCTTTCTTTCATCACACCAGGGCCTCTAGCCACTGCAATTGAACTCCAGAGGCTCATCTGGCTTATGTGGGTACTGGAAAATTGAACCTGGGTCCTTGTACTTCACAGGCAAGTGTCTTAACCGCTAAGCCATCTCTCTTGCCCAATTTCTTTCTTTTAAAAATTTTTTTATTTACTTGAGAGAGGGGGGCCGAAAGGGAGAGAAAGTGAGAGAGAGGAAGAGAGAGAGAGAATGGGTGAGCCAGGGCCTCCAGCCACTGCAAACAAGCTCCAGATTCATGTGCCACCTTGTGCAACTGGCTTACATGGGTCCTGGGGAATCAAACCTGGGTCCTTTGGCTTTGCAGGCAAGTGCCTTAACTGCTAAGCCATCTTTCCTGCCCAAGACTCACATATTAATATTGAGCATGTTCATGAACATGGCTATTCTAAGTCTTTTTTAAGAGAAAATTTCTCTCAGCAGTGCTCTGAAGTTTCCTGTGTAGAAGACTGTCATAATATTTGCTAAATTTATTCTTAAGGATTTTAGATTTTTTTTGTTTGCATACTTTTTTGTGTCTGGCTTACATGAGTGGCTGGAGAATTGAACCCCAGGCCAGCAGGCTTCACAAACAAGAGCCTTTAACTGCTGAGCCATCTTCCCAGCCTTTTACTTTAGGTTTAAAATATCTATTTTATGTATTTATTTATTTATTTATTTACAAGCAGAGCTGGGTGTAGTGGTGCACACCTTTAATCTCAGCATTCAGGAGGCAGAGGTAGGAGGATGGCTGTGAGTTCAAGGCCACCCTGACACTACATAGTGAACTCCAGATCAGCCTGGACTAGAGTGAGACCCTACCTCGAAAAAACAAAAACCCCAAATATTTGTAAGCGGATAGACATGAGAGAAGAGAGATAGACAGAAAGAATAGGCATGTCAGGGCCTCCAGCCACTACAAATGAACTCCAGACACATGTACCCTCTTGTGCATCCAGTATTACGTGAATACGGGGGAACTGGGCCCAGGTTGTTAGGCTTTGCAGGCGTACCTTAACCTTTTAGACCTCTCTCCAGCCCATCATCATCATCATTATTATTATTACTTGTGTAATCACTGTCCATCATCTACTTGGTTGTATAAAGAAACACTCAGGGGGCTGGAAAGCTGGCTTAGTGGTTAAGGCGCTTGCCTGCAAAGCCAAAGGATCCAGGTTTGATTCCCCAGGATCCATGTAAGCCAGATGCACAAGATGGTATGTACATCTGAAGATCGTTTACGGTGGCGGGAAGCCCTGGTGTGCCCATTCTCTCCCTCTTCCCCTCCCTTCTTCTCTGTCTCTTATAAATAAAGGAAAATAATAAAATAAAATAAAGAAATACTTGGGGCATTAGTGAGGCATGTCTGTGAGGGTGTTTCCACTAGGAAAGCGCTCTACTGAGCTAAATCCCCAACCCTTGTTTTCATTTTTATTTATTTATTTATTTGTAGGGAAAGAGGGACGGGGGAGCATGTAGAGCCTCTAGCTGCTGCAGACGAATTCCGAATGCTGGCACCTCTGTGCATCTGGCTTTACATAGGTGCAGGGGAATTGGAGCGGTGCTGGCAGACTTTGCAAGAAAACTAAGCCATTTCCCCAGACCTTGTTTTATGTTCATAAAAAAAATCCAATTTATCATTTTTGTGAAAAAATGTTATGAAATGTACTTTTGTGCTGGTGTAAGAAATCTCAGGGACTGAAGAGATGGCTTAGCGGCTAAGCACTTGCCTGTGAAGCCTAAGGACCCCGGTTCGAGGCTTGATTCCCTAGGACCCACGTAAGCCAGATAGACGAGGTGGTGCACACATCTGGAGTTCGTTTGCAGTAGCTGGAGGCCCTGGTGCACCTATTCTCTCTCTCTCCCACTGCCTCTTTCTCTCTTTGTCTGTCGCTATCAAATAAATAAATAAATAAATAAAAATAAACAAAAAATTTACATACACCACTTTGTATCCGGCTTTACTTGGTTAAACCTGGGCCAGCAGGCTCTGCAAGCAGGCGCCTTTAACTGCCGCGCCATCTCCCTCGCCCCAGGGTCTCCTTGTTCACTGCTGTCAGTCTAACCGGCCCGTGAGCTTCGGGCTCTCCTGTCTTCTCCCGTCTCCCCAGAGGTGTGCGCTGTGACTGCAGACGCGCCACCACGTTCGTAGGTTCTGGGAGTTTGAACTCAGGCCGCCAGGTTCACATGGCAAATGCCTTACCCACTGAGCCATCTCCCCAGCCCAAGACTGTTTAGCTTTATAATCAGCAAGTGTCTCTATTTTTAAAAAAAATCTGTTTTATTTATTTATTTGAGAGGGACAGACAGAGAGAGAATGAGGCCAATAGAGAGAGAGAGAGAGACAGAGAATGGGCACACCAGGGCCTCCAGCCACTGCAAACGAACTCCAGACGCATGCGCCCCCTTGTGCATCTGGCTAATGTGGGTCCTGGGGAATCGAGCCTCGAACCAGGGTACTTCAGCTTCATAGGCAAGCGCTTAACCACTAAGCCATCTCTCCAGCCCCAAGTGTCTCTGTTTTCAAAGGTCTTTTCATTTTCCCCCAGTTCTCTCCACAACATCCGCACTGCTTTGTGGTTTTGTGTGGCTTGTCAAGTCTGTTCCTAAGGATTGCATTTTTTGGCACCACTGTAAATTCAAGGGCTGTATATTTTTTCTAGAACAAAGCAAATAGACCTTCTGCTTCTCATACTATCCCCTCAGGACATGGGGCACTTCTGACACTGAGGGTCCAGGGTGCCCCCTCCTCTCCCCCACCCCCCATGTACGGAGCAGCAAGCTCACAGCCTTCCTGTAAGGCAGCTGGGCTCTGACGCTGTCATCTGCCAGCAGGAAGTGTCGGGTCCCACAGGCTGGGGTGCAGTCCCACGAGGCTGTCCCTTCTCAGCAGCCAGTCAGCAAGCCTGGACTTCTGGACTTCCGACTCAGCAGCCACAAATTGGAGAAATCCTCCTGCACTTCAGCTAATTTGCTGGATTAGCTCTCTTAACTCCAGAAGCCACTTTGTGCGTCCCAGCTTATCATGAAAGCTATCTTTTTTTTTTTTTTAACGTATTTATTTATTCATTTGAAAGAGAGCTTGGGCACATCAGGGCCTCTTGCCACTGCAAATGAATGCCACTTTGTGTATCTGGATTCACATGGGTGCTGGGGAATTGAACCTGGATAGCAGGCTTTATAAGCAAGTGCCCTTAACTGCTGAGCCATCTCTCCAGCCCCAGAAAAACTTTTTTTTTTTTTTTTTGAAGGCAGGGTCCCATTGTTCCAGGCTGACCTGGAACCCACTCTATAGTCCAGACTGGCCTTGAACTCATGGTGATCCTCCTACCTCAGCCTGGGATTATAGGTATAAACCACCATGCCTGGCTCACGAAAGATATTTCTTTATTTATTTGCAAGTAGAGAGATACAGAAAAGAGAGACGGACAGAGAGAATGGGTGCGTCAGGGCCTCCAGCCACTGCAAATGAACTCCAGGTGCATATGCCTCTGTGCATCTGGCTTTATGTGGGTACTGGGGAATTGAACCTGGATTGTTAGGCTTTGCAGGCAAGCACCTTAACCACTGAGATGTCTCTCCAGCCCATGAAGGCTATTTTAAAGGAAAGACATAAACAGCCAGATGAACAGGGCGAGGTCTGAAAGGGTCAGAAGTCTCTGTGAGATTCGGGGTGCAGCTCCCTGCATGGGGTGGGTTTCTGTTCCCCTCCCTGCAGGCTTTCCTGAGCCAAGTCCTGTTGGAGCTTTATTGAGACCTCATTATGCAACGTGAAGGATCAGTCACTGACCGGTGGGACCAACTTTAACCCTTCCAGTAATTGATCCCCTTTCACTGGTTATTCATTCTTTAGCCAGCTATGGTGGCTTGAGCCTGTAATCTCAGTGCTCAAGAGGTTGACACAGGAGATAGACATGGGTTTGAGGCCAGCCCGGCAGCTACCTTCTTCTTTTTTTTTTTTTAATCTTATTTTTTCTCAATTTTTTAAAACATTTCCCATGATTATAAAAAATATCCCATGGTAGTACCCTCCCTCCTCCCCTTTTCCCCTTTGAAATTCCATTCTCCAGCATATCCCCTCCCCATCTCAGTCAGTCTCTCTTTTATTTTGATGTCATGGTCTTTTCCTCCTCTTATGATGGTCTTGTGTAGGTAGTGTCAGGCACTATGGGTCATGGATATCCAGGCCATTTTGTGTCTGGAGGGAGCACGTTGTAAGGAGTCCTACCCTTCCTTTGGCTCTTACATTCTTTCCTCCACCTCTTCTGCATTAGACCCTGAGCCTTGGAAGGCGTGATCGAGGTGTTACTCAGTACTCCAGTCATTTCTTTCCACCACCATGATACCTTCTGAGTTGTCCCAAGGTCACTGCCATCTGAAAAGAGAAGATTCTCTACCCAAAGTGACAGTAACATTAATATAAGGGTATGAACATTAAGAGAAGTGCTTACTGGGCAGTTTGATAAGCATAATATATACACTTATGCAGACATCAGCAGATATTACACCCCTAGGGCTCACAACAACCCTTGTTTAAGTTTTCAGTATCAGGGATGTATTCCCTCCCATGGAGCAGGCCTCCAGTCCAATTGGAGGGCAGTTGCTTTCCACCATGACAGACCTGCCACTATTGCACATGTTGCCTCATTTGGCCTGGCTGGCCAATTATAAGGCTTGCAGTGTCCACTGTTGAGTATCTTCACTGGTGGTATCTCTTTCTCCCATTGAACTGCATGGAGAATGGCTTCTTCCAGCATCTGTCAGCTGGTCTACATGGAGGAGGTTATCAGCTCAGTTCCAGCAGGATTTCTCAGTGGCCTTGCAGCCTAAGTATGTGGAGTCTTCAGCAATAGGGTCTTACCATCTATTCCTGGTGGGAAACCAAGGACCTCAGCAATGGCCTATAATGTTTTGGGGGCAGCTACCTTCTTATTGCAGGGACAAACACCCGACCAGAAGCAGCTTGTGGGAGGAAGGAGTTTATTTCAGGCTTACAGATTCTAGGGGAAGGTTTATCATGGTGGAAGCTGCTCACTCCATCACACTCCAGCCACATCAGAGAGACCACAGCCAGCCCCAGCCAGCACACACTGACTCTGAACACACCTTAGGGCTGGACTCAAGATCCACTCTCAGCGACACACCTCTGCCAGCAGGGCTCCTCCTGCTGGGGACTACATAGCAAGCTTAACCTCAATCAAGAATCCCTGAGGCTATGGGGACATTTACATTCCAAGCCACTACCCTGGGCTACATAGTAAGTTTGAGGCCAAATGAAAAGACCCTGTCTCAAAAAAGAAAAAGAAAAGAAGAACTGAGAGATGGCCCCGTCAGTAATGGTTTTGCAAGTCAGTAATTCTTGTGTGAGAATGAGGAGCCAAGTTCAGGTCCCCAGCACCTCCGTACCCACATGAACACAAGTACAGTGGAGCCTGTCTGTAACCCAGCACTGGGCGGTGGAGGCAGGAGGATCCCCAGGGCTTGCTGGCCAGCTTGTCTAGCTGAATCACGGAGCTCTGGGTTTGGTGAGAGATCCAGCCTCAAAGAGTAAGTTGAAGAGCGACTGAGGAAGACACTCATGATCATGGTGGCTTATGTCAGCAATGCCAGCACTCAGGCAGTTGAGGCAGGAGGAAAGAAAATGAGTCCAAGGACAGTCTGGGTTAAAGAGTGAGTTCTAGGTCAGTGTGGTCTCTAGTGAGACCCTGCATCCAAAAACAAACAAATAAAAAGACTAGCAGATATCCAGTGTCAACCTATAGCCTCCCCAGGCATGTGCACACACACGCACACTCACATTAACATGTACACACACACATAACAAACACACATATACATGCAAAACACAATAAAATTTAATTAAATGTTTAAGAAATCTATTTATTTTAAAAGTTACTGTTGAAGACAGGCATGGTGGCGCACGGCTTTAATTTCAACACTTGGGCGGCTGAAGCAGGAGAATTGCCATGAGTTCGAGGGAAGCCTGGGCTAAAGTGAGGCCTTGTTTCTAAATAACTAAATAATACAAAACCCTAAAAATTGCTCTTGCAATCAGTTGTGTGGTTGCTGTCTCCTGACCAGCCCTGACTAAGACATCAAAGCCAGTGGAAGGAAGCAGTAATCATGATAAGAGGCGAAACCAAGGAAGTGGATAAGAAAAAAAAATAAGGTCAAACTTTGGTTCTTTAACATGATCTACAGCCTGATAAACTTGTACGTAGACTGATGACATAGAAAGTGGAGAGAGAAAAAGGGAGAGCTTTTATCAGTGTTAGCAATGAAGTGTCATCATATAAGATCCTAGATGTGATAAAGGCATATTATTCACAACCTTATATGACTACATTCAATAATATATGTGAAATGGAAAGATTTTTCAAAATGCAATTTATCAGCCAGGCATGGTGGAGCATTGAAGAGGCTGAGGCAGGAGGATTAGAAGTTTCAGGCTAGCCAGTTAGAGCCAGAATAGTTCTCTCTGTATATTAAATTGATTTTTTAAAAATATTTTTTGTTCATTTTTATTTACTTATTTGAGAGTGACAGAGAGAGAGGGAGAGAGAGACAGATAGAGAGAGAATGGGCACGCCAGGGCTTCCAGCCACTGCAAACGAACTCCAGACGCATGCGCCCCCTGGTGCATCTGGCTAACGTGGGTCCTGGGGAATCGAGCCTTGAACCGGGGTCCTCAGGCTTCACAGGCAAGCGCTTAACCGCTAAGCCATCTCTCCAGCCCTTAAAATGATTTTTAAAAAACCCAATAAGAGGGCTGGGAAGCTGGTTTAGCGGTTGAGGCACTTGCCTGCAAAGCCAAAGGACCTTGGCTCAATTCCCCAGGACCCACGTAAGCCAGATGCACAAGGTGGCGCATGCATCTGGAGTTCATTTGCAATGGCTAGAGGCCCTGTCGTGCTCATTCTCTCACTCTGTCTCTTTCCCTTTCTCAAATACATAAATAAAAATATTTTAAAAAATCTAAGAAGAGCCGGGCGTGGTGGCACACGCCTTTAATCCCAGCACTCAGGAAGCAGAGGTAGGAGGATCACCGTGAGTTCGAGGCCACCCTGAGACTCCATAGTGAATTCCAGGTCAGCCTGGGCTAGAGTGAGACCCTACCTCAAAAAAAAAAAAAAATCTAAGAAGAAAATTTTAGGCTCAGATGGCTTCCTTGGTAGATGCTATCAAACATTTAGGGGAGAGAGGGCTAGGGAAATGGCTCAGTTGGTTAAGCACTTGTCACACAAGCATGGGGACCTGAATTTGGAACCCTAGCACCCTCATAAGTACTAGGTGTGGTGATGTGCCTGGGAAGTAGACATGAGGATCCCCCAGGCAAGCTGGCTAACCAGCTTAGCCCAATCGATGAGCTTCCAGTTTCACTCTCAAAAAAAAAAGAAAGAAAGAAAGAAAAAAAAGAAAAGAAAAGAAAAAGGGAAAACAAAAAAAAGGAAAAGAGAAAGTGGAAAAGTGGGGAACGTGATTGAGGGAGACACCAGTGTCGACCCCTGACTTCCGCACGCTCATGCACACTCAGGCACTCCTATGCACACATGTAACTATCATACGCTCCCACACATATACCACCCACAGGAAAAAAAACCACTGAAGGAAGACCTGGCACCGATGGTGTGTGAACGTTTGCAGGAAATAAAGAGGAGGGAACACCTCTGTGATGGTGTGTTTCATGGTCACCTTGACAGGACCCAGGACACCCGTGAGGGCTTCTGCAGATTAGAGTGCGCTCTGGGCGTGTCTGTGTCGGGTCATCGGGATTGGGCCGAGGTGGGAAGACCCACCTTCACCGTGGGCGGCATCATTCGTGATGGTCCTGAAATTGGATAAAGGGGAGAGAGGTGGCTGAGCATCAGCTCTGGTGGCTCTCCGCTGAGGTCACGATGTGACACGCCCGTTCCCGCCAGCTTTCCCCAGCTCAATGGGCAGGAGGCTGAGGCGAATCCTTTTCCTCCTACAACTTGCTTCTGGCCGGGTATTTTTGCCTCAGAAGTGAGAAGTTGACTGAGACAGCCGCCAAACCCATCTCAGGATATCTTGTCCCTGACAAAGACATTACCGAAACAGAGTAACGCAGGAAATGTCACACCTATCAACATTTCCCCCTCCTCCCCCACAAAAATCCTTATCAAATAATTAGGCTAATGAAATCCACCAGCCCATAAAAAGGATTATATATCATAACCAAGTTGGTTTTATTCCAATCTTGAGCAAGACTTCTGTTTTTTTGTTAATTTTTATTTATTTATTTGAGAGTGACAGATAGAGAGAGAAGAGGCAGATAGAGAGAGAGACAGAGAATGGGTGCACCAGGGTTTCCAGCCACTGCAAAAGAACTCCAGACGCATGCGCCCCCTTGTGCATCTGGCTAATGTGGGTCCTGGGGAATTGAGCCTCGAACCGGGGTCCTTAAGCTTCACAGGCAAGCGCTTAACCGCTAAGCCATCTCTCCAGCCCAAGACTTCTTTAATATTCAAAATTGACAGCTAAGCATAGCGGCACATGCTTGTAATCCTAGCACTTGGGCAGTGGAGGCAGGAAAAGCAGATGTTCAAGGTCATCCTTGGCTACATAATGACCTGGGGTCAGACTGGTCTACATGAGACCTTGACTCTAAAAAGAAAAGAAAAGAAAACAGAACCAGAATCAGCCACTGTGACTCATCCTCTTCACAGAATAAAGAAAACACTGGTCATTTCATAGAGACAGGAAAAGCATTTATCAAAGTCAACACTCATTGAAGTTCAAATTCTCAGCAAATGAAGGGGAGAAGGAAATGTTCTCAGTGCGACAGACTCAGAGTTAACACCGGCATCTCCCACCTGCACCCAGGGCATTTTAGTATTATATCATACGTCACAGGCCATCCTCAGACACTCTGGAGTGTCTCTGTCTATGCCAAGTGCCCAGAATTAGGTGTGTGTGTGTGTGTGTGTGTGTGTGTGTGTGTGTGTGTGTGCGCGCGCGCGCGCACGCGCGTGTGTGGTGTGGGGGTGGGGGCTGGTTCCAGACTTCCTCTTTGCCAGCTTGTTCTGGTCATTTGTTGATTTGGCAGCCTTTGTACAAGGTCTTTTGGTCCTCACCCTCCACACTGTTCTCCTGCCTCACTACATCACGAGAGAACTTTGAAGACAGGGTGCTAAGCGAAAGAAGCCAGCTGCTTGTGCCTGGAACCCTAGCAGTGGGAGGATGAAGCAGGAGGATTATGAATTCAAAGCTGGATTAGGCTAGATATTGAGACTCTGTCTCAAAGCAACTATAGTTAATGAGCTTATTTTAAAAAAAAATTTTATGAGAGAGAGAGAGAATTGGTCTGCCAGGGACTCCAGCCACTGCAATCAAACTCCAGATGCGTGCTCATCTTGTGTGCATGTGCACGCTTGTGTCACCTTTTGCATCTGGCTTATGTGGGACCTGGAGAGTCAAACATTGATCCTTAGGTTTTGCAGGCAAGTGCCTTAACTGCTAAGCCATCTCTCCAGCCCAGTGATCTCCACCTATTGGGGGCAGTGTTTGATATTTACTGTTTAGGTCAAGGCAGGGAGAAGTGTTCAGATTTTTTGGTGTCTGTTTCTCTATTGCTGAGAATGGCATTGGCTGTGGTTGGCTCTTTATGTTGTTCCCTCACCTACTCCATAGATTGAACTTTAATAATAACCAGTGCAATGGTGTTGGGAGGTGGAACATCTGGGAGGTGATTAAGTCATGTAGAGCCCTTGGGAATAGAAGGTGTCCTTGTCAAAGCAGCCTGAGACAGTGTGCTTGTCCCTCTACCATGGGAGAATGCAGTAGAAAGCCTGTCTTTTTAAAAATATTATTTATTTATTTCTGAGAGAGAGGGAGACAAAGAGTCAGAGAGAGAGAGAGAGAGAGAATTTGTGCGCCAGGGCGCCAGCCACTGCAATCAAACTCCAGACATTTGCACCACCTAGTGGGCGTGTGCGACCTTGTGCTTGCCTCGCCTTTGTGCATCTGGCTAACATGGGATCTGGAGCAAGATCAAACATGGGTCCTCAGGCTTCGCAGGCAAGCACCTTAATTAACAGCTAAGCCATCTCTCCAGTCCCAAATTGACTGCTTTATAATGACAAAGTGTACCCTTGATTTCTGACAATAATATTTTCTTGGGGTTGACTTTATTGATATTCTCATAGCTTCTCCAATCTTCATGTACTTACTATTTGGAATGTATATCTTCTTCCAAATGGGAAATTTCGGCCTGTGCTTAGACTTAAAGCAAGTGTCATATACATGGCGTATATTTGGGCCTTGCCTTTTAATCCATTCTGACAACTTTTGCCTTTTAATTGTTTTTGAGACCATTTCTAGTGAATACAGTTGCAAATGTGGCTGGGTTTAGTCTGCCACCTGACTCTCTTGTTCTTATTTGTTCCATTTTACTTTTTTGCCTTCTTTCTTGGTAATTTTTTGTTTTTAGAATTTGATTTGAATTTATGTTTTGGCCTTTTTTTTTTTTTTTTTTTTTTTTAGGCAAGGTCTCGCCGTAGCCCAGGTGGACCTGGAACTCATGGCAATGCACCTGCCTCAGCCTCCTGAGTGCTGGATGGCAGGTGTGAGTGACCACGATGGGCTTTGCTTTGGCCTATTAATTATGCTTCGTTGTATCGGTATCTTAGCAGCTGCTTTTTTTTTTAATTCTTTCTTTATTTATTTATTTGAAAGCGACAGACACAGTGAGAAAGACAGATAGAGGGAGAGAGAGAGAATGGGCACGCCAGGGCTTCCAGCCTCTGCAAACGAACTCCAGACGCGTGCGCCCCCTTGTGCATCTGGCTAACGTGGGACCTGGGGAACCGAGCCTCGAACCGGGGTCCTTAGGCTTCACAGGCAAGTGCTTAACCGCTAAGCCATTTCTCCAGCCCAGCAGCTGCTTTTTAATGACAACAAATATCTTCAACTTTTCACAGTCTACTCAGAATCAGCATCATAAAAGCTAGTGTTGGTGGCTCACACCTGTAATCCCAGCACTCAGGAGGCAGAGGTGAGCTGGGCATGAGGCCAGCTTGAGCTACAGAGCGAGTTCCAGGTTAGCCGGGCCTAGAGTGAGACCGTGTCTCAGTGAACTACTAACTAACTTACTAGCTGACTGGCTGGCAGACTACAACGAATCAATGCACTGTGTTGAGTACACCATGCCAGGAGCAGAGACGGGCACTCCACTGTGCCAGATTGTACTGAAGGACTGCACTCAAACTATGCCAGTTTTGTTGGCTACAGTCAATCAAGTGGTGCCAATTGTTTTTCCCTAGGTGGCCCCAGGGACAGTCGGGGCTTCTCTGCTTCTTGGTCCCTTAAACTGGTTGGTGGGAGGACAGGTCACCATCTCAGTGTTAGGTGCCCTTCTGTTTATAGGGTCAGGGGAGGAAGTTGTACCTTTTCTTGGTCTGGTGTGTTTGATAAGTTCTCCGGTGTGATTTTTCTGATGTGATTTTAATACGTCCATGTGCCCATGGGTGCCAGTAACATACGCAGACATGTTGATGTCTTTCCACAATGTCAGGATTTATTGAATAATGAAAAATTTGCAAGCTACATGAATTCTGTTGGCTGCAATCTGCCAAGTGGCCCTGATGTGCCTTGACAGCTGGCCATTGACAAACACTAGTTCTTTTCTTCCTGCCTTTTAATCCAGCTGGGATTCCATTTGCTCTCGTTTCTCCTGGGGGCTTTCTGAAAGCTGATTCTCCCTGACATCCATGTATCTGGAAATGTCTTTCCCTGTCGTCAGCACCTTCCTCCTTCTTTTGGCGTTGGGGATGAAACCCAGGGCCTCGAGCATATGAAGCTGCACCCCTAAGCTGTACCCTGGCCCCTCGCCTTCACTCTGTTGTGTTGAGTGTGAGTGTGTGTGAGTGTGAGTGAGTGTGTGTGTGTGTGTGTGTGTGTGTGTGTGTGCCTGTGGAGGACAGAGGACAACCTTGAATGTCAATGTCATTCCTCGGGCACTGTCCGCCTTTACTTTCTTTTTTTTTTAAAATTAATTAATTTATTTATTTATTTGAGAGCAACAGACACAGAGAGAAAGACAGGTAGAGGGAGAGAGAGAGAATGGGCGCGCCAGGGCTTCCAGCCTCTGCAAACGAACTCCAGACGCGTGTGCCCCCTTGTGCATCTGGCCAACGTAGGACCTGGGGAACGGAGCCTCGAACCGGGGTCCTTAGGCTTCACAGGCGAGAGCTTAACTGCTAAGCCATCTCTCCAGCCCTCTTTCTTTTTTCTAAAAACATTAATTTGTACCTTTATTTTGAAGTAGAGAAAGAGATGAGAGATGGGGGGAGAGAGAAAGAAAGAACGAAAGAGAATGGGCACACCAGGACATCTTGCCACTGCAGAAGAACTCCAGATGTATGTGCATCTCTGTGCACATGGCTTGGTGTGGGTACTGGGGAATTTGAATGGGGGGTCATCAGGCTTTTAAGCAAGCATCTTTAACCATTGGACAATCTCTCCAGCTCCACCTTCATTTATTATTTTTATTTTTAGTTACTTCTGTTCACCTTTTTTTTTTTTTTTTTTTTTTGAAGCAGGGCTCCTCACTGGCCTGGAGCTTACCAGGTAAGCTAGGCCAGCTGGCCAGCCAGCCCTGAAGGTCTCCCCATTCCACCTCCCCAGTGCTGAGATGACAAGCACCTCTCCCGGCATTTTTACATGGGTGCTGGGGCTCAGACTCAGGTCCTCTTGCTTGCATGGCAAACATTTCACCGACTGAGCTATCTTCCCAGCCACCACCTTAGCCACCATTGCTTCTGTGGGGAGGCAGCATTCATATGATCATTCCCCTGTCCATACTGTGACATGGGGGGGGGGTCTCAGAGAATTCCCACGCGAGGTCTGGTTGCTCAGCGCCTGCCCTTGTGCAAAAGTCCTTAATAAAACACAAACTCAGGCCGGGGAGATGGCTCAGTAGTTAAAGGCACTTGTTCACAAAGCCTGTTTGCCTAGGTTTGAGTCCCCACTACACCCACAGAAAGCCAGATGCACACAGTGGCTCATGCGTCTGGAGTTCTGCAGTGGCAAGAGGACCTGTTGTGTCCAATACACACACTTTCTCTCTCTCTTTCATAAATATACCAGAAATTCATCCAGTTGAGTGGTCTCTCACTTTGTGGAGACTTTGCTGTGGTTCCCGCTGAGTCCTGCCACGAGCCGAGGCCCCTCTAGGAGCAGGTCCTGCTACAGCAGCTGCTCCGATGATGCCAGGGCTGGCCCTTCCACACATGTGGTTCATCCATAATGGCGTGCTTAGGGTCCAGGAAAGTCTTTGAACTCTAAACCCTAGGCTCATTTCTGATTTTAATCAAAGAATTGAATTTAAAAGACTGAGAAAGATAATTATTAAATTACTATATTTATTGAGGGAAGTACAGAGCTAAGGAAAGACATCCACGTGGCTAGAGATCCCACGTGGAGGGCTTGGAAAAACCATGGAAAGAAAAGAGAAAAAAGAAAATTCAAGGAGCTCCTGCCATGTGGGCAGTTGAAGGGGATAAAGAGCCCAGTGGAGAGTAAGGGCTGGGGGCTCTCCCCTCGGCTCAGCCAGGCCAGACCTAGGCTGGCAGCTCAGCTGAGGGAAAAAACTCACCCACAGCTAGAAGTTCCCAAGTGGGCAGAAAGCAAAGGTATTTATGACCTCATAGCGGTGGGCTGTCTTCCAGCGCAGGTGACCCAGAGGGATCGCTGGTTGGTTACGGCTGGGGGCTGTCTCGGGAAGAGGCTAGCCCTGACACCAAGTTCCAGGGACTGAACTTGACCAACCACAATGTTTAAATCCTATGTAAGCCCTTCCTCCCAGGAGGGGTCCTGACTCTGGAAAAACAGGTCTAGAGAACTAGGCAAGAGATAAGAAGTCAGATCATCTTTGATTTCTAGCAAGTGCAGACTCTCCTGCCTTTTTGACTTTCAGGGGTCCAGTCACCCTAACTGCACCCCCTCCCAGGACTACATTGCTGCCACCCGGATGTGGGCTAGTCGCATCCTCCTTCCTGTGAGCTCGCCGGTTGGCCGGCCAGTCTGCCTCAGACCTGGAGGTTCCCCCTCCCTCAGCAGCGAAGTACAGGGCAATTGCCCTTCTGGCCTGGGTGGCCATGGAGCCTGTTACAAGTCACTGGTTAGGCCAGCACAGAGACCCTCCCCCCATAAGCTAGAAGGTCGGGTGGGGTAGGAGCCCCATCACCTCCAGGACTCAGCTTTCCTGAACCCGTTGTGCAGCCTGGGGGGGAGGGGCAGCCTCCCTTTCCTCCTCCCCCACCAACCCCAAGCCTACCCGCCTCCAGTGCCCAGCACAGCACCAGGCCTGGATGGCGCTGCCATGGGAGTGGGGCACTGCACATCACTCCCGTGTGCTCTGGATGCTGGGCTCCACTCTGAGGCATGCCAAGAGAGACTCCAGAGGCACAGGTCCTCCCTCCTCTGTGCTCCCAGAGACGAGCAGGGGTGGCTCAGGCCCGAGCTCCCCGCTCCTCCTCCTGCGCTGGGCCCGGCCTGCCCCCGGCACCGCGGGTCGTGCCCCAGCAGCACCAGCCTGTGCACGTGCTGGGGTGCCAGGTCCGGAAGGAGGCCTGCGTCTCTTCTTCCCCTCGGCGTGCGTGTGTGTGTGTCATGTGCACACATACACCCTTCCACAGAGGAAATGATTCACACCCAAGCACGGAGGTTAGGGTCAGAGCAGGCAGAGCGGATGAAAAGAACCAAGGGGAGGAAAGAGGGTGGGTGAGGTTGGGAGCAGGAGGGCGGGCGGGGGGCCCGGGGAGCCAACCGCCTCCCACGCGTGGAGCTCGCTCAAGCCCCAGGGGAAGATGTGGACTCAAATCTCTGAAGTTCAATCTGCTTCTTTTTTTTCTTTTCACAAGTTTTATTAACATTTTCCATGATTATAAAAAATATCCCATGGTAATACCCTCCTTCCCCACCCCCGCACTTTTCCCTTTGAAATTCCATTCTCCATCCTATTACCCCCCCATCTCAATCATTGTACTAATATATATACAATGCCAACCTGTTAAGTACCCTCCTCCCTTCCTTTCTCTTCCCTTTATATCTCCTTTTTAACTGACTGGCCTCTGCTACTAAGTATTTTCCTTCTCACACAGAAGCCCAATCATCTGTAGCTAGGATCCACATATGAGGGAGAACATGTGGCGCTTGGCTTTCTGGGCTTCTTTCTTTTTAAAAATATATTTTATTTATTTATTTAAGAGCGAGAAAGAAGGGGAGAGAGTATGGGCACGCCAGAGCCTCCAGCCACTGCAAACGAACTCCAGATGCATGCGTCCCCTTTTGCATCTGGCTTATGTGGGTCCTGGAGAGTTGAACCAGTATCCTTTGGCTTTACAGGCAAATGCCTTAACCACTAAACTATCTCTCCAGCCTCAATCTGTTTCTTTTCTTTTCTTTCTTCCTCTTTTTTTTTTTTTTTTGACCTAGGGTCTTACTGTAGCCCAGAGTGACCTGTGACCTGGAATTCACTATGTAGTCTCGGGTGGCCTTGAACTCATGGTGATCCTCCTATCTCTGCCTCCCTAGTGCTGGCATTAAAGGTGTGCGCCACTACACCCAGCCTCCAATCTGTTTCTTGATGTCTGGAGATGCTATGAGGGTGAAGGAAAGGATGTATGTGGCATGTGTGTGCACATGTATGAAGTATGCAGGTCTGTGTGTATGTGGGGAGGTTAAGTGTGTGCATGCGTGTAGCATGTGTATGAACATGGGTGTGAACATGCAGGGAGCTATGCAGGTGTGTGGGTGTGAGGTGTGGGGGGTTGTACACATGGGCAGGTGAACAGTCGTGTGTGTACATGTGGGGAGGCGAGTGTATGCGTGTAGGGAAGCATGCAGGTGTATGTGTGTTTGCACGTGGGTATGTGTGTGCATTGGGGAGGTAAGGGAGTTTGTGTATGCATGGGAAGAGTTATGAGGTGTATGTATGTAGGAAGGTATGTAAGTATGTTTGCATGTGGGAAGTATGAAGGTGTGTATGTGGAAAGGTGTGCAGCAGATTCATGTGCATGCATGCATGTAGCTCTCACGCCCATCTTACTGTCCTCTTGACCATCAGGCAGAATATCCGTGAGCCTCTCCACTCTTCAGGCTGCACATGGAAGGATGCACATGCTTGATCGGACACATACACACACACACACACACACACACACACACACACACACGCACGCACACACACGCACACACATGCACACGGCAAGCCCTCCCATGGACTGCACCTAGGTCCGGCAGGAAATAGACTCTGGGAAGCTGTGGCCACACCTTTGGCGCAAGACCATGTTTCTGTTGCAATTCATTCAAGGCAACAGAAGGTGGTTGGGGGGCGGGGGCAGTTGTTTGGGAGAGCAAGTGTTTCCTAATGTGTAGGGCAGTTGAGGGACTGTCTGGGCAGCTCTCGTCTCAGGCTCTACAAGGCCTGGGAGGTCAGGAGCTGCCACACTGAAGCCTGGGCGGGCCCTCTTCTGTCTGAGCTCTGGGCAGTGGGAAGGCTGACCTCTGGAATGGCCCTGGGCCCTGCCCCTGGAGTCCTAGCCAAGATCAGAGCTGAGAAGTTTCCACCCCAGGAAGGGTTGGCCAGCACCCGTCCAGCTGCCCTCCTGGCTGGCCCTGGGTGGGGGTGCTAGGAAACCTGTTAACTGTTAACAGGCCCAGAACTGGGCATATTGTAGTAATCCCAGTTCTCAGGAGGCTGAAGCAGGAGGATTGCTGTGAGTTCAGTCCAGTTTGAGCTACAGAGACCTTATCTCAACAAACCAAAACCTTATAAGTTCCAGCCGACCTTGGGTCCCTAGGATGCCTTGATGTGAAGGAAGACACCTGAATGAGGACACAAACAGGAATGGGAGCAGGGCAGGGCAGCCACACAGGCCCCGTGTGCAGATGCTCAGATGGTCAGTGGCCAGCTGCTCCTGTGAGGGACGTGGGCGATCCCACAGAGGCTTGCTGACTAGGGCTGGGGCAAACGGTTTATTACCTGTGCCACGAGGCAGAACAAGGCGTACAAGATTTGGCTGTTGGGAGGGTGGGACATCACACTTCAGGGCTGTAGGACCGATGGCCTAGACGGTCAGAAATGGTCTGTCCTTGCCTGGAGTCCTTGCTGGACAAGTGCGAGGGCCTGAGACCAATCAAATTTGATCTCCAGCGCCCATGTCAACTGCTGGGTTTGGCTACATGTATATAACCCCCGTCCTGTGGGGGTTGGAGAGCAGAGAATTGCTGGAGCTTCTGATGGGAAAAAAGAACCAAAACAGTGAGGACAGCAGCTCTATGTTGAGTGAGAGACTGTCTCAAGCAAACGGGCTGATGAGCGGCTAGGCCCACCCTACTCCACTGTGCCTTGATTTTAACTTAGCGACATTTGCAAAGACCCTGTTTCCAAATAAGGCCACATTTATAGGTACTGGAGGTTGTGCTCTGACCACACCTTTTTGAGGGACACAGTACACCCCTCTTTAGAAGGGTTTCTTCAGGGCTCAGAGAGCCCCAAGAAGAACCCACATGGCCACAAGCCTTGAGCTGGTGTCCAGGAGGTCACTCTGGAAGGGAGCTAGGTGGGGTTGCTTCAAGAACAGGAGGCGTAGCATAAACCAGGAGCTTGAGTCACTGTGGCCATGTGATTGCAGGGTTGTCAGACAGAAAGGGAGCCTTTATTTATTTGTTTATTTATTTAGTTATTTCGAGGTAGGGTCTCTCTCTAGGCCAGGCTGACCTGGAGTTCACTATGTAGTCTTGGGGTGGCCTCGAACTCATGGCCATTCTCCTCCCTCTGCCTCTCAAGCAGTGTTGGGATTAAAGGCGTGTGGCCACTGGTGGGAGCCTTTATTTTTGAGTTCCAAATACCAAAGTAGATCCAGAGACTTGGAAGGTACTAGAAAGTGTTTTTCTCGCCGTTTTCACTTAGTAACAAGGCACTAGGCGTTTCACAAAGAAGTGTGTTGCCCGTGTGTGTTGGCTACTTGCTCATGGCTGCAACAGAATACTTGACAAAAGCAACTTAAGGAAGGAAGTGTTTGTTTTGGCTCACGGTTCCAGAGTACAGTCCATCATGGCGAGGAAGGCGAGGGTCAGGATCGTGAGGTCACACCGAGTCCCAGTCAGGAAGCCCAGCTGGATGCTGGCACTCCGCCTGCTCGATCTTTCTTCCGTACGCAGCCCCAGACCTCACCTCGACGGATCTGGTCTGGAGGCTTCCTCCCAGATGTACCCAGAGATCTGTTTCCTAGGTAGTTCTAGTGACAATGACCATCAAGTGACAATGGAGATTAACCAAGCAGGGACCACGTGGACGTTGTCCAGGGCTGCCAGGGAGGAACCGCTGAGGCCCTCACCAACACCAGGAGTGTGTCGTTTCACAAGAGCTGGAACTCCAAAGTGCATCCTGGCGTTTGAGGACATGTGTGCAGCGGTGACCCCACGACCAGGTCCTTCTCACTGGACCTTGTCTTTAGGGTCGTGGCTCCAGTCTGCTGCCCTTCCCCCCCCCACACCCTTTCTTTGCAGCTGCCTGGGTGACAGGAAGCTTGCGGCTCCTGGTTCCCATGGAAACAGAGCCCCACTGGGACTTGGAAATTAAGCCCCTAACAGGTTCTGGGAAAGTGTGAACAGATGGTTGAATGTGCGTGAGAGCGCGGGCCCGTGTGTGGCATGTCATGTGTGTGCTCCTCCTTGAAAACATCACTTACTTGTGTGCCCATGGGACTGTTTGGGGATATTCGAGGACAACTCCAAGGTATCTGTGAGGTGAGGTCTTCTTGCAACTGCCAATGAACTGGCAGAATGCAAATGACCTTTAGAATGGTTGGCCCGAGAATCACAGGTCACTGAGGTCACGGGGATCACGGATGCATGCACCACTTTGCTTCTCTCTCTCTCTCTTTTTCTTTTTTGGAGGTAGGGTCTTGCTCTAGCCCAGGCTGAACTGGGATTCACTATGTAGTCTCAGGGTGGCCTCAAACTCACAGCGGTCCTCCTACCTCTGCCTCCCGAGTGCTGGGATCAAAGGCGTGCGCCACCACGCCCAGTTTATCATGCCCCACTTTGCATCAGTTTCACATGGGTGCTGGGGAACTGAATCTAGGCTGGCAGGCTTTGCAAGCCAGCGCCTTTAACTGTTGAGCCATCTCTCCAGCCCTCAACGTATGTCTTATTTTCACTTAATTTCAATGTATGTCTTATTTTATAGCTTTTTTTTTTTTTTTTTTTTTTTTTTTTTTTTGGTGCCAGGTTCTATTCTTCTATTCTCAGCATTTTACAGATATAAATACATTGTCATTTCAGCATCATTCCATGAAGGAAGTAGTACCTGTCGTCATTTTATAGATGCCACGTGGAAGCATGAGGAGTCACGGGGTCTCTCTGTTCTCTCCCTCACTCTACTGCTGTTGCTTCTGCTCTGATGTGAGATGAAGGCACCCAGGAAGGTTCTAGCAACCCCATCCATCTGGTCTGACTCAGCTCCTAAGAATGGGTTTTCCCCAATTCTTCTGCTGGCCCTGGGGCCCCCTCGCGGTTGGGGGTCTCGTCAGCTCCTGCTTCCTCCAGGTCTGTGCGGACACAGGACTGGCACGCTGCTCGGGAGGCACAGCTTCCTGTAGCTGTCAGGGAGAGGTAACGGGAGCAGGTCACTCCTCCTCCCAGGAGCCTTGGAGACAAAGCTGAGGGGTCCATTGGGTCCTCCTGCCGCTTCCTTGCCTGTCATCATAAGTGACAAGCTGTCACAGGGCTTTCACACAGGTGACAAAAGACTGCTGTCTGCGATTCATATGCTTGGTGAGGGACATTAATTCCAGCCCTGGGCGTTGCCTAGCTACTCAACCCCAGGCTGGTATTTACCTGCTAACAGTGTCTCACAGAGACCAGAGCAGTGGGCACATGGAGAGTGATGAGCAAAGATGGTGGTAGCCACCAGCTACCAGCTCCTTGGCTCCATGCCAGGGTCTTATGTAGCTTACACCAGACCAGGAGCAAGATAGATTGTTGTGGTTTTAATTTCTTTTGAGACGGGGTCTCATGTATCCCAGCCCTCTTGCTATGTGCGAAATTTGACCTTGAACTTCTTTTAGTTTAATTTTTGTTTATTATTTTTATTTATTTATTTGAGGATGACAGACAGAGAGAGAAAGAGGCAGATAGAGAGAGAGGTAGAATGGGCACGCCAGGGCCTCCAGCCACTGCAGACGAACTCCAGATGCGTGCGCCCCCTTGTGCATCTGGCTAACGTGGGTCCTGAGGAATTGAGCCTCGAACTGGGGTCCTTAGGCTTCACAGGCAAGTGCTTAACCACTAAGCCATCTCTCCAGCCCTTGACCTTGAACTTCTGATCCTCTTGCCTCTATCTGCGCCCCCCCCCCCGGACTAGGAGTGCAGGTATATGCCACCATGCCTGGTTTATATGGCATTGAGGATGTAACCCAGAGCTACGAGCATGCTAAGCGAGTGCTCTACCAACCGAGCTACAGCACCAGGTCTCTAGATTTATCTATTTATTTATCTTTTTTTTTTAAAATTTTTATTTATTTATTTATTTATTTGAGAGCGACAGACACAGAGAGAAAGACAGATAGAGGGAGAGAGAGAGAATGGGCGCGCCAGGGCTTCCAGCCTCTGCAAATGAACTCCAGACGCGTGCACCCCCTTGTACATCTGGCTAACGTGGGACCTGGGGAACCGAGCCTCGAACCAGGGTCCTTAGGCTTCACAGGCAAGCGCTTAACTGCTAAGCCATCTCTCCAGCCCTATTTATTTATCTTTATTGACAACGTCCATGATTGTAAACAATATCCCATGGTAATTTCCTCCCTCCTCCCACTTTCCCTTTTGAAACTCCATTCTCCATCATATCCCCTCCCCCTCTGAAGCAGTCTCTTTTATTTTGATGTCATGATCTTTTCCTCCTCTTATGGTGGTCTTGTGTAGCTAGTGTCAGGCACTATGAGGTCATGGATATCCAGGCCATTTTATGTCTGGAGGGAGCACACTGTAAGGAGTCCTACCCTTCCTTTGGCTCTTACATTTTTCCTAGATTTTTAAAAAATATTATTTATTTATTTGCAAGGAAAAAGAGAGTGAGAGAGAAAGGGTATACCAGGGCTTTCAGCCACTCCAAACAAATTCCAGACACATGCACCACTTTGTGCATCTGGCTTTATGTGGAGGAACTGAACAGAGAGAGAGAGAGGCAGATAGGTCCTTAGGCTCTATAGGCAAGTTCCTTAACTGCTGAGCCATCTCTCCAGCCCTCTAGATAGTTTTGGCTGAGATGTTTATTTATTTTCTTCAAAAATTAATTTTATTTATTTATTTATTTGCAAGGAGAGAGAGAGAATGGGCACGCCAGGGCCTTCAACCACTGCAAATGAGCTCCAGATGCATGTGCTACCTTGTGCATGTGGCTTACGGGGGTCCTGGAGAATTGAACCTGGGTCCTTTGGCTTTGCAGGCAAAATGTCTTAACCGTTGAGCCATATCTCCAGCCCTATTTATTTATTTATTTTCGAGTCAGGGTCTCACTCTAGCCCAGGCTGACCTAGGACTCACTCTATTTCTCAGGCTGGCCTTGAACTCACAGTGATCCTTCTACCTCAGCCTCCCAAGTACTGGGACTAAAGGCATGTGCCACCACACCAGGCAAGATGATAACTTAGATCTAGTCTCTTAGCTCACTGTGGCTGTTCCGTAAGTCCCAGAGTGAATGACAGAACAGGGAGCTGATGGCTTTATTAGCTCTGCTTGTCACCATCCCATGGCCCATCCCATGGTCTCCCTTTGGGGTGTTTGACCTCGGAAAGAGGGACTCTAACTCTTTATCCGTGTCAGGATGAGCGTCCACGTGGCATCAGGGGAGCAGCTGGGGATTGCCAGCACCCTGTTGTTGGCGGGCTGGCAGCCAGATTCCCTGGCACGGGCGTGTGGGTGATTGCCAGCCACATGGGTTTAGAGTGCCGTGCGCACGTCTCTGCCCCCAACCGCCGCACTGGGGATGCTGTTGCTTCTTGCTTTATCCTGTGTTGGCTGCCGTGATGTGGTATCCAGCTGTGTTACACAGCTGTGTACGAAGACCCCAAGAGAGGACCCAGGCCTGTGTCTGTGCTGGCAGAACCTTGGCCCACGCCCCACCTTCTGTGCCGGCGGCTGGAGTCGGGCCGTGCAGGCTCCATCTGGACTCAGGCTCCCCGGGGTGGCAGTGGTGGTCCCAGGCCAGACCAAACCACCAGGCTCTGTGGTCTCTGCAACCAGTGTCGACGTGGCCCTGTCTGGGAACGTCCCCACCCCATTCCCGAAGGTGAGGACTGTCTTGTTGTTGAACAGCTTCTTACAGAGAGCTGACTCAGTGTTTAACCAAGGATGACCTTGAACTTCTGATCTCCTGCCCCTACCTACCTCCAGAGAGCTGGGATTACAGGCATGTGACACCATGCCTGGCCCTTTATTTATTTTGCTACGTGGCCCAGGCAGGCCTAGAACTCCTGGCCCTCCCCCCTTGTTGGGAACACAAGCGTTGCCCACACCCGGGCTCTTTGGGCTGTTTAAAGGGCTTTCCGTCAGCTGGGCTCCCTGCACGTTGTGACATTCCAGCCTGGGGACCGGGGGTGGGGGGGGGACGAGGAAGGACATTCCTCCATCTGACGGCTCCTGGGACGCTTGCTAGCGGAAGTGATGTCTGAGACCCGAGGAGGGAGAAGAGTCAGGAAAAAAGGCAGGAAGGACTTCAGGGCCAGGCGAGGACCAGGAGAGACAGGAGAGACGGCTCAGTGGGACACTCTGAGCGGCTGGAGGCGTGGGGGAGGCAGAGGGGCTCGCAGATTGGACGATGGCTCACTCTGAATCTACCAAGTATGGGAAGCCAGGAAGGCTGTGACAAGGGAAGTGACAGGTCACACCTCCCCTTTCGAAAGGTCGACCCACCGTCGGCTTGGAAGCCTGGATGGAACCTAGTCAGAGCGCAAGCGGGCGGGCGTGTCGGGGCGGCCGTGGGTGGACGGAGGACCGTGCTTGCCACTGACTTGCACGAGTGGCCGATCGTGTCTAACGTGGTGTCGTATTCAGGGCTTACGACTCGGAAGTGGGAAGGTGGCAGTCGGCCTCCAGAGGCTATGGCCCATCTTGTTCATGTCCCTCCTGGTCTGCTGCCGTATCAGGTCACCCCTTCAGCTAGCTGCCTACTTGCGCAAGCCCCCATAAGCCCATCTCCTCTTCAGGTCCTCAACAATAAGGAAGTGGCCAGAGGAGCCCACTCCCCATGGATTCTGGAGGTGTCCCTATGGACCCCAAAGCCTCGGCTCTGGCGCCGTGTCATTTGTGTGGCTCCTCTGCATCAGAGGGCCTGGCAGAGGGAGCAAGTCCCTGGCAAGGGCCCTTCCCTGCAGTCACCAGGCTGTGACTCATGCTGAGGGAAAGGGGCAGAGCAGGAGGCCAGCATGTTAATGGCAAACCCATTAGTCCCCCCAGGTCACTCTGCATTGGGGACAAATGGCTCATTTAGGTTGATCTGGCCACCTGGTGGCTTCCAGCCAGGGACAGTAGACCTAAGTGACTCGCCTACTCACCGAGCTTCCCACCTCCCTCCCCAGCAGCATCTTGCTTCCCAGGGGAGCCACGGGGCCAGGACTGAGGTTGCATGTCAGCTAGAAGTGACCCAGTGGCCAGCATCTCCCACAGAGTCACCACACCGCCTAGGGTGTGACTCGTGAACAGGGGAAGGTGGAGGACTCCGGTCACTTGGGTCCACCTAGCTATCCATGTCTCTCCTGCAATAGATGAAGCCTGGGAGGCCTTCAGAGAAGAAGAAGTTAGCAAGAGGCCAGGACTGGGGGACCTACTGGCTCCCAGGGCTGCTCAACTCTCTGTGGCTTCCCCCAAGGTCATTGGAGCCTGGCCCAAGGCCAGCCTGAGACAGCCAGCTTCTCTCTCCCTCAGACCTGCATCTGCCTTATGAGGAAAGCCCCGCGATGCGTGAGGTCCTGGGATTGCTGGCCACCGGCAGGACTTGCTATGCCCACCTCCTGTTTCCAGGAGGCTTCCGGCTGTGTGAGCTCAGGTACTGGGGTTCAGGCCACGTCTTCCTGGCTGGCAGCTGATGGGAGAGCAGGGCCCCTGGCCGCTCGGCTCTTTCCCTGAGTGGTGCCCAGGGAGGTCGTCCGTCCTGGCAGGGGTGCAGAGGGTTCCTGTTCCCGCAGGTCAGTCTCCACTGTGCACACGATGTCCCAACCAAGGGACCAAAGCCCCAGAGTCCAGGCCCCCCGAATGAGCTGCCAGTGATTCAGGACACCCACCTCCTTCCTACCTGCTGCTCTGAGATGCCAGTTCCATTCAGCCTGATCTCTCTCTTCTCACTGCCCCCCTATCGTGCTTTCTCCTCCCCTCTAATGCTGTCTTTTCCCCTGTCTTTAGCTCATATCTTCTATTATCTATGTATCTACCTATCAATTTATCTATTCAGCGCTGGGGACAGAACCCAGGGCCTCATGTGTGCTCAGCGAGCGCTAAGCTACCAAGCCTCGCCCACAGCCTTTTATTGTTTTTGTTTTTGAAAACGAGGTCTCATATAGCCTGGCCTGACCTCAAACTCACTTTGTAACCAAGGCTGTCCATGAATTTATAATCCACCTGCTTCTACCTTCCAAGTGTTGGGATTACAGGTGTGTTACCCAGCCTTCCTTCCCTGCCCCCCCCCCGAACCCCCGCTTGAGGTAGTAGGGTCTTGCTTTAGCCTAGGTTGACTTGGAATTCACTATGTAGTCTCAGGCTGGCCTTAAACTCACAGTGATCCTCCTCCTGTCCCTCCTGAGTGCTGGGATTAAAAGCGTGCACCACCACGCCTGGCTTTCCATCTCTTTTACACAGCTCAAACTGTCCAAAGACAGAATGAGTGGCATTGGTGGGTACTGAGCTCTCTGTCACGGGGAGAGTTCAAGAGTAGAGTGACTAGGCGTTTAGGGACAAGAGAGGGAGGTGGGGGCCAGCAAAGCTGCGGGGGCAGACAAGCCTTGCAAACCCTCTGTGAGGTGCAGGAGAGGGAGGAATAATTTCTGCTCCCTGTCCTTCCCAGGTTGTCTGGCCCCTGCTGTCCACCAGCCAGGGGCATAGTTAGGACCCTGGCCACAGGCCCAAGCAGGGGTTTGCTTCCTACAGATGATGTCTCCGGGGCCACTGTGGTGACTTTAAAAATAAGTACTTTCTTCTTGCTGTGATCAGTGTTGATGTGAAAGGAACTAGGGCATGCTGGTGACTCAGCCCGAGTCCCCACACTGCAGCAGTGGCAAGCTGCCTCCGACCCTGCAGGGCAGGGTGACTGTTTGAGTCCAGCACACTGTGGGCCTCTGGGAACAGCCTGGCCTTCCCTAGTGGGCATGCTGTCCAGCCAAGTGTCTTTGGCAGCACAGGGTGAGGTATCTGCAGGCAGGTTGGCACAGGCAGAGGGACAAGCTGGGTGTCTGGGTCAGGACCAGGCTGGTCACTCCTGCTTGATCCCTTGTGTGCCTTGGCAGAGCCCGGGGGTGGGGAGGGTCAAGGCTGCCCATCCATCCGGCCGTCCTCTCTATCTCTTCACCTCCAGCCTGGGTGGGGTCTGGGACTGGCCCATTCTGAAGTCATGCCATGGGGCAAAGGGAACTGTGCAGGAATGCAGGGCTACTAGACTTTGCAGAGGGAACGAACAGGGAGGACTCAGGGGACATAGAGCTAGGATCGGCAGGCCTCTCTGCCTACCGGGCGGGTTATAACTCACTCAAGCTGGCGCCGGTACCAGGATTCACCATCTGTGATCATTCAAGGAAGGGTTCTGATGGCAGCGAATCTCTTGGAGGGTTGCACTTTCCACCCAGCCCTTCATTCTTTGGGGGGGACAGGCCTATCCCTCCCTGCTTTTGTCCCCATGGTCACATCAACTTTCATATCTTTGTAACGTGCAAACTTTTCAAGTGAGCCAAGCGTGGCCTTGCACTCCTGAAATCCCACCACTCAGGAGGCAGAGCAGGAAGATGGAGAGCTCAAGGCAGACGTGGGCTTCCCTGTCTCAGAAAATCAACCCACCACGAAACTTCCCCAAATTTGAAGTTGAAACTGAAAAACAGGGGAGGGCCAGGCAGCTTGGCAGCCCCTGGTCCTATTTTCAGCGCTGGGAACACAGGATCCATAACCGAACGTGCTCTGAGCTACTGGGCCCACTGGGGTGGTGGTGGTTGAGGGGGACTCGGTGCGGAGAACAGAGCGTGGTCAGGGCCCCAAGGCCGGGAGCGTCCTCGATGACTCAAATACCTAAATGTAAAAGAGGAACGAATACTTTGTTTTAAAAAGTCTCTGCTTGGGAGATAAGCGCCGGATTGTGGTCGGGTTCCTTGTAAACGTTCCGCAAGAGGCAGCTGGCTGGTGACTGGGAGGCCGGGAATGGATTAGTCATGCGCCCCTGTGAATGCGAAGCCTGGGCAGATGGTGGGACAGGCTTTGTGGTCTGCGCACTGGGTGATGTCAGCTGTCCCCACCAGCAGGCTACATGGGCAGATTCAGAGTCGACTGGCCTACGGGAGACTCAGTGGTCCAAGCTTGGTGGCTCGCTGCTCCAAGGGTGGATGACAGAAAGGGACACGGGGGGTGGGGGTGGGGGTGGCCCAGGCATAGGCAACGACCCGCCGGTGATTCTGCATGCATTAACATGGGGCTGCTGGGCACGGAGGCTGGCAAGAGTGCAGAGTGTTGAATGTCCCTGAACCCCTTTGGTAGGGGTCTCCATCAGAGGTCCCCTTGATCCTGCTGTCCAGCGAAGGACACTGCCTTTGTCATTCCATAGGACTAAATAGGAGCGAGGGGGTGAGTCCCTGTTGCACGCTGGGAGGTAAGGAAGCAACCGTGTCCACAGCCCTCATGGTGCTGTGAGTTTGACAGCAGAATGGCCGATGGCTAGACAGCGCAGGAGGAGGCTGTCCAGGCTGGCGGAGCCACAGGTGCCGGCGTCCTGGGCAGTGTGAAGGACAGGAAGGTAGGCATGGGCTGAGTGACTGGACGAGGCGAGGGAAGCTGGCAGAGCTGGGTAAGAAGTTCGCATGGTGTGAGTGAGGCCCTCCAAGGAGGCAGCATTTGAGCCCAGCTTAAAGCCTGGCTGTGAGGAGGGAAGGACAAGGTAGGAGGTCAATTAGGAGCCGGTGGGGAGCACAGGAGAGAGAGAGCAGCCAGTAGAGCAAAGGCTGATACCCGAACCATGAAAAGTCTGGTGAGCAGGCTGTTCAACCCAGGTGCCATCAAAACTGAAATTGCATATAATGTAAAATTAGATATAACGGCCAGGCGTGATGGGGCATGCTGTTAATCCCAGCACTCAGGAGGCTGAGGTAAGCGGATTGCCGTGAGTTTGAGGCCAGCCTGGGGCTACAGAGTGAGTTTCTGGTCAACTTGGGCAAAACCACAGTTAGAGGGCTGGAGGAATGGCTTAGTGGTTAAGGCATTTGCCTACAAAGCCAAAGAACTGAGTTCAATTCCCCAGGACCCATGTTAGCCAGATGCATAAGGGGGCGCATGCAGCTGGAGTTCGTTAGCAGTGGCTGGAGGCCCTGGCATGCCCATTTTCTCTCTCTTTCTGCCTTCCTCTTTCTTTATCAAATAAATAAAAATAAAAAATAAAAAAACAGATATATAGCTATATGTAAATTATATGAACTTACCGAATTAAAATGTAGTTATACATGAATTATTGTTTGAAATTAATTTCATAAAAGTACCATGTTGCCGGGTGTGGGGGCGCATGCTTTTAATCCCAGCATTGGGGAGGCAGAGGTAGGAGGATCGCTGTGAGTTTGAGGCCACCCTGAGATACATAGTGAATTCCAGGTCAGCCTGGGTTACAGTGAAACCCTACCACGGGGGTGGAGGGAGGTGGGGGGGGGGACACAAGAAGTACCATGTGATCTAGCAATTACACTTCTGAAACATCTCAAGAAACCAAAAGCAGGGACCCAAGCAAGGGGGCCATGTGCATTGCAGCAATATTAACAACAGCCACAGGAGAGAAGGAACTCAGACATCCACTGAGTGATAACTGGATACATAAGCTGTGGTGTGTCCATAAAATGGAAGTTTCCAGCCTTGAAGAAGATGGAGAATGCTGTGTGTAGTGTCACATGCCTGCCTGGTAATTCCAGCACTTAGGAGCTGGAAGTAGGAAGATCAGGAGTTCAAAGTCATCCTTGGTTACATACTGAGCTTGAAGCCAGACTGCGCTATGACAAAAAAAGCATGGGCGGGGTGGGGGGGGGGAGAAATTCAAAGCTGGACATGCTGGTGCACACCTATAACCCAGCATCTGGGAGGCCGAGGCAGGAGGATGCCTGTGAGTTTGAGACCAGCCAGGGCTACATAATAAAGCTTTGTCTCAAAACAAAACAAATAAAAAAACCAACAAGCAGGAAATTCTGACTCTTGCTACCATGTGGATGAACCTTGAACAGTGAGCCTCAAGGATATTAGATAAATTTGCGGATAATAAATTTGCAGGCAGGCAGAGGAGGATGGGAAGTGGCTGCGGAATGGGTACAGAATTCTACTTTGAGAGGAGGACAAACATCTAGAGATAACTGGTGGCAACGGCTGTAGCATTGTGTGTGGTTAAGAGGGAAATACTTTTTTGCTGTTGTACGTACTTCAGCACGTTAAAAATGTATTTAAGAGGGCTGGAGAGATGGCTTAGTGGTGAAGCGCTTGCCTGTGAAGCCTAAGGACCCCGGTTCGAGGCTTGGTTCCCCAGGTCCCACGTTAGCCAGATGCACAAGGGGGCGCACGTGTCTGGAGTTCGTTTGCAGAGGCTGGAAGCCCTGGCACACCCATTCTCTCTCTCTCCCTCTCTCTCTGCCTTTCTCTCTGTGTCTGTCGCTCTCAAATAAATAAATAACAAATTAAAAAAATGTATTTAAGAGCTGGAGAGATGGTTCAGAGGTTAAGACACTTGCTTGCAGAGCCTAAAGACCCAGGTTCGATTCCCTTGTACCCACGCAAAGCCAGATGCACAAAGAGGCACATGCATCTGGAGTTCATTTGCAGCATCTGGAGGCCCTGGTGTGCTCATTCTCTCTGTCTCCTCTCTCTCTCTCTGTTTGCAAAGTTTTATAAAATAATTATGTTTAAAACACACCTAAGAATGCACAAAACTTAGCAGTTACTGTTTCTGCTCTTTTATAACCTAGTTGTGCTGGGATGGAACCAAGGACCTCCTGCTCTATCTCTGAGCCCCGCCCAGCCCTGTTGTTCGAGCCCTCAGACCTGTACCTGTGCCGGAAGTGCGGTGTGCATGGCATCAGGATGGGTACTCGATCTGGTCCTCAGATATTCTAGAAGTAGACACTCGCTAGTGGTCTGGAGACGAGACAAGGGAGAAAGAGAAAGAGGGGGAGAGAGAGAGAGAGAGAGAGAGAGAGAGGATGCAAGAATGATTTCTTGAGCATCTAGTCAAGTCAAACAGTGACGCCATTTCCCAAGAGTGGGCAGAGGGATCCTGGGGAGGCTGTGGAAGGCCTGGTAGTGGACAGAACCAGAGCTCTGGGGCTCGATGAGGCCCAAAAAGAGGTGAGCTATTTGTGGCCTGCCCTTGAGAAGCCTCAAGTCCCAGCCCTGATGGCAGGCAGCGTCCTGTCCCACGGTGCGGTGGTGCCGGGCAGAGGGCCATGGCCTCCTTTGTTCCAGCCCCACTGCGGAGTCGCTTCCCATGGAGGCTGGGCCCGGGTGCCAGGGTCAGGGACTGTGACGAGGGAGCCGAGCGGCTGCTTCCCCCAGTTCTGAGAGGCGGTCCCATGCCTCATGCAGTCCATTCCTCAGGGGGACTGGGGGCTTTTCCCCAGACCTCCTCTTCCCCATTTCCAGAAAGGCCTGACCAGGCTTCTCCTTGCGTCCTTCCTACTGACTCTGGACGTCTGGACACTTGCTCTCTGAGGTCCGCCCCCAAGACGGCAAGCCGTCTGTCTACCTCTGCCAGGTGACTTCTTAGGTATCTTGTGATAGGATGCTGTGGCCTCAGGGATGGCCCAAGTGGGAACAAGGCTGCACCAGCGTCTCCTGGCTGTAGTAACTACTACAGACTGCTCTGTCTCAGGGATGCCAGCCACCTGTAGGCCATCACCTAGCAATCAGGGTGTCCTCAGGGCCACACTCCCTCTGGAGACTTCCGGGAGGATCCTTCCTGCCTCCTCCAGCTCCCAGGTGATCCATTGCCCGTGGCTACGCTCCTCTAACCTCTGCTTCTCATTTCTCTTGTTTTTAAGTAAGCTTCATTCTTTTTTATTTATGTCTTTATCTTTGTAAGCAGAGAGAAAGAGAGGGGACGTGCCTTGGCCTCCTGCCTGGTGAACAAACCCCAGACACATGCACCCACTCTGTGCATCTGTGTCACCTGGCTTTCGGTGGGTTCCGGGGAATTGAACCTGGACCTTTAGGCTTTGCAAGCAATCGCCTTAACTGCAGAGCCGTCTTTGCACCCTCTACTTCCTCTCTGTCTCTGTGCCTTCTTGCCTCTTCTGAGGAGCCTGGTTGTTGGATTCAGGACCCATCCACCACCGCTACACCCTCACCTGAATGACATCTGCGGAGACCCTTGAGCTGTGGCAGGTCACATTCTGAGTGACCTTCCAGTGAGCATATCATTTTGGGGACTATGGTGCCCCTGGGAGCAAGTAGTCCCTAGCATCTAGCCTTTAGGTACATAGTCTCTTTTGGCCAGTTTTATCATGGATCCTACCCCTTCTCACAATCTTGGAAGGATGCTTGCTCTACAATGACTTAGAGCCTTACAGTTCTCTTTCGCTGGCCAAGTTTTTGATCAGCGCCCTGCCATGCAGAGAGGGCCCTTCACCACACTAGGGTCAACCCTTGTGAAAAGCCTGGAGCTTGGGCAGGGGTGGTGGGGGGGAAAGAAACAACATGGCCAAGCTATCAGAGGATAGCTGGGGGGAAAGGGGTGGGCAGCCATGGAAGGAGCCATGGTTTAAGCTGAGAAAGCGAGTGAAAGCCAAGTGGCACTTGGATTCTTCTGCAGTTTGGAAAAAGTAATTATGGTAAGAAGGGAGGTGCCCCGCTGTTTCTCATGTCCACCGAGGGCAGAAAGAATGATGTACAATTAGAGAAGTTGGTTAGACACAATGGTGAACTTCCTGCTGGGAGTATGGCCAAGCCCGCCTTAGCTTACCTCAGAGGGTTTAAAGAATACAGGAGGTTCCCAGGCCTGGTAATGTGGACTGAATATTTGCAGTGATGCGGCTGGAGGTGCGGGTGGGTGGGGAGATGGGGTGCTTGAACTTTGGAGGCAGGTTCCACTGGCTGGCAAGGGGTACTTTCTAGCTATGGAAGTCAGTTCCCTCCTGCTATTGTCTTCTGAATTCCCAGCGGGGAAGCATTTTGGTGGCTGCACCCTGGCGGGGCTCCCCCCCCCCCTTGCTTAACGCCTCCATGCATGCAAACATGTCATGCGCAATGACCTGTCGCTCTGCTAATCTCCACCCTGGCCCTGGGGGAGAACAATCGCATGGGTGTGTCTATACTTACCAGGTGCTTTTTATAACAAGATGGAGAAAACACCCGCCAGCTCGGGCTGGAAGCCGTCCCACAGACCTGGCAGACCCAGCCGTTTCCCAGGCCTCTCTGCTGTGGGATGGGGCTTCTTAGAGGACTGTACCTTTAAACCTCCCAGTTCAGGATGGACAGGTGACCTGGTGGTGATGACTCCATTCCTGAAACCATGGCTCCCAGGTAGACTAGGCTGTGCAAGCATCTGAAATGGTTGTGGTTTTGCAGTTTTCATGCCCATAACCTCAACTGGGTTGCAAATAGTTTGAAAAAAAAATCCAAGGTCTGAGGGAAAGAGGGGGTGCTTGTGTGAAGAAGGAAGGACTCCGTTCCTTCCCACTCAAGAAGCGGCTCCTCTCCTGAAGCCCAGCCTGCCTCCTTCAGGTCCCTGCCATTTGGGGTCTCTAGTGGGGTGAGAGTGGCAGCTCTGAGGCCCACGCTAGCTCAGGCACTCACACGCCACTACTGGAGACCAGGGGCAGATTGCTCACCCGCTCCAGAGGCGGGGTTGTTATTCCCTGCCCTGCATCGCCACTCCCAGAGCCCTGACTGCACAGACGCCCTAAGGTAGTGACCAGGACAGTGAATAGCTGTGCTGGCTCGGTCAGGCAGAAACACTCCTGTCCCCTGTGGGGGTCCTGGAGACCCCTCCCGAGGACTAGCATGTTACTTCTGTGTCTAGCCCATGGTTCTGTCCTCAGTGGGTCGAGCGGTCTGTTTGGTGGATGGAGAAGTGTAGAAGATGGTTCACAGGGAAAGCACTGACAGTGGGTACCAGCCCCACAGGGAGGGGGGGGGGTCTCCGAGCATCCCTCCTCCTCTTCCCCGCTTCCTCTTTCTCCCTTCAGATGTTAGAAACTGCCTGCTCTCCTCTGCGGGGGAAGGCCGAGGCCCACTCCGCCCCAGGGGGAGCCGTGCAGTGGACGCGGGGGAGGTTGGAGCAGTTTTTGGCTCTGCTGCCGGGGCTGAGCATCGCTGCCCCACCGCTTCTCCTGGGCCAGGGCTTTTTTTTTCAGCTCAGCCCGAGGATGCCACAGCGATCCCGGGAGTGCGAGGCGGGTAAGATGCAGCGCACTCGCCGACACCCCCCCACCCCCAGCGGCCCGCCTGCACCCTAGCCCTGCGCCGCCACTTAACCCTTGCGGGGCCCTGAGCGCGCGGAGCCGGCGCTGGAGAACTTGAGCTGTGTAAATAAAGCCTCTCGGCCGCAGGAACCCCGCGCCCCGGGGAAGAGGAGGAATCTCGTCCCCCCTCGGAGCCCGCCCCGCGGCCCGGCCTCCACATCCGCCCACATCTGGCCGTGCTGGGGCGTCCGGGGGGGAGGGGCCGAGGCTGCGTCCGTCGCCAACAACCCCCCCAACCCGGGCGCAGGCCAGGCTGGGAAAAGTTGGGGGGGGGAGTGAGGGCTGCTCAGGTCGGGTGCCCGGGCCTCTGGCTGTCCCCGCCGAGGCCGGCTCGGGCTCCAGCGCTCCCCTCCCCACCCCAGGCCTTGACGGGCGGGCGGAGCAGCCAGTACGAGCCGGGGAGGCCGGGCCCCGGGTGCGGGAACCTGATCCGCCGGGGAGGCGGGGGCGGGGCGGGGGCCGGGGCGCGGGGAGGGGCCGGCGCCCGCCTTCCTCCCCCATTCATTCAGCCGCTCGTGGGGGGCCGAGGGGGCTCCGGCGACGAGCTCGGCACAGGCTGCAGCGCGGGCGGCGGCGCCCCAGCCAGCGCGCAGGGCCCGGGCTCGGCCCCGGGACGCTTCCTCGCCGTCACCGTCCGCGGGACTTCCCTGCCCACCGCCCGCCACCATGTCCGACCCCGCCGTCAATGCGCAGCTGGACGGGATCATTTCGGACTTCGAAGGTGGGTGCCGGGTCCAGCGGCCCAAGCGGGGGCGAGCTGGGCAGGACCCTCGGGCGCGGGAAGAGGGTCCGCGGAAGGGAGGGAGGCGGGACCCCTCCTTCATCCCCTCGACCCCGATCGCTCGCCCTCTGCTGGAGAGCACCGCTCGTCCCGGGGCCCCACGTCGCCTACGTGGAGCACCGGATGGGTCTGGGGGAACCCTGCGGTTGGGGGGGTGATCGTGCACCTCATGGACCCCCGGCTCTTGCACCGCCGCCGAGGGTTCCCTTCTTTCCATCGTTGTTTGTGTTTGCCGAGCGACAGTCGCCTCCCCCGAGGGCGCCGGGGACTTGTTCGGAACTCCTCGGGAGCGCGCGGGCCCCGTCGGTTCCCTCCCTCTGGTGCGCGCCCTCAGCTCCCGGGTGCCCGCGTGGGAGTGAGCGCCCTCCTTGCCTCGGATCCAGTGGTCGTTTGCGTCCGTTCTGGGGGACCGTCCTCCCCTCCCCCGCCCCAGGCCCCCGGGCTGCGCGGCGTGCGGGCTGGGGAGGGCCACTTCGCCGTGCAGCCCGTGAGCCGGGCGCACCAGAACCACGCAGCGGCGGGGTCCCGGGTGGGGCGTCCCATGGCCCTCATCACCCAGGCCTGGGACAGCCTCATCCACATCCGAGCGAAGGGCACAACCCTGCCGGACCGGGGGGGTGGGGGTTTGGGGGGGAGAAGGGAGGGAAGCCCTGGGTGCGGGCAAGGGCAGCATTTTGTTCCCGCTTCCCTTCCGAGTTTACAAAGCGTGGAGACACTTGGGGCTGTTTCCTCCGAGGGTGGACCTGGCATCCCAGCCCTCGGCCTGTGGGTACGCGCGCTTTCCTGGGGCCCCGCGATTGCTGGTGTGGTGTCTCTGCGTCCCGAGTCCCTCGGAGTAAATAAAGCGTTGGGAAGCGAGTCTCACACAATGGTCTCCGCGCTGTGTCTGGGGCAGGGTTTCCGAGGGGCGGTCCTGCCTTTACCCGGCCTCTGCGCCCGCCCCTCGACCGGGCGCTTCTGCAACCTTGGGCAGAGCCCTCTGGTGGGCCCGGAGCGAGAGAGGATGGACGCCAAGGACTTACAGGCGGCCAGGTACCAAGCTCACCCTGAGAGTCACCAGCCAGAGATACTGTTTGCTCCCGACTCAGCCGCCCACATAACCCACCAGAGTTCAGCGTCATCTCTAAGTGGGGGTGATGGAGTGACACCTGGAGACCAGAGCCCAGAGCCCATGTGTGTGTGTGTGTGTGTGTGTGTGTGTGTGTGTGTGTGTAAAGGAGGAGCTGATGGCCTCTTGGCAGGCATAGACTTTGCAAAACCTATCATGTCATAGCGTGGGGAGTTGTGGCCTGCAGAGCTGTTAGGACTTGCGTCCCTGACCATGTAGAGCTCTTGGGTTTTCCCCACGTCTGTTTAGTTCTGTTTTGCCTTCTGCAGCCTGGTGGTCACCTCCCTCCCTGGGTCACACGTTTGTGCATCCTCCGCTCTGGAGACTTTCATCCTCCTACAGCGTGTCATGTCCCAGTCAGCCAGTCTGGTCCCTTCTCTGCACACGGGCTCATGGGCAGAGACACTGCCCACCTCAAGTCCGTGGGCAGTTTGCAGGCCTGGGGGCATTCGGGGCTGTGCTTTCATTCCCGCAGGAATAGCAGTTGGGGGTGGGCTTTCTGGAGAGGCGTCAACGGTGGTCTAATGTGCACTGTGGAGGCCAGCAGCGTCCTATCCCTGAGGGTCCTTGTATGTCACTTCTTTGTCACCCCATCATGCTCCTCCAACTGGTGGCCTCTGGGCTGCCTCCCAAGCCGGCTTCTTGACCCTCAAATTAAGTCCAAGACAATGGCCTCATTGAGAGCATCCTGGTACAGCAATTGGCAGTCCTTTGATTGGGGGAGGATTTCGTAGTCTTAGGGAGTAGGGCCTTGATCTTTACTTCCCTGTGGTCATCGGCCCTCCCTCCCCCATCACCGGTGGAAGTGTGTGTGCATGAGTGTGTACAAGTGTACACAGTGCTTGAGTGAGAGGCCAGAAAAGTGACCCTCCCCAGTGCTCTATGAGTGTGGAATGGAATTGATATGTGGGTAACCTGGGCATGTGGGGGGTCAGATAGTCTTGGGTAGTTTGGGATGAAGGGACTTGGGGAAGGGCGATCCGAGAGGAGGGTGGCATGGGTGAGAGGAGATGGCAGTCGGCATCAGGGCAGGGAAAGGTCACCGTGGACTATCGGGAGAAGTCGGGCGGGGGAGGCTGACCTTGAGTGAAAGTAGGAATTTGACTGCAGGGTGGAAGAAAGAGAGCTTTCTGGTCAGGCTGCTGCTGTAGGCGGCAGGCAGGGAGCAGCTGGGGAGATTGGAAGGAGCGGGCCTATTAAGGGGCTGGGGTGTGTGTGTGGGGGGCAGGCAAGGCTGTGATCCGAGGCGTCCAGCCACAGAGGGCCAGGTGAGCCCTGAGAGCGGCGTGGCAGTTCGCTGGGAAGCAGCTGCTGGTCTGAGCAGAGCTGGGGGAGCGTGCTGTCTTTGCTCAGGGGCTGTCCAGGGGCCTCCGGGGGTCTGCCCATCCCGTCTGCCAGGTAGGTGCAGAGGGGAGGGATTAAAGAGGCAGAGGTCCTGTGGCTGGCCGTAGTGCCTATCATGGAGTGCATGTTGGTTACCGAGGTGCCGTGACCCAGAGGTGGCCACCCCTGCAGAAGGATGAGCTCTGAGCCAGGGCATCTGTTGGGGCGTGGGGTTCAGATACAACAGAGACCCCACCCTGGAGTTCAGCAAGGAGTTTGCAGGGGGGCGGGGCTGGAGTGTCTGGTTATCCAGCCAGAGGAGTCCCTATGGGTGTGTGTTCCGAAGTGAACTCTGCTGGTATCTTCACTCTGGGCATCTGATTATCTTTCTGTTTAATTCTGTCTGTTTCTTACCCCTGATTACCGATCTTCCCCATCCCTGTCCCCAAGGACCCAGGGAACCATATTCTTATTATCACCAAGGATGGAACTGGGGCGTGGGGCGGACTCAGGCTGTTGGGACTGATAGGGTCGCTGAGCCCTCCACAGTCATGAACCTCCAATGTCTCGTCTTTTCTCTCCCTTTAAGGAAGGTCTCGGGGGTCTTCCCCTCCGCCCCGTCTTGTAAGACAATTTAGAGTCTCATTTCCCACCACTTCTTGCTGATTTCCTATGTGCGAGCTCTGCCTTTGCCACTTCCCAGCACAGAGGGCTGCTTGGCGACTGTACCACGCGCCACCCCTGCCTTCCCCCTCCTCCTGCCGTGAGGTGACCGCAGCACCCACCACTCCCCTGTGACGGCGTAGGAAGAAGAGCCACCCTTCCCTCTCCCCTTTCCCAGTCAGGGGAGGCAGCTGGACGGTGTGTTCTCTCCTGAACGCACGCCAAATCCTGTTATCGCAAACGCAGTGACGAAAGCCGCTCCAAGTGGCCGCTGTCCGCACTGGCTCTTGCGGTGACCAGATATGCATGGCCAGAAAGGATTCCTAAAAGTCCTTGGTATTTGTTCACGCAGAAGGCCAAACACTGATTCAAGACCCTGGTGATGTTGACCTGGAGCGCTCCTTCAGGGGTCCCAGAAGAGGCCTTCGGGCTGGGTCCCGTGGGCATTGCAGTCTCCCACCCATGCAGAGTTGGTCGAGGGAGCAGAGAGAGGGGCTCTTGGGTGAGAAGGGACCGTGAAGACACTTCTGAGATGGGGGGGCAGAGGGAGCCGCTGGTGATGGCTGGGCCCAGGGAACACTTCATTCCCTTCAGTGGGGTTTGTGGACCACTGCAGACCCGCCCCTAATCAGTGCGCGGGGGGGGGGCTCCTGCATGACGAATTCTGAGTTCCCACCAACACTTCAGGCTCCCAGAATATTGCCACCTGCCATTCACACCTCCCTGCAGAAGGGGTTGATGAGGTTGCTCAGGGGGACCCCAGGGGAGCCAGGGCTTCCTGGTGTGATGTGCCCAGCCGTGAGAGGGACCAGCCTCTTTGTCAGATCCAACAACTTCAGCCCCCCTGGCTTGATGCCCTGTGTGTCTGGAGACCAGCACTAGACGAGCCAGTCTGTTGTGCCCACTGGACGGAGTGGACAGGTGCGAGTAACATGTGCATGTGGGGGGTCGTATAACTTTGGGCGGCTTGGGATGAAGGGACATGGGGAAGGGCGATTCGAGAGGAGGGGAGCATGGGTCGGGGAGGCTGACATTGAGTGAAAGTAGGAATTTGACGCCGGGTGGGTGGAAGAGAGTTTGTGAGTGCTGTGACCAACCTGCGGCTACACGGAGGGTCACCCTGCCCAGTTGTCCAGGGAGAGATTGGATGGGGGAGGGGCTTTGGTAATGCTTGCTGGCCATGTGACATCACAGGGATGTATGAAAGAGGCTGGAAGGGCCAGAGAGATGGCTGAGCAGTTAAAGATGTCAGACAGGTTGGCCCTAAGCCGTAGAAGGTCCCACAGGCAAGAACCCATCCGATCCCACGGTGGGGCCAAAGCTGGACAGCGTGGTCACCACTAATGCTGACCAGATGACTTAGCATCCATAGATCCCTTCTGGGAGTTCCTCTGAGTCCGGCAGATACCCAGGTTCCTGGCCGAGCAGGGTAGGGGGAGTCCCTTCTTCCTACCCCACTGACATTATGCCTGGAGGTGACCCAGTGCTCCTTGGAGACTAGGGTCATAGGAAGGTTGTAGGCTCTTCTGGAAGATTGACCCAGTGTCTTGAACCTGAATGTCACTGATGGGTGGAGCATATGTCCATCTACAGGGCCAAAGGCTGCCAGGCACTGGGGGAATGCTGCTGTCAGCTGAACTGTGAAGGCGGGGCAGCTGAAACACATGGATACAGCGACCCCCAGTCCCCTCATCCAGAGGCACAAGCTATAAATTGTGTGTGTGGTGCAGAACTGGGCTCTGAGTTGTGACTGTCCAGTGATGACCGTGAGAGCTGAGGGGCCAGTCTGCGCGCTTGCCACGGGCACTCGCTCTGCACCTCCATACCACTAAGGGCTTGGGGCATCTGGACCTGGGGTGGGGGCTGTTGCCTAGGAGTGAGCCCCTAGGGTTGGTGGCAGCCACAGCCAGTTGATCAGCTAGCACACAGTGGGCTTGCTGTGGCCGCACTTGTGGGCAAGGCTGACCTGCTGGTGAATATCCGGCACCTACCACATGCATGGCTGGCACTCCCAAGGGCTTCTGAGGGATTATGAGCGGGTAGAAGCTGGGAGCTCCCTGCCTGGTGACTGGTGGCCTTAGCCTGTCCCTCTCGGGGTGCTGAGCTTGGCATCTCGGTGCCAGGAGGAGAAAGCTGGTACCTTCCTTTCTCCAGCTCCCACTTCAAGGATGAAACAGACCTGATTCCAGGGCAGTGCTGTGTCTCTCTGTTCACTGCCCTGGGACCCCGGAGATCAGTGGGGGGTGCCTTGCTCCTCCTGGCAGAAAGATGGAAGGAACTCTGTCCTGGATTTGGGGGTGGGTGGGGTACGACGTAGATGCCTTGAGCAGCAGACTAGCCCCCCTCTGAGCAAGGCAGAAGACAAAGGGAAGGGGACGGTACCAGCAAGGACAAGATGAGTCCTGGACATTGGCAGCACTTTAAAAAAAAATTGACAGTAAACTTGAAGTTTCTGAAACGTCTGTTGGTCCCCGTCTGAACGGAGCCAGGCTGTGTCCAGTGCAAGTTAAACAACCAGAGCTCAGAAATGCCCTCCAGGCGCCTGAGGGTGTCCCGAGGCAACTGGTGGTGGTGTCTGGCTGGAGGGATGACGAATCCTTGAGCTTCTGAGACTGTATTCCAGAGAATTCCAGGCTGTTTGGTCTTATAAGTAAGTCAGAGAGCCTCCAAATTTGGGGGAAAAAAAATCAAGAGGGCTTTTGGAAATAAAACCAGTTTGACCTTTCTTCCTCAGTGTCTAGGTCAAAAGAAAATACAAGAACTTGTTTCCCAGCTGGGTTTGGGGGAGTGAATTTTAAGAAGTAGATGGATGATCTGTAACTCTAATCCCAGCACTTAGAAGGCTGAGGCAAGAGGATTGCTGTGAGTTTGAGGCTAGCCTAGGCTACGTATGGAGCCCCCCCCCCCCCCCCGTCCGAACCTTCGTCCCAGAAAAATAGCCTGGGCGTCAAGCTCTGGACAAGTGCCCCCCCCCCCCCCAGCCTCCAGGCTGCCCAGAGCCCAATTTACCATCATGTCCTTGGCCCCTAATGGGGATTTCTGGGATCTGGCTTTTCTCCGCCCTCCCCCCCATTCTTTCCACAAATGGTTCCTCTCTGAGAGCCTGGGTCTCCGAGCCCGGGTACAGTCTGTGTAAGGCCTTTCTGGATTCCTGGTTTTTATCTCCATCGCACAGCTGGTGTCAGGAAGAGCTTTCAGACCCTTGCTGTCTTGGCAGATGGACTAGGGCAGGGCTCGGGCACCCCCCTCTAGAAGGCTGCAGCGGAGGGACCTCAAGGTATGAGGGAAGCAGGCCACCTGGGCTCCAGACAGGCCGCTTTCTGCCTCAAGAAGATCAGGGCTGACCAGCCTCATCTGTCCTTTTGGCGGGAAGAGAGTGGTCAGGCCCAGGTGTGGGGCCGGTAGGATGAGCGCCCTGCTGCTCCCCTCCCCCAGGCCCTGCCTGGTTCTGAGTGCAGGGGCCTGCTCGTCTGGCAGATTCCAAACTCCAGGCAGTGCCTCCCTGGGCGCAGGAAGCAGGCTCTGAGCAGGGATTTGGCCTTACTTTCCACGTGGGTGGGCAGTTTCCCTGGGAGGGGTAGACCAGGCCCCTGCCTTGTATCCCCCCAGAGACCGATGCTATCTGTGGTAAAAGCGGACAAGTTTTCCTGGCTCCAAGCCAGGCCTGGAGGGGCTGTGTTCTCTGCTGTCCCCTGCCTGCTGTCCCCCATTATGGGTCATGCAATAGAGTGCTCTGGAAATTAGCTAGGCTTTGTTCTTTGTTGGTTTATTTTTGTTGTTGTTGTTGTTTGTTCTTTAGTGCAAAATGCGGCCACAATTTTCTTTTGCTATTTCTGCAGACTTGTGTATGCATAAGTCCCCGTGTGCCCACATCTGGCACAGATTCCCTGGGCACTGAGGCTGAGAGTGTGGTGGGCATTAGGCAGAACCTCACCACCACCATTAGGGTCTCCCCCAGTCAGACCCTGCTGTACTTGTGTATGGGATCTGGGTGAGGAGGAAAGCATCTATTTGGGGCACATTGCAGCCCCCCAGTACAGGAGAGAGTGGAGGCCCAGGTCCTGGCCCAAGGACAGGATAGGGACACTCCTCCCCTAACCTTCGCAGCAGCCACAGCCAGGCCAGGCTGCAGGCCTGTGACATAGTTACCTCTCTGCTAATATTTAAACGATGAAGCCAGGCTCCTGCAAACAGCTGCCCTGGAGCCAGCTGAGCCTCCCTGCCTCCCCACCTCCCCCATTGCATTCTTTGTCTCTGACCCAAGTCCCGACCCTTCCAGCTGTTTCTCCCCCCACCCCCCATGCCTCACAGGCATCTCCTCTGTCCTAGCTTCTTATTAGTTTTCATATTCTCTTTTTTTTTTTTTTCAAGGTGGGTCTCACTCTAACCCAAGCTGACCCGGAATTCACTATGGAGTCTCAGGGTTGCCTCGAACTCACGGCGATCCTCCTACCTCTGCCTCCCGAGTGCTGGGACTAAAGGCGTGCGCCACCACTCCTGGCTCTTTTTTTTTTTTTTTTTTTTTTAAGGTAAGGTCTTGTTCTAGCCCAGGCTGACCTGGAATTCACTATGTAGTCTCAGGCTGGCCTTGAACTCAAACTATCCTCCTACCTCTGCCTCCTGAGTGCTGGTATTAAAGATGTATTCCACCATGCCTAGCTCATATTCATTTATTTAATTATTTATTTTAATTTTATTTATTTATGTGAGAGAGCAAGAGACAGAAAGAGGCAAACACACACACACACACAGAAAGAGAGAGAGAGAGAGAGAGAGAGAGAGAGGGAGAGAGAGAGGGAGAATGGGTGCACCAGGGCCTCCAGTTATTGCAAACGAACTCCAGACGCATGCACCACCTTGTGCATCTGGCTTACGTGGGTCCTGGGGAATCAAACCAAGGTCCTTTGGCTTTACAGACAAACACCTTAACTGCTAAGCCATCTCTCCAGCCCCATTTTTTAAAAAAGATACTTGGTGACTTCCTTTTTAAAAAACATTATTTTAGAGAGGAGAGAGAGAGAGAAAACAGAGGGAGAGAGAGAATTGGCACGACAGGCCTTCAGCCACTGCAATCGAACTCGAGACGCTTGTGCCACCTAGTGGACATGTGCAACCTTGCGGTTGCCTCACCTTTGTGTGTCTGGCTCACGTGGGATTTGGAGAGTCAAACATGGGTCCTTAGGCTTTGCAGGCAAGTGCCTTAACCACTAAGCCATCTCTCCAGCCCTCATATTCATGTTTTTAACTGCACCCCTGCTTTATATGCTAGGGCTTTTAAATCCCCTACCCCCATTCCGGCAAGGGGAGCTGGGCTGCAAGGGTATTGCAGATGCTGCTGGGCAGACCCATGTTATCCCAGTGGAACCACCTACCATCACTCCCACTGCTGAGAACTACTCCCTGGCCCCGCCACGTGCCACCTCACAGAGCGAAATCTTTGTCTCTCCTGTCCGGCTGACTGCCGCTTGGGTGTGGTGGAAATCTCCACCCGTTTGACAGTGATGAGTGGGGATCCCAGGCTTTCAAGATTGGGGAGCTGATTTGTAGACTGCCCCAGCCTTCCAGCTTGTCCCCAGCTTGGGGCCACATCTGTGAGAAACGTGAAATGGGAGCTCCTGTTTGATTTGTTAGGTCAGGATGGGCTTTAGTGCGATGGGCTCCTGGCATTTGGGGTCTCGCTCTCGGAGGCCCAGTTGGGACTTGTGGGCAGAGCGCATGTGTCGTCCGCTCCCCTCTTGTCCGTGCTGCGGCGCTGGGCAAGTCATTCGCCTCTCGGTGCCCCCATTTCCCATCTGCAGGAAAAGTGAACCAGTCTTCCTGGCTCCACAACAGCCTAGGCGGCCACGTCCTCTGCTGTGCCCTGCCTGGTGTTCCCCATTACAGATCAGAAAGTGGATATCTGGACACAAGCTGGCTTTTGAATTTCCCTTTAGTGCAAAAAAAAAGGTGCCAAGTCCTCTCGTCATTTATTTTTCACATGTGTTGTTGTATGTTTGCTCATATGTACGGGCGCACATTTGTGTGCGGGTTAGGGTGTGTGTGCAGGTCTGTGTGGAGACCAGGGTTGATGTTCAGGTCTTTCTCAGTCACTGTCCATCTATTCTTTTTAAAAAAATTATTATTTAGAGAGAGAGAGAGAGAGAGAGACAATGAGCGAGCCAGAACCTTCAGCCTGCTGCAAATGAATGCCAGGTGCATGCGCCCCCTTGTGTGCATGTGCGGCATTGCGTGCTTGTGACACTGCCTCTGGTACGTGGGACCTGGAGACTTGAACATGAGTTCTTAGGCTTTGCAGGCAAGCGCCTTAACCACAAAGCCATCTCTCCAGCTCTGTCCATCTATTCTTTGAGACAGGATTTCCCCAGACTTAGCGCTCACCGATAGCCGTAGAGTACTAGCACTTTGCATTTCTGGGACAAAGCTGACCAAAGGGAGTTGATGGGAGGAGAGGGTTTATCGAGGCCCATGGTCATGAGAAGAAGCTCCATGATGGCAGGGGACAGCTTGGCATGAGCAGAGGCTGGACACCACCTCCACGACAGCAGGTGGAGAACGAGCAGGAGAGTGAGCCGAACTCTGGCAAAGGGGAGCTAGCTCTAACACCCCTAAGCCTGACCCCCAACCAGAATACCTCCTGTAGCAAGCCTCCACCTCCAAAATTACTGTCAGCTGGGGTTCAGACATTCAGAACACATGAGTTTATGGGGGACGTCCACTTCAAGCCATCACAACTAGCTAGCCAGTGAGCACCAGGGGTTCCCCGCCTCGGCCTCCCCAGAGCTGGCATCACACGCGTCTTACGTAGTCTCTGGGGATCTGAACTCAGGTGCTCGTGTTTGCACAGCAAGCACTTTGTCTGCTGAGCCGTCTCCCCAGTTTCTGCAGATACGCGTCCCAGAGAGACGGCTGCCCTCGGGGGGCCTGAGGAGGGAGGGAGGATGAGGAGGCACTCGGGAGGCCCTGACTCCAGAGCCAGGCGACGAGGCCTCTGCCACACACGGCGTGAGGGCCCTCGTGCAGTGGGGACAGATGAGCAAGCCTGGCTCCTGTTCCCTGGAGGATGACTGTCAGCAGGAGGAAGGTGACAGTGGCTCTGGAGGAGGGAGGGGAGGTGATGCATTTCCTGCAGCTGGAACGTGAAGTCAGTGGGTTTGTGTGTGCGTGTGCGTGCGCGTGTGTGTGTGCGTGCGCGTGTGCGTGCTGTTCCCAGGTCCCGGTGGTGGTGGAGGGACCTTCTCTCTCTAAAGTGACATAATGTAGGCCTTGGGCAGGTTTGGGGACCTTGTGACCGCCACACCTCCTTTGTCCTCAGGAGCGCTCAGTGGGTGGCTGAGTTGTGGGTGTCCTTCAGTCTGTGACTGCCCCAGGAGTCGGGAGTTGAGCAGTGGCCAAAGCTGGACATTGTCCTTGGGTGACTGCTGGGAAGTGAGCTGGGGGAGGGGCAGGCTGCTGAGCTGGCAGCTCTCGGCCCGGCAGGGCTGTGTCCGTCCGGAATGGTGTGCCTTATGGGGTTTCCTTCTTGCAGGATTCCGGAGGGCGGGTGGTGGAGCTGAGGCTGTGTGCTCACAGAGCGTCCAGATGTCCACCTGTCACCCCTGGGCAACATCTTAGGGTGCCCAGACTCACCACTCCCTGAGCCAGAGCCAGAGCCTCCAGGAGCTAAAGGCCAGCAGTGAGTTTTAATAAGCTCCCAAAGTGATTCTGGTGAGCAGTCCAAGCTGTGGATAGTGGCCTGGAGTCAGAAGCTTAGAAATGTAGAGAAATCTGCAGTCAGGATCCAGGGATGCGTGGGCCCTGGCCACAGTGACCTACAGGCTCTCAAAGTGCACATGCCAGCCAGGAGCTGCTCAGAGGATAAGGTATTGGCTACCCAAGTGTGAGTCCTTCAGTTCAGTGCGGTTCCACCGTACCGGTGGCAGGCACCCTGTCGTGAGAAGGGAGGCCGAGATAGGAGAACCCTCTGGAGGCTCGGGGGCCAGTGAGTCTGGCCAAGAGTGCCGAGCAGTGAGAGACCCTGCCTTGAACGCTGTGGGAGGCAAAGACTGACACCAGAAGTTATCCTCTGACCTCCGCACCCACACTCACACATAGGGACACACGCGTGCCCACAGACACACGCGCCACACGCACATCACGCAGCAGCATGCGGGATGTCAAGACACTGGTGGTAGTTATCTGGCATCATCGTGGGGTTTGGGGTTTCTTCTGTGTGTACTTTTGTGGGTACGTGAAGTACGTGTGTGATGTGTGGCGTACGCATGTGTGTGTGCCAAGGGGCATGGCCCACGCACGTGTGTAGGGGCCAGAGGAGAATGCCGGGTGTCTTTCTCTTAGCACTCACCTTGAAACTGGGTCTGTCCCGCAACCAGGCGCTGCTGTCTGTCAGCAGTCCCCAGGGCGCTCGTTTTGGCTCCCTGAGTACCGGGGTTCCGGACATGTATGGCCACACCCAGGTTTTTAGGTGGGTTCTGTGGAACTGAACTTGGTGGCCTCTGGGCCCAAGAGGTTTTCGTGCTTAAATGGCAAGTACTCTTAGCCACTGAGCCATCTCAGCCCTGTGGGTTTTTTTTTCTCTTCTCTCATTTTCTGATCCGTGTCAGCCTCCATCGTCCTAGATTGTCAGGAAACAGACCAGAAGGGTCACGTGTGTGTTCCAGGGTAGGGTGTGTACATATGGTCCTTGTCCTCTGTGCCACATCCGGCAGACTTCCAGCTCTGGGCGATCTGCAGAGCTCCCCAGTCCTCCCACACTGAGCGGCTGTGAGGATGGCTTGGCTGAAAACTCCATCTTTAGCTGAGAAAAGGTTGGCCAACAGGATCTTCCTTCTTCCTGTCCCAGCCCCTCCCCTAGCTTCTGGTCCCTGCTGGGGCAGTAGCTCCCAGGCGGTCTTGAGGGGTGGGGTGCTGAGAGCTGATTGCTGCTACTGTGAAAGGCCTGGCTACCTGGGCCCCCAAAGGCAGGGCAGAGGTTAGGGGCTGATTGCCTGCTGTGGGCAGTGGAGTTGGAGGCCCTGGGCTAGAGTGTTCTCTGGCGCCCAGGGCTTGGATTTACTGTAAATAAGTAGTTCCTCCAATGTTTTTGGCACTGGCGTCAACAGAATTGAGGGGGCATCTGCTTACAGTATGTGGCCCTGGAGGGGCGGCGACAGCCCACCTGACCCGAGTAGACAGGTGCTGCCCGGGGGGGGGAGACTGGCTCTGGATTCCCCCCCCCCCTCTTGTAAACAAAGTCCAGGCAACACATGGAAGGTGGCATAGCATCCATGGGTGCTGAGGACCCAGGGCCTGTCCTGCACAGGAGGGTGGAGGGGGGTTGCCCTATCTTCCCCACCCAGGAAGACTTTCCCAAAGCTCTTGACGCCAGGCAGCGGGCTGCTCAGAAGCTCAAGGAGAGAAAGGAAGGCAGTGTTCTCAGCCTCGGAGCTGGGACTGGGTGGGCGTCGAGAGAACAGATGGACAGAACAAATGTGTGAGACATGGAATGAGGTGGGGACAGCGTGATCAGTCCCTGGAGGCTCAGGGGTTTGGAAGAGGCGGTGGAGGCTGAGGAGCAGGGAACACATACCCTTAGGTTTGCTAAGGTCGCAGCCCAGATGGAACTGGAAACGTGGGGGAGGCCAGAAGCGCCAGCTCCAGGTGTCTGCGGGGTGGGATCTTTCTGGGGCCCTGAGGGGGTCCTGTGCCAGGCATTGTCTTTAGCTCCTGGTGAGTCCCGGCAGGTCCGGTCATCCCTGAGCGTGCAGCTGTGTCCCTCTGTTTGCCACACCAACCTCATGCGGCCTGCTTTGTGTCTCTAGCTTCTCTTTCTCTCACTCTCTTTTTTAAATATTTTATTGATTGATTGATTGATTTGACAGAGAAAGAGGGGGTGGGGAGAGAGAGACAGAATGAGAATGAATGGACACGCCAGGGCCTCCAGCCACTGCAAATGAACTCCAGATGCATGTGCCCCCTTATGCATCTAGCTAACGTGGGTCCTGGGAAATCGAACCTAGGTCCTTTGGCTTTGTAGGCAAGTGTCTTAACTGTTAAGGCCATCCCTCCAGTCCCCCCCATTTTTTTGAGGTATGGTCTTGCTCTAGCCCAGGCTGATTTGGGATTCACTCTGTAGTCTCAGGGTGGCCTCGAACTCCTGGTGATCCTCCTACCTCTGCCTCCTGAGTGCTGGGATTAAAGGTGTGCGCCGCCACGCTCGGCCGCTGGCTTCTGTTTTTCTGTCTCTTATTAGGACACTTGCTGGATTGAGAACCTGCCTTACTGAGCCCCAGGATGACCTCATCTTGTGACCCCCTAATGACATCTGCAGAGATGAATGCTGCCCAGCTAGGGTTGCCCTCGTAGGTACCCGGAATTAGGACTTCTCTGTGGACATCTCTGTGGGGCACCACTGAGTCTGTGACACGACTGGTCTTGGGGAAGCACTGTATGGGGATCAGGAACAGACCGGGATGTTCTTTGTTGTGTGACTTGAGTGACCACTGGCCTCACTACAGTGTTTCTACTTTAGACCATGGAGGCAGCTGCGGCATGGGAGAAGCAAGAGACCCAAGACTGTCCCCTGTATTCTCCCCCTGCAGCACCCCGCATGGTCCAGGCTCCAGGGTGGGTGGACAAGGCCGCGTCCTGGGCCTGGGGTGAGCCTGGGGAGCAGCTGTGAGCTCTGTTGGCAGATTCCAGTCACCTTCATCTGCCATCCAGTCGTCGTCCTCTAAGGGTGACTGTACTGCCCTCTCTTCCCCTGGGACCCCTGGGTCCAGCTCCTTCTCTTGGGCACTAGCCCTCCTGCGAGGCTTCCGACAGCTATGAGCTGTTGGTGTGGAGACCTCTGACTGTGAGCTGCTCTTGGCTTATGCCCAGGGTTCCAGCCTAGCCCAAGGCCACACCCTGCTCACACAAAGATCCAGAAGGTTCAGGAGGATTTCACAGAGCTTTCTAGGGGTTTTGCTGGCTGAGAGGGGGAGCCCCAGGAGGACCACAGCAGGAGGAACCCCCACCAGGCCCTGCCTGTCTCTCACCCTGGGCTGTTTAGAGTTGCTCAGCAGCCCCTCTCATGGAGGTACCGCTGCACCATGGCAGCTCCTTCTGGAAACTTCTCAGTGTCCAGCTGTGTCCTCTCTCCCCTTTTCACTTTCAGTTTTCTGTGAACCGTTTTCTTTGCCAAAACCATCATGTCTTTGAGGTAGAGACCAAGAGCCCCCCACCCTTGATTTGAGTTCAGTAGAACCTGAACTGGGCAAGACCATGTGGTCATGGTGGCTCCATTTCTACCTCCAGCCAGCCTGGTGAACCTTGGGTCTGGTTATTGAAGGCTGCCTTCTGACCCCCTCCCCTGACTCTTGGGTGCCTCTCTGACCGGGGCCTGAACTCTGCTCCCCTGGGTCACTGTGCCCTGTAATTAGGCCAGAGCTCATATCAGCCTGGGCCTCGGGCCACAGTACAGAGAGCCCCATCTGGCCCTTTGGCATCCCTGGCTGGCATGATTAATGGAAGGCTCCACCTGGGCCAAGTGGCTCCTGGAGTTAGGCTTCTTTTTCTCCTCCTCCTTTTTTTTTTTTTTTTGCATTTTTAAAGTGCTTTTCCCATTTCCTCCATTGGTCAGTGGTGTGGGAAGGGAGGGAGGCTTCTCTGCTGGGGAGGTCAGGGCTGGCCACTACCCATGTGGGCAGTAACTGGTTTGAGAACAGAAAAGGAAGAAATAGCCAGACCAGGAAACTGGGCCCAGGCGCAGCTCTGCCCTGCGCAGAGAGGAAACTGACCGCGCCTTCCTCACAGTCTCTGGCCCCGACCCCCAGCAGGGGTTTGCCATCATAGAAGGGACCCCTGCGCCGGCAGGCCAGCTGGCTGGACTGGCTTTTGAGACTCTTTCTTGGAGCGGCCCTTGCAGGGAGGATTATGGGACGAGGGCCTCGCCAGGAACCTCAGGATATGGGGGAGCAGTGTTCAGGGGGCCAGGCACCTTCCGCCGTAGGTGGGGAGGAAACAATGAAGGTGGTGGGGATCCTTGGGGGAGGGGAGGGCGAGTATGTGGAGCTGGACACTGGGCTGTGTCCCCAGACAGGCCCTGGCAGGGTATCTGGGCTGCCCAGAGGATGTGGGTGGATTAAAGCGCAGGAAAACTACCTCCTCCTCTGGGACTCCTGACCCCTGTGACCCCTGACATGTGTGGCCCCAGAGCTGCAGGCTGTGGTTTTGTTTTTTTGAAGTCTGTCACCCCCACAGCCTCCCTTCTCTACTCATCAGCTGTCATTTATTAGGGAGCCTTTGACCTCAGAAGAGCCAGAGGTCACCTGATCCCTTCTCCTCCCCTGGCCCCACCACACCCAGTCCCTCCTCCAGGAACCCCATCCAATTCTGAACACACTTCTGCCAAGCGTGGTGGCCACGCACTTACAATCCCAGCACTTGGGAGGTGGAGGCAGGAGGATCAGGAGTTCCATGTGAGTTTGAGGTCTGCCCCTGGGCAACCTGAGACCCTGTCTAAAAACCAAAGACACAAGGCAGGAGAGACGGGTCAGTGGGTAAAGTGCTTGTCACACGCAGCATGAGGGCCCGTGTAAAAAACCAGGCATGGTGTGTGTCATGCGCCTGTAATCCCAGCACTGGGAAGACAGAGACAAGAGGAATTGCTGAGTAGCTCATCAGGCCACATGGATGAGCCCTGGGTTCAGTGAGGTGCCCTGTCTCAAAAAAAAGGAAGAAAGAGAGATGTTAAGGAAGACACCATTAACCTTTTGATGCATACATGCATGTGCACTGCACACATGTGCATCCCCATGTATAAGCTCATATACACACACACACACAAGTAACCAAAAAGAAACCTCAACTTTTAGGGAGCTTCTTCCCCGTAACTACCCAGATTGGCAGCTTGCGCCCTCTCCTGTCCTGCTTCTCTTGGGGGTAGGCAACAAGCCTCTGGTTCACGGGAGAGGTGTCCTGGAGTTCCCACAGCTGTAATTTAGCCAAAGAGAAAAGGAGTTCTCTTGGAGTGATCTTTAAAGTCTTCCTGGAATGACCCTGGGGCCAGGCTGAGGTGGGAGGTGAGAGACCAGCCAGCACCAAGAGGAAACCAGGAGCCATCTGCTGAGGTCCCAGCTCAGCTCTGGGCAAAGGAGACTTCTTGGATCAGTAGATGCACGTGTTTGAGAAGGCTTGTGGCCCTGTGAGGTGGCTTCCTGATTCTGAGTGTGGTCACCCAAGACCCTCTGGGGTGGGGGGAGCGTTATCTGCTGCAAGTCACAGGGGTGACCCTGTGGCTTCTCCCTGGGGATATCTGGGAGTGAAAAGGAAGCATGAGTGACTAGCAGGTGGGAGCTGGGAGCCTCCCAGGTGGGCAGATGGGGGGGGGGAGCCGCTTAGGCAGCCAGGGCCAGGCGTGAGAAGGGGCCACTGGGAGAGGCGTTTGCCGGTGGGTGTGAGCTTGGCTTGGCAGGAGCTGGTGGACTGCCAGGGTCAGGAAGCTCATCCAGGGCACTGTTCCTTCCTTGAGACTGAGGACCAGAGGTCGGAATGTGTTAAGCCCGTCCCCTCTCGATCCCCTGCCACCTGGCCTGGCGCACTCTGGGACTGCCTCCTGGTTCGGTAATTGGCCATTTCAGCTACCTCTGGGCTAAGAGGAGGGAAGGCCACCTTGCCCCTGCTCCTACCTCTGCATTCCACCCAAAGCCCCTCCTTCCCACGGCAGTTCCTCTCCTCTCTTCAAAACCCTCTTCCTGACTCCCACTCTTTTTGGCTCTCCAGCTTTTGGTGTGTACAGTAACCCCTTTCTTTCTACTCTCTCTGTCTCTCTCTTTGGCACACACATCTCCCTCTCTGTTCTCTCTCTCTCTCTCTTTCTCACTTTCTTTCTTCCTACTTCTTTGTTTTTCTTTCTGTCCCATTACAGTAGTCTTAGACCCAAGAAGCAGTCTACCTTGGTTCTTCATTGAGAGTCCAGAATCTGATTGAACAGATGGACCCTTAGGAACTTGAACAAGGTGACTCCTGAGATTTGTCTGTCCCCTTTCTTCTTGCTTTCTCTTCCCTCTCCTTTTCTTTCCTTCCTTCCCTCTCCCCCTCCCTTCCTCCCTTTCTTTCTCTCTCTCTCTCTTTTCTGTGCTAAGTCTCACACATAGGCATGAGCTTCACCACTGAGCTGCCCCTCAGTCCTCTCCCCTTTATTTTTATGGATTCTCTCAGGTGGCTTTAGAAGTGTCACAGACTGGGTAGGGAGGGCTTACACCTGTGATGCTGTATTCTCTAGAGTTGTGGAGGCCAGCTGTCCCAACCCAGGGTGTGAGGAGGGCTGGTACCTTCTCCAGACCCGGAGGGACAGGCTGTCCTGCGCCGATCCCAGCTTCTGAAGCTGCCTGTGGTCCTTGGCTTGCAGATACATCCTGGGCACCTGGGTCTCCATCTTCACATGGCTGGATGTCTGTTTTGTGGCTTTATCCTTTTCTTTTATAATAACACTTGCCATTGGATTTGGAGTGCACCCTCACTCTGATGATCTCAGACCCTCGCAGAATTTTTGCTCCACAAATAAGGTCCCAGGGGATAGATCTCATTTAGGGGGACACTATTCACCCATCCATATTTGGCACACCTAGAGGTGGTGCCGGTGTTCTCTGCAGGTACCGTGATAGATTCTGGGAGGTCACCATAAAGAATCCCCAGGGGGCTGGAGAGATGGCTTAGTGGTTAAGGTGTTTGCCTGCAAAGCCAAAGGACCCAGGTTTGATTCCAGGATCTACGGAAACCAGTTGCACAAGGTGGCGCACACATTTGGAGTTCATTTGCAATGGCTGGAGGCCCTGGTACACCCATTCTTTCTCTCTCTCTCTCTCTTTCTGTCAAATAAATAAATAAATAGAAAGAAAAAATTATTAAAAAGAAAAGAATCCCCAGCGCACACACTAGCTAGGTGAATGGGTGAGCTCTGGCTTCAGTTGAGAAGTCCCCATGGTGGAGAGTGATAACGGGAGTTACTGGGCACCCACATCTGGCTTACACATGCATACACATATGTTCACCACCCACACAGGCACAAACATGCACACACACATCACACAAATACACATGCAAAAAAAGGGAAGACAGATACCCACAGTTTGACTTTGGGCTGACTGCCCTCTCCTGGCTTGTCCTTGGAGCCAGACCCCATGGCCAAATCATGTCTCAGGGATACTGGTCACATCTCCACTTCAGGGTGGGAGAAAATGCCCAGCCTTTTCTTTCTTCCTTGTCCGAGATGGACCCTTGGGAAGATTGTTCTGGGCGTTTAGAGGCAAACAGACAAGATGCGCAGAGCAAGACCGTGTGGATAATGTCCCAAGCCCCAGCCTCTACACACAGGCCACATGTGCAGATAAGCCCAGGGCGGCCAGAGATCCCCGGATGGAGCCCTGCGGGCCGCTCTTCTGCAGCTCCTGTTTGCTGAGAGCCCCGGAGGACTCGGCCTTGGGGCGAGCAGAAGCCTTGTCAACCCCTCCATTCCTTCTCTTCACACCTTCGGTGGGCTTGGGGTGTCTGGCAGGGGCTCCCCATGAAGGAAGAGTCTCTGCGTGTATTTGGACTTTGCCTCCTGTACTCATTCCTGTTAAACAACAACCTGGTCCTCTGTGGGGAGCCCTGGGGCGGGGCCGCTGCGCTGCTGACGGATTTCCCTTGCTGGCTCCATCCACTCTGCTGCACTGGAGCTATTTTTTAAGTCCTTCCTTTAGGGCTGTTTGGCTTCCTGAAGACATTTCCCTCCTCTTGTCACCCATCTATAGCCTCCTCCCTGTCCTGGGCCTGTCCACCTGCCCTCCGTAACTCGTGCTACCCTCCCTCACCTCGCAGCCCAGGCCCCCAGCAACAGATCCTAGGCGAGGACCCGAAGGGTGGGCAGCCCCTGGGGCCTCCGTATGAGGATGAGCGAGCCTGAGGAAGGGAGTGGAGCCCAGCAAGCATCCTGTAAGCATCTAGAGCTTGGTTCTCCTGTGCAGCCCTGGGGACTACAAACCAGGTCCCCAGCGTCAAGCCACCTGGTGTGCGGGGGAGGGAAGTGAAGTGGTGATGATCCAGTTTGGGGAACAGCCAAGATGTGACTTCCCTTCCCTGCCTCCAGTGGGCCTGGGTGCTGGGAGATGGATGCCCCAGGCAGCCACAGAAGCTAGCCAGCTGAGGCCAGCTAAGGTGAGCTCAGGCCGAGCAGCAGGTGTGACCTCCAGAGCTTCCATTCTGTGGGTGAGCACCCCGAAGAGAGTGGTTAGACCAACCACAGCTCCTCCAGATATATCTGCCACCCTGTCAGCTCCTGCTCACTGTTCCTGTGGCCGCTGGAGAAACCCACTGGAGAATGGTCACTATCCTTTTTCAGGCTCAGGCTGACCTCCCTAGTAAGGCTCACAACGTGCATTGCCCCATTCCCCAGGCCAGCTCTGGAAGGCGTCTTTGCAGGCCCCTGCCCCTGCCACACTGCCCAGTTCCCTCGCTCCCACCTTGAGATTGTGAGAGTCTGGGACTGTGGGACCGCCTCCAGGTATGATAACTGAAGATACTTCTCCTCACACCTTTGCAGGAGAGCCAAGGCCCTTCCTTCACAGAGAAGCTTCTCTCTTCTCCATACAACTCTTTCCCTGGCCCTCACTCTCTTTTTTTGAGCTTTTTTCCTCCAGGAGTTTGCAAACCTCTCTCCTCTATGTCTCCTCTCTTTCCCTGATATATACATCCCCTTTCTTTCTTTCTCTCTCTCTTTATCCTTTCTCCCTCTCTTCCATTATAATAAAGTCTTAGATCCAAGAAACTGTCCATCTTGGTCTTCCATGATGAGCCCCGAAACCTAACAGAGACCAGATCCTGTTCCCTGAACCTTGTACCATTTGGTGTGGATTCTTTTACCTTCCTTAGACCCTGCACAGGCGGGGGCTGCTGCCTTAAGTTCAGGCTAAGTAGGAGGATTAGGGAGCTCCCAGCCATCCCCCAGAGCTGTCAAGGCTAAGGCCTTGCCTCTAGCCCCACCCCATACCAAAACAGCAGGGTCCAATTCTTTTTAAAAAATATTTTAATTAATTAATTAATTTGATAGAGCAAGAGGGCAAGAGAGAGAGAACGGGCACGCCAGGGCCTCCAGCCACTGCAAATGAACTCCACAGGCGTGAGCCCCCTTGTGCATCTGGCTTACGTGGGTCCTGGGGAATTGAACCTGGGTCCTTTGGCTTTGCAGGCAAACACCTTAACCACTAAGCCATCCTTCCAGCCCCATGGGCCAATTCTTAAAGGAGAACTGAATGGTGATGGTCAGCAGAGCCTGTGCCCTGGCAACCCTAATATACCCAGCTTCACCATCTTTCCTCAGTATGTATGTCAATTTAAAGAGCCAAATTAATAGTAAAAAGCAGAAAAAGGAAGCTTATTCAATGTGGCCACATTAGAATGAGAGCAAATGAGATCCAGTGACCCTTGGATCCATCTTAGGGGGTCCTGACATGAGGTTCTGTTTTATTTTTATTTTCTACATTTAAAAAAAATTTGAGCTGTGCGTGGTGGCGCACGCCTATAACCCCAGCACTCGGGAGGCAGAGGTAGGAGGATCGCCGTGAGTTTGAGGCCACCTTGAGACTCTTTAGTGAATTCCAGGTCAGCCTGGGCTAGAGTGAGACCCTACCTCAGAAAACCAAAAGACTTTTTTTTTTTTTTTGCTTAGAGAAAGAGAATGAGCATGGGCATGCCAGGGCCTCCTGCCACTGCAAATGAATTCCAGATGCATGTGCCACTTTGTGCGTCTGGCTTTATGTAGATACTGGGGAATTGAGCCCGGTGCATCAGGTTTTGCAAGCAAGTTCATTTAGCCACGGGGCCATTTCTCCAGCCCCAGGTTCAGTTTTAAGTAGTTTTAAGTCGAGGGCCAGAGGAGTACAAGTTGTACATCTCTTTCCTGCTGGCTGGCACCAGGCTTCAGCTTTTTCCTTCTCTCAGCATGAGATTCCTTGGGGCGGGGGGGGGGGGAATCCAGTACCTCGGGGTACCTTGTTTCAACAGTCTGTAGACGAAAGGGAGAGTCCCTTTAGAATATCAGTACTGTCAGATGGACCTGTCTGGCAGCCCCTTCCCTACTCCTAGGTCCCAGATCCTGGCTCCCAGGTATCCATGGTGTCTTGAGGACAGAGCCCACATTACTGCTGCTGGGGGAACCAGAGTGGGTGTTCTGGAGCCGGAGGTCAGAGTTTCATAATGCTTACTCCTTTGGGAGTCATGCAGAGATAGATAGGTTAGCAATGACCTTGGATTTTAGTATTTTTAAAAAATTATTTTATTTTTATTTATGTATTTGACAGAGAGGAAGAGGGAGAAAGAGAGGGGGAGAGAGAGAGAGAATGGACACGCCAGGGCTCCAGCCACTGTAAACGAACTCTAGACGTATGTGCCCCCTTGTGCATCTGTCTTAACATGGATCCTGGGGAATCAAACCTGGGTCCTTTGGCTTTGCAGACAAATGCCTTAAGTGCCAAACCATCCCTCCAGCACAGATTTTAGTATTTTTTAGCAAGATCTCGCTGTAGCCCAGGCTGACCTGGAATTCACTATGTAGTCTCAGGCTGGCCTTGAACTCACAGCGATTCTCCTGCCTCTGCCTCCCAAGGGAGCAGAAGCGTGAGCGCTAGGATGGAAGGCGTGCGTCACCACACCCCGCTGGGTTTCAGTGTGTCTTTGTAAGACTGTTGCTTGTTCAGGTTAGTGCCCGGTTTTGTGACCCCCCCTGGTTTCTCCTCCCAGACCAATGTGCTCCGTGTGCCAGGAAGTGCTCGATCTGGTTTCAGGAGCCAGTGGAGGTTTGTGCAGCCTGTGGTCAGAGCAGGGGCCTTAACAATGGTCCCTTGTGTGCACCACATTCCTCTTTAAACAGGCCCAGGCCAGGGCTGCTCCTGCCTGGGCCTCCCAAGGGCTTGGGAAGGGAAGGTTTGCATTTGGAAAGCGGCCGCCCTCGGCTCACTGCACAGCAGCTGAAAATGTAAGTGTTTGAGGGACAAGGAACGGGAAGGTTTTGGGCCCAGCCTGGACTTTGGGAAAGAAGTGGGCTGGGCGATCTCCTCCTGGGAGTGTGGGCATGGGGTGCTGTGCCAGGTTATTCATACTCTCCAAATTTGTTCAAGCAGCAAGGTGTGTCTATTGTTTGGGGGTCCTGGAAGTCTTAGTGACCACACGTAGCATTGGTGGGTCAGGCCTGGGCAGGAGGATTCAATGAAGAACGCTCACTGCCATTCCATCCGGAGAGAGTCATTTCCGCCAGAGTGCGCGAGTGTATGTGTGCGTGCAAACTGCACGTGTGTGTATGACAGAGAATTAAGGTCTTTTGTGTACATCTTGTAGTCTGCTGTTTTTACTTAGTATTCTCAGCATTCCTCCTCTCCCAAGTTTTGATCCGTGATTTGAACGACTGAGCAGGACTGTGACCCATGGGCTTCTAAACTCTACACGGCTCGCATGGTTGCAGTCTTCCTGCCCCGCGTGAATGCTGTGTGAGCGGCCCGCTCTGTAAATCTTTCTGTACTTCTGATTATTTCCTTGGGATTCAGTCCCAGATGTGGGCCAGAAGCACACGCTTTGGTGCGTGTTGAGGAGGGCGGAAGCCCAGAAGGCTTGGGGAAGAAAGTGAAGCTTGGGCCTGGCTTTGGTGGGGGGGGGGGGTTGGAGAACAGAGAAGTGAGTAGAGGTGACCTGATTCTGTGCAACAGGCCACAGTCTGGGGTGTCCAGCTGGGGGTGGGGTCCCCTGTCTGTCCTTTGGTTGCACTAACTTGGTGCAGCCAGAAGAGGAGTCCTCTGTGGTTCCTGGTGTCTGGCAGGTCACTGGACCTGATGTCCGGTCGTGTTGGGTCTCGGCTCTGCAGAGGCGGAACTGATGCTGTGTGTGGACACCCTCCGCAGGGAAGGGCGGGGTGATGCCCACAGAAGTCCCTGTGTGTGGTGTGGCGTGGCGTATGCAGCCATCCCGGCCGTCTCCATGGGGGAGCTCACTGGGACTAGGTGGTGGCTGTGTGTGCAAGTGTAGGACCTGGGGATGTTTTTAGGACATTGGTGAGGGGAGGAAGGTGTTGGAGGACCCCTATCCTGCCAGCCCCGTGACAAGACCCTGGGAGGTGCTTGCTCATGGGCATCCTCTTGCCAAGCCCGTCTTAGACCATGATGTCATTTCTTTCATTGCCAAATACCCTGGTGTAAATCTAGAGCGAGTGGATGCTCTTCCCCAGCGACCAAGCCTACCATGCGGGCTGTGAGGGACCACGGGAGGTGCTCTCTGCTCGGGTTCCTGGGGGCCGAGGTCGTGGGGCCCCTGACCATGCTTGCGTGGGCCTAGACAGAGCTGTGTGGATGGAGCAGGGCTGGGGCTGGGCCGAGAGCAAGGTAAGAAGAAAGGCCTGGAGCGTCATCTTTCCTTGGGTCCCGGAGTTTGTGTTTGGCGGGAAGCACAGTGGCTTGACCACACACTCTCCCGCAGTGCTGGGTTCCCCCAGGAAGGCTGAGTTCAAGGTCTCAGCAGGGATGAGCTCCCTCCAGACACACCAAGAAGCACCTTCCTGCCTGTCCTGGCTGCTGGTAACCTGGACGGCACTGCTCCTATGTCCGATTGCTTTTTGCCTTGAATTCTCTGGCTCCCCCGTCTCCTTCTCCTCTGTCTTTAAGGGCACTTCGTGGCGCCCACCCCAGGCCGTGGATGCTCTCATCGTGATGACATCCAAGACCCTTTGCCGCAAGGTCACCTGCACAAATTCTGGGGATCAAAGCTGGCACATGTCTTTTGGGGGGGCCCACATTCCAAGCCATTCTAGAACCTTAGAAGAAAGCAGGGCCTCTTGGGCCGAATCAGGGTAAAGACAGGTGCTTACCTGCTCCCAAGGCCTATCCTCAGGGCTTCATGCCTATGGTTGGAAAACTGGGACCGCCATTAGTAAGCCAGTAGGGTGGTGGCGCAGTGAGTAGATGTGTGTCTCCCAAACCTGTTCCTGGAGGCCAGTGGCCTGAGGTGGGAGGGTTCTGAGTGGCATGAGACCCAGGCAGACCCTCCGGGAGAGGCTGGGGTAGACTTGGGGGCATGCCTGTTTGTGTTCGTTGCTTTCAGACATCCCAGCCCGGACACGATGTTGGGGGGAAGGCGGACAGGTCTTCTGCTCGCGCAGTTTTATTTTAGTGTTTGAGAGAGACGATGTAGATCAAGGTGGCCTCAACCCCCTGACAGTCCTCCTGTCTCAACTTCCCAAATACTGGGATCACAAGCAGCTGGTTTTGGGAGGGGGGATTGTTGAACTAGTGACGCAGGAATTTCGGGGTCCCTCTGTCAGTGCAGCAGAATATGCCAACGCACCAATAATCTTGGCATGTCCCCAGATTCTTAACTTACGAATTTGGAGAATGAAATCCACAGATCAGAGGGGTGAGGGTCCGAGAGGTTTTGGCATACCTTAGCACTTTAAGGAGGGAGCGCTTTAAGAGAAGATAGTATATGGGAAGAAAGATGTAATTGTTGCCCAAGGAGGCAAGAGGGACTTTGAGAAGCCCCTCTGAAGACTCAGGGTGGGTTCTTCTTATGAGCCCCATGGATGGGTGGTTGATTTAGGCAGTCTAGTCCTGACATCAAGTATCTGGGGTCAGGAGTTTCAGAAAAGGGCAGTCTTGCCAGAAATCTCATTCTGGAAGAAGGGCTTTCTCAGAGGGCATGGGGGGACTCTCTCAAGGGGCAGAGATAGGAAGGGCCAGACCCTTTGCATGTGTAATGAGCTACACTTTGTCCTCCAGGCTCAAGGGCAATTCCTAAATTCAGCCAAGGAGGAAGCTACTTTGGGGGTCCTACCACCCCTAATTTGCCTCAGCAAGGTTTCTTTCACTCGAGTCCAGGCTGGCCTCAAACTTAGTCTGTAGCCCAGGCTGGTCTCAAACTCACAGCAACCCTCCGTCAGCTTCCAGAGCACTGGGATTGGTGAAGCGTGTGCACCGCCGTGCCTGGCTTGCCTGATTACCTCTGCTCTTCCGTGAGCGCTCTGCACGCGTCACACGCAGCAGCGACCAAGAGCAGCGTGGCGCTGATGGTCACAGAACGGTAGCTGATCTGATGGTTGGGGGGGCTCCATCTGTGGGGACAGCACCCCCCCAGTGCCTTGGGGCGTGGGACTGGGGTGACCGAGGAGCTGCTGGCCAGCAGACACCTGATGGGTAATAGCGTCGGACAGCGAGCACGGCAGTCATTCAAGATGTGTGGGTGGAGGGTGGTGACAAGTGCCGTGCAGAGTCACAGGCATGGAGACAAAGAAGGTAGCAGAAGGGGCAGCCGTGCCGGGTCTGTAGCTCACTTGCCTAGCATAGACAGCGTAGTGAATTCGTGGCCAGCCTGGGCTGTAGACAAAAAAAAAAAAAAAAAAAAAAAAAAAAAAAATATATATATATATATATATATATATATATATATATGTATGTATGTATGTATATGTATATGTGACCTAGGGCTGGGAATGTAGCTCAGTTGGTAAAGTGCCTGTCTAGTATGCAAGAAGGCCTTGGGTTCAATCACCAGCACGGCATAACCGGACACTTTGACATAACCCTTTAGTGGTAGCACTTGAGAGGGAAGCATGGGGATTAGAAGTTTAATTAATTAATTTGAGAGCAACAGACAGACAGAGAGACAAAGAGCCAGAGAGAGAGAGAGGGAGAGGGAGAGAATGGGTGCACCAGGGCCTCTAGCCACTGCAAACGAACTCCAGATGCACGCGCCACCTTGTGCATCTGGCTTATGTGGGTCCTGGGCTTTTGAGCCTCGCACCAGGGTCCTCAGGCTTCACAAGCAAGCACTTAACTGCTAAGCCACCTCTCCAGTCCCCGGATTAAAAGTTTAAGGTCATCTACATAGTTCAGGGCCAGCCTGGGATGCACGAAACACTATCTATCTATCTATCTATCTATCTATCTATCTATCTATCTATCTATCTATCTTCATCATCATCATCATCTGTCTATATATTCTGACAGGGATTTTAATTAGTTAACATAAATCATTAAGACATATAAAAATCCAGGTTTTGCTGGGTGTGGTGGTGTACGCCTTTAATTCTAGCGCTCAGGAGGCAGAGGTAGGAGGATCGCCGTGAGTTTAAGGCCACCCTGAAACTGCATAGTGAATTCCATCCAGGTCAGCCTGGGCTAGAGCAAGACCCTACATCGAAAAACCAAACAACAACCACAAAACCCCACAAAACGCAAACAGAAACCAGGTTTCTAGACTCTGTTTAGTGGTTTGCAGTCCCGGCTGCATCTCCTCACTTGTGGCTGCAGGGCAGTGGGCAGTATTAGTCCCCTTTTGTATTTTCCTTCATCACGTAGAAACTGTGTGTGGACACATCATGTGTTGGTGCCTTCATTTCCCTCCTCCCTGCCCCGATTGCTGGTATTCCCCATGGGGTTGGAGGTTATGAGTTGTGAGAGCAGCAGTCAGTCATTGTGGGGGAGGCAATGCCTCTGGATACCCCCCAGTTCCTCAGTGCTTTCCTGTGGCCCCGGCTGATGTGCGAGGCTGGTTCATCTCCTCCGTTCTTGCTGCCTGCTGCGCCCAGCGAGCTTGCTTCCTGGGCGTCTACCTGCCCCAGCGAGTATGCCTCTTTTTACTTTCTACTTTTAACAATATTTTATTTTTATTTATCTATTCGTGAGAGAGAACGAGGCAGAGGAAGAAAGAGAGAGAGAGAAATCATGGGCGCACCAGGGCCTCCAACCACTGCAAACAAACTCCAGATACACGTGTCCCCTTGTGCATCTGGCTTACGTGGGTCCTGGGGGAATGGAACCAAGGTCCTTTAGCTTTGCAGGCAAGTGCCTTAACTGCTAAGCTAGCTCTCCAGCCCTTTACTTTCTATTTTAAAATAGGGCCTAGACCCGGGCGTGGTGGTGCATGCCTTTAATCCCAGCACTCAGGAGGCAGAGGTAGGAGGATCGCTGTGAATTTGAGGCCACCGTGAGACTACATAGTGAATTCCAGGTCAGCCTGAACTACAGTGAGAACTTACTCAGAAAAACCAAAAAAAATAAAACAGGGTCTCACTAGGTTAACCAAACTTGCCTTGAATTTGCTGTATAGACCAGGCAGGCATAGAATTTGAGATTCTCCTGCCTCCACCTAATGGGTAGCTGGGATTTTAAGCCTGTGCCACTAGGCCCAGCATCCGTGCCTTCTTTTACACAAAACATAGATGTGTCCTGTTTCTTCATCACGTCTTCCTCTGTGTCTTTCAGCCTTGAAGCGATCTTTTGAGGTCGAGGAAGTTGAGCCACCCAACTCTACTCCACCCCGGAGGGTCCAGACTCCACTGCTCCGCACCACAGTGGCCAGCTCCACCCAGAAGTTTCAGGACCTGGGTGTGAAGAACTCAGAGCCAGGTGCCCGCCATGTAGACTCCCTGAGCCAGCGCTCCCCAAAGGCGTCCCTGCGAAGGGTCGAGCTGGCGGGGCCCAAGGCTTCGGAGCCCATGTCACGCCGCACTGAGCTTTCCATCGACATCTCCTCCAAGCAAGTGGAGAACGCGGGTGCCACTGGTCCCTCCCGGTTTGGGCTCAAGAGGGCTGAGGTGCTGGGCCACAAGACGCCAGAGCCGACCCCTCGGAGGACGGAGATCACCATTGTCAAACCCCAGGAGTCAGCTCACCGCAGGATGGAGACTCCTGCCGCTAAGCTCCCCGAGGCGCCTGCCGCCCCTGTTGCCGACGCAGCCCCCAAGAGGGTGGAGATCCAGGTGCCCAAGCCAGCCGAGGCACCCACCTGTCCCCTCCCGCCCCAGACTCTGGAGAACTCAGAGCCCCCGATGTCTCAGCTGCAGAACAGGCTGGAGGCCAGGCCCCCTGTGGCGGAACCCCCATCCCGGAGCCAGGAGGGTGAGTAGCCCAGAGCCGGGTTATCAGGCTGCATGGTTGAAAGAGCGTCTTGCTGTATGGGGTTGCTGGAAGAGCTAAACATGTGTGGAAAATGGAGAGAGATCTGAATGTTCAGAGCGGTGTCCCACGATTCAGAGCGTGAATGGCTCTCTGTCCCCTAGGGCCACAGTGAGAGGCTGCAGCGGCAAAGGTTGTGGGCTTCTTTGGTGGACCACATGGCTGGGCCACATGTAACATGTTTCCATGTGATCCTGGACCTGCGGGGACCCTGGAGGCTGGAGAGGAATGGTTGGCTTGAGCACCACCGTGGGCTCTTGTGGGGTGTGGAATGAGAGCGTCTCAGAGGGGCTGATGTTCTGGTGGCGGCTGGGTCATCAGTGGGTCATCTGGGAGAGGCAGGTGTCCACGCACGAGGAGTCCTGGGGCCTGAGATCAAGGGACCTCCTGAGGTTTGCAGCAGAGTCCTTCTCTCCTGATACCTGGGCTGTCCATCCTTCCCTTCCTCCTTCCCCTCTTCTTCCTCCCCCTTCGCCCCAGTTGGTGAGTCTAGAGGCAGAAAAGCATGAAGTAGGCCTTGTCCTCCTCTGCTAAGAGTCTGTGGCTGAGGGCCACCGTGGAGGACTCTGGTTCAGGGTGGGGGTTGCTGAGGCATGGGATGGCTGCACACGGTCATTTGAGGATGCTGTCCTGCAGTGGGAGGGTGTTCCAGCAGTGTCCTCAAACGAATCAAACCCAGAGTCGTGTTCATGTGGAGAGCTCATAGGGAATGCAGCCACGTCTCTGGGGACCCTGGGAGTGCTGGGGCGGAGGGACGCTGTGATCCTTCCAGATGTGTGCTGTCTCACCCCAGGCCACAGTGGGGGTTAGCTCTGCTGAGCCATGCTAGCAGGGTGCCGCTGGCCCCTCAAAACTGAATTTGTTTGGTGTACATTGCTTCGAAATCAATAATAGGTCAGTACTGTGTGTGTGTGTGTGTGTGTGTGTGTGTGCGTGAGAGAGAGAGAGAGAGAGAGAGAGAGAGAGAGAGAGAGAGAGAGAGGTATGTGAGTGCAGGCTTCGGCATGCGGCAGTCAGAGGACAGCTTCACGCGCTGGTCCTTGCCTTCCGCTTCGAGGCCGGGTCTCTTTTTCACTGCCGCGTTCACCAGGCTAAATGAACAGGTGACTCTTTCTCTGCCTCCCTTCTCCCTGCAGATTGTGTCGCTAGCTCCACTGTGGCTGGCATTAGGTGGGCTCTCAGGTATTTGTGCAGTATACACGCTTCTTTCTCGTTGCTGTGACTAAATACCTGGTAAGAAGCAACTTAAGAGAGGGGGGTTTATTTCTGTTTACAGTTCAAGGTTACAGGGCATCTTGGCAGGTTAGGAAGGCAGGAGCTTGAAGGAAGCGGTCACATTGTGTCTGAAACCAGGGAGCGGAGAGTGAAGGATGGAAGCTGTCTGGTGAGGACCCCAGGCTGTGGAGCGGTGCCGCCCGCAGTTAAAGAGGGTCCTCCTACCTCAGTCAGCCTCATCGAGATGATCCCTTACAGGTATGCCCAGAGGTGCCTTTCCCTGGTGAGTCTAGGTCCTGTCAAGTTGACAAACCCCAACACAGGGCTGGTGCTGTGTCCGCTGAGCACCTCCCCAGCCCCCAACAGTGCAGCGAAAACTTTCTTCATGACTGTTACTGGTTTTGTAACAAAATATGCATAACAAAACTGACTGTCTCAACCATTTTTAAAATATTGTATTTATTTATTTATATGAGACAGAGAGAGAGAGAGAGAGAGAGAGAGAGAATGGGTGTGCCAGGGCCTCTACCCACTGCAAACGACTCCAGATGCATATACCATCTTGTGCATCTGGCTTTATATGGTTACTGGGGAATTGAACCTGGGTCCTTGGGTTTTGCGGACAAGTGCCTTAACTATCAAGCCATCTCTCCAGCCCATGTTTTAGCCATTTTAAACTATGCATTTCACATTGCTGTCCAACCATCACCACCTATCTCTAGAACTTTCCATATCCCAGGCAGGAATTCCGTGGCCATTAAAAACAACCCTCCCCCTCCCCCCACCGCCGCCTCTTTCTTCAGGCCCTGGCAGCCCCATCCACTGTCTGTCTGTTGGTGATTCTGGGGACTCCATGCAAGTAGAGAGTCCTTATGTTTTGGTGACTTGCTTATCTCACTGATCATGATGTCTGTAAGCTTCATCTATGCTGCAAAATGTATCAGAACCTTGTTCCTTTTTTGAAAAAAAGCCCCTATTTATTTGCTTAGGTGTGCATGTGTATGTGTGGGTGCACATGGGTCTCTTGCCTCTGCAAACAAATACCAGACATATGTACTGCTTTTTGGATCCTGCTTTATGAGGGAAATGGGGAGTTGAATCCAGGCTGGCAGGCTTTGCAGGCAAGTCAATTTAACTAATAAGCCATCTCTCCCTAGCCCTACATTGTCCCCTTTAAACACTGAATGGTTTATTCCATTGTGTGGACAGAGCATTTAAAATTTTTTTAAAATTATATTTATTTAAGAAAGAGAGAAAGAGGGAGAATGGGTCATATCAGGGCCTCTTGCCATTGCAAACAAATTCCAGATGCACATGACACTTCATGCATCTGGCTTTACATGGGTACTGGGGGAACTGAACCCTGGCCAGCAGGCTTTGCTAACAAGTAACTTTAACCACTGAGCATCTCTATAGCCCCATTGTTTTTTTTTTTTGTTGTTGTTGTTTGTTTGTTTTTTTGAGGTAGGGTCTCACTCTAGTCCAGGCTGACCTGGAATTCACTATATAGTCTCAGGGTGGCCTTGAATTCATGGTGATCCTCCTACCTCTGCCTCCCGAGTGCTGGGATTAAAGTCATGTTGTCACCATGCCTGGCTTTCCAGCTCCATTTTTTCAACGATATAATTTTTTAATATATATTTATTTATTAGAGACAGAGAGCATGAGAGAGAGAGAGACAGAGAGATAATGGGCACACCAGGGCCTCTAGCCACTGCAAATGAACTCCAGATTCATGCGCCACTATGTGCATCTTGCTTACGTGGGACCTGGAGAATCGAACCTGGGTCCTTAGGCTTTGCAGGCATGCACCTTAACTGCGAAGCCATCTCTCCATCTCCCAGCTCCATTTTTAAAATTCTTTTGGTGGTGGCACCGAGGAATGAGCCCAGGGCCTCACGCATGCTGCACTGAGTGAGCTGAGCTGCCCATGTCCCCGGCCCCAGGACAGAACACATTCGTCTCTTGTAAACAGTCCTACGAAGATGGTGACCCAGGACTGTTCTCTCGGGCTTTCCTTTTGGCCTGTGGGTTTCCCAGCACTCAGTGGCCTTGGGGCCCGGGGCTGGGGGTGGGGTGGGGGTGTGGAGACTCCAGTGGGAGCCCATGCTCCCTTGGTGGGACTCAGCAGGTCTAGGGGCTTGGGGCTTTGCACTTCTGCAGTGCCTGGCATAGCCGGAGTTTCCACAGCTCCTTCCAGCCCTGGGCGTGTGTGCCTGCACCTCTCCCCCACCTCTCTGAACTTAGACCCTTGCTGGGGGTCTCGAGGGCCCGTCCGCGGCCGCAGGTGGCGTGGGGCTGGAATGGAGGCGCTCAGTGCCTGCTGCCCTGCCCTGTCCCTCCTTTCCTCATCGTCTTCTGTCGGCCCGGGACCTCTGTTTGATGGCACCGGATACACCCCCTTCCCGGAGGTGTTCACGCTGCTGAGTCAAACAGGATGCGGCTGGGGAGACAGAGGTCGACTGGGGGCTGTCCAGCAGTGATGACGCTGGCGCTGATGCTCTGAGAGACGAGAGCGGGTGCGGGGCGTGTCTGCTCAGGGTGATGCCCCCAAGAGGATGGGGGGGGGGAATTGCTGCTCTTCCTCCATGCAGGATACAGCTCAGCTCCAACTTTCTGCAGAGGCTAGGTCAAATGCCAGGGCCCCAGGGGAGGAGTCCAGCAGGGTCTGTCCTCCAGAGCTTGTCCAGCTGTGGTCAGGCAGTGGGTGACCAGTGAGAGGAGCACCATGGGAGACTGCTGGTGAGGGAGGACATTCACCAGCCAGAGCAGGGCAGAGTAGCAGAGGGCCCCCAGGATCCCAGACTCCCCAGGACCACAGACCTCCAGGTGGAGGGAAGGGCATAGAAAGCAGGCCTTGTCCCATGGAGGGCTCTTGTAAAGTGTCTGGGACGCTCCTGGGAGAGCCTGCCTCAGTTCTTCGGACCTCCCATCTGGGACTCTGCCCCTTGGGACACACATCTAGCTCCTCTGCCTGACTTCCTGCCATCTTTCCTGCAGTCCTAGCACATCCATGCCCTCACAGCCATCCCCTTTTGCCCTCCCTGGGGCCTTCGCTTGGCAGTGCCCAGGCCCTCACCCCCCGCAGGCTCTGCACCAACTGCTGCGTGCGGTGCTCGGCCCCTCGATGTCTGCGCTCGGGATAGCGTGTCCTTGCCGAGTTGCTCGGAGGCCTGTGTTCTGAGGGTCAGCGTGGATGAGAGCCATTCCAGCCCCAGTCCTCACCGGCTCGCTCCCAGCTTCGCCTGCTCTGCCCCTCCCTGGGCCTCCCTCACCTTCCCCACAAACGCCAACTCATCCTTTTCCATAGTTGGAAATAGCTCACTTCCCTGTCTTGGGAGGTCCCTTAGGTCTCTTCTTCCTGTGAAAAATGCTAGGTCCGCTTGAGGTGTAAATACTCTGTGAATGGACCCTCTTTCTTCTAGTAGGCTCCCCCACCCCAGTTCTGCAACAGGCTGACCTGGAATTCACTCTATTCTCAGGGTGGCCTTGAACTCATGAAGATCCTCCTACCTCTGCCTCCTGAGTGCTGGGATTAAAGGTGTGCGCCACCACGCCTGGCTCAGATTTTTTTTTTTTTTTGTATGACAAACAGTAATGCTTTTCCTTAAAAATGCAGAAGACACTGAAATTAGAGGAAAAACTGAAATTTATCTGTAAGCCTTTTATGTCCTTAACATTTAGCTATATCGTCTTCAGTGTTCCGTCGCTGCCTCGCTGGAGGTCAGGTTCCTCGCGGGTGGGGCCGGGGCTGTTGCTGGCTTCGTAAAGAAAACCATAAAATAACCAGCAAGTGACCTAGGCATTGCGGGTAGAGTGAGTGACCTTTGGGTGGTGAGATGGGGGCCTTTCGGTGGCTCTTGTAGGCACATCCAGGGATTCCAAATACCCCATGGGACCTCTCGGGTTCAAATAGATGCTTCCCACAGACCTTCCCCCATGGGTCCTGGTCTCCTGCCCTGTAGGCCTGGGGACCTAGATGGGTGAAGCCAGGGGCAGTATAAGCTGGGGCCTCTTCATCCTATTCCATGAGGCCTGGGCTACATTTGGCTTCTGGAGGTCTCTGCTGGGGTGCCTCAGCAAACTAGGGAGGGTGAGGCGGGCTGCTGGCTGTCAGCCACAGTCTCCCTGGGACGCCTTATAAGGCGGGCTCTGTGCTTGCTCACTCACTGTCCGGTGCCCAGCCTTCCCTGGTACTCCTGAGGTCCCTTTGAGTTCCTGGGTGGGTCACTGCCCCACCTGAGAGCTCGCTGGCTCCTGGCCTGCCTTAGTTTCTGGAGCTGAGTTTAAAGGGCCCTCACAGCCTGGTTCCCCTTCGACTCAAGCCGTCTCGCAGTCGCCCCTGTCTTGGTTGGAACGCCCAGGGAGGCACTCGTTTCCCTGGTTCCTTGCCTAGGAGGTGTGGCTGGCCACCTCCCACGTGTCCCTGGGTGTTCCACTAGGCCCTGTGTGTGTGTGTGTGGGGGGGGGGTTTGAGAACAGACAGAAGGCAATGCACACAGTGGGGGTTTAGGGGGCTTCCCTGGGGCTACCCAGCAGGGACATGGAGGAGGCCCAGTGAGGGGAGAAGCTCCAGTGGGGAGAGGTGTGGGCCTAGTCTGGGGGTGCGGAGGCATCAGCCAGGGAAGGGGAAGAGTGTGCCAGGCCCAGCGAGGGGAGGACGTGACACACCCGCATTACTGGGTGGGACTCGAGGGTGGCTGCCACGTGACTTGGGGAGGAGATGCTCCAGGCTCTGCAGAGGGTTTCAGAGACAGTCCCTGTGTTTTCTGGACATACCACGTACCAGTCTCTGGGCGGCGGCTTCCCCTAGGGTAGATTGTCCATCCTCAGTCCCAGGCCTGAGCTGAGAGCTTGCTTGTGGCTCTGCAATACAGTAACTTGTGGGGCCCTGCGGTCTCCTGTGTGGAGCTCCCAGTATCTCCTGGAGCTATGGACATGCCTGCGGTAGGGACATTCCTACCAGGCCCTCTTACCTGCATGGCCCCGTGAGCTCCTGGCATCCTACCCAGGGCCTGGATTCCTTTCCCTCCTAAAACCATCTGAGCTGTCTTGAATCCCTTCACACCTTGCCTGAGGACCAGACTAGTGAAGGAGGAGCGGCTAGGCTGGGTGTGTCTCCTCCAGGATGAGGTAGGACAGAGACAGACAAACCCTGGCTCTGGAGCTCTTAAGAAATGCTCTTTCCAGGCCGACCGCCCAGCTGTCTGCCCAGCCCTGGGCTCAGTGGTGAGGGGGAGCTGGGCCTGGCCTGGGAATGCAGCTGAGCAGCTGCTGAACGCCTTAAATAGAGAGGCCCAGCTGAGTTAGGGGGCGGGCCTTACTCTGCCCCCTGAAACTCTGTGGCCTGGCACAGGACTATCCAGCCTGACCCCAGGCTGGAGCCCAGCCCTGACACATGGTACTGGGTTACCCTCCCACTCCTTGCTCCCAATTTGTCCCAGGAAGCTGGAGTGAGCAGCTGCCAGAGGGCGGTCTTTCTACACCCCCATCCTCCGGGCCCCAGACAGCTGCTGAAATCTAGGGTCTGTACGGTGGGGTGGCTGTTTGGGGTGGTCTGGGGCAGACAGCCATGCACTGTCTGTGTGGCTGGGTACACAGAGGGTACATTCAGCTCCAGAGAAACACTGACGTTCCCCAGCTGGTGCCCTGGGTGTGGGCAGCCCCTGACCAGACACTGGATTCTGCAGACCGGCCTGGGAGAGTGCCACGTGGCTCACACTGGTCTGTTGCGTCCCTTGGGACCTCACGCCTGGGAGCTGCAGGGGAGGGACATCCTGAGCTGGGCTCCACTTCCTGACAAGCTTGCTGTGGGACGGATGGTGTCCTCCCCCGGGCGCCATCACTGGGGCTTCTTTGCCCTACCGTAACCGACAGGTCAGGGACACTGGAGTCCAGGACTGGGCCTCTTTCCAGTTCTCTGCCAACACTGGGCAAAAGAGGGAGTGAAAATGAGGCTGGGAGCACTTGGGAAGTATAGAGGCAGGAGAATCAGGAGTTCAAGGCCAACCTCAGCTACAAAACATGTTCAAGGCCAGCCTGGTCTACATGAGACCCTGATTTGAAAACAACCCAAAAGCAGTGTGCTCCCACCCTTGACTCCAGCCCGTACTACACTGCAGCCTAGGACCAAGTAGGCCCCGGTGGGGACCACTGTGTCCCTCCAGTGCCCCCTAGAGATAGGGAGTGGCTGGTTCACAGGCAGAAGGCCACTTGCCCCACACATGGCCCAAGCTGGAGTCTGCTCCCTGCTTCTGGTGGAAAACATCCCTCCGCTGTGCCTTGCCCTGCCCAGAACTTGAAATTGGAAGTGGCTCTAGAGGGCCCATCGCCTTCCTTCCCCATAGCCCATAGCTTCTTCAGCAGGAGCAGAGAGTCAGTGCCAGGTCCTGCCAGGGCGCCTTGCCCACTGTCTGGGTCTGGACTTGGCCCACAGAGCTCCTGTTTGTGCCCTGCCCGGGCCTGGTGACTTGCCCCCTCTGGCTGATCTTTTTTTTTTTAAGTTCTTATAGAATCAACTCAAACGTTTTATTTTTTGAGGTTAGGGTCTCACTCTAGCCCAGGCTGACCTGGAATTCACTATGGAGTCTCAGGGAGGCCTCAAACTTACAGCGATCCTCCTACCTCTGCCTCCCCAGTGCGAGTGCTGGGATTAAAGGCGTGCGCCACCATGCCTGGCTAGACTTTGTGTGTGTGTGTGTGTTTTAATGAGAGAGAGAATTGGTGCATCAGGGCCTCCATCCACTGCACTTGAACTCCACAGGTGTGCGCCACCTTGTACGCATGTGTGACCTTGCATACTTGCATCACCTTGTGCGTCTGGCTTATGTGGGACCTGAAGAGTCGAGCATGGGTCCTTAGGCCTCACAGGTGAGCGCCAGGCCATCACTCCAGCCCCCTCTGGCTGAGTTTTGTTGTGGTTCGAGTGGGTGTAATTCATCTTGCACGGCATTGATAGGAGGGAATGCGGTGGCTTGTGTGGACTGGGAGTGGGCGCCAGCTCGCGGGAGGTTTGTGTGAAGCCCGTTAACAGAAACCAGGCCCAGCTCTCGCTCAGGCAAAGGCGTGCCTTGTGTCAAGACGAGAGCACCACCTTCTAGAATTTCCTGGTCTCCAGTTCATGGCGCCTCTCCATGCTGTCCTGCGTCCACCTGCTAGCTGGTGTGCACACACTCCGGCCCGTGTCCCCGGCTCTCACTTTTCCCTCTTCCTTCGTGCATTCCACAAGTCAGTGCACACGCACCGTTAACGACAAGTCCTAAAGTTCACGAGAAGTTTGCCAAGGAAGCCTGTCCCCTGGCTCCAGTGTTGTTCCGGAGGGCTGTGACAGCTGTGTGCGTGAGCCGTTGTCCTTCAGGGTCTTACATGCGCAAATGTCATTCAGAACTTCCGTCACAGAGTCTGCGCTGCAGGGCGACTCAGAGGTAGAGTGTGCCAGGCTCGCATCTGTGAAGCCCTGAGCTGGAGTTGCAACATGACCAAAAAAAGGAAAAGAAAAAAGTGTCTATGTGTAAATAATATTATACAGGCATCTTGAGAATGCAAAGGAAGTCAGGCTGGCTCGTCATTTTTTTTCTGCTTGATAACATTGCACATGTCTTTGTGATCAGTCTTGTAAATTTGGCAATTCTTTTCCCCCCAGGGGTGGGATTTGAGCTCAGGGCCTAATGCATGTTGGGCAAGTAGCACATTTCTCCTAGCAGCGACATCGTAGGTTGCCCCTAACATTCCTTTAAAGAATATTTTAGGGCTGGAGAGATGGCTGAGTGGTTAAGGTACTTGCCTGTAAAGCCTAACAACCTGGGTTTGATTCCCCAGTACACACATAAAGCCAAATGCGCAAAGTGGCACATGCACCTGGAGTTAGTTTGCAGCTGCTAGAGGCCCTGGCTTGCCCATTCTCTTTCATTCTCTGTCTTTCTCCTTGCAAATAAATAAATTTAAAAATATTTTATTGATATATTTGCAAGCAGAGAGGATGAGGAGGGAGGGATAGAGAGAGAAAGAGAAGGGTGAAGCGAGGTCCCATGTCCTTCTTGGGGATACGTGCCTAGTGACCTGAAGACCTCTCCTTTGGCCCCACCTTCTAAAGGTTTATGGCATCTCCCAATAGTGCCACCACCCGGAGGAGCAAGACTTAACACATCGTCTTTGGAATAGACGGAGCAGCCAACCTACAGTGGGGCCGTTATGTTTGTGTGCGTGTTCAAGCCGAGGATACTGTGTTTGCCTTTTAGTTGGGTTGTTAATCCTTTTCCTCCTCCTCCTTCTTTTTTAGAGTTCTTTGAGAGTCTGGGGAGATGGCTCTGCAGTTAAAGGTACTGGTTTGTAAAGCCTGCTCCCTAGCACCCATGTAAAGCTACATGCAAAAAGTGGTGGAAGCATCTGGCATTTGTTTGCAGCACCAAGAGACCCTGATGTACACACACACACACACACACACACACACACACACACACGGAAATTAAGAAGTTTATGCCTATGATCCCAACACTCAGGAGGCTGAGGCAGGGAGATTTTCACAAGTTCAAGGCCATCCTGGGCTACATAGCAAGTACCAGGCCAGCCAGAGCTAGAGCTAGTAAGATCCTGTTTCAAAAAAAGAAAAAAAAAAAACACCCTCCAAATCAATACAGAATTGTAGCCTTTGTTATGTTGTCATAGCTGATACAAAGTGCCAGGGCCCTCCCACAGTGTTGTTGGCATTTTCATGGGTGGCCTGCCCTTTTAAGGTTTTGTTCCTGACTCTCTTTTACTTTGTGCCTTTGGAATTCATATCCTGCTACCTTCCAAAACTGTAGACAAGAATTTCGCCCATGTTTTCTTCTAGTATTTCTGTGGTTTTATCTTTATGTTCTGAAGTCACTAATCCATTGGAATGTATCTCAGCGTAAGCGCTGAGGTGGGATGCAGGGTTCTGCACAGATGTGCGTGTGGGCATGAGCATTGCTATTTTTATCACTTTTGGTGGCTGTCGGGTGCTGGCTTAACAAAAACAGTTTGGATGCGTTTCTTTTTCCCTCTCTGTTCTGGAATGTGTTTGCAGCAACACAATCATCTGTCTGTCAAGACGTTTTAAGAGTTTGGGAGTGAAATTATGTGAGTCTGATGCTTTTGTGGGCATCTAGTACTCAAACTTGAAAATTCATTTTCCACGGGACTGTGAGTTTGGCGAGGATTCTTCTTAAATTTTACTTTTTAGGGCAAGAGATGTAGCCCCATGGCATAGTGCTTGCCTAGCACGCATGAATGGTTTAGATCTCTAATACCACAAGAGAACATTATTTTTTTCGAGTTGGGCATGTGATGCAAGTCTATAATCCTAGCACTTGGGAAACTGAGGCAGGATGATCATGAATTTAAGGCCAGACTGGACTATACAATGAGAACTTGTCTCAAAAAAAAAAAAAAAAGGGCTGGAGAGATGGCTTAGCGGTTAAGCACTTGCCTGTGAAGCCTAAGGACCCCGGTTCGAGGCTCGGTTCCCCAGGTCCCTCGTTAGCCAGATGCACAAGAGGGCGCACGCGTCTGGAGTTCGTTTGCAGAGGCTGGAAGCCCTGGCGCGCCCATTCTCTCTCTCTCCCTCTATCTGTCTTTCTCTCTGTGCCTGTCACTCTCAAATAAATAAATAAATAATTAAAAAATTGTAATTACTTTAAAAAAAAAAAAGATTCCCCCAAGCATATCACCTTCTAGTTTACTGGAAGTCCCTAGGGCTGTTCCAAGGTAGCTGCTTAGCAGATTAGTCCAGGTGGGTGGACAGTGCGCAGCCGTCAGCGTGCCCTTGAGTCTGCCCTGGGCACAGGGCTGTCTACAGAGAAAGGCATACAAAGTGGGCTGGATGGGGCAACATCTGGGGCACTCTGCAAGCACACATGGGTCCTGGGGGGGCATGTGCAGAGGGCCCTGCACCCTGACCTGAGAGCCCCATGTGCATGGATGTAACCGTAGAAGTTGGTAATGGAGATTGCATTGTGGAGCTGGGTGGAGTTGCCCAGGCAGGCTGGAAGGTCTCCAGGAATCATGAACAATCTGGAGTCGCTCAGAAAGTGGCTTATGAAATACATTTTATATCATAAACCAGGATGTTGATACGTTTGTGTGTGTGTGTGTGTGTGTGTGTGACCAAGTGAACAAAATTTGCATGTGTTAATTCTTAACCTCTAAGATGCATTTACCACACTCATTTTCCATTAGTTCCCTTTCTGGTTTTGTTGTTGTTGTTGCTTTTGGAGAAGATGAAGTCTAAAACTTTTAAGAAATGGTGTCTTGAGATTTAATTAACTTACCCTATGCTCAACCTATTTAAAGTGCATGATTGTTTGAATGGGTGGCTCCTCCTTCTCATTCCTTTTCTTCTCCTCTTCCTCCTCGTCCTCCATTTGTTTTGAGACAAGATCTCATATAGCCCTGGCTGGCCTTGAATTCGTATGTAGCCAAGGATGTCCTTGAACCCCCGATTGAGCTTCTGAATCTCCTGCCTCTGTTTTCTGAGTGTTGGGATTGCAAACATGGACCACCACACCCAGCACAAAGCTGTGCCTCTCAGCCACCGCAACCAGATCTGACCACCTCAGAAAGAGGTACCCCCCACCCCCTCTCCAGCCTTAAGCAACAACTCATCACAGGGGCTACATGTCGATGAATCCCCCAATTTGTAGTTTTCTTATCCACGGAGTCGCCTGCTGGGGCCTCTTCTGTCTGTTGTTTTCCTTAGCGCCACCTTCTCAAGGCTTACCTGTGCTAGAGCCCAAGTTTGCTTCTTTACTCCTTTTCTTGTTTTGCATGCGTGCCTAGTGGGTGCCCCAACTCCCCGCTGCTCTTCCAGCTGGTCTTGAGTGAGCCGAAGTCTCTTCACTGGCTCCAGAGCTTGTGAGTTTTTGACAACTCTTTGGTTTCTACTTTCCTGCAGGACTGGGGTTACGGCGTGTGCGGCCACACCCAGCTGTTTAAGTGGGATCTGGAGATTTGAACTGTGGCAGTCTCGGGCCCTCAAGCCCAGGAAGCAGTCTTTTCTTTCTTTCTTTTTCTTTCTTTTTTTTTTTTTGGTTTTTTGAGGTAAGGTTTCACTCTAGCTCAGGCTATCCTGGAATTAACTATGTATTCTCAGGGTGGCCTTGAACTCAGGGCGAGTCTCCTACCTCTGCCTCCTGTGTGCTGGGATTAAAGGTATGCGCCACCATGCCGGGCCCCAGGAAGCATTCTTAATCATTGAGCCATCTCTTCAGACTGTCCTTCATCCTTGTTAGGGATGCGTGGCTTTCTTTTTTTGTTTTGTTTTGTTTTTCGAGGCAGGGTCTCACTGTAGCCCAGGTTGACCTGGAATTCACTATGTAGTCTCAAGGTGGCCTTGAACTTACCGTGATCCTCCTACCTCTGCCTCCTGAGTGCTGGGATTAAAGGTGTGTGCCACCATGCCCGGCAAGGATGAGTGGTTTTCTAATCACATGTTGTTTTCAGTCCACTCGAAAGATGGTGCATGTGTGAGTTGTTGGCACTGTTTAGATGATGTCAATGTGTTCTTTCTAGAGTAAAGACAAGCTGCCTGTGAACCACTGAGTAGCTTCCATGACCCGAAGTGGGGGCTGTACTGACCTAACCTAGGGGGCTGGTCTCAAGGTGTGCTGAAGTTGCCACTGGTGGAAGAGAGGTGTGTGTGAGGTCTGAGAAGATTCACTGAGAGACCTCTACCTCAGGAGTGTTTGTGTGCTCAGGACTCATTCATGACTTGTTTCAGGAGGGGCTGGGGAGATGGCTCAGTGGCTAAAGGCACTTTCTTGAGAAACCTGCCAGCCTGATTCTCCAGTACTCACATAGACCCAGATGCACAAAGTGACACATGCATTTGGCGTTTGCACAAGAGACTCTCCTTCCTCCTGTTGCAAATAAATAAATAATAGAGAAAAAAATGTCAAAAAATAAGTTTCAGAAGGAAAAAGATATACTTAAAAATCTGTATCCGGAAGAGGAGACCTACTAGGTAAAGGCACTCAGGAAGGTAGGTGTTCGTTTTGATAACTGCGTCTTGCAGTAGGGAAATGCCCTGGTGGGGCAGAGGTATGGGCCTTGTCTGGCCACAGCCCGTCTCGCTGCTTCTGCTGCTGTGTGGTGAGCAGTTTCTTCTGCTGCGAGCTTCCGTCGTACCTGGCTGGAGTTATTATTTGAAAACTTGCCTAGTTTTAAGTTTGTTTGCTTTATGTGTATGTGCTGTGCATGTGTGTGGGCTTACGTGTGGGGTGCACAGTCACGTGTGTGCGATGTGTGTGCATGTGTGTGCGTGCGTGTACATGTGGAGGCTGCAGGTTTACCTCAACGCGGTTATCTTATGCATACTGGTCTTGAATATGAATTCCATTACCAAGACTTCTCCAGTAGGACCCGACCCATGGCATTGCCTACCGCACATAAGAAGCAGACAGCATCATCCCAGTGGGCTCTGATCATCCTACCATGCCGTATTGATACCTGTGGTCTCGAGACGTTTGTGTCAGAATAGAAGTCACACTTTTCTTTGATCCAGGAATCATAATTGTTGGAACCTGTGACTGTGGCCGACATGCTGAAAAGATCGGTGAGGTTTTCAAGAAGAGAGAGGGGAACGCCCGGAGCTGCGTGAGGCCCTGCAGAACTCGGTGGTGATGTCCACAGTGGATGGAATTTGTGTGTGACTGTGTGTCATACGTACCTGGAAGGAGCCGAGTGATGACAGAGCTAGCGAGTACAGCCCTGGGACAGCGGGCCTGGGGGTCCTGGCGGCAGGAGGGGGTTAGGACAGCCCCTGGGGTGGGCTCCACACGTGCAGACCTGAGGGTGCTAGGCATCTGGAGGTTAGTGCATGAAGGTGGAAAAGGCTGGGCTAAATGGGCCGAGGGGAAACACTTGCTCTCATGCGGAATTTCAGGATGAAACTCAGGAATGAAGACGCAGTGCCTTAGTGCAGGCTTCCCTCCTTCCTTCCCTCCCTCCCTCCTTCTTCTCCTTCTTTCCTCCCTCCTTCCTACCTTCCCTTTCCCTCTCTTTCATTTCCTCCCCTTTTCTTTCCTTCCTTCCTTCCCTCTCTTCCTCCGTCTGTCTTTCCATTCCCTCTTTCCTTCCTTTCTAGTGCTGGGGATGGAACTGAGGGCCTCACACATGCTAGGCAAGTGTGCTCCCACTAAGTAATGCTTCCAGCCTGTTAATGTGCTATTTTAAAATTCATGATAAACAAATATTAAAATTTCAAAATAGAAACGGGCCCCAGCTGTGCATGCACATGGCCCTGCTTCGTTCCCTGGCCCTAATCCTGTCCTGAGAAAGCCGAGGTTTATGGGGTTTGAAGCTGAGAGGTTGGGGCAGGAAGGAACTCTTGGGACGGAGACAACTTGGAGCAGCTCTGATGCCCTTGCCAGTCGGTGATGTTGCTGTGGCTGTCTGGCATCACTCGAGTGTAATGAGAAGGGGGGTGGTTTCTTATGCCAGAGATCCAAAGGGAGCAGGCTTGGGGAGGGAGTGGCAACCCTGGGCACCCTTTGAAAGCAAAAGCAGTAACAGGGACTCATTAACGATGGGCAAGGCGAGGACATCTGTCTAGGATGGCTTGTAATTGGGAGAGAGCCAGCAGTCCCGAGGAGCTGAGTGAGTCGTCTTGGAGGCATGAGGACAGAGGCCCTTAGTCTTGTATCCCTTGAAGGGTGATTGGCTATACCTGTGGTTTGAGGGGCTTCTCTGGCTCAAAGCAATCCCGCTGTACCCTAAAACTCAGGATGTAGGAAAAACAGTCCTAAGGGTGCCATCTGCCTTCTACCAGGGTGCCCAGGCTCCCCGCCGACACCCGCGATCTGTGCCACGGAGCTCCCAGATTTCCCAGAGTCCTTCATGTCTGAACCTCCACCCACGCCGTCCGTGGGATCAGGGTGAGAACGGAAGCCTCGACCTTGAGCTCTCACGTGCTAGTTTCCACGCGCCCCAGTAAACCATGGGTCCTTCTGGTTCCAGGCCTAGTAACCAGTCTGTACAGCAACACGCCTAACAGCCTCCGTGCATCCACAGGGCAGGTGGGCTTTGAGACGCTTTGCATTAGAGCCAGGATTAAGAGCCAGGTGGCCGGACTTGGTGGCGCACATCTTTAATCCCAGCACTTTGGGAGGCAGAGGCAGGAGGATCGCTGTGAGTTCAAGGCCACCCTGAGACTACATAGTGAGTTTCAGGTCAGCCTGGGCCAGAGCAAAAGCCTACCTTGAGAAACAAAAAAAAAAAAACCAAGAGCCAGACAGCCTGGATCTGAGTTCTGGTCCTACCACTATTGGCTTGAGGTCTTGTGCCAGTCTCTCTCCTCCAGTGCCTCTGTTTCCCCACTTAGAGAGCTCCTGCATCAAGTTGTTGGGAGGATGAGGGGAAGGCGGTGCCTAGGTGTTGTGGTTTAACGTGGCAGAGCTGCATGTCACAGTGAGTGCTTACAAAACGTTAGCTGGTGTTGTCACTGACTTCGGTGAGCTTTGGCAGTCAGGCTCTCCAGGTGGGGAAGCCCTTGGTGACTGGCAGGATCTGATAAGAGAGGGGAAGGGAAGGTGATGACATCTGAGGGCTCAGTGTCTTATTACTCTGACAAGAAACAAGTCGAGGTAGTGCACAGCTCAAGGCGGGGAAGGCCTGGCGCAGGAGCCGGAGGTAGCTGGTCACCTTCAGCCCACAGTGAGGAAGCAGAGGTGGATGCTGGGGCTTAACCAGCCGTCTCCTTTTTGCACAGTCCAGGACCTCACTCCATGGAATGATGCTGCCCACTATCAAGGTGGGTCTTCCCACCTCAGTGAACCCCGTTGAGATAATCCCACACCGGCTCCTAGGCGAGTCTAGGTCCTGTCTAGTTGACGTTGGATATAACCCATCGCAGGGAGGCAGCTTTGGTACCTGTGAGGATTGAGTTCTCTTGGCCTTGTTCTGTGTGTCTGTCTGGAAGAAAGGGAGACAGGAGCCTGTAGAGTTCACCTTGGGACATGGGAAGAGCATGTGTGGTGGTTTGAATGAGCTGTGTTTTGATCCCCTAGATGGAGGTAATTTGGGAGCCTTGCGGGAGGCGGGGTGTCACCGGGGCTTCGGGGTGTTGGAGCCCAGCTCCCCTCGCCGGTGCTAGCCAGCTTGCTGTTCCCCCGGCTGCTACAGCAAGGTGTGATGCAGCCTGTGCTCTGCCTCGCTTTCCAGCCACAATGTCACTTCCCCTCAAGGCCAGGCTGAAATAAACCCCATGAGAATGGAAAATACATATCCCGTGCACATGCAAAGCTTTGCATAAACACGATGGAGACTGTCGGGCTGATCCTGATGACTTTCTGTCACAGGAGATACAGCGGCGGAAGCCATGGTCGGACTTGTTTACTGTTGTAAGTGTATCTGTTGGCGTCGGCGTTCCCACTCTTCTCCAGGCTTCTCTGCCACTGTGAGACCTCTTAAAGGGACTCGGTGTACAGCCTTCCCTTGGGGTGGGGGTTGGCACAGCGGGTCACCTGAACTCCTGCCGCTGAGGTGGACGTGTGCTTTGTTAGTGAGCACAGGTAACAGGCTTGACGGCCAGGGCTTGGCCAAAGTGGCTCATTCTCCTGAGGTCTGGACCCTGGTGTGGATGAATGGGGGCTGGTGGCACCTGGGTACCAAGGCCAGCAGTGACTTCAGAGCTGGGCTGAACCTGTTGCACAGAGGCCAGAAAGGCAGCCTTGCCCACACAGTCTTCTTTATTTTTTTTTTCTTTTTAGTATATTTTATTTATTTGAGAGAGAGAGAGAGAAAGAATGGGTGCGCCAGGGCCTCCAGCCACTGCAAACGAACTTCAGATACGTGTGCCTCTGGCTTACGTGGGTCCTGGAGAACCGAACCAGGATCCTTCGGCTTTGCAGGCAAACGCCTTAACCACTAAGCCATCTCTGCAGCCCCCACACAGTCTTTTGACAGGCTGCTGTTGTCCAAGCAGACAGTGGAGTTCCCTGGTTCCAAATCTGTGCTACCTGCCCTGTCCTCAAGCCTCAGGGATCCTGGAAGCCACCCCCCCCCCAACTCTATTGAAGCCTCTAGACAGTACCAAGGCCACCTTTGTTTTGGGGTTCTCTGAGCTGGCCAAAATGTCCTTCTGAGGTGTTTACTCAGGTGGTCATTTGAGACCCATGGGGCCTTGCTTCCCTAGCTAGACTGAACCTGGTGCATGGGCTGCATCTGCTGTGAGCTGAGAGACCAAAAGAGCCAGAGGTGGACACTTGATCCTGGAGTCCATGGCTAGGAAGGAAGCAGGGAGGCCCGGTTGGCTACTGTGTTCCATCCCCCCTGCCTCCCAGGGTTCCAGGCCCCCCGTCCCAGTGACTGACACCATGGCCCTCCTTAGCTGCTGTTGATCTCTGGGTCACTTTCTCTCATGTGTCCTCACTGTCCTGATGTTCCTGAGACTTGCCCGGCACCACACCACACGGCAGATGACCGCAGCGGGGGTGCTGTTGGGAGGGAGGGACCTGGGCTGTAGCAGGGCAGGTCCCCTATGCAGACCCAGCGTCCCTCTCTGCTGAGGACGGGGAGCCTCTGTTAACTGTGTCATCATACTGCTGTTGAGGGAGTCTATCCAGCTGGAGGGGGTGACAGGCTGCGGTCAGCAGTGGGCACCCGTGACTCTCAGCAGCACACTGACCCCTGCTGGCTTCCCCTGCCCGGCCTGGGAGTTGGAAGGTTCTCTGGAAGATCCCCACGCCTGGCCCTGCTCTGGCCTTTCCGCTGAGTAATGCCTATCTGATACTTGATGGGTGAGCGAGTGGGTCCCTGTCACAGCCAGCGCAGCTCAGGTTTCAGAGGGTTGAGATGCGGCCCAGCCTGGGCCCATGAAGCAGCTTGCTCCCCAGGACCCCTCAAGGCTGCCAGGTAACCTCAGCGTGCGCGGTGTTGCAGGACGAGGCCCTCGCATCTGCAGGGTGTGGTGGTTCTCCGGTGTGGGGCCAGGCTGCTGCGGGTGACTGAGGAGGAGCCAGGGCCGTGGTTGGGGAGGATGGCCTCTCCATCCCCTTTGTCCCCCGGGCGCGGGAGCCTGTAGACCTTCATACCCCAGGCCTGTGCTCTGGTGTAGCAGATCACATGGCTGTCCATGGTGAGGGGAACTCTTCCTAGAGACCCTGTGACTTTGGAGTCTGGTCAGGGCCCTCCCTCGTCTCCGAAGTGAGACGCTGAGTCTCCAGGGAGGGTGGACCGGTGATCTCTGGCTGCAGGAGCACCCTGCTTGGCGAGGGATATTTTCCCAGGACCTCTGTGAGGAGGCCTTCTGCTCAGGAAAGGAGGGGGAGCGACAGGGTCCAGGTCAGTGGGCGGGAAGCAGAATGTCCATCCTACCCTGATGTTCTGGAAGACAGGAAGTTTGTATCTGCCTGATCATGGCCCAGCTTACTAAGCACACCTTCTCAGAGATTTTCTTCTGGGCTGATCTTGATAATGACCTCTATTCACTAGAGACCCCCGGGAAGCCCCCAGCCCGTGGGACCCTGGGTCCTACTGGTGGATGATTACCTGAGCTCGAGGTCTGGGGATTCTTTTCCCATTGTGCTGGTGGGGAGTGCTCCCTAGGGCCTGGATGGACTTTCATCCACTCCTTGACCCTCCTGGCCTCTGCTCCTCACTCCGTCCATCCAAGGGGCCTGGCTGGCTTCCATTTTTCCTTTTCTCTGAGTCCTGCTGGGCCCAGGGGCTTCCCCTTCCCTCAGAGGTTAGGATTGGGTGACCATCTGGGTCCTCCCCTGTCTCCAGACTCTCAGGTGGGTGGATAAGAGCAATAATCGACCATCCTAACACCATGAGCTCCCTACCCCAGCCCACCCATTTTTCTTGACCAGGTAGTCAAGACACAGAGAGCTTTGGCCACTTGCCCATGGCCTATCCACCCAAGACCTGTTATGGACCCTCAGGAGCCAGGCTGTGGAGAGGTCTGGGAGGCAGGTGGTGGGAGGCAGGGTCAGTGGGAACAATGAGGGGAGCAGATCTTTTTGGGGTGAGAAGCTCAACCCAGTTGTGGTGGGAGTGGGATTTGGGCTTCTTGGTGAGGAGGACAAATGCAGGTGCTCCAGGGCCTCCATGTTGCCTCTGGACACAGCGGGTTTTACCGCCTCTACACTGCCTCCCTACAGTCTTGGCTGCGGGGTATAGTTTCCTGCCCTAGGAAGGGTATGGGCTCATTCCAGAACATGCTGTCCTTTTGTTAAGGGTGGGCTCTGTCCAGCTCACCTGGGACCCACTGATTGTCCTCGAAGTGCGCTGTGGCTCTTCAAGAGCCTGAGTGTAACGAACCAGCTGCTGAAGGCAGGATGGAAGTGGGCAGCGAGTCTCCTGGGGACCCCGCACCTCAGCCACACCCTCTCCTTTGGGCTTTTACAAATGGGGCCCCGGGTACAGGTCACAGGGTGTAAGAGAACTCGTCCAGAAACCCAAGGTCCTGCTAGCCTTCTGGGTTTTTCTTTTAGCTCTCCTGTGTTTCCTGGTGCCAGGCTCTGAGTGTGCCAGGCCCTGGGCGGCACCCAGCTCTGTCCTGAGCCTCCTGAGCCCCAGCCCCGCCCTCGTAGCATTAGCAGGGGCCTCAGGTGCAGAAGGAGGCAGGACCTTGTCACGTCTCTGCTCTTGGGCCAGGCAGCGTGGCCAGGACAGTAGTCCATATCTTGCCTGGTTTCCTGGGAGGTCAGCCAGCTGGTATGGCCCTAGAGACCAGGAGGGGCGCTCCTTACCTTGCCTCCCTTGCCCTCATTTCCTGCCTCTGGGCTGGGGCAGGCCTCCAGAGCTATAGTTGGAGGGGCTGAGGCAGGGGAAGTGGGAGTCAGAGAAAGGGACCAGAGAACCTGCAGACCATTTCCCCCACCCCCATGGCACCCTGCTTCCAGGGAGCCAAGCCAGTGGCCACACTGATAGATGGAGAAATGGAAGCCTCCCCGCTGAGGGGAGGAGTGTTGTCCCCAAGTCCTACCCAGGCAAATCCCAGAGGGCCTGGACTGGCCGTCTTGGTCCCCATAGCAGACAGGGGGATGTCTGGGCTCCAGGCGTGGGCTCCCTGAGCACGGCTTCGCTAGCTGTAGCGCCCCCTGCTGACGTGTAGCTTCCTAGCACCAGCCTCGCCCTGGAGCTGCGGCCTCTGGGGAGGCCTGCCGCCCTAGCTCAGCAGAGAGTCATCCAGCCCTGCCCGCCGCCAGCCCTCCCCTTTCCCTTTGGTCCAGTGCCAGGGGCCAGGTGGGAGACCTGAGCCCGGGGGTTATGTCTGCATCTCCACCAAGCCGTTGCCAAGAACAGACCACTCGGTCCCTCACACTTGGGATGACTCTTCCCCACCAACATGGCGGCCTGCGCAAGGCTCGGGACCACACGGTGGCATTTGTCTTTAGAACTTTAGGTCCTAAAAAGGGGGATCCCTGCATTGACCAGCGCTGGCCCGGGGACCCGTCCCAGTTACCCCCTCCCAGGCACGAGGCTTGAGCCTTGAGCTCCTGCCAGCCGGCTGCTCACGGCCTCCCGTCCAGCTGTGACCGCTCTTCCAGGGAGCCGGCTGACGCATCTGGCCTCCGCGATTTGTTTTTGAACAGGAATGAAAGGAGAGAGTGAGTAAGAAAGTGTGGGGGAAGGTCAGAGAGAGGGGAAGAAAGATCTGGAAAGTCCAAACATGTGTTTTGGGAGCAGGTGCCAGCTATGAGATCATCAAGAGGGTGGCCGAGGTCCCGAGCCTGGCCCAGACCAGGAGAAACTGGCCTGGGAGCTGGCTCTTGGTCCCTCTCTGCTGTGCTGAGAGCTGAGAAATTCGTTTCCATTTTAGGGACATTCCACCTCCGGCCTTATTAATATTTCATTAATCATAAGTGACCATTATTGCATACTTACGTACTCCGAGCGCTGGGCTCCGAACCTTAGGAAATGTCACTGTATTATATCAGAGGAGGCACAGAGAGGATGGGTAGCTGGCCCCTGGCCACACGGCCAGAAGCGGTCTATCTCAGCTGTGGAGGTAGCTTTATTTGGCTCCAAGCCTCAGCTGGCAGATGAGGCGCATGGATTTTGTACTATAGGGAGAGACAGTCTCTGGTCCTGCTTCTAGGTCCGACAAGAGGGGTCGCTGGCCATTCTATCACAAGATATCCATGCCAGTGTGTTCCCGGGCAGTGGTTGAGAAGGGGCTTCCAAAGAAGGCAGAGGGACTGGGAACAGTTCGATCCATTTGGGCTCAGCACCGGGACCTTTAAGATAACACTCAGGGCACTGTGAAACTAGTCACTGAGCTCTGGGCTCTTCTGTGTCTCTATCTGGAAGGCCACTGTGTCCCTCTCACTTTGTTCAGAGTACTCTACTGACTTCTCTACCCCAGGCTGTCTCAGGGACCTGCTGGCCTGCACAGTCAAAGACGCCCTTTTCTGCTTATTGCGTTTTCTGCTGACTTTGTAATGTTTAGTGTTGGGAAAGTCATTGTGTGACTCAGTTGTTATGTCTATAAAATGGGTCGACTGGCACCTTCCTACCTCCTGGAGCTTTGGCAAAGAGTCTGGTGAGAAAGTTTGCTCAAAAGAACTTTGTATCAACATGCTCTGGGGCTGGGGATGTGGCTCAGTTGAGAAAAACTTGTCCAGCGTACACAAAGCTCTGCATTTGATCCCCAACACCGCATAAACCCGGGGGTGTTGATGCACGCCTGTCGTCCCAGCACTTGGGAGGTAGAGGCAGAAGGATCAGAAGTTTTAAGGATTCTGAGCTACAGAGTTAAGTTTGAAGCCAGCCTGGGCTACATGAGATCTCATCTCGAAAACCAAAAACCCAAAACCAAGCGCTTGGCAGAGTGAGGCTGAGCGGGGGTTTGTTGGATCCCCAGGTGAATAGAGAGTTGGGATTTTTCTGGAGCTGAAGTGCTGAGGGAGGACGGAAGTTAGTGCAGAGTCTGTGTGGGAGGAAGTGGGGGGCGCCTCCAACATGGAGCTCAGGTCTCTGCCTACCAAGACTGGAGCCAGTAAAGAGGACAGCAGACACGTGTCCATGTCTCCTCTCACCCCACGCACTGGGGGGAAGCTGGGCCAAACCGAGCTCTTCCCCAATCCCCTGCCCCAGGCTGTTCCTGGCATCCCCACTTCCCCAGAGCTCCACTGACCTGAACCAGATGACCCAGGCACTGGAAGAGGGGCACAGCTGTGGGAGGGAGGTTGTGCTGGCCAGTGACTAAGGACCAGCCTCCCAGGAAGAGACCAGAGGCTCCGGAAGTCCGCACTGTGCAGCTGGGACTCCAGGTCTGTAGCCGTGGCCTCCTCTGCTGTAGTCCTGCCCTGTACCTGCGTTCCAGAGGTCCAGGGGGAGGAGATGACCTGCCAGGGGCGCTGCCCTCTGGAGCACCACTCTGGCCACATTGGTGGAAGAGACCCTCTCGGGGCGGCTCGTATGTGGAAAGAGCCTCAGCCTAGCTGGCCTGTTCCCAGGGCCCTGAGGGACCCTTCTATTGCTTCTTACTTGGTGTCCTGGGACTGCCAGGGTCCTGTGTCCTCAGGGACCCAACATTTGCTCATTAGGCTCCAAAGGGGAAACCTCCACCCTCGCACCTACTCACGCAGCCCCCCCGTGCAGTAGATGCCTGCCCGCTTTGGGTCTGGGTGGAGAGCAAAGACATGCGGATGCCAGCAGCTTGAAATCCCACAGCAAGTGTGTGGCCCGGGTCGGACCAGACTAAGGGCTTCCACATGAAAACACTGGTGCTGCCGGAGAGCCTGGCATCTCCGTACTGGGGCTAGAAAGTGCCCGTGCTGGAAGTCTGCCTTTAAATGGGCAACGGGGACAGAGCGGAGTCACTGCAATTGCATGAGGTAAGATGGCCAAGGTTTCTGGATCCAGGATACTGCAAGGTTTTTTTTTGTTTGTTTGTTTTAAAGACATCTATGTTCCTGTGTACAGTTTAGTGGGCTGTTTTGTTTGTTTGTTTGCTTGATTTTGTTTGCTTGTTTGATGCATGTAACACTTTGTACATTTGGTTTACATGGGTATTAGGGAATCGAGTCTTGAACTGAGATCCTTAGGCTTCACAGGCAAGCACTTAACTGCTAAGCCATCTCTCCAGCCCCGGGCTCTTTTCTATTTTTTATTTATTTACTTGAGAGAGAGGGAGAGAATATGAGTGCCAGGACCTCCAGCCACTGCAAACAAACTCCAGATGCCTGTGCCACCTTCTGTATCTGGCTTATGTTGTGGATCCTAGGGAATTGAACCTAGGCCTTTTGGCTTTGCAGGCAAGATTCCTCCAGCCCTGTTTTTTTTTTTTTTTTTTTTTTTTTTGGTTTTGTTTTGAGTCCAGGCCTCACTCTAGCCCAGGCTGGCTTTGAAGATTAGCAATCCTCCTGCCTCAGCCTCCTGAGTGCTGGGGTTATAGGCATGTGCCACCACACCCAGCCACTATGAAATTTGTGACCTGAGGCCTCTTCTCAGGCTCAGCCTTCCTGAACTACATCCATGCCACCCATCCCCTTCCCAGACTCCCCAGAGAGGGAAGCAGCCCCCTGCCCACCGACCTTCACTCACATTCTTCAAGACCAGCAGATGCTTTTGTACTGCCCTGTACCTCTAGTCCTTCAGTCTGCTCTCCGTGGTGGCTTAGTGAGACCCCCCCCCCAGTACCCCAGCCCCAGGAACGCCTCATGAGGTGTCCTGTGTGAAGAGCACCCCCTGGAGGTGTATGGCGGCACATACTGTGAACTTCTATGGACCCTGAGAGACCATTGGTTCCTTTCCGTTGGAAGCCCATTGTAGTAGACAGCCTCAGGTCACTGGGATGAACTGTCAAACAAGGCACAGTGAGGGGAGGAAGGAAATGTATTTGAAGCTTACAAGTTCAGGAGAAATTCCATAGTGGCAGAAATTGTTGTCCCCCTTTTATAGGATCGAGCAGAGAGAGAGAGACACACACCACCCCACAGGTAAACACACTTCAGGAACGCCCGGCATGGCTCAAGCACTTTGCATATGTCCTTAATGGAATTCCAAATCTAGGCCCACACACCTTAGGACTGGACCCTAGAATGAGCCCATTGACACTTCCACAAGCCAGGTGGCTGGAGCTGTAAGTTACGAGCTTTAATAAAATCCTGAATCCACTCGGGGGTGGGGGGGACACCCACGGTCCCTGGTACGCTTGGGACATGGGTTCTGGGGCGGCTCCACCCCTCTGCCACCCGTGGTCACTGGCTCCGCCCTCCTGGGCTGGCCGCCTACACCTGCCTGGGAGGTTTGTTCTTGGCAGCCTCATTCTGGTCCATTCTGGTCCCTGCTTCCATTCTGTGGCCTCAGTGGGGCCGCCCCATTGCCAGCCTACCCAGCCCTCCATTCCTGTGGGGGCTCTCTGCAAGCTATGGTAGGCACACCACCAGGATGGCCTGGTTTCTTGTGTGCTCCCCTGAGGTCAAGGAAACTGGCTTGCCATTTATGCTCTGTGAACGCCTGCTGAGCGCTAGGGGAACATGGAGCAGGGAGGCTGAGACCTGCTGGTCCCGCCAGGGAGGACATCCTGGCAGAAGTGGCAGGTTTCGGTGCCTGCTGACGGTGGGATCATGGCAAAAGGACCTCGCCAGAAATTGCGGGTGGCCAATCAGCTAAGGCTGCACTGAATGCATTGTTGGCGGGGACCCCAGTGCAGGCCTTCAGCGGAAATCACAGTCTGTGCAGCAGCGTGAATGGGCCTCTTCACCCCAGCAACCCCAAGGCACCACCCAGGGAGTGAGGGGCTTCTGGAAGACCAACCCAGTACAGGTGGGGGTGGGGGAGGCAGGGACACAGTGGGCCCAACATGGACAGGCTGAGGTTCAGCTGGGGAAAGTGCTAGAACAGGGAGGGTGACCTTGTTCCGGAAGCTCCAGGACAGTCAGGTGTTGACGGCACATTCCTATAATCCCAGCCCCAGGGTGGTCGAGGAGGCAGGAGTATCGTAAGTTTGAGGCCAGTAGGGCGATGACACGGTAATGCGCTGCCTCAAAAACAAATAAAACAACCCAGAAATGCTCTAAGGAAGATTCTTGGCGGGTTGGGTTTCCGGTGGGCCCACATCACCTTACCAATGTGGCCTGGCCCTGGGCGGGTCAGGTATGGGCGATGCTGGTGCGTTTCTGCCGCAGGGCTGGCCCCGGACCCTGGCGAGAGGCTTGCTGTGTTGCGAAGAATTCTGAGATCAGGCGGCAAAGCTCACGCTGTGGGTTGGCGCTGCCTGCCCCCGGTGAGGGGAAGCTGGTGAGTGGGTGCCCACCTGCTCTGTTTGCAGTCTGCCCAACCTGCTTGCAGGTCACTGGCTCTGCTGTCTGCATTCTGCCCCAGCCCTGCCAGGGAGCCATTTGGGACCATGTAGCCCTCTTGCTTGCTTTGCTTTTCCCACGTGGCTATTTGGAGCGGGCCCCTCACAGTCATGGTGCCCGAGGGTCCCGCTCGGCTCTGGTCTGCCGGCAGCACCACCTCCGGGCCCCGGCCCAGACATTTGTCACCGTCTCTGACGTTCTGACCAACCCCTGCCATGTAACCAGCCGTTCCAGTGTGCCAGCCTCCGAGCCCAGCTGTCCCCACGGCCTCCTTAGAAACCTAGGCAGCACAGAGAGGCTGAACTGCTGGGCCATGGTCACATGGCCGGTACCAGGCAGGAACAGGATTCAAGCCAGACCGCTGACTCCAGTGGCCTTGGGGCAAGGACATTGGCCGGGCAAAGGATAGTGGAGGTGACCTTCCTCAGACTGGACTCAAGAGGTGAGCTGGCCATTCTCAGACATAGTGACCTGGTACAGGCCGCACTGTCAGCAAGTGCGGTACTGGGTGACCTTGGATACCTTCTGGAATCTTTCAGCCTCCTTGTCTAGAAAGGGAACAAAAGGTCCTGCCTGGTTGAACACCACACTCAGGTTTAGGGACAGCTGCCTAGTCTGAGGCTCAGCAGGGGTCATCTCTGCAGGCAAACGTATGTCAGTGTTCTTTTCAGGGCAGGGCAGCTCTCCTGAAGTTGCCCCGTTGGGGTGAATAACATGGGTGCCCACCTGCCTCTCTCTTGACCCGTGCCACAGGTCTGCTGCTCCTGGCAGCCTCAGTTCCAGTGATGACTTTGGACCCGAGCTGCTCCAGCTGGGGCGGGGCTCACTTAGTCATGCTTGCCCATCGTGCCCACAGCCCTGTGCTCCGTCCCCGGGATCACGTGGACCGGGTCTGGTGGTGCACACCTGTCATCACAGCACTTGGCAGGTTGAGGCAGGAGGATTAGGAGTTCAAGATCACCTTCAGCTCCATAGTGAGTTCAAGGTCAGCCTGGGCTACATGAGACCCTATCTCAAACAAAATAAAAATAAAAGAGGAGAGAGAGAGTAAGAGAGGAGAGCTGGTTATGCTGAGCATGTCCACCACCTTCCAGCGTGGACTTTCTAGGCACTTCACCTGCCCTCCTCTCCATAGAGCATGACTGGTCATCCAGGCCAGCAGAGGTCTTAGAAGTCCCTAGAGGAATTTACCCAGTGTGCTCCACTGTTCTGTGCTTGGAGAGCTCCCTCCCTGCCGACATTTTTCCTGGAGATGTCAGTCATTCTGGGGTGGGGAGGGGAGCTGGAGCCATCAGTGCGCCGATGGAGCAGTGTGTCCACACAAACCCTGGCTGACCCCCCGTGTTTCCCGCAGCCAGCGGCGGCTGGGCTGGGGCTGGGAAAAGGACCTCAGTGCAGGGCGTGCTCCAAGCCCTGGTCTTGGCTCCAGAGCCCAGCTGTGGAGAAGGAACGGGATCCCGGCCTCGCGGAGCTGCCAGGGAAGACTCCAGGCCCGGCCCTGCCTGTGACTCCTTGCAGCCGTCCGCTTTCTTGCCAAGTCAGGACGGCTGAGGAGCGCCGCATTCCTTGTTGGAAAGCAGTTTTATTGTCCCTCTGTGAAAGGAGTCCAAAGCAGTGCGGCTCCAGAGAGCACGGAGGAAGAAAATGTTCATGCGAGAGCCAGAGACTGGGCTCAGGACAGGCCAGCTCGGCCGTCACCAGTATGATCAGCCTGGCCAGAGCTCCTTTTTTTGTAGTTTTCTTTTCCCCCAAATATTTTTATTATGTTTATGAGAGAGAGAGAGAGAGAGGGAGAGAGAGAGAGGGGGAGAAAATGAGTGATGCATGCGCCTTACATGAGTCCTGGAAATATTGGGGAATTGAACCCTGGCTGGCAGGTTTTGCCAGCACATAAGTGCCGTTCACTGCGGAGTCATCTCCCCAGCCCCTGTTGTGGTTGTTACTACCCTTTTGCCGTCATCTTTGGCCAGGTGTGCATTCGTTGTTCCAGCCACCCACCCACCCACCCACCCACCACTGATTCTGAGACCTTTCTGAGCCCTGGTGAGGACAAGGCCCTGCTTCCTGACTTCCTGTTTCCCGTTGGAATGTGAGGCTCCAGGAGGCTCCTCACCCTGCTGCTGTGCATCCCCCATCTCAGGGGCAGAGGAAGGAGCTCTTGCTGTGTGGCCGCAGCCTAAGGAGGGCTCGGGCTGGGGCAGGGGAAGTGCCCAGAGGCAGCAGGAGCTGTGCCCCACACACTTACTCAGTGGCTTGTATAGCACTTCCCCATCTGAGAATATACTCTTGGATCCGAGGATGCTGACAGATAACCCGGGATGGAATGCTTTTTCTGGAAGCCATCTAGAGAGGGATGGACCACAAGGACAGAGTTGCTGACTTGGGAGCCGCAGCCCCAGACCACAGTCCCTGTTCTCACAGGAGCCCCTGTCCCCCTTGGCTCTGAAGAGGAACAGAGGCACTACAAGTCAAGAAAGTCCCTCCTTTCCCATGGCTTCTACCCTCCTCCCGTTCTGACAGGGCACCTTGGGTTTTTATAAATTGTATTTTATTTATTTATTTGCAAGGAGAGAGAGAGAAAGAAAAAGAAAAATGGGAGCACCAGGGCCTCCAGCCACTGCAAACAAACTCCAGACACATGTACCACCTTGTGCATCTGGCTTTACGTGGGTCCTGGGTAATCAAACCTGGGTCATTAGGGTTTGCAGGCAGGCACCTTAACCACTGAACCATTTCTCCAGCCCCACGTAGGGTTCTGTATAGCAAAAAATGCAGCATTAACTGGCTTCAGGTACAGGGAAATTTGCTGAGTTTTGGGCGTCCCAAACATGCTATGGAAGACCCCTTCCTGCTGTCCCCGGCCACCCTGTCCCTACTGAGGTGGCCTGCACTGGCATAACCCCTTCCTGTGAGCCCCTTCCGTTAGCCAGAAGACCCTTAGAGAAGCCCCTGTGTGGTCACAGGGCAGCTTTGCCTCTCAGCTGCTGCCTGGTACCTGACACCAGAACTGGTGACCAGATGAAACTCACTGTGGCTCTGGGCCTAGGGCAGGGCAGGGCTGGACCAGGGTGACACGGCAGGGTGTACCAGGGGCCCCTCCCGTGGTCGGGGGAGCAGCACTAGGTGCCTTTCACTTAGGCTGGTGCTGTGTCCCTCTCCTGTCCCAAGCTGCTCTTGTCCCCTGTGAGCCAGAAGGAATGGGGCTCCAGTTGCTTCCTCACCCACCCCTGGCTTCCCCGGAAGTGGCAGCTGCTTGGAGCAGTGACCTCCTGGCTTCCATGGGCCCAAGAGGGGTTGGGCTGCGGCTCAAATGTGACCAGCTGCCTGGCTGCCTGCGGGGGTGCATGTGCAGAGGAAGAGGAGGGGCTGACCAGCCAGCTGGTGCTGTTCCCTTCCATCCAGTCAGGGCTTCCCCCTGCCCTTTATAGCTCGCTGGCCCCCCAGCCCACCCTCCCAGCTTCCTGTGCTACCCCCCTCCCGTTCCCATATGGTAGTGATTAAGCCCTTCCGCTGTCATTGGAGGACTGCCTGAAAGGGGATCACTTGCTGATGAGTGGGGGGGGGCATCGCCGTGTCCTGCCTGTCAGGAGTGAGGGCCGTGTCGTGTCGTTGTGAGTGCGTTCCCATTTTCACTTGTCCAAGGTTCTGGGCTTGGTGCATGTGGACTGGCGCTCTGAGGGTGTCTCCAGGAGGCCCTGGCCCTGTCCAGCAGCTTCACACATGCCACTTTGTGCATCTGGCAGTTGAACCTAGGCTGGCTGACTTTGCAAGCGACTGCTGGGCCATGTCCCCAACTGGAGCTCCTCACTTAAAGAAAATCCTTCCTTCCTTCCTTTTTTTTTTTTTTTTAAAGGTAGGCTCTTGCTGTAGCCTCAGCTGACCTGGAAACTTCTGTGGAAGTTTCCTTGGAACATGGCTGGGCACATCCTGAGGCAAGACTGGCCCCCAGGGCTCAGCACTCATCGACTGTGTGGCTCAGGTCACCCTGTTCAGACTTTCTGCACCTCATTACATCATGTCTACCTCTCAGCCCCTCTCCCCAGAACATAGGTAGGTAAAGAAAGCAGGCTGGTGGCGTGCATATACCAACGGAAGGTCTCTGGGGGCATTGCAGGTTTGCCAGTCCTTTCCTGGGCTTGTGGAACACGCCCAGTTTTCTGCGTGGTTGCGGGGCCTGCTTCGCTCTGGAGCCCTCCATGGCCGCAGCGTAGGACAGACATTTGCAGGCACTGGTCAGACCTCAGACCGCAGGCTTCGCGTGAGCACCGTGGCTAGGCTGCAGGGCCGGTGTCTGCTCTTGGGGACTGAGCACAGCCGGGCTGGAGTGGCAAAAAGACACATGGCTTTGAGGACAAGTAGGTCATGGGGAGAAGGTGCAGTGTCTTCACGCGTGGGCCCCTGGGATCCTGATTCATAGGGAGGTGGCTTTCTGGAACTAAGTCAGGACTCCTGCCATGGCCACTGCTGGGGGAACAGGGACTCAGAGGAAGGAGGCCGCTCGCCCTTTTCTGCCATCTCAGCACTAGCCTGGACGACCCTGCTTGGCCTCTGAGAGCAGACAAGCTCCGTCGTGTGCAGGTGGGCTCTGGCTGCTGAAAGGCTGCTGGGAAGACTAAGGCTAACCATGCCTGCAGATGGTAACCAGGGCTTCCTACTACCTAAAACATCTTAAGGACTCCTTACTAGAAAGAATACTTCATTGAATACCATAGCCCTGCCAGGTCCATTCTGTTATTATTATTACCATTGTATGCAGGAAGAAGCGAAGGCACAGATTAAAGAACCTGCCCAGGGACACAGAGCTATTCAATGTGGTAGACAGATGGGTTAATTTGAGCTGAGAGAGAGAGAGAAGAGGAGGAGGTGAAGAAGGAGAAGAAAAGAAAGGAGAGGAGAGGAGAGGAAGAGAATGGGCACACCAGAGCCTCTTGCTGCTGCAAACAGCAGATGCGTGTGCCACTTTGTGGATCTGGCAATTGAACCTGGGCCAACAGACTTTTCACTCTAGCTGAGGCGGACCTGGAATTTACTCTGTAGCCTCAGAATGGCCTTGAACTCAAGGCAATCCTCCTACTCCAGCCTCCCGAGTGCTGGTATTAAAGGCGTGCGCCACCACGCCTGGCTTTTTCTTTTTCTTTCTTTGTGTGTGTAGGGGGTTTGAGGTAGGATCTTGCTATAGCCCAGGCTGACCTGGAATTAGTCTGAGGCTGGCCTTAAACTCACAGTGATCATCCTACCTCAGCTTCTCTAGTGTTGGGATTAAAGGCATGTGCTACCACACCTAGCGAAAATTCTTTCTTTCTTTTTATTTGTTTATTTATTTTTTGAGGCAAGTCCAACAAACTGGCCTCTTTCTCCTCCTCCTCTTCCTTATTGTTCTTCTTTTAATGCAAGACAGCAAGAGCAAGAGAGAGAGAGAGAGAGAGAGAGAGAGAGAGAGAATTGGTGCACCAGGGCCTCCAGCCGCTGTAATCGAACTCTAGTCACGTGTGACCTTGTGCATGTGTCACCTTGTGTGTCCGGCTTACGTGGGATCTGAAGAGTTGAACATGGGTCCTTAAGCTTCACAGGCAAGCACCTTACCTGCTAGACCATCTCTCTAGCCATATTTATTTATTTATTTGCATGTGTGCATTAATGAACGTGCAAGGGTCTCTTGCCACTGCAAACGAATACTCCCTCTTAAGGTGGAAAACAAGTGGTCCAGTGAGGTGTGGGGACTCAGCCTGAGTCACGCAGCAGCTTAGTGGCAGGGCTTCTGCCCCATACAGCTGTGCCTTCTCTCCTTGTCTGTCCTTACCAGAGAAGCTGGGGGGGCTGCGGGCTGCTTGTCCAATACCTGACCGGAAGTAGGATGGCATCTCTACTCGATGACGGTGACACAGGGTGGGCGGCCTTCACTATAGGAAGCGTGTTTCTGGTGAGAGGTTTCATGGCTGTCTCTCTGGTCCTCCTTGTTTCCTTGGCTGTCTTCCGTGTCTGAGGGAGGTCAGCGCATGGCCCTCGTGGGTGGGACACCGTACTTGTCACTGTGAGTCTAGGATACCCTGTGGATACTTGAGCCCTTGCTTCTGAGCCGTGCTTCTGTGTGGCTGGCCAACCTGGCCTCTAAGGATCTTCTATCTTCCACTTGCGAAATCTTCTCTGTGGGCCACAGCACTCAGGGCAGGATGTGAGAACGTTCTCCCGAGCCCAGTGTAATTAGCAAACCGAGCGTGTGCAAGTGCGTGTGCATGTGCGTGTGCATGTGTGTGTGCATGTGCGCCCTCCACTGCCTCAGCTCTGGGAAGGGTTAACACTGATCTGCCTCCCGCCCTCTGCAGCTTTCCTGGGGCGAGGGCCGGAACCGAGGGGCCTTATCTGCGGAGGAAGGGGTGGGTGGGATGCTGGGCTCTTTAGGCCCCTCTCCGTGCTCAACTCGGGCATCTTCTGCCGGCCAGCTGTTCAGAGTGCAGCCAGAAGGTGGAGGGAGGGTTCCTGGAGCCGGAGGAGGACTGCTGGATGTGGGATTCATTACAGGGTTTTGGCAGCGCTGAGGGCCTCGCTTTCTCCGCTTTCTCCCTGGAGGTGGGATGGGGGTGGGCTCTCCCGGAGCTGAGGTCTGGCCCCGAGCTGCGGAGTGGGGGAGGCGAGGGGAAGGTCCTGCTTCCTTTTTCCTGTGCCTGCAGCTGGCCCTTGCCCCTGGAGCCTCAGGCTGGAATCTCGCCCCTGCAGGGGAGTGACCCTGACCTCCTTTTGCCTCCTGTGGGGCTGTAGCCACCCCTGGCTAGAAGCCTAGGCAGATGTGGGCATGTGCCAGTTCCCCTGTCTTGGGAGTAACCAAAAGCCACCAGGGTCTTCTGTAGGATGAGCCTAGTCACCACTATGGCTGAAAAAACCAGGAACAGGCCAAAGTGGGTCAGAACAGGAATATCCCCCAGGCAGGTATGGTTGGTTCCTCTGTAATCCTAGGACTCTGGAGGCTGCAGTAGGAGGGTTATGAGCTCCAGGCCAGCCAGGGCTGCATAGCAAGTTCCTGTCTTTTTAAAAAATTACTATAATTATTATTTATTTTAGGGAGAGCAAGAGTGAGAGAGAGAGAGAGAGAGAGGGGGAGAGAGAGAGACAAAGCAGAGAGAGAATTGGCACACCAGGGCCTCAGCCACTGCAATCGAACTCCAGAAGCTTGTGCCACCTTGTGGGCATGTGTGACCTTGTGCTTGCCTCACTTTTGTATGCCTGGCTAACGTAGGATCTGGAGAGTCAAACATGGGTCCTTAGGGTCCACAGGCAAGAGCCCCAACTTCTAAGCTCTCTCTCCAGCACGCACGTTCCTGTCTTAAAAACAAAAGATAACCAACCAAACAAACAAAAAACCAAACCGAAAGCCTCCGCGTGTCTTGTCGATACTGAGGAGTTAGTGTGGAAGGTGCAGGAGGTGAGGCACTCAGGAGACTCGGACGCACACAGATTGCCCAGGGTGGTGAAGTGGCTTCCCCGAGGCCAGACAGCACAGCCTGCTGCCTCCAGCTTGCAGCTGCTAGGGTGCTGTGGTTTTGGGCTCCTCGGTGGCACCCAGCTGTCTGGCCTCAGCAGGACTAAGGCCGGGGGAGCAAGACAGGGTATGCGGAAGTGGTCGCAAAGCCAGAGCCTGGGAGAAGAGGCCTCTGCTGTATGGCAGGGCCAGGACCAGTGACCCTATTGTCAGCAGAGCACTGCCCTGCCCGCCTCCCTCACTTCCCACACCTCCCCGGGGAGCCGGAGGGGGTGACTCCCGTTCTCTACCATGCAGGAAGGGGGGCTCATCCTTCTGGGGCTCCTTAGTGAGGTGGGACACCCCTGGAGGTCAGGAGGCTGCCTGAAGCCTCCCTACCTGTGAAGGACGAGGTGAGGGGCATAGCTGCCTTGCCTCCTGATGGCTCTGGTGAGAGGATATAAGAAATGGGGCAGCAGTCACTACTACTGTGGGCCTGGCCTGCCCAGTGACCTGTTCAGGAGAGCCACCCTGAGTCACCCAGTGGGGCCTGGACAGACTTACCTGTTCAGAGCCAAGGGGAGTTGGTGACATGTCTTGTTGTCCCCTGCATTGTCACCCTGCAGACCCATAGGACAGCCAGACTCCTCACGAAGCTCTCCCCGCCAGTGCCCCAGGTCAGTGAGCCCTCACCTTGCGCTGGATGTGCACAGAAGGTGGCATCGCCCCTGGCATTACTGGTGGAGTGGAGACCCAGCCCCACAGTGTTCAGAGGCCTCCACTCAGGTGAAGCCTGGACTCTTGACTTAGCTTCAGAACAGAATTTCAGAACAAGCCGGTGGGAGCAGCGTGGGTGGGTGTGAAGTAAAGCGTTTCCCTCACGAGTGTGAAGACCTGAGTCAGATCCTCAGAACCCGTGTTCACAGTGCAGGGTGTGTGTGGAGTGTTACCCTGCGAATCCCAGCGCCGGGACGTGAGGATTCCCGGCCTCCAAGCGAGGAAGTGACCCTGACTCACAAAAAGGTGGACTTTGTTCCTGAGGGTGACACTTGAGGTCATCCTCCGGTCTCCACACACATGCATACTCACCCAGGAATTACACATTTAAGTTTTATTTGTGTTTATGTGCGTGTTGGTGCCGTAGGGTCTCACCACTGCAGATGAGCTCTGGATTCATGCAGCGTTTTTCATCCTGCTTTATGCAGGTGCCTGAGGACTTGAACCTGGACCTCAGTCAGACTTTTGTGAGCAAGCGTCTTCAAGTGCTGGGCCATCTTCCCAACCCAAGAAAAATATTTTTAAAATCGTATTTTATTTATTTATTTACTTGAGAGACAGTGAACGGAGTGAGAGAGAGATGGTATGCCAGGGCCTCCTGCCACTGCAAACAAACTCCAGGTACATGGGCCACCTTGTGCATCTGGCTTACATGTGTCCTGGGGAATTGAATCTGGGTCCTTAGGCTTCATAGGCAAGCGCCTTAACCATTAAGAAATCTCTCCGGCCCAAGAAAATTTTTTTTTTTTTTTTTTTTTTTTTTAAGGTAGGGTCTTACTCTAGCCCAGGCTGACCTAGAATTCACTATGTAGTCTCAGGGTGGCCTGGAACTCACTGTGATCCTCCTACCTCTGCTGGAATTAAAGGCGTGTGCTACTATACCCGGCAAGAAAAAGATTTTTAATAGAGTTAAGAACAGGGGCTGGCTTTATGACGGATGGCAGAGCTGCTTGGGATTTTGTAGGAGCAATGGCGCTGAGGTTTACTGGATTGTCCGAGATGTTGCGTAGAGGTGCCAAGTGAACAGTTTCCAGATTGCTGATGAATATTGTGCTTATGAACCCCTGACTGGCCACTTAATTTTGAAGGTTGTTGCCTGTCCATTTTGATAACCAGCTTCACTGTAAAGTCCCTGGAGTGCAAAAATTTCTGACCAAGGGTTGAAGACATACTTCCCTGTTGCAAAACATCCTGAAAAAGGCAGATGTGAAAAGAAAATAGTACAATTTTGGATGGTGCCGGTTTAAAAATAATAAACTTTGGAATGATGAAAAAAAAAAAAAGAACAGGGGCTGGAGAAGTGGCTTAGCGGTTAAGCGCTTGCCTGTGAAGCCTAAGGACCCCGGTTCAAGGCTTGATTCCCCAGGACCCACGTTAGCCAGATGCACAAGGGGGCGCACGTGTCTGGAGTTCGTTTGCAGTGGCTGGTGACCCTGGCGCGCCCATTCTATCTCTCTCTGCCTCTTTCTCTCTCTGTCTGTCGCTCTCAAATAAATAAATAAAAATAATAAAAATAGGAGCTGGGTGTGGTGGCGCACGCCTTTAATCCCAGCACTCGGGAGGCAGAGGTAGGAGGATCGCCATGAGTTCGAGGCCACCCTGAGACTACATAGTGAATTCCAGGTCAGCCTGAGCCAGAGTGAGACCCTACCTCGAAAAACCCCCCCAAATAATAAAAATAGAGTTAAGAACAGAAGTTCGGGCTGGAGAGAAGGCTTAGTGAGTAAGGCGCTTGCCTGCAAAGCCAAAGGATCCCTGTTCGATTCTCCAGGACCCATGTAAGCCAGATGCACAAGGGGGCGCATGTGTTTGGAGTTTGTTTGCAGTGTCTGGAGGCCCTGGTGTGCCCATTCTCTTTCTTTCTCTCTCTCTCCCTCCTTCAAATAAATAAATAAAGAAATAATATATATATTTTTTTATGAAAGAACACACCTGGGCCTGGGCCAATGCTGCTCACGCGGGTCCTGAGTGCACTGTCTTTCCAGCAGCCATGTGCAGTTCCGAAGCTTCATGTGAAAGCGTTGCCGAGGGCCTTCAGGGAGATCATAGGTGACTCCCAAGGTGGGCTGGACAAGATTACAGGCTGATACCGTGCAACGCAGTCACAAGGGTTGCTTAGAGACTCAAGCTGTGTTTTTACTGTAAAGGAAACTTCTAGTCCTGTTTGTGAGAGTCTCAGAAAATTGTAGGTTCACATCTGGGAAAGAAGAAAGGCCATACTTGAAGGTCACGTACACTCAGGCTTTGAGCATACCTCATTGCTATTTTAATATCCTTATCTGAAATATTCTCTGCATAAAAAGAATATTATGCTGGGTGTGCTGGCCCACACCTTTAGTCCCAGTACAAGGAGGCTGAAGTAGGAGGAGCACTATGAGTTCAAGGCCAGCCTGTGGCTGTAGAGTGAGTTCCAGGTCAGCCTGGACTTGAGTGAGACCCTACCTCAAAAAAAAAGGAAGGAAGGAAGGAAGGAAGGAAGGAAGGAAGGAAGGAAGGAAGGAAGGAAGGAAGGAAAAGAAAAAGGGGCTGGAGCGATGGCTTAGTGGTTAAGGTGCTTGCCTGCAAAGCCAAAGGACCTAAGTTCAATTCCCCAGGACCCATGTAAGCCAGATGCACAAGATGACACATGTGTCTGGAGTTCATTTGCAGTGGCTGGAGGCCCTGGCATGCCTATTCTCTTTCTTTTTCTCTCTATCTGCCTCTCTCAAATAAATTTAAAAAAATGTATTTTAAAAAAAGCATAAAAAAAAAGAGAGAAAGAATATCGTTTCTGTGAGACAGCCTTCAGAGTAAACTTTGCTAATTGTGCTGGAATGCGTGGCCTCCGCTGGTGAGAGGCTTCCACCGGACTCTGGGGTGATGGGCTCCTTCTCCTGTCCGTGGTCCCTTAATTTTCCGTCTTTCCACCCTTTCATCTGACACCTCCGGCTGAGGTATCTGCTCACATGTGGTGTGTGGGGCCATGACCAGCCAGGGGCCAGGGTGGGAGCTCAGACAGTCCTGGAGATTCCTTGCATGCAGACTCCGGCCCTGGTGGCCAAGAGGGACAGAGAGATTTGAAAGGCTCTTGGGATGAGGCTACTTGGTGATGAAGGAACAGTTCATCGCAGATCTGTGCTGGCTCCAAATGTTGTGTGTTGTGTGTTCACCCCATGTGACGGCAGCAAGGGGAGTTCCCTGATGTCCCACCCCTCATCCTAAAGGAAACAGAGATGTGAGCCAAGCACCCAGCTTCAGGGCTTAGAAACCTACTCCCGTGCTCTCTTAGGACCGTCTAGCGGGGCCTGGTCACTGCAGAGCCTGGGGTGTAGTCTGAAGTCTGCTGTTCGGGAGGGATATGGCAGTGGACATTGGGGTCACACCTTAAAGAGTGCGTCCTGGGTGACTCACCTGGGCCCAGCACCATGGAAGGGTCCCTCAGAGTAGACGGTGTGTCCCAGTGGGCAGCGTGAGAAAGGCCAAAGGGAAAGGAAGCTCCCGGAGCTGAGAAAAGACCAGAAACAGATTCTCCCCTGGAGCCCGCAGTGAAGGTCAGATGGTCTGCAGACACCCTGACCAGCCCAGAGAGACTGAGTTGGACTTCTGACCCCTGGCCCAGCTAGGTGACAACTCAGCATGGCCTTAGTCACTGACTCTGTAGTCATTTGACGAGAGGGAAGCCGGAAACACCTACCTGGGATCCTGCACTGGACACCTTGGAGGAATGATCTCCCTCGTGTGGATGCAGCTTTGGAAGGTTCTGGGTGCTTCTAGATCCTTCCGGCTAGGTCTGGAAGGAAGTTCTCTTCCCTCCACTGTCACAAAAGAAACCGGGAGCACACTGACCATTAGTTCTCCTTTTACAGATGAAGGTGAGGCTATGGCCTGAAGGATCCACTTCCTCTTTGTGACTTTTTAAAATATATATATTTTATTTATTTATTTGAGAGAGAGAGAGAAAAAATGGGTGTGCCAGGGCCTCCAGACACTGCAAACGAACTCCACATGCATGTGCCCAGCTGTGCATCTGGCTTATGTGGGTCCTGGGGAATCGAACCAAGGTCCTTTGGTTTTGCAGGCAAATGCTTTAACTGTGAAGCCATCTCTCCAGCCCACGTTTTTTCCCTTTAGATTTAGAATTGTGTAGCTGAGCCAGATGTTAGGGTTAGTGAGGACACAGGCCCAGCGTCATGCAAGGAGCACAGGCTAGATTTCCAGCTGCGCATGCCAACTGTGTTCTTTGGTGGTAAGAAGGTTCCAGGGCTTCACTCAGAGTAAGCAGACCTGGGACCTGCCACCTACATGGCCCTTTTCCTGGTCACCTTGCCATCAAGTACAGCAAGGTCCCACTCCACCCGTCCCCAGCAGCTTGCTAGAGCCAGGCACATGCCTGTGTTTTTTTCCTGTGTGTGTGTGTGTGTGTGTGTGTGTGTGCATGTTCATGTGTGTGGCACATGTGTCCATGTATGTATGTGGAGGTCAATATTGGGTGTTCCTGGAGCTTAACAGTTGGGCAATTTTACTTGAGCGTCAGGGATTTGAACTCAGGTCCTCATGCTTGTTTAGCAAGCTCCCTTTACCCACTGAGCCATCCTGGACTGACAGAGCAATTCCCTTCAGTGTGATCTCAGTGATCTCCCTGCCCTCCCCTGGGCCCACCGTGGAAAATCCTATACTGCTTTGCCATCTACCATGCATACCCCCAGCCTGGGCTTTCCCCTCTTCCTTTCTTCCCAGATACCCTCCGGGGCTTGTGTCCAGGCCTTTGTCTCTTGTGGGGGGGTCCCCTTTCCTATGATGTCTATTTCCTGCTTATGTCTGGTCTCTTTAGGACTCTTCCTGTCCCTAAGTGTCACAGACCCTCACCAGGTGCTAGTAGGTCACCCCCATTTGGCTCCACCTCATCTGGTTCGCTCTAGCCCAGGCTGATCTGAAACTCACTATGCAGTCTCAGGATGGCCTCGGACTCACAGTGATCCTCCTACCTCTGCCCCCCAGGTGCTGGGATTAAAGGCATGTGCCACCATGCCCAGTGTTCTCCTTGCCAATATATAAAAATATTTCTTTTGGGCTGGAGAGATGGCTTAGCGGTTAAGCGCTTGCCTGTGAAGCCTAAGGACCCCGGTTCGAGGCTCGGTTCCCCAGGTCCCACGTTAGCCAGATGCACAAGGGGGCGCACGCGTCTGGAGTTCGTTTGCACTGGCTGGAAGCCCTAGCGCGCCCATTCTCTCTCTCTCCCTCTATCTGTCTTTCTCTCTGCGTCTGTCGCTCTCAAATAAATAAATAAGTAATTTTAAAAAATATTTCTTTTTTCTTTTCTTTTTATTTTTTTAGTTTTTCAAGGAAGGGTCTCACTATAGCCCAGGCTGATCTGGAATTCACTATGTAGTCTCAGGATGGCCTCGAACTCACAGTGATCTTCCTTCCTCTGCCTCTCGAGTGCTAGGATTAAAGGTGTGCAGAGACCATGCCTAGATCTTTTGGACGCAGCACGGCCACGGGCAGGAGCTGCTTCCTCTCCCTCCTGTTTCACTTCAACGTGGAGCCTCAGTCTGTGAGCGCTGATGGCTGCTCCCTTCCTCCCAGCTGCCTCTGCCCACACCCCTCACCCTCCTGTCCAGCCCAGGGGCCAGGAGGCCCCTGCGGTGATCAGTGTGTCGTTCTTCCACTCCCAGTGTCTCTCTGTCCCTGTTGTAGTAGGACAAAGTCCGTCCCAGGGGTACAAAGCTTGCCCAGGGTAGTTCAGCACGGGCAGGACCTGGGGTGGTGAGAGAGGGCATAGATGTACTCAGCCTCCCAGCAAGTTGGCATGGAGCCGGATTTGAACTCAGCCCTTCTGACCTGTTGCCACCTGGCCTGTTGCCTGGATGAGTGGAGCGTTGCGTGCTGGAGGCCCGAGACCTTGGTGACTCATGGATGGAGCAAGCCTGGGGTAGTGGCTCATGCCTCTAATGTTGTTATTTATTTGCAAGAAGAAAGAAACGGAGAGAGAGGGGGAATGAATATGGGCGGGCCAGGGCCTCCAGCCACTGCAAAGGAACTTCGGACACATATGCCACCTTGTGCATCTGGCTTTACATGGGTACCGGGGAATCGAACCCAGGCCATCAGATTTGTATGCAAGCACCTTTAACCACTGAGCCATTTCTCCAGCCCTGCTCATGCCTGTAATCCCAGCACTTGGGAGGCTAAGTCGTGAAGATTGGGTTCGAGGCCAGCCTGGGATAGAGTAAGTTCCAGGTCAGCCTGAGCTAGAATGAGACCCTACCTCAAAGTCTGAATAAATGTATGAATAAATGTAACCAATAGCACCAGGCCAGGGGGGAATCTGGCACACTCTAAATGGCTGTGAATTTGGGGTGCACAGTTGCAGTTCCTACTAGAGAAAGGGAGGTACAATAGCTGGGTGGCTGTGTCTGGTTGGTCCCAGGTCAGGAATTCCTGGCAGTCAAGGTCTTCAGAGGACAGCAGGGCTCCCCAGGCTTTGTTTGCAGGCAGATGTTGGACTTGGGGGACTCAAAAGTTTTGTGAGGCCTCCATGCAAGAGCTCAAAATTGTTGTTATGCCTCCGTGCAGCTTCTGGGCACCTCACAGGTGTCCTCTTTGCCCCTTCCAAGGCTGGCAGAGCAGCAGTACTTAAGTACTGTCCATCGAACTGGCCAGGGCCCCTGGATGTGGGTCTCCCCGGGCCTTCTGCCTCAAGCCTTGTCCTCTGTTCTCTGCTGTGCTCAGCGCTTGCTCATTTCTGTATCAGTCAGATTGGGTTAAACTCAGGGACATGAGCATTTTGGACCCCTCCCTGTTCCATCACGTTCAGCTGTCCATGTCACGAGTATCTTGGCATGGTTCAGGTATGTACACATGTGTATATCACTTGGTCCTAAGGAGTTCTTAACCCCAGTGGCACATGAGCCCTCCTGGATGCACCAGGGGTCATGCCCACAATGGGTGTGTTGGGGGGTCCTAGCCCCTTTGGGTGCCATGCTGCCAGGGTTGAGAACTGTGGGTTTTCCAAGCCTACTTCTAGAAGCCAAACAGCATGCCCCCCTTTTTAAAGTTTTTAAAAAATATTTTATTTTTACTTATTTGAGAGAGAAAGAGGCAAATAGAGAGAATGGGCCCATCAGGGCCTCCAGCCACTGCAGACGAACTCCAGAAGCATGTGCCAGCTTGTGTATCTGGCCTATGTGGGTCCTGGGGAATTGAACCTGGATCATTTGGCTTTGCAGGCAAGTATCTTAACTGCTAAGCCATCTCTCTAGCCCAAAGATTTATTTATTTATTTATTTATTTATTTATTTATTTATTTATTTATTTAAGAGAGAGAGAGAGAGAGAAAGAGAAAGAGAGAGTGCACCAGGGCCTTCAGCCACTGCAAATGAACTCCAGACCTATGTGCCAACTTGTGCACCTGATTTATGTGGGTCCTGGGGAATTGGACCTGGGTCCTTTGGATTTGCAAGCGTGCCTTATCTGCTAACCCATTCCTCCAGCCCCAGCCTGCCTTTTTAACTTACTTAATCCCTACCCCATTGGGCCTGGAAACCCCAGAACATTTAGGGTTTGGCTCAGAATTTTGCCTCTTGGGTTTTGCATTGGTCCTGGTTTCAGAATGGGAAGGGAAAGGAGTTGTGTACCCAGAGCGTTCCCACCTGCACGTCCTCCCTCCCCAGAAGCCTGGAGCGTTCCCACCTGCACGTCCTCCCTCCCCAGAAGCCTGGAGCATTCCCACCTGCACGTCCTCCCTCCCCAGAAGCCTGGAGCATTCCCACCTGCACGTCCTTCCTCCCCAGAAGCCTGGAGCGTTCCCACCTGCACATCCTTCCTCCCCAGAAGCCTGGAGCATTCCCACCTGCACGTCCTTCCTCCCCAGAAGCCTGGAGCATTCCCACCTGCACGTCCTCCCTCCCCAGAAGCCTGGAGCATTCCCACCTGCACGTCCTCCCTCCCCAGAAGCCTGGAGCGTTCCCACCTGTGCGTCCTCCCTCCCCAGAAGCCTGGAGCGTTCCCACCTGTGCGTCCTCCCTCCCCAGAAGCCTGGAGCGTTCCCACCCACACCCTCCCAACCCAGAAGCCTTGGACGTTCCCACCTGCACGTCCTCCCTCTCCAGAAGCCTGGAGCATTCCCACCTGTGCGTCCTCCCTCCCCAGAAGCCTGGAGCGTTCCCACCTGCGCGTCCTCCCGCCCCTGCTGAGGAGCCCACAGGGCTGGCTGTCCTGGTGCTCTGGGCACACTTTGAAACTGGTCTTTGTCATGGAACTCTGTGGACTGATGGTTTTGTTGTGAGTTTACGATCCTGATGGTGTGTCTGCTTACCAGTTGCTGGTGCTGTGGATGGTTGTGTGTGGTGGAGGGGATGGTGGGGGGTCGTGCGTGGTGGAGGGGACCGTGGGGGGTTGTGCAGAGTGCCTGGGTTGTGGCTGGAGAGCTGCTGATCTACAAGGTGATCTTCACACTAGGATAAGAGAATTTTCTGTAGACACATTTCAAGTTAAGGTAGCATCAGGTGATTTAGGAGACACATCCTTGATGTCACGCTAGCCTGTTGGTTTGAGACAGGGTCTTGCTGTGTAGCCTAGCCTGGCCTCGAACTCAATCCTCCTGCTTCAGCCTCCGGAATGCTGGGATCACTGATGTGTGCCATCGCGCCCTGCTTAATGATGGCTTTTCAAAATGGAAGAAAAGCCTACAGTGGGTGTTGCTTGCTGGTGGGGGCAGGGTGAGGCATTTTTAGAAAGGAGGAAGCAGCTGGGCGAGGTAGCGCACGCCTTTAATCCCAGAGGTAGGAGGATCACCATGAGTTCTAGGCCACCCTTAGACTACATAATGAATTCCAGGTTAGCCTGGGCTAGAGCAAGACCCTACCTGGAAAAAGGAAAAAAAAAAAATTAAAGAGGAAACAGACATGCGGTCTTGTCCCGTGGAAGTCTGCAGGCTCGTTAGAATACAGTGCAGCTTGAGGTGGAACTGCCAGGTCACAGGGGTCCTCAGAAGAGTGCCACAGAGGAGCCCCTAAAGTTAATGTGGGGAAAAGACTGGCCAAGTGGGCAGGGTCCAAGGAAGGGATGAGACAGGAAGGGGTGCTCAGGACAGTGGAAGAGCAGAGTTAGGGCCTGGGGGATGGGCAGAGCCTTGGAGCAGCAGAGCTGGGAGGAAGGGGAGGGAGGGAGGGTCCCAGACGGGGCGGGGAGTGGGGGGGAGGGCAATGGCCGCTAGGATCTTCAAGCCCACGGGTTCTCCAGAGAAGGAAGAGCAGGGGCTGCCGAGGGAGTAGGAGAGGGGCGTGGCCTGGAGAAAGCAAGCTGGAGGGCCGGAGGGATGGGAACCAGCCAGGAAGGAGCTGGAATCAGAAACACGAAGGAGGGCGGGGGCTGTGGGGCAGTCCTCTCAGAGACCGAGTCTATGGGTAAAGGGCAGCGAGGTGCTGGGGGCAGCCCTTCCCTTAGGGTCAGGTGGGTGGGAATCTTGCCACAGCCCTCCTGATATGTGATGGGCAGAGGTCGGATGGCAAGGGCCAGGAACTGGATGCTGGGGAAGAGGTGAGCCGCGAGTGGAATAAGAAGTTGGGCTGTTCAGGGAGGAGACAGAGGAGGTCTAAGGACAGGACTTGTTTTTGTCTCTGAGGTCGGGCAGCCTATGTTGTGGTCTCCTAGACCCAGATGGTAACAGGAAGGAAGGAAGGAAGATGGTGCTCGAACCAGGGGAGAGCCAGGACCCACTGCAGGTCCCCGTTCTGATTAGAGATAGAATGTGCAGGGGGCCCGTCCCTTGGGGCCGTTTTTTTGGCCACCCCCACCCTGCCTACCCCAGGGACATACAGCCAGCTTTTGGAAGTGTGGGAGGCGTGCAGGCATACGGGTGACTCCTGGGGCAAATCTGTAAGCGCTGGCCCATTCCCCAGCACAAGAGCCCCGCGCCAGTCACGGAAGGACAGGAGGGGCACATCTTGGCATATGGTGGGAAACATCTGCTGTACCTATGGGGGTGTTGCCTGGGCGGATAGAAGACAGTTGGCAGGAAAGTATGGTCGGTGCTCACAGCCCGGCTCTCTGTGGTGGCCAAGTTGCCTTCCAGAAGAGTACAGGGCCCAGAAAGTATGTGTGTGTGTGTGTGTGTGTGTGTGTGTGTGTGTGTGTGTGTGTGTGAAAGAGGGTGCTGAGCAAACCACACCAGTTCCTGCCGGCGCGGTGCTGCGCAGAGTGGTTCGTGGTGTCCTGTGCTCCTGGCAGGTGTTGGCCTCCAGGGCCGCTGGCCGCCTCTCCCCACCGGCTGTGTGTGTGGGGGGGGGGCTGGAGCCCCTGCTGAACCACCCTGCTGCCCACCTCCTTTGTTACCTGCTCCTGGCACATGTGCCAGGATGCTGTGGGGTCCGCTGTCATCTGTCACACAAGGAGGAGGGTCCAGTAAATGGGGGTGAGGGGGACTTCCTCCACCTTGGGGCAAGTCTTGGTATGTGGGTCAGGTCACCGGCACGCTAAGGGTGACAGCAGCTTGACAAGCCAGGATCCCTCCCCTCACTGGCTACATGGCCTTGCCACCCTGCTCCCGCCTGGGTGCCAGTGGCTTCGTGTGTGCCCAGAACCTGTACGTTCCCGTGGGCCCGAGGGGGACATGCTACCTTCCGTGGCTGCTTTCCACAGCGCAGCACACATCCTAGGGGTCTGAAGGTCCAAAGTCAGTTCAGACTCCTGGGCTGAAGCCAGTATGTCAGCAGGGCGGGTGCAAGGGGTGCTGGGAAGTCTGTCCCCAGCCTCTTCCGGCTCTGGTGACTGCTGGAGTCCCTTGACGTGTGGCTGTATTGCTAATCTCCACCTCTGCCTCTCTTGGCCACCTCCTGGGCTGTGATCAGACTCCCTGTGGGCGGGACATCGGTGATACCCTCCTGGGTAGCTCTTCCTGTTAGTCACCATCTTTATTCATGTCTGCAAACCTCCTTGCCCTGACAGATCCACCACACTCACAGAGGGGCCCATCCCAAGGCCTCATGTTATATATTGTGGCGGGGGGGGGGTTGCTTTATAGTTTAAGGCCTAAAAGGATAAAACAAACTAGTTAAGAAAGAAAAGGATACATTCAATTCTTTAAAATTTTCATTATATTGCATTTATTTGCACGTATGAGTGTTCCGGGCAAGCCAAGGGTCCCTTGCCATTACAGGTAAATATCAAACACATGCACCACTTTTTGTGTTGTCTTTACGTGGGTGCTGGGGAATTGAGCCTGAGCCAGCAGGCTTTGCAGACAGGGCCCTTGAATCGCTGAGCCATGTTCCTAACTCACAATTCTGTTTTCTTTAAATGCATATATATTGAGCCCAGGCTGCCCTGGAATTCACTGTGTAGTCTCAGGCTGGCCTCAAACTCATAGTGATCCTTCTACTCTGCCTCCCGAATGCTGGGATTACAGATGGGCACTACCACCATGCCTGGCACATGCATACATTTTCAGCTAGGCATGGTGATACATAGCTGTGATTCCAGTGCTCGGGAGGGCGAGGCAGGAGCATCTGGAGTTGGAGGCCAGCCTGAGCTGCATGGCGAGATGGTGCTGTTGTGACACACACACCCTCAGCGTCCCCATTCCCGACATCCAGTGTGCTCCGTGTTCAGCTCTCATGTCAAAACCTTTTCATCACCCGAGGCAGAAACCCCCATCCTGAAGAGTCACCCCTCCCCAGGCCCCGCCGGCAGCCACTAGCCTGCTTTCTGTCTCTATAAATTCCTTTTTAAGTGCAATTCTATGTGACTTTCAAATAAATAAACACAGCATGATGACTTAGCTGTTGGAAGGATATACATGGGCGGAAGCCAGTGCGTGGATGGATACTCAGGCTCCGGAAGGGTAGGAGTTGAAATAGCCTGGGTGTCCATCAACCTTTCCTTGCTCTGCTCATTTCTTGGGGTTTCTGCCTGAATGCCCGCTCGTTTGCTACTCCCTCTTACAATTGTCCCCCAGTGGTTTCTCAGTTCCCAAGCCATGTTACCGCCAAGCTTCAGCACCCTCCACTGGAAGTTCTGAGCTCCACACCCGTGGGGGGATTGCAATGCCCAGTGTACCCTGTGGACCAGACCACTGGCTGATTGGCTGCAGGTAGGGTGCACCCCAATCCTGGCCTCCTCAAGCTAGTTTGGATGAGAAGGGACGGCCCGGGGGCGGGCTAGGTTGGTCACACCGATGGTGGCTTTGGCACAGTCTGAATGGTGCTGAGTCACATGTCCAGCAAATAAATTTTTAAGAAGCTCTGCTCTTCCTTACAGTGAACTTAGGGGTGGTGGTAGTACTAGGAAGGGGACAATGACATGGGCTCAGTGGCTTTGATGCTGAGTTGTTTGTGTGTGTGTGTGTGTGTGTGTGTGTGTGTGTGTGTGTGCGTGCGCACATGTTCATATGTGTGGGTACACGTGGGCATGCGTGTGGAGACCAGAGATTGCCATCAGGTATCTCTCTCTATGACTAGCTACTTTAGTAAGACAGGCTCTCTTACTGAAATCAGAGCTCGCCAGTTTGGCTAGACTAGCTAGCCAGTTTGCCCCAAGGATCTGCCTGTCTCTGCCTCCTACGTGCTGGGAGTACAGGCACATGCTGTTATGCCTGGCATTTACTTAGACGCCAGGGATCCAGATCGGGCCCTCATGTTGCCCCACAGTCACTTCACTGGCTGAGCTCTCTTGAGCCCCTATTTGTTTGTTTGAGGCAGGGTGTCACATAGCCCGGACTGACCTTGCACTTTGGCTTTGCATTCCTGATCCTCCTGCCACCTCAACATTCTGGCCACGTGGGCTGCAGCCCCTGATGTAGTGCTGGTTCCAACTCCGAGCAGTGTCGAAGATCCCATTGCACTCTGCATTTTAGTCGTAGCACAGAAAGGGAAAAAAAAAAATATGTGAAATATCTCTGTCATTTTCATGTTGGTTACATCTTGAGTTGATAAAATTTTGGCTCTTCTAGGTCAATTAAAACACATCCAAATGAATACCACCCGATTCCTAACATTTTTTTCATGTGGCAACCAGTAAGTTTAAGGTTGCATCTGTGACTTGTGTCCTAGACTTTGGGCTTTCTGCCAGAGTGCTGTCTGGGCACGTGGGTGGTTGCCAGGCTGCGTTCTTGACTGGGAGAGCTGAGTGACAGAGACCCTCTCTCCGAAGTCCCCAAGGATGAGTGTTGTGTGTGGAGAAGCAGTCCCCCAAGATCACCCTTCTCATCCTCTGAGACACTCCTTGGGCACCGGGTGAGGGTCAGTTACCAGAGCAACATGCCACATTGCGCAGAGCAGATCCCAGGTCGGGATCTGGAGGAAGGCCCAGAAGAGTGGGCTTGGATGGGAGCAGGGGCTTGCTTGAGCATGTGGTACCCAGGCAGCAGGGAGCCCAGAGAACTGGGGGACCAAAGTAAGGGGAGTTGAAGAGCGAGAGGCTCACAGGGGACTATGGGAGGGCAGCCCTGTGTCTTCAAAGAGGACAGGACAAGAGAACAGGGGGCAGCGTCACCGAAGTGCCCCCAGCCCTGACATGGGTAAGGCAGGAGTTCCTTCACCATCGTCTTTGCTGGTCCCCAGAGCTGCGTGCCTGGGCCGGGTGGCAGGACCTTTGCCGGGCAGGGATGGTGGAGAGAGGGGGTCACTTCAAAGAGTGTTCAGGGCTGGTCACCCTGGCCTGGATCGGCCTGCGGTTTAATTTGTGTGGTTGGAGTTGATGGTGCCCATTTTATAGATGGAGAAGGACAGATTGCAAAAAAAAAAAAAAAAAAAAATGGTGAGTGATGGGCCAGGGGTATTTGGTTTGGTTCAGGGTGAGAGCCCAGGGCCTTGGCCTCAGTCATGGCTGGAGCTGCGGGTGGGAGAGGGGGCAGGGAGCACTGGTTATTCTTCCTTGGGGCAGGGATGAAAGTCATTTGGGGGAAATCAGCCATTGGCCTCCCAGGGTGTCGCCAGCCAAAAATCTCTTTTTCGGCCCCACCCCCCAACACGATTTAGTGTGGGAGCTTGGCTTGAGGCCACAGCCGCCATGCCTGACCTGGGAGTGATTCACTCCAGGTCAGAGGCTAGGGCGCCAAGATGGGTCTGACACATCCCAGTGTGCAGGCTGGGCCCCAGCAGCATCAGCTCCCGCCCTGGGGACCCCCTCGACCGACCATACCCTCAGGGTCGCAGCACATCACCGGAGCCTGCAGGGAGGGGGAGAGGAGGAGACTTGGTGACTCACTGCCCAGCCCCCAAGGAGGAACAGGAGCTGCGGCCGGCGCTTCAGTCTCAATCCTGAGGCTTCTGAGCAGAGAGTCCGGGTGAGCTAGCCACAGCCGGGGCTCCTGCCTCCTCTCCTGCTCTGTCTGTCCCCTTCACTGGCTCCAGCCAGCACTGGGGCAAGAACATGGATCGGAGCATGGGGGTGGCTGGGCCTGCTAGAATCCTGCAGACTTGCGGGCTTTTGTCATGCCTGTCATCAGAACAGGTTTTTTTTTTTTTGGGGGGGGGTGTGCCCTATTGGGCACGTGGGTGGAGCGGGCACCATGGGCAGTACCTGTGGTATTCCATCCTAGCTGGGAGGGTAGGGGACCCTGGTTCTAGGTGGGCACAGACTTTGGTAAATGCAGGTTGAGGGCAAAAGAAGGTCCACGCAGCGACCCCCAGAGCTCTTCCCCAGGGACCAAGCCGCCTTTCCCCTGGGTATGTCAGATGGGGCTCTGCGGTGACCCCCACGTTGCCTCCTACAGCCTGCACCCCTCTCCATCTCACCCTAGCCCTCACAGCAATTCCCCACCGAGCCTCCCTCCGCAGGCCGTCTCGGGCCCTCCTACCTCTGCCCCTCGCTCTGGGAGGCTCCTTGTTCCGCGGCCACAAAGCCCCTTTGATCCTCGGCTCGGCTCGGAGCCATGTGACCCGGTGGGCGGGCCGCGGCTCTCCCGAGTCCAGCGCACCGACTCTCAGCTGCCGGGGTGAGTCCGCCGAGCTCTTTGTTCTCCAGGCCCTGCTCGGGGCTCGGGGGCCCTCAGGTGTTGGGCCCGCCCCGCCGGGCACCGTGGGGCCTGGAGCTGCGCGGCCCTTGGGGCACCCGAGCGTCCAGCTGGCCGGACAGTGTCGGCTGCCCGGGAGAGAGGGGCCGGGGGGCGGCCGGGGCTCCCGGTCTCCATGCGGAGACCAGGTTTCCAGTCCCAGCGTAGAAGAAAAGGGCTTTGTGTGGGTGCAGCTACCTCTCCCCGAATGTTTGGCCAGCTCCACCGTGGGGCGGGGAGTGCCTTGGAACATGTTGCCCTGGCCAGGGGCTTCCCTGACTCCCAGGGGGCCCGGGAACCGAGCTGAATCGGCTGATAGGAGTGGGTGGCTTCCAAACACTGGCTGGAAATGAGTTTCTGCCGGCTGTAGGAAGGCTGTAACCTCAGATCCAGGGTGGCGGGCACCCAGATGAGGTCGGCTTCGGGTTCCTGGCATGTGCCGGGTGGAGGGGTGTTGCAGGGTGCGGTGGGGGCTGATATGCATTTGTTTTGCTGGAGAATGCCGAGTGCGTGGGTGTCTGCTCTCTGGAGCCATGCCTTGGAACCTGTGTCCTGAGCCCACAGTCTGACCGAGAGCCAGGGGCGAGGACCCAGCTCCTCAATGGACTTGCCCTCTGGGGGACTTTGAAGTTGAGCTGTGATATTAGGAGGACCCCAGACTAGAAACCCCCGCACCCAGATTCTGGCGCCCTGCTCCTGAGACCTCATCCCCACTGTCTCATGAGGACTGAGGAAGCTTCCAGGCTGCTGTGTGGGTGCTGAGCCTCCCCCTTCCTGACCGAACCCCCTGGGAGCTGGGGTGGGGGATGTTGGTCTGAGGGCTGGGGTGCAGAGACGCTCCCCAGGAGCTCCTAAGTATGAGATTCCTCTCTATGAGAAAAAATGTGCCACCCGGAAGCAGCCCAGCGGCCGTGGGGCGGGTTCCTGGCAGCTGTGCTCTGGGCTGTGGGGACGGTACCCACTGGACAGAGTTGGAATTTGATTTGAATCGAATGTGGAAAACCCGTTAGACGAGGAGGTGGTGGGGAAAGACCCTGCGCTCTGCGCTGCTGCTGGGCCCTTCCCCTCACCCACACTTTCCCCTCCACACATCATGGGGCCCTTGTGGCATTTGCACAAATGTCACTCACTTTGGCCTGCTTCCCTCAGTGGCCAGGAGGCTCCTTTTCAGGAAGTAAGAATGTACTCGTTAAATCCCCCTGGGTGGGCCACCAGCCTCCTTTTCGGAAAGGTGGTTCATCCCTCTTGGGTTCTCTTTGGGGGTATTCAGTGGCTGCAAAAAGTGACCCATTTCACAGTTCACACTGTTTTTTGGGGTGTGTGTGTTATATGCACACGTGCGTGCAGAGGGCAGAGGGAGACCTTGGGCATCTCTCACAGAACCTGGAGCTCCCCATTTCTTGGATAGACTCACTGACCAGGAGTCCCAGGCATCCCCCCATCTCTGCCCCTCTCAGCACTAGAGTTACGGGAATGCCTGGCCATGCCTGGCATTTAAACATGTAGGTGCTGGGGATGAACTGAGGTCTGCATGCTGATGCCACAGGCACCGAGCTATTCAGCTGCCTCCCAGCCCCTCCCTTTTTGGGCCCTGGCCTCACTCTGTAGCCCAGGCTGGTCTTCACAGCAGTCTTCCTGTCTCAGCCTCTCCCGTGCATCATCGCCACACCCGGCTATGATGAACCATTCTAACATAGTGCTTACCTGGCCCTTCCCCTGCTCTTTTCCTGTGTTGGGTCACCTGTGGCTCTGTCACATCTCCTGGGTTGTGTTTCTGAGTTCGTTAAGCCTGACTCCTGTGGGCTGTCATAGTGGCAGTGATGGGACCAGCCCAGAACCTACTTCCTGTGTGTGTGGTCGTGGCCATCCTAGAAGGAACCCAGCTCTGATGGGGAGAGGCCAGTCACAAGACTCTGTGTGGTAAGTTTGTGGTCAGCCCCATCATGCCACATCCAAGTGGGACCTCTTTTAGGCCTGTGGAGTCCTCTGAGCGCCCTTGGCAGGGAGGACAGACCTGGGCCCCTCACCCCAGGAACCCTCTACCCACTGGGCAACCAGAGCTCCCATGGCCTTCGCTCCCCACCCCTCCCTTCCCAGTTTCCTGTTGCTTCGGGGCTGTCCTGCGCTGCTCTCCCCAGATAGGATGCCTCTGCCTCACTGAGGCCCCTCGCTGGAGGAGGAAGACTCATTCCGGAACCGCACAGATGCCCTGCCCGTGTCAAAGGTCTCTGTGAAGCAGAGACCACTGCCTAACTTCCGTTCTCTCAGCCCTCCCGCCCCCCAGCACTCTCACACATTGCATTCTGAGCTGGCTTTCCCACACCACCCCGGAAGTTTCTGGGCTTCCTCCCTCTCCTGCTGTCTCTGTGTGTGGGAAGAAGGACTTTATTCTAATGCATGAAAGCAAATACACTGTGGCCACCATAGGGACTGGGTGGGCACAGCCTCAGCATCCCGTCGCCCTAGTATAGGATAGTGATGCCAAACTGGGTTTGGGGACGCGGTCAGGGCCCAGTGCCCCAGAGAGTCCTGCTTCCCCTTTGGTCTTTGGGGATGATGTTTGTGGCCGTTGGTTGGGGCTCCTATCCCAGACTCTGCCTTCCAGCACTAAGCTTTGATTTGTTTATGGAGCGCCAGCTCTGTTCCTTGGGCAGGTAGGGGCCTGCCTTAAGGAGCCCCAGAGTCTTGGCGGCTTTCCCAGGGTGCCTTCTGAGGGTGGCTGTGCACAGTAGGTGTGTGCCAGTGTTCTGTGAGGGATCAATCAATCAGGATGGGGGGGTGGTTCCTTGCCTGCTCCTGGGAAGGTGGGCCGGTCTGCACTCCACACCCAAGATCTCCTGCCAGCCTTTGTGGCAGTCAGGAGGCTCCCAGGATGCACAGTGCCCGCCCTGGCTCCTGAGGACCGGGTGGAATGCCTGCCTCTTCCTTTCCGCTCTGTCGTGAACCATAAGGGATCATGCTGTCCCCAGCTCCGAGGCTGGTGAAGAGGGTTTTTCTCGGAACAGCGGGGATACAGATCCTGATCCCAGCTCACTTGCATCTGCCACAGCTGCTGCGTGTCCTGGGCTGGGTCCACTGCCCACCCCGCAGGCTGGGTTCATCATCTGATCTCACAGGACCCCGCTTCTCCCCCAGGCTGACTCCCAATGATACCTGGAAGGGAGGCTTGGCTTTCTTGGGGCTGGATGTGGCTCAAGCAAAGGACCTGAGTTGATGGTCAGCTGCCAGTCTTAAGTGCGATCTGTAGATGCATTACTTCGGGTTCAGTAGCTGGCTTGTGGACATGAGATCTCCTAGATGTCTCAGCATCCTCCCAAAGCAAAGGGCGGGTACACCTCCCAATGCCAGTGCCTCAGGCAGCACTTGGAGCCCCAGTTGCACACTGGCCATGTGAAGACTAGATTCAAATCACTGACACCACTGTGATCCCACCCTGCCCATCACCCTGGCTGTAGCCCCCATCCCAGCTCTGGTCCTGGGTCCTCACAGGGCCTGCTGCTGTTTATTTTCCCCCTCCTTCCCTCCCTCCCATGTAGCCCAAGCTGGCCTTGAACTCATCTTCGCACCTCTACCTGCTGGGATTACAGGCATGCACCACCCTCCTGGATTCATGTGGTGCTGGGAATCAAACTTAGGGCGACTGATACCTCTCTCTCTCTCTCTGTCTCTTTTGAGACAGCGCTGTAGATCCCAGGCTGCCCTTGGTCTCACAATCCTCCTGCCTCAATTGTCCCAAGTGCTGGGACTACAAGGGTGCATCACCATGCTTGGCTTCTGCCCTCTTTTTTTTGTGGGGGGGGGTCGCCGGACACCAAGTACACAGTGGTCATCAGAGCTTGTCAGGACAGTTGTCCTTGCTGTGTCCTCAGTGGAATGTTTACAGAACTCCCCACCCCCCCCAGATCCTCATCTCTTATCTTATCACCCAGGCCTAGCTCCAAGTGCCTGTCACCACTGGAGGAGGAGATAAGATTTTCTTGGCCTCCAGGCCTCCCTCTCACCAGGCCTAGCTGGGCAGGAAAGAATATCGCCCTGCTGTGGCATTAGGGTCCTCTGGGCAGGTCCAGCCCTGGATGTGGCTGGTCCTCTCCCTGTGAGGAGGCCCTGCGCCTTGGGATGTTGGTGTCCTAGCTTCCTCTGTCACTAGAACTTCGCGGGGGTTGCAGTTTATTGATCTCAGTGTCCCGGTTCTGGACATCCTAGGTTAATGTTTGAATGAATGAGTGGCCAGCCTTGTATGACCATAGACTTTCTACTTTTATCCAAATACTTTGTGGTTTCAGAGAGACCAGCAAGGAAGCCTTGTAGGGTCATTGTCCTCCCCCATAAGAGGTTTTTTTTTTTTAATATATATATGAGAAAGAGAGAGGGAGAGAGGGCGGGAGGGAGGGAGAATTGGTGCACCAGGGCCTCCAGCCATTTCAGTTGAGCTCCAGACACAGGCATCACCTTGTGTGTCTGGCTTACGTGGGTTCTTAGGCTTCTCAGGCAAGTGCCTTAACCACTAAGCCATCTATCCAGACCCCCCCCATAAGAGTTTTTTTTTTTTTAGTATTTTTATTTTTATTTATTTATTTGAGAGAGAAAGAATGGGCACACCAGGGCCTTTAGCTACTGCAAACAGACTTCAGTCGCATGTACCACCTTGTGCATCTGGCTTATGTGGGTCCTTGGGAATCGAACTGAGGTCCTTTGGCTTTGCAGACAAGTGTCTTAACCATTAAGCCATCTGTCCAGCCCTCCTCCCCCCACCCCCATCCATGAGAGTTTTTAAGAGAAACAAAAACACACAAAGCAGCATGCTCTGGGTGACTTGTACACATTTTGCCCAGAGCAGAGCACTGGTCCCAATGACTCTGCACCCCGAGGGTCCCTTGGGAGTTGGGAGTCTCCAAGGAGTGTGTCTTCAGTGCAGAGTTTGCTGAGCTGGGGCAATACCACCCATTCCCAGGGGTCATCTGTGGGCTCTGAGACTGTGATAGCTGGGCCACGGGGTCCGTTGACTGGAATGAGAACTGCTGTTTGTGGCTGGCAACTGGAGAAGGCAGGATGGCACAGAGTGGCAGAAGTCAGTGCTGGCATCCGCTGGTTGACCCATGGGCTTCTGTTAAGAGAGTGCTCCAGCGCTGATCCTCCCCTTGCTTTAAAAAAAAATCACTTTTACTTTTTATTTGAGAGATAGATAGAGAGAGAGGGAAGGAGGGAGGGAGAGAGAGAATGGGCACACCAGGGCTGCAGCCACTGCAAATGAACTCCCGATGCATGCGCCCCCTTATGCATCTGGCTTACGTGGGTCCTGGGGAATCAAACCTGGGTCCTTTGGCTTTGCAGGCAAATGCCTTAATCGCTAAAACATCCCTCCAGCCCCCTAACCCCCTTTCTTTGGGAGTGAGGCTAAGTGGAGCCACTGCAAGCTGGCCTGGTGACCACTAAGCTTGGTGACTGAGGTCTCTGCCAGGGCGCCTGGCTCCTCTGTTAGGCTTTTTTTTTTTTTAATTTATTTTAGATAAAGAGGAAGAGAGATAATGGGCATGCCAAGGCTTCTAGTTGCTGCAGATGAACTCCAGATGCATGCGCCACCTTGTGCAGCTGGTTTACGTGGATTCTGGGGAATTGAACCTGAGTCCATAGGTTTCGCAGGCAAATGCCTTAACTGCTAAGCCATCTCTTCAACCCTGTTAGACCTTTTTGACAGGGGAATTACAGTCAGGCTCAAGCCCTTCAGGGCCGAGCGCTGTGGCCAGTTATTTCTGAGGCTTGGTGAAGATGTCGATAAAGAGAAAGTTCCATGGTGGCCGCCCACAGTCCGGTGATGGGCATCTGGTGGTACAGAGTCATGTGCCTAACCTGTAGAGCTGGGGTCCTTGTCCCTGTTGCATATGTAGAGCCCCACAGCCAGGCCCTCGTGGTATAGGGCCCTCTACTGAGCCTTGGAGCCCCTTGTTGGAAACGTACCTGGCTAGGACTCTGGCTCTAGCCACCCACAGCCCCAAGAGGCGCAGTCTTAGGGGTCTTGTGCCCCATCTCCCTCCTTCATAAATAAAGGTGTTCAATGGTCCCCTGGGAGGGTAGTCCCATCCTGGGACTGGACTTGAAGTGAGATGTCCCCCATACACTCATGTGTTGTGAATGCTTGGTCTCCAGCTGGTGGCAGCTTGGGAGGTGCAGCCTTGCTGGGGGAGGCATGCTGCGGGGGAAGGGGGGCGGGCATTTGCGCATTATTGCTCAGCTTCCCCTTGCCAGAGCTCAGCTCACCCTTGCTGCTTTCCGCCAGCTTCTGTGGCAGGAAGTGATGCCCAGACTCTACCATTCTTTTTTTTGTTTGTTTTGTTTTACGAAGTAGGGTCTCACTCTGGTCCAGGCTGACCTGGAATTAACTCTGTCATCTCAGGGTGGCCTTGAACTCATGGCAATCCTACCTCTGCCTCCCGAGTGCTGGGATTAAAGGCGTGTGCCACCACGCCCAGGTTGGACTCTACCATTCTTTCCTCTCCCTGCCTACCTGGAACTTTCCTTTGAGACCGTAAGCCAAAATAAACCTTTCTTCCCGTCAGCTCCCTTTTTTTGGTTGCATATTTTATCCTAAAAGTGGAAAATGGAAAGGTAGTTGATGGACTCTGGGTATCTTCACCCTTTGCGCTCCACACTTATGTATGAATTGTTTATTTATTTATGTTTTTCTAGGTAGGATCTCACTCTAAGCAAGGCTTATTATGTATCCCAGGCTAGCCTCACTCACAGTGATCCTCCTGCCTCTGCCTCCTGAGTGCTAGGATTAAAGGCGTGCACCACCATGACACAGGGTTTTTCACTGTGTAACCCAGGGTCACCTAGAGCTTGAAGAAATTCTCCTTCACCTGTCTCCCAGGTGCTGGGATTGTAACAAGAACCACCATGCCGGGTCTGCTTAATGCTCTTTGGAAGGCTGACCCCAACAGCCACGTCCCCTCCCTCAGGTGGTCTCCCAGGGCTCCCTTCAAATGCACATCAGTGGGGGCTCAAAGCCCTGTTGGGTGGGAAGCAAGTGGTAAAGTTAGTGCGTTGGATTTGCCGGTCAGGAAGTGCCCCCCACAGCTCCTGGTTAGGAAGTACCCTCCACAGCTCCGTGCTTAGCAGAGGGTAAGCCAGGGATTGCGAACACTTCATTAGCGCATGACTGAGAAGGCTCATTGGTCTAGTGGCCTGATTCTCGATTTGGATTACAAGACAGTGACTGAGGTTGAGGGCCCCTCACTGGACCACTCTGCCCAAGGCAGTGTGCCCTGCATAAATTCCGTGCTGCCTCAAAGCTGCGCTGTGACATCATCGTCTCACTGCTGGGACAGAACACTGGTTCGGAAGCACAGCTTATGATAAGAAAGGGTGTGTTTCCAGCTTGGTTTTGAAGGGAAGCTCCGTCGTGGTGGGGGCATAGCAGGAGTGGAAAGCTAGCTCTTGTGATACCTAGTGGGCTTGGACTAATCAGCCTTGAGGGCCGCCCCCAGGACACCCCACCTCCAACAAGGTTCCACCTTCCATAGGCTGGAGTATGGGACGTAATTATAAACACATGAGGCTATGGGGCAGGTGGGGGGGCACTCTACCCTCAAACTCCCACCCCTGAGGAGCGCTGTGTCCTGAAGCCCCCTGACAACTGGAAACGGCTGATTCTGTGCCTCCACCACCCTGGGGGAGGTTGGGCATGCTCCCCAGAGCCCAGTGAGCCTCCCCTGCACCAAGGAGGCTGGTGACTTCCTCGGGCTGGTGACTAGTGACTTCCTCCGGCTGGTGACTGGTGACTTCCGGAGGGTGGCCTGTGTGGGGAGGGCCCAGGCCAGGCAGAGAGGGGGCTGACCTGGAAGTCAGACTCTCAACTCTCTGATCAGCTGCTCTTGTGCTCCTCACCCCCACCCTGGATTCAGTGAAGGCCTTTTTTTTGAGCACTTCACCCATGGTTAGCAAACCTTGCACGTGGGTGGGGGGCAGGCAGTTTTAATTTTTATTTTTTTTTTATTTTGAAGTAGGACCTCACTGTAGCCAGCCCAGGCTGCCCTTGAACTCACAGCAATTCTCCTACCTCTGCTTCCCCAGTGCTGGGTTTAAAGGCGTGTGCCACCACACACAGCAGAGAGAAAGAGAGAATGAATGAATATGGGCCGTTAGCCACTGCAAACAGATTCCAGATGCATATGCTACTTTGTGCATCTGGCTCTTTGTGGGTACTGGGGAATCAAACTGGGGCTGTTAGGCTTTATGGGCAATCACCTTAAGTGCTGAGCCATCTCTCTAGCTCCCCAAAACTCTTGAAGCAGCTTCTAGAGAGTGGAGCACCCTGGGTAAGACTTGGTACCCTGATAAGAGTGGGGAGCCCAGTTTGGCTGTGGTGCAGGTTCCTGCAGAAGACAAGAAGGGCAGAGTCAGAAGAGACGCAGGTTCCAGACCCTCTGCTGGGTGGCCCGGAGACCCTGTCTGGATCATTTGGGCGAGGGGACCAGGGCCCAGGTACCAGATTGCTGCTGCCATGGGGCACAAGCTAAGTCCCTGGAGGATCCAGCCGTGTCCGTCTCCAGAGACCAGCGCGGGTCTCCCCTGCTCCGGCACAGCCTCTGCCATTTTGCTGGCTCTGAAACAACCTAGCTTCAGGCTTTAAACTGTAATTAAAAAAAAAAAAAGCAAACTGGGTTAGGCAGGCACGCCCGTGATCCCTGCACTCGGGAGGCGGAGGCGGGACGATCAGGAATTTAAGACCATCTTTGGCTATCCTGCCAGTTCGGGGCCAGACCCTGTCTCAAACACATCAAAAGCAAGCAAACGAACCGTGCAGTGACGGTGCATAGTAGAGTAGTGCACACCTGTCAGTCCAGCACTCAAAAGACAGAGGTAGGAAGTATGAGAGTTCAAGGCCTACCTGGGCCACATCGTGAGATCCGGTCTCAATGTCTCCCTCTAAGAAAAGGCGATTTTGTTAGGTGGCCTGGGATACCACTTTCCCACGCAGGTAGGTGGACCACCTGGGTCTTTGTTCCTCTTACCAACCTTGTACATTAGACACAGTCCTCTATCGTCAGAAAGGATAGTTGGGGTTACAACTTGAGTCGCACATGGAAGTGTCCAGGAGTTGATCTACACAGAATGTGGACAGTCGAGGTTGAAATACCGCTGGTTGCAGCAGCTGTTGCTATTGCTAAGCAAACACATGGGGGAGAGCATGCAAGCAGGTTTTCCAGAAGCTTCCAGAAACATCTGAGCCCATTGGGCAATGAGTACACACTCAGCAGTAAGATACAGGGCCTTAGGACCCATTGGCGCATGCAGGAGCGGGAAAGATGGCCCCTGGGGCTCTAGAACTTAACAGGCCCAGAGCTCTAGTGTGGGAATAGGAGAGGCTGAAGTGTAGCCTCGACAGTGGGGGCTGGAGAACCCCGAGGTGTGAGTCCCTGACAGTGAAGAGAGTGAGCAGCTGCTGTCCCCTGGGTACCACCCCCACACGCCACTCCCTCAGCCATCGCCTGCTTCCTGGTCGCCCGGGAACAGCAAGGCCATGGGGCATGAAACTTTCTCAGCTGCCCTTTCTCATCCTCTCAGATGTCACAACCTCCTCAGCTTCCTCCCGCCTTAACTGCCGCGCCTGGATGCCTCTTGCATCTTCTGGTGAGTCCCGAGGTAGTGCCCCGGGCTCACAGCCTTCTTTCTTCTCTTCCAGTCGCTCGTGAACTTGATCCACGATGCTTTGAGGCGACTCCTGGGTGGTACTGATGTGCTGGGATGCCATTGTGATTGTGACTCAGGCCTGGTCTTGAGGCCCTGGCAGCGCTCTGTGGAAGGAGAGGCATGCAGATGACTTTGCTACGCCTCCATTTCTCCATCTGGCTGAGGAGCAGGGGACGTCCCTCCCTGTTCCCAATCCATTGGGGCTGCAGGGGCCAGCTAGTCTCCCTGAGGGGCTTGGGTGTTTGTACATGGAACAGGAATTAGGGGAACCCCTATCTTTTGCTATTGGAGTTGATCCCTCCTCACGGACTTCTGGGAATCAAGAGCTCAAACACCATAGGACACTGCACAACCCGGAGGTCTGCTCTCTTTGGGGCCGTGTGGCCCTGTGAAAGTAGGCCTAATCAAATTCTCTGTCCTTGTGTCCCAGGCTCCTGGCAAGCCTTGTTAGAGTTTGGGGTGTGAGAGGGAGAGGACTTGGGCCTCTTCCAGATGCAGCGTGGGTCCTGCTGAGATGGCCCAGGACATCTGCCTGGGCACTGTGGGAAGAAGGCCGTTTCCTCCCAGTCCTATCTGTTGAGAACACCCATCAGTGAGATTCAAGGCTCAGCAGCAGCTCCTGCTTCAAGAGCCTTCAACCAGGGCTGGGCCTGGAGTCTTTGGAAGGAAGTATCGAGTGGTAGGCAGGTTTTCTTTTCTGTCTCTTTGGCCCAGACCTCGGGGACAGTAGAGTTAGAAAGCCCTTTATGCCTGTGTTTTTATTGCCACCCTCCCCCCAGCTCCGTTCCAGGATTAAGGCTTCCTTCTTTATGAAAAGTGTCTTTCTGTGACTTGCCAGCTTCCAGCCCCTGCCACACAGGACCGCTTTAAAGCCCACGGGGGTGCTGGGGAGATGGCTCAGTGGTTAAAGGCACTTGCTTGGTAAAGCCCACAGTTAGACACATAGTGTGAGAAGCAGGCAGGGGAAGAGCCATTAACAGCAGAGACCCTCCCTCCTCTCCTCCCCTCCCCCGCATTTGGAGCTGTAGAATCTAAGGGACAGGCACTAAGGAGGCCAGACCACTGTGAGGGTTTCTGGACTTGGGCTGGGGCTATGACTGGGCACAAAAAAGGCACTTGTGGGGGAATGTGCCCACCTCACCAGCTCTTTGCTGGTTCTCTTTTCTTTGAAACTGGTTCTTGCTATGTAGCTCAGGTGATCTTGAATTTGAAGTCATTCTCCTCCTTCACGAGTGGGGATTATAGGCAGGCACTCCATGCTTTGCTTTGGAGTTTTAGTAACGGCTTTATTGAGCTAGAACTCACATATCATAGTATCCACTCCAAGTGTACAGAACAGGGACTTTAGTATATAGACTAGCAAAGTCTGACCAGAAGCAACTTGTGGGAGGAAAAGTTTTTTTTTGGCCCATGTTTAGAGGTGGCGTCTATCGTGGTGCAGAAGGTGTGGCGGCAGGAACTTGGGGCAGCTGGTCACATTCAGTCCATAGGGAGGAAGCAGAGGGTGGTGAGCGTGGTGTTCGGTCAGTTCACTCCTTTTTGTTCAGCCCAAGACCTCAGCCCACAGAATGATGACGCCCACTTCAGCTAACCTGATTGAGGTAATTCCTCACAGACATACCCAGAGATTGGTACCCATGGGGATTCTAAATCCTGTCAGGTTGACAAAACAGATTATCACAGAGAGTTACAATACTAGCCAGGATTCTTCACAAAAAAATAGGAACCATTGGAGGTGAGTGCAAACAGTCCTTTTACCCACAGGGAAAGGAAAAGTCCAAGATGTCCTGCGGATGCATGAAACGTCACATAGGCACAGTCCCAACGGATATGGCGGGTTTGCTAGTATTCTGTTTTTTTTTTTTAAAGTTTATATATTTATTTATTTGCAAGGAGAGAGAGAGAGAAGGGAGAGGGCCTCTAGCCACTGCAAACGAACTCCAGATGCATGCATCACCTTGTACATCTGGCTTTACATGAGTAGTAGGGAATCGAACCCTGGCCGTCAGGCTCTGCAAGCAAGCACCTTAACCACTAAGCCATCTCTCTGGCCCCTTGTCTGCTTTCTTACCTCTGTCTTTTTATGGAGGAAGGATACACCATTGCAGGATGAGATCGTGCTCTATACCGCCCGTCAGGCAAGGGAACTTGGCTCCACTCCCACTTTTGGGGCACTGTGAACAGTGTCTCGTTGAGTGCTGACATGCAGGTTTTCATGTGGACACGGGCTTTCCCCTCTCTGGGGACCACTGGGTACTGACGATTTGAGCACACTAACCTCTAAGCCAGGTACCCTCGGTGTATCACACTTGTCCCAGCCTGAGTCTCTGAGTATCTTTGTGATTCCCAGAGTTGCCTTCAGGCACCCTAAGCCCCAGGAGAGCCTCCAGATGCTATCTAGAACCCAGGATGTATCAAAGCTGAAAAGATGGGGGTGCAGAGCACCCATAGGATTCACACTGAGGTCTTGGCCACTGACTTCTGTCAGCTGATGGCCCAGAAATGTGTTGGACAAGGTGGGCTGAGGTGGACAGAGAGCTGTGAGAGCAGAAGGGGGTAAGAAGGGACTTTACTGAGGGCCCCTCCTTAAGGAAAGGACCTCCCTGGGGGAGGTTGGGAGTGTAGCCACAGTGTGGGACCGGTTTCTGGACTGTTCTCTGTCTCTCTGTCTCTCTCTCTCTCTCTCTCTCTCTCTCTCTCTCTCTCTCTCTCACACACACACACACACACACACACACACACACACACACACACGATAAACCAAAGAACAAACGTGAGCCCGCTGTTGCTTCAAACCACCGCAGGCAAAGTGAAGCCCTTCTGGCCTGCACCCCCTTATCCCACGTCCCTTCTGCCTCTGTAGGCTGTGTCCTGCTGTGCCCACTCTTCAGGGAAAACCTGCCAGCCAACTTGGAAGGCCCACTGGGCACAGTCTCCTGAAGCCTGCCAGGACTCCTCCTTCCAGTCCTCAATCCTCCTTGTCCAGAGAGAAATTACCATATGAATGCAGCTTCTTCCCAGAGCCAGGGCTTAAGGGTCCTGGGAGGGGACAAGCTCCCAGGCTTGGGGCTGCCCTAGGGGTCCTCCAGGTTCCAGTGCTGGCTGGCTGCAGAATCCAGGCAGGGGCACAGTCCAGTCTAGTGGGTGTGTGTTGGAGGGGGCAGCAGTCTCCCTGGAGGATGTTGCTCAGCTTCCACAGTGGGTTTGTAATGGGGGGAGGAGAAAGAAGTCAAGGGTGGAGGGGGCCTGGACTGACACAGAGAGAGTGGTCTGTGGGATGGGACAGCAGCAGCTTGGGAGCCGCTCCCCTCTTTGTGTAGCCCCCCGTTTGTTGCTGTGTTTAGAGATGCATGTTATTACTGGCATTGTTGTTACGTCGCTGGTCACCTTAGGAAGGTTTTGTATTGCACAGGAGAGTGGTTCCTGGGCTGTGGAGCACCATGCACAAGTCAGGATGGTGCCCGTGCCATTCTGATTGCCACACTCCGGGCAGAGCTCATGGATTCAGAGTTTGCACTGAACTTCTGGTTGTGTCTCAACCGCTAGGCTCATTTGCAGCTGAAGTTTGGGCCGGGAAAGCATCCTGTCTGTCTTGAGCTTTTCCTGCTAGGAGCAAGTCTGTCCTCCGATGTAGCCCGCGTCTCAGGAGGGACCAGCTCACGGTGATGTTTCTTCTGGGCTCAGTGATGTGGGGACCCATTGTGTTTGGCATGGAGAGCCCTAAGCCAGGTTTTAGAGGTAGACTGCAGATGATGGACTGTTCTGCCCCTGCGTCCCCCTGTGGTGTGTTCTTTTCTGCCCACATCCCAACGCTGGCATTAGGGGGAATGTAGGAGGGGGTAGGAGAAAAGACAGAGCTTCAGGCCAGCCTGGCACCCCATTCTCACCCGACTCCCACCCCTGAACTCTTCCTGAGCCGCTTCCTCGACAGGTTTCCATCAGGCCCTGCAGGGTCCTGTGCCACCTTCCCTTGCCTTATTGCAGTGTGGCTACTGGTGTGGGGTGAGGAGGGGTGAAAACTGAAAGTTGTATACATCTCATTCACCCAGTTCAGAAAAGGTATTTATCCACTCACCCACCTATCCATCCATCCATCCATCCACCTACCCATCTACCCATCCATCCACCCATCCATCCATCCATTCACCCACCCATCTAACCATACATCCACCCATCTATCCATCTATACATCTACCCACCCACCCACCCATCCATCCACTAACCTATCCATTCATCTACCCACCCATACATCCACCAACCCATCCATTTATACATCCACCCACCCATCCATCCATCCACCCACCCATCCATCCATCCATCCATCCATCCATCCATCCATCCATCCATCCATCCATCCATCCACCCGTCCATCCATCCAGCTACTCATTTGTTCTCAGTGTCCTCCTGGTGCCCTGGGTGTGAAAGGCTATGAGAGCAGTGAGCAGGGCAGAACCAAGAAGCTTTACCTACAGTGGGGGGGGGGGCGGCGAACACTGCGCGCACTTACTACACACTGAGCAAGAACACAGGAACCCCCCATGTAGATGAGCTGTCCTGGGAAGACAAGGGAGAGTTCCCAGCAGCAGCAGAGGAGAGAATGTTCTGGGTCAGGTGACTTCAGGGAGGCTTGAAGACTTTTGTATGTGTGGAAACTGGAGAGAAACTGTGCTTTTTAAAAGCTCCCTCACTTTCATAATATCATTAGCAGACAAATATCAACATGCCATTTTATATCTAAGAACATGGAAGCACAGGGAAGCTGGGTGACTTGCTTGGCTCCTCATGGCGTGTCTGTGTCTGGTGGAACTAGGAAAAGGGGCTGGGATTTTGTGCCGTGCCCATTTCTGTGGAAAGCAGTCATCAGGGACAAGACCAGAATAGGTTAAGTGCCAAAATAGCCCTCCCTAGTGCTTTGAGAGATTGAATCGGGATAAGGGTAGTTAATGCTGATTGCTTGCGTGGTACACTCATTCTCCAAGGAAATGGACCCCGAGTGGGAGACACTGAGCTAGAACTGATGGAGCTGGGACTGAGGGTGGCACTGGGGGTCGTGGAAAAGAAGGGAACCAGGATGTAACCGCTGGGTGGCTGGAGATGGCAACCCACAAAAGTGAGGATGGGGGAGAGCATGCAGGTGGGGCTGGGGCCCACAGTTCAGGCTGGGACGTGTGAGCGCCACATGGACCTTGAACACCCAGACTTGGGTAGGACTCGAGGTCCACAGGTACCCAACACCTGGCAAAGGGTCTGGCGCAGAGAGGCCCCGGAACGTGCCTGGCGAGCTGTGATGGACTCTGTAGTGTCAGGCAGGCACTGGGTTATACATCTAGACGGAGAAATTGGCATCGTTACCCCGGACATCCAGGAGTGAGGTGAGATCAGCCGAGGAGAGGGTGCTGTGGGGTCAGACCTGGCTCCACAGGTGGCATGGGAGCTGGCAGACAGTCTGAGAAAGAACCATCAGGGGTAGCGGGAGCCAGTTCAGAGGCCGGGACGAGGAGGAAGGCTGCGCGGTCAGAGCCTCGTCCCCGGCCAGCGTGAGAGAGGCACAGGGCCGTGCGCACCTTTCTTCGAGGAGCTTGAGCCTCCTGTCCGAAACGTACGTCTAGAAGCACATCTGAGCTTGGTGCACCAGCGCAGGCAGCAAGGGCCACACGACGGCCATCGTGGGCTCGGGGGTGATTAGATGCCCTTTCTTTTGTGCTGGTAGGGTGGCCCTGGGCAGCTTTCAAGAGGGCCTGGGGTGAAAGATAAGCTTGTCTTTCTGACCAGCCTTGAATGGACCAGCCGTTTATCAAGCCATCCACTCACTCTTCCCATCCACCTGCTCGTCCAACCATCCGTCTGTCTACTCATACACCGCCGTCCACTCATCCACCCACCTATGCTCCTAGCCGTCCATCCACCCACCTGTTTATCCATCCACTCACGCCCTCACCCATTCACTCTTCCACCCACCCATCTATCTGCTCATGCATCTACCCACTCCTTCACCCATCCATCCATCCATCCGTTTATCCATCCATCCACCCACCCATCTGTCCACTCATCTGTGCACCTAGCCGTCTACCCACCCATCCATTTCCTGCCCCACTTGCGCATGTGCTCATCGTCCACCCGCCCTTCCACTCATTCACCCACCCACCCATCCCCTTCCTCCATTCAGATCCCATTCACAGTCTCGGGGTTGTGCAGTTGGACGGGGTGTCACAAGGGGTCACCATGCTTGTCTTCAGCTGACTGGGCTGATTGGAGGGGGGGGGCTCCTCTTGGAGAACAATAGCATGGGATGAGAGTCGCAGACATGCCAGAATGAGTGCCCGGGGCCGTGTGGTGGGCACAGTCTATATGGGCTGCCCGAGGCTGAGGGAACTGTGTGAGGCCTGTAGGTTCCCAGGCTGATGGCTGGCCCCTGCTTCCAGATTCTCCCCCCCCCCCCTTTCCGGTGGTGTAGTAAAGGTTTCTCCCTTCTTTAGGGATCCTTGGGTCAGGCTCCCTTCTCAGCACCACCTGGAAGAATGCTCATCCAGCTTGAACCTCCGCCCATCCTCAGCCCTCCTCTTTAAAGTCCTAGCTGACCTGTACTGAAGGGGACCCCCTTGCCATCTCTGCGGAAAGGCCCCTTTCTACTGGGATCCTGGCAAGGGGATCCTTGCCCCGCCCTACAGACCCTTGTCTCCTTTTTGTTATTTCAAGCGATTTCACAAGTTGGGGCTGCCTTTGACCGCGTTTCGCCCCTTCACCTCGCCCCAGCTCTGGTGTGTGTCAGCTGACAGCGTGCCGGTAGGAGTGGGGTACGGGGACAAGGATGCTGCTCCGGCCCTCTCCCCTTACAGGCTGTCCACGATAAGAGGAAATTCCTGTGAGGAATGAACAGTTTCCACCAACCCGTGCGGAGGAACTCCTCTTCTCTCTTTATTTTTAAGTTTGCACGCATTTGCCCAGAACGAAGCGAATCTGTTGTGGGGCAGCCGCTGCGGACAGTGAGGCAGCTGGGCGGGGCTGGATCTGGGGGTGTCAGCTGCTGCTGCTCCTGGAGGCAGTTGACGGAACACAGTTGTAGCCCCCCCACCCCGTGCCAGTGGAAGTTGAGGGGCTCTTCCTTGGCCTCAGTGGCTAGCACTGGAGTTCCCAAGCAGCTTTTGGGGAAGTGAATGAGGGGGGCTTGCAGGTCAGAGCCTGCTCTGAGCCAAGATTGATGTCTCAATAGCCGAGCCCCTGTGAGAACCTCGCTTCCCGGGAAGAACCCAGGAGGCCTCTTTGAGGGGGGCGGGGCACGCTTGGACTCTGGCCAAGTTCGCCTTGGCGGACTGGGGCCCATTGAAACCGCGTTGGCAGAAATACCAGGCTCCTTGAGATTCCTTGTCATAATGGAAGAGTGAGGTTTAGGGGGGGAGGCTTGGCTGGCAGCCAAAGTGGGGACCCTGCCCCCACTGTGGGGACTGCATCTCTGGGCTCTGTCCCTCCCAGGCTCTCTCACCTTCACTCGCTCCCAGCAAAGGAGAAGCACCCCCAGGGAAACCCCATCACTGCACAGTTAGATCCTGTCTTGGAAAGCTGGACGGGGAAGGCTCCGGGGGGGGGGGGGACCACCGAGCAGCTGTCCCCAGTGTGGGCACACAGCCCTTTCTGCAGAGGCCAAGACCCAGAGCTGTTGGGCGGGAGTCCTAAGTAGGGGTTGCAAGTGTGTGTGTGTGTGTGTGGGGGGGGGTGTTGCGAAGTCTCAGATTTCTGGCTTTCCTTTTCCTCACCAGATTCTGAGGAGATACTTCCTGCCCCCAGCAAAGTGTGAAGTGTAATTCTATTTGAAGTTACTTAGCAGATCAGATGAGCCATGTGCCCTTTTAACATGCAGCCCCTGAAACCCAGGGTGTACGAATTTGCAAAATTCGCTCGTTTATATGCAGCGCTTCAAAGAACCCAGGCAGGAAGTCCCTGGTGACATTTATGCAGAGTGCAGTGTGGCTTCGGTGGGACACAGTCCAGCAACAAACTGGCCTGAGGGTGGGAGAAGATCCGCTTTCAGAGCTCTCTGGAGAAGTCCTTCCACATCGTCACCCACCTCAGAAACTCAAAACTCACGCTTGTCCATGCGGATGGGGCCCCGCTGGCTTGGCCCTGAGCCCCATTCCTCCTCCGTTTTGTGTCTCAGGTTACCCCCTCCGCCCCTTTAGCTTTTCTTGTTGTCTCTCTCCTCTAGAACCCAGGTGCTCCGACCTGTGCGTGCATGCGTGCGTGTGTGCGTGCGCATGTAGGAGGAAATTCAGAACTCTCATTCAGCCTCTTGTGTGGGGGCTGGGCATGCACACTACCCATGAGCTATATCCCAAGCCCTGGAGCCTGGAGTGGAGTTTTCGAACTTGCATGCACATGTTGGTGTATGGCTGGAAGTGTGTGTTTATGGGGTTTTGGTAAGTCCTGGGACTGCCTGGCTTCCTTGCTCTGGGTGTGTGGTCTTGGATATGCCAGGACTGCCCTACATCAACACTATACGCCAGGAGCCCTGTGCCAGGCCCTGGTAGGGGGTAGCCTGAGTGGAAGCAGTCAGCCTGCTCTTGGGCCTTCGGTTTCCTTTTCTCAGATGTTACTGAAGCAAAGTGCTGATGCCCTTGAGAAGTCTGGGAAGGCTTCTAGTAACCAGCTCAGCCAGCTGGGCAGGATCCCTCCTGGAAACTGTGGTCTCTGCCTCCAGCTCCTGGGGTAGGCAGACTAGGGAGCACTGACCTGGAGGCTCCAGTGCTCCAGGAGGCACCTTCCAGATCCTGGCTTCGGGGACCCAGCCTTCCTCTGTGTTTTTTTTTTTTCCAGGCACTCACAGAGCCCACCTCAGGGGTCACTTGTCTGGGTTCAAGTCCTAGTTCTGCCACTTCTTAGCTCTGCGACCTTGATAAGTGACAAAAGCCTGGTTGCCCTCAGTTTCCTTTCTGTGAAATGGGAAGATGACTACTTATCTCATCTGGTGGTCATGCTGACCTGATACTGTGCCGCCTCATTTGAAATGTTCCCGCACAGTGAGGCTCTACAGGGCCATTGACCATCATTTGTTGTTTTCATGTTTTTATTTTTTGTTTGTTTAGCATACAAGAAAATAGGGCTCAGAGATAGCTCTGGCTGTAATCCCATCATTGGGAGGTAGAAAGAAGGAGGGCAGGCCCAGAGATCAAGATCATCAGCAGCAGCATACTGAGTTTGAGGTCAGCCTATGCTCCATGAGACCCTGTCTCAAAAAACAAATAGGAGGGCTTGGTGGTTAAGGCATTTGCCTACAAAGCCAAAGGACCCAGGTTCAATTCCCCTGGACCCACATAAGCCATATGCACAAGGTGGTGCATGCATCTGGAGTTTCATTGCAGTGGCTGGAGGCTCTGACATGCCCATTTTCTCTCTCTTTCTCTCTCTCTCAAATACATATATATATATATATATATATATCTCACAAATAGGAGCTTGGTATGGTGGCACACACCTTTAACCCCAGCACTCAGAAAGCAGAGATAGGAATATTACCGTGTTCAAGGCCAGCCTGAGACTACATAGTATGTTCCAGTTCAGCCTGGGCTACAGCAAGACCCTATCTGGGCACAGGTAACAGGTTTTCTCCAGATGGTGTCTGGAAAGATGACAGACAGGGCAAGTGGGCCCCCCCGCACCTGCCTGCTCACTTCTGCTCCCCTGTGTGGACCTGTGGCCTGGACTTGTAGCTACCCAAGGGCAAGCTAGCCTTGCTTTCTGCTGTAGGGATAATGGTGTTCCAATGTCTATGTGGAAAGCTGGCATGAGATGAGGAGGCCGCTTTGACTTTGCCCTGAGAGCTTCATCCTGGGGGTGCAGTTTGACTGTCCCGCAGTACCACGTGGCTTCACCCCGCCCAGTTGTTGGGAGCAGAGTTGAGCAGTGACTCAGTGGTCATTGCCCTGGCAGAGCCACCCCTGCTTCTGACCTAAGAGGTAAAGATCGTGAAGGGAGGACTGTGTGCCTGCTCTTGGGATACTGAACGAATACAAGAACTGTGGGCCAGGGAGGGGTGGCCCCTTGGGGTTGTTTTCCCTGTCTGGCCTTACAAGCCTGCGGGCTGAGAGCTCTCCTGCCTGCCAGCCAAGCGCATGAAGGTCTGCCCTGGGTTTGTGATGACGTGTGAGCACCCTGAAAGCAAATCTGAGACCCGCAGCCCTGTCATCCTCGGGGGACGCTGGAGTGTCGCTCGGTGTGGAGGTCTGCAGATGGTTCCGGCTTGGGGTCAGGTGAGACCCGCCCGTCAACCTTGGAGGAAAGGCAGTTTGGAGGTGCCTTGAGGCGCAAGGAGCCCTAGACAGGTCTCGTGCACCGTGAGACCTCAAGGGAGGCCTTGTCCAAATCTCCCTCAGAAGCACTCTCGCTGGGAGATGATGGGCCACTTGCCCAGGGCATGGCCCGGCAGTCCTGGTACAGGAACCAGGCCTGGTATTAGCATCTAGGCCCGAGTGGCACAGCCTACTGGGCTGTTTGCTGCAGCCCAGCTGGAAGCGCCCACCCGGTCCCAGCGTCCTTGGCTCTCCTCACTGCTCTGCCTGCCTCTCCTCGGCCCACGTCCACTTCAGTGGTGCCCATTTGCCCTGTCGAATCCCGAAACATCTCCATTACTCCGAAGACCACTCCGTGTCCATTAGACGTCACTCCCCCTGCCCCTGCCCCGGGACCTGCCTGTTCAGGACGTTGCGCACACGTGGAGTTAGCGTGTGGCTTTGACGGCTAGTTTCTCTCACATGTCTGTTGTCAGGGTTTGTGCACATGTAACGTCTCCGCGCTTCCTTCCTTACCGGTGCGTGGGGCTCCCTTAGACAGGCACCCACGGGACTGTTTACTCTTCTCAGTTTTCTGTGTGTATGTGTGTTTGCATGTGTGTGGGCACATGTGTATGTATGTGTGTTTGTATGTGGGCACACGTGTATGTATGTGTGTGCTTGTATGTGTGGGGGCACATGTGTGTTGTGTGCGTTTGTATGTGTGGAGGCACATGTGTGTATATGTGTGTGTATACATATGGGGGAACGCATGCGGGGGCGTGGAGGCCAGAGATTGGCCTCAGGTGTCTTCTTTGGGAGCCTGCTCCGTGTTCCCTGAGCCAGGCTTTCAGCTCCAGGGCTCCCCTGCCTCTGCCTTCCCCGTGCCGGGACGACAGGCTTGGACCTGAGCTCAGTCCTCCCGTCCACACAGCTCTTCCACCACAGAAGCCTTCCCCCAGCCCTCGTGTGGCTTGGGTGGATGGTGTTTTGACATTTGTTTTGATTTTTTTTTTTTTTTTTTTTTTGGTAACCTGTCTGTTTTGTGCAGTGCTGGGGGTGGGATCCAGTGTGGTTTCGTGGGCGCGCTGGGTGAGTGCTCCACCACTGAGCCGTCTCCAGCCTTTCGTTTTGAGTTTGTTGCTGGGTGGAACAGTGTCTCTTCTGCCTCAGCCTCCCTAGGGTGACAGGCATGTGACACCATTACCTGGCTTTAGATCTCCCTCTCTCTCTGTCTTTCTTTCTTTTTGAGGCAAGGTCTCACTCTAGCCCGGGCTGACCTGGAATTCACTATGTAGTCTCAGGCTGGTCTCGAACTCACAGTGATCCTCCTACCTCTGCCTCCCGAGTGCTGGGATTAGAGGTGTGCGCCACCACGCCCAGCATTTAGTCCATGCATGTGTGGGTGGGCACTTGTGTGGATGTCAGAGAACGTCTTTGGGATAAGTCCTTACCTTCTACCTCAACTCCATAGGTGTACCGGGATTACAGAAGCCCACCACAGTATCCAGTTTTTCCATGGGGCCTGGGGATTTGAACTTGGGTACTCTGAATTGTGTGGCGAGCCCTTTACTTGCTGAGCCATTTCTCCAGTCCTAGATATTTCTGTGTGCTACTTGCTGGGCTAGGACTTGAGGGTGCCCCTGAGCAAGCTGAATCCTTGGGGTGAAGAGGAAGTGTCAGGAAAGGCGGGCCAGAGCTCACAGAAAGTAATCAGGTGTCCCAGAGTGCATGGGGAGCTGCAGGGCTAAGTTCAGTGTGGGCCTCTTGTTGCTCTGATGGCTTCCAATGATGTTCCAGAAAATAAATCACCTCACGTTCCCTCTGTTAAGTGCGGGTTGGAACCGGATATAGTGGTAAGGCCTATAATCCCAGCACCCACCAGGAGTCTCAGAAGTTCAAAGTCAACCTTGGCTACATAGGGAGTTTGAGGCCAACCTGGCCTATGAGAGACCCTGTCTCCAAAGAATAAAGAAGTGGGTTGGGGGCTGGACAGCTGGCTTAGCATTTTGAGGCGCTTGCCTGTGAAGCCTAAGGACCCAGATTCGATTCCCCAGAACCCATGTAAGCCAGATGCACAAGGTGGCACATGTGTCTGGAGTTTGTTTGCACTGGCTGGAGGCCCTGGTTCTCTGATTCTCCCTCTCTCTCAAATTAATTAATTAAATTAAGTAAGAGGAAAGAGGGAAGGCCTGGCACATCCTCCAGTGTGGTTCAACCTTGCGGTTGTTAATGGGTATGTGTGTGGGGGAGATTAGTCAGGAGAGAAGCCAAAGAGAACCTGGTGGTTGCCTGCTTCCGTGGAACCAGACCAGCATCTGACCCAGGCTGTCCAGGCCCATTACATTATGCCCAGTGAGACACTCTGGTCACAGAATCAAGTCTATGCAGCACGGCCCCTCCCTCTTGCAAGAGGTCCGTAGAGATGTCAGATTCACAGGAACAGAAAATCAAGTGGGGTTTCTGGGGAGGCTGTGGGCAGGGAGTTGGGGACACATGAGAAGCAGTGAGCGCATGACTCAACGTGACTCAACTGTGTACCCAGAAATGGCTCCGATGGCAGATTTTACCGCCATCTTTTTCAAGGTGAACGTAGCCAGTGGCTATGCAGGCTCAGGCCATGTCTGTCAGCACAGGAGTCTGTAGGCTCTTCAAGCCCTTCCAGCTGGTTCTGGCACCCTGGGGGGTCTGGGCAGGCCCCTGGTGGCTTTCCTGAGGTCTGGGGTTCAGTGCACAGGGGGTTCTGGTGAAGCTTCCCAAAGCTCACCTCCCAGCCAGCCGTGCAGGTGCGGAGGTCAGGCTCCCCTCTGAGGCCTGCTGGAGTGTGTCCAGGGCCAGAAACTTCCCAAATCCCTGGGAGTGATAGGGCTCCTCTTGGGTTCTTATTATGCTTCAAGCAGCGCTCCTGGCGGGCAGGATGTTTGGTTTGGTTTGGTTTGAGTTTCTGTAAAGAACTTTGTGCTTGTGGAGGGCCCCCTGGGGCCCTGGCAGGCCTTCTTTGCCTGAGGGTGATGAAGAGAGTTGGGGCAGCCCTCCCCCTTCACACTGCTCAGGAGGGGTGAGAGGTGCCCGGAGGGGGGTGGTGGTGGTGGGGGGGACCAAATGACTCCCAGACCCACCGACAGATGGAAGCAATTTTCAGTCACGTGAGCTAGGCCTGAACCGCTGCCCTGCGAGGCTGGGCCCCTTTGACTGTCTCCAGGAAGCAGGCCCCAAAGCCACAGGTTCTGGGGCCAGATGCAGCCCCGTCTTTGTTTACTTAAGATGCTGGAAGCCCCAGAGGATGATTCTGAGGAGGGGAAGCTGAAGCCCTCGTCTTGAAGCCTTGCAGGGTTGTGTCCCCGACCCAGGCTGGGGACCTGCAGCCTGGGGCCTATAGGACGTGCAGGTCACTGGTGACGTTTATGGAGGGACATGTATGGGCCCCTTGGCAGTTCATGGGGTTTTCTGTCTTTTGGTTGCTCCCGTCCCCTCCCCCTCAACTTCCGGAAGCGGAGGTGAGCTAATCGTTCCCCATGGAGACCGCAACAGGAAGTCACTGATCCAGATTCACACTGACTGGGAGGGCACTCCCCTGCACAGCCTTCTTGGAACAGGTTTTGTAAGCCATTTCTCCTTTTATCTGTCCCCTCGGGAGAGCTTGGAGAGGGGACTGACAGGAGATGCTGTTTGGCCATCTCCCGGCTCCAGCTGGCCACTCCAGTAGAATGAATGAGGAGTCCTAACACTTGACCTAACTGGGGAACGAGCCACCGCGGAACACAGGGGCTTAAACAAGCAGGACAAGTTGTCCCCTGATTTCGGCATTCCCCGCACAAGTGCAGAAGCCGTTTAACCAAAGCCCAGGTCCCTGCTGGCTGCAAGCCCTTCCTCCTGGTCCCGCCTGCTTGGAAGGGTGACCCCGAGCTCATGTCCCCAGCACACGCACCAGCTCGCCTCCCCAGAACCCTCCTTGGTTGGTTGGTGTCCTGAGGGAGGAGGCATCAGATGCACCCACGGTTCCCTGCTCTTGAGTGTGCCCTAGGGACAGAGCCAGTGAGACTGGCCACTCCCTGGAGGTGGGACAGGACACAGCACGGAGAGGGTGGGAAGAATTGGGCCTGCTGGATTAGGAAAAGGACTCAGGAGTTGGCACCTGGAAGCTGTGGGCTGGCAAGGGCTGTTCCTGGTGGCAGGGGTGTCCCCTCTGTTGGACCATGTCTGCTGCTTCCACACCTGTGGATGTGGTAGTGTATGTAGGGTGTGGATTGAGCTGTGGGGCCATAACTTGAAGGTGGTTAACATTTTCCACCATGGTTCAAAGATGCCTCTTCCCTAAGGGTCTTTCAACCAATGCACCTCAGCAGTCCTAGGCCGCCTGGGCTTCAGAGCATCTCTCGGAGACTTTCTCAGTGAAGCGCCTTTTAACCGTATTGTGAGACATGTACTCAAAGTGGTTGTCTCAGTGAGACCATGGTGGACCCGGCCTTGTACACTCCTGCTGGTGGATCTCCAGTGGACACAGTCTGGGGGTCACTCCTGGGCTGTGATCATGGACTGAGGTAGCAGTGTGATCTAAGCTCTTATTTCAACCGACAGACGGAAGCTGGGGTTATTTCAGGTTCAGCCCTAAGTGCCTATCTGCAGACCAGCAGATAACAGCTGGGCCTTTCCTGTGGGTAAAGGGTTCAGGGTGCCAGATGGTCAGCCCTTGACCCTTTCCTGCCCACCCTGCCTCAGGATGGTCAGTGAGGTGCATGGGAGTAGAAGTGCCCTCCAGGAGGAGGGGTGGGGTGCAGCAGTGTGTTGTTTTCTGTAAGAGGTCCCTTGTGACCTGCTTGTGGTTACCTGGTATACTGTAAAGGCCTCTGGGCAGTGACAGCTGCTGTAACTTCTTAGAGCTGAAGCGAATGAGATGCAGAGAGGTCCATGGGAACAGAGGCCCCGGGAAGATGGGGCAAAGTGCTCGCTGCCTGCCTGGAGCCACAGAGGCCCCAGTTGGCATGGAGGATCCTGTGAGCCAGAGAGGCCATGGAACCCAGGCCTGTTGGATGGTGCCATGGTGAGGGCCCTCAACTCTGGGCATTCTGAAGGGGTCCCTTGGGTGAGTTTCTAGCCTCCAGAGTCATGGTTTCCTCATCTGAGAATGGGCCTGATGCTTGGAGCCACCTGGCACATGCCGCCTGGCAGATCCCACTCTGATGTTTCTGCCCTTCCTTCCCCAGCCACTGAGGCAGCACCCGGCTGTGTGGGCGACATGGCCGACACCCCTCGAGATGCCACGCTGAAGCAAGCACCTGCGTCGCGCAATGAGAAGGCCCCGGTGGACTTTGGTTATGTGGGCATCGATTCTATCCTGGAACAAATGCGCAGGAAGGCCATGAAGCAGGGTTTTGAATTTAACATCATGGTGGTTGGTGAGTCTTGTCTACCCTCCTTCACCCACCACTCCCTTCTTCAGGGCAGAGGGTGGGCACTGGCCTCAGCCTCAGCTCCAAGAGAGAAGCAGGAAAGATCCACTAGTAGTGCCGATGCCCACAGCCCTCGCGAGCCTCGGAGGGGGCAGATCCCGGAGTTAGGACATGGGCTTGGGAGGCACTTCAGTTGGTAAAGTGCCTGAGTTTGACCCCCAGAACCTCTGTAAAAGAAGATGGGCGTGATGGTGCATGTTTGTAATCCCAAGTGCTAGGAGGTAGACATAGGAGGTTACCTGGGCTCTCTGGCCAACCATTATAAGTATGTGAGCTCTAAGCCAATGAGAGACCTTGTTTCCAAAAAGGGGCGTGGAGGATGGAGAGATGGCTTAGTGGTTAAGACACTTGCCTGCAAAGTCTAAGGACCCATGTTTGACTCTCCAGATCCCACGTAAGCCAGACACACAAGGTGATGCAAGTGCGCAAGGTTGCACATTCCCACAAGGGGGCGCACTCATCTGGAGTTCAATTGCAGTGGCTAGAGGCCACTTCAATTCTCTCTCATAAAAAATTACCAGGAAAAAAAAAAAGGTGCATAGCTCCTGTAAAAATGACATCCAAGAGTGTCCCCTGGCTTCCATATGCACCTACACCCACATGAACACATACCACACACATATATACATGCCTGCATTAAAACAAACAAGCAAACAAAGCAAAACAAAACAAAAACCCTGAACCCCCAAGGGCTGGGAAGATGGCTGAGCAACTAACTAAAGCATGGCAGTTTGATTTTGCAGTGCCCACATCAGGCTGGATGCTGAGTGGCACACCCTGCCGTGGTCTCAACCCACCTCTGCCAGTGGGAGGCAGGAGAATCCAGATGCTCACAGGCCAGCTACACTAATTCACACGGCAATGGCAAAATCAAGGGAAACCCCGTCTCAAGAAGAAGGCAGAAAGAGGTTGTCCTCAGACCTCCTCACGTGTAAACCACATGGCACACAGCCCACCCCACAAATTAAGAAAATAATAATAAAGAAAATAAGGAATGGGCTGGAGAGATGGCTTAGCAGTTAAGGCGTTTGCCTGTGAAGCCTAAGGACCCACGTTTGACTTTCCAGATCCCACATTAGCCAGACACACAAAGGTGAGGCAAGCGCAAGGTTGCACATGCCCACTAGGTGGCGCAAGCATCTGGAATTCGGTTGCAGTGGCTGAGGCCCTGTTGTGCCAATTCTGTCTCTGTCCCTGTCTCTCTCTCTCTCTCTCAAATAAATAAATAAGTAAATAGCCTCTGGTAGAGCTTCGGTAGGCAGGCACATGTGGATCCCCGGCTCTGGTTTTCTGCTGAGTCCCATCAGAATGGGACTAAGCCATCCTCCCACCCAGCAGGCTTGGCTACAGGCTCCCTGGCAGCTTAGCTCAGCTGCCTGCCTGTCCCAGGTGGCGAGACCTGATAATGTCTTCCCTCTTTTCATGGCCTTAGAGAAGTAGATGTCACCATGGGAACTCGCTGATCAGTGTGACCTGGACACACTGTTTGCAGTGGGAAACCTCTTTTCTCAGAAGCCCCTCGAGCCACATCCCGTCCTCTGAGTACCCTTGAGCAGGGCCCGGATTCCAGGAGGAATGAACCACCACTTTAGAACTCTGCTCCCCCCAGGCTCACAGCAAACAAACCAGAGTGGTGGCTTCTTCTCTGCAAGTGTGTTGGTCTGGCCCCTTACACTTCCTTTCCGCTCTTCCCCACTGCTAATCGGCCCACATGGGCCTTCTGGGAGGTCATCATGCCTCCGGTGGCCTCCCTGGACCATCATGGGAAGGGGATCAGGCCAAATGTGACCAGGACCCTGAGCCCAGCTATGTGAGTTTACGCTGAACCCACTGAAGACGTAAACCCCGGGCACAACCCACCTGGTGAGGATTCCCGGGCATTGTGAGCCCAGTTATCACTGTGTCACATGGCCACCGACTACGTCCTGGAGAGCCATCGGAACTCGTCTTCTCTCCACAGGGCAGAGCGGCCTAGGGAAATCCACCTTAATCAACACCCTCTTCAAATCCAAAATCAGCCGGAAGTCTGTGCAGCCCACCTCGGAGGAGCGCATTCCCAAGACCATTGAGATCAAGTCCATTACCCACGGTCAGTGCCACTGGGGCGGGGGTGGGGGAGGGCTCTTTCAGGGTGAGGAGTGTGAGGTGTCCTGTGAAAGAGTACTCACTGGGACCCCTTGGGACCCGACCACCACTTATACACACCATATGTCCTGCCAAGCTGAGTCCCCAGACAGCTGAGTCATCTGTTCATGATGGCAGGGCCACCCAGACTTCCTTACCAGAGGTCACCTTCTTCCCGATGTCGCCTCAGCTGTCATGACAGCTCATCACAAAGGCAGGCAGCTTGAGGGCCCGGGTGTCCCCTCTGACTTGCATGCTGGGTCTGTCCATTCAGATATTGAAGAGAAGGGGGTACGGATGAAGCTGACAGTGATCGACACGCCAGGCTTTGGGGATCACATCAACAATGAGAACTGGTGAGTGCCCCGGGCTCCTCTTTCCTGTGGGAGAGCACCCCCTGGGGCCAGGGGCCCCAGAGTATGCCACAGCCCATGTTAAACAACCTGTCCCCTTGCTCTTGAGCCTAATGTGCTACTAAAGCAGCACATCTTAGGGTCCAAAAATTCTGGGTTCAAGTGGAGTCATACTGGGGATTATGCTCCCCCTCAGGTAAAAGGTCAGCCTGGACGTTTAGGTGAACCCTAAAACACGCATGTCTTATCTCTGCCCAAAAGCCAATCAGGCCTAGCACGAGATGAGTCATCTCTCGTGTCACATCTGCCAGGCCCCAGGAGACACCCCTGAGAGAGTGTTGACTTAAACACTGGCGCTGCTCTCACCTCGAGCCTGACAGCCTCCTCCAGGGAGAAGGTAACAGTCACTCGGATGAGTCATAACTCATCAAAGCAGAAATTGAGAAGATACAGAGAGCTTGCCACTAAAGGAGGCAATAACATGCTCTCCGAGGCTCAGGGAACATTGTAGAAGAGGGGGTGGAAAGATTGTAAGAGCCACAGGTTAAGAAAGAGTATCCATGGGCTGGAGAGATGACTTAGCGGTTAAGGCACCTGCCTGCCAAGCCTAAGCACCCATGTTCGACTCTCCGGATCTCACGCAAGCCAGACCCACAAAGGTGAGGCAAGCGCAAGGTCACACATGCCCACTAGGTGGCACAAGTACCTGGTGTTCAATTGCAGTGACTGAGGCCCTGGTGTGCCAATTCTCTCCCTCTCTCTCTCCCTCCCTCTGTCTCTCTTGTTCTCTCTAAAAAAATAAAAATTAAATTGAATTAAAATTAAGAAAGAAAGAGTATCCAGAGGCATTGCCCCCTTGCACACAGAGACTGCTTGCTGTGTTCAGGACCTCACAGTGAATACCAGTAACCCCACTGAGGACCCTCAGTGGATTGGAGGGGAGAGGGGATATAATAGGATAACTCAATGGGAATGTGACCACTATGCAATATGTTCCTACAGTAAAGTTCATCATTAAGTTGGTTTTTTAAAAAAAACTTTATTATTTATTTATTTGAGAGAGAGAGAGAGGGAGAGAGAGAATGGGCACACTAGGGCCTCCAGCCACTGCAAACGAACTCCAGATGCATGCGTCCCCTTGTGCATCTGGCTTACGTGGGTCCTGGGGAATCGAACCAAGGTCCTTTGGCTTTGCAGGCAAAACGCCTTAACCACTAAGTCATCTCTGTAGCCCACCCCTCTTTTTTAAGGCTAATCAGGCCAGGAGTTTTGGGGATTGATTGCTCATGGGTGAGAGTTGGAAGAGCTGCTCCTGTCAGAGTCTGGGTTCAGAGGGGACGTGCCCCCAGCTAGCATGGGAGAGGCGGTTCTGTGCTCAGGCTAACTCGGCTCTCCATGCAGCTGGCAGCCCATCATGAAGTTTATAAATGACCAGTATGAGAAATACCTGCAGGAGGAGGTCAACATCAACCGGAAGAAACGCATCCCCGACACGCGTGTCCACTGCTGCCTCTACTTCATCCCGGCCACCGGCCACTCGTACGTCTCGGCGGACCTTGGGCCCGGGTGCTGGGAGCTCTGGGTTCCATCACCTACGGGGCCACCTGCAGGGTGCTGTCCTCCCCGCCGCTGGACACAGAGGGGCTGGGGCCGGGCCGTGTGTGACATGCGGTGCCTGGGTCCCAGTGTCACTGGGACTTCTTGGACTGTGCCTTTCCGGCACGTGCCCCATTCTCACCTGTGTCCACGGAGCTGAGGATGGAGCACGTGCTGAGCTATTCCAGAGCCTGGTGGCCAAGCTTGGCGTGGGGAGTGAGACCCTCGAGGCTGTGTGCCTGTGTGTGTGTCCCCAGCCATCACCTCATCCTCTCCATGGCTGGGTGGCCCTTGCCCATGTGCCCCTGGGAGGATCACCTGCAGTCCTGGACATGAGGCAGAAGAACAGCGTCCTGCAGCCCTATCTGAGGCTGCCTTGGTTAGGGCTATTTCCTGGGTGCCCTGTCCACGCTGAAGCTGCCCCCGGGAGGCCTTAAAACTGGGGAGCTCTGGGTGCCCTGTGGAATCTTTCTCCCCCAAGGAAATGGGCTCTTTCGGTTTTTCGAGATAGGGTCTCCATCTAGCCCAGGCTCACCTGGAATCCACTATGTGGCCTCAGGGTGTCCCCGAACTCACAGCGATCCTCCTGTGACTGCTTCCCGAGTGCAGGGAGTAAAGGCGTGCGCCACCACGCCCGGCAGAAATGGACTCTTGGTGGTCTTAACAACCCTGGTCCTTGGCAACCTGTGAACCCTATCTGTCCCCAATACTTAGCTGCCTTTTCCATGCCTTGGTGGACACATTGTGTGGAACCTGAGCCTCAGGCTGCTGGTAGTCATCCCCCCCCCCCATGGACACCAAGAGCCCAAGGCAGGGAGTGCAGAGGCCTTGCCTGGGATGGAGTGAGTTCCTCCCCAGCACGGAGCTGCTCCTTTGGGGGCTCTACAGCGGCTGCTTCCCAAACACTGCCTGGGCCGGGGCTGGGCCGGGGCTGGGGCACTGCACGGCAAGCCGGGAGAGCGTCCCCAGTGACCCCTCTGGACTGAGATGTAAGCTGGGTACCTCACCCGGTTTCCTTCCCCAGTGCCCAGTCCCAGGGGACAGTGGTGACTCCCACTTCCAGAGTCTGTCCGGGTCCAGCGTTCCTGCTGTGCTCCAGTCAGAAAGAGAGTGATGCTCTGGGGAGCAGCCCTTCCTGGGGGACAGCCAGCCTGTCCTTGGAGCTCCAGAACTTCTAGGGGCTGGCTCCCAACTCCTCTGCTCCCTGCCGGGGAAAGCTCCTTGGCAAAGTGGCCATGGGAGCCAAGTTGCTGCTATTGGGATGGGTGGTGTCCAGGTCCAGTTAGGCTCTAGGGACCTTGTGAATGGGGGAGGGGAGCTTGGAGCTGGCTCTGCCCTGGCTCCCCCACCTCAGCCCAGTGCAGTGTCGACTCGGGGCCTGCCCAGTTCCTCCTCCTGCGCACGCACCCCGCTCGGCTGGTGCCCCACCTGCAGCCTTGTCCCGGCCAGCAGGGACCCCGCTGTGAGCTCTGGGGTGGGAGACCCTCCTTGGCTGCCCCGCTACCTCGGCTGAGTCTCATTTACACGGTCCCGTTGCAGTCTCAGGCCCCTGGACATCGAGTTCATGAAGCGCCTCAGCAAGGTGGTCAACATTGTTCCGGTCATCGCCAAGGCTGACACGCTGACGCTGGAGGAGAGGGTCTACTTCAAGCAGCGGGTAGGACTCTTGGCCTCCACCTGACCTCCTGCCCCTTGGGGAATGGCCTAGACCAGCTGTGGGCCTATCAGGAATTCCTCTTAGCCTAGGGGTACTTGACAGGAGAGTCCCTTGTCACCTCTCAACCCTTCACAGTGAATGGAAGTCCCTGACCTGGGTAAACTGTTGGGAGGCATCCCAGGGGCCCCTTTGGCTGCCCCCCCCCCAGTGTCTCGATAGCAGCTCTGTGTGAGGGATCCATTCTGCAGAAGTTCCAGGTGGGGTCTGGAGAATAGACAAGTGCACAGCGAATGTCCCTTCTGGGGGGTGACAGTAAACGTCGCTCCCAGAGCTGGCCGTGGGACCCAGCAAGCCAAACAAGTAGAGGCTCCTTCCTTCTCTCCCACAGCGGAGGGCCACTGCTGTCCCTGTGGGCGTGTGCAGTCGGGTGAGCCCTGGGCCACTTCTACAAGAAGGAGTTGCATTGCACTCTTGGTCACTTTGACAAACTGAGGTCCCTGGCCTCCAGCCTGGTGGACATGAGCGCGGCCCTGAGTTCAAGTCTAGAAGTCTCCAGGGCCTCTATCCCAGCATGATTAGGGAAGGACAGTGAGGGACATTTTCTGCTGGAGGGTGAGTCCAGGTGGCCTCCACTGTGTGGACTGGAGTCTGCTAGGGGCAGCTGAGACAGCTGTTGCCCGGGTTGTTCTCTGGTGGCTGTCACCCCCTGGGGCTGCCTTCAGTGCAGGGACAGCTTAAGGTAAGCAGGTACACCCGTGGTCATAGGAAGGAAGGAAGGACCCACGCGGTCCTCATTTGTAAACGGGCTTCAGGGTCTCTAGAGAGACAGATCGAATCTGTATTACCAAGGGAGCAGACTAGAGTGGCTCACACATGAGCTGGACAGTTCCTCAGTGGCTGTTGTCTGCGCCCTGGAGAGTCTGCTTAGGCCGTGAGGCTGGAGGCCTCCGTGATCCAATATGAGGCTGCAGGCCTGGAGGGTCGCTGGAGAGCTGCTGGTCTTCAGTCCTCACTGGAAGACTGAAGAGCCTGGGATCCAGTGTCAGCAAAGGGCTCTGCCGCAGGGTAGCTGCCCACACCAGCGTGTAGCCAGGGCAGCCAGGCAAAAGGTCCACTTTCCCCTGGAACCTCTGTATATATAAGCCGCTGCCCACTCTGGGAGAGAATCTCCCTCACCCCCAGTTCTTCCTGGAACACGCCACCACCACACACTCACACGTCTGCCCAGATGCCTGTCTCTTACTTGGATCCTGATCCAGTCATTGACAAGGAGGATGGCTGACTCCAAGCCCCCGGAAGTTTGTCTTGGAGGGGGTGATGAGCTGGACTGGAAAAAGTTACCCCAGAGCCCCTCGGGCCTGGCAGCTCTGCGGCTGCCCCCTTTCACTTGGTGCGTGAGAGTTGCAGTGTCAGCTGCCCAAAGCCCGCTTCGGACCTGAGCTCGTGGCAGCCCGTGAGCTCACGGCGCGGGCAGATGCCTGCCGGTGGGCAGAGCCTGACGCGGGGTGGTGGTGCCACTCTCTCCTCTCTGCTCCCCAGATCACTGCAGACCTGCTGTCCAACGGCATCGATGTGTATCCGCAGAAGGAGTTTGATGAGGACTCGGAGGACCGGCTGGTGAACGAGAAGTTCCGAGTAGGTGCTGGGAGCCTGGGCGGGGGTGGGTGTGTGTGTGTGTGGAGAATGCTTTAGGCTGGAAGGGAATGGAGCCCATCTATGCATACCAGGCTCTCAGATGGAGGTTTTCAGTTCTGGGGGGGAGGGGCAGCTCAGGGATGGGACTGCCTTACTGATCACATGTGACCAGTACCACCTGCCCTTTCCCAGGAGATGATCCCATTTGCTGTGGTGGGCAGTGACCACGAGTATCAGGTCAATGGCAAGAGGATCCTTGGGAGGAAGACCAAGTGGGGCACCATTGAAGGTACTGGGGAACCGCCCCTTCTGTTGCCCTAGGCATTGACCCACAGCCTGAGCTTGGCTCCTCCACACTCATCTGTCGCATTATGTGTCCCTGTGACTTTGCCTTCTGTGAGGACATTGGATGAGTGCAGTGTGAGGCCACGATGCTCGTCCATCTTGAATCCTCAGCTCAATGACTGTGTCACAGTACCGAGGGCGGGGACCCAGCCAGGCCTTTCCCAGAGCAGAGTTTAGCCCCCTAGGTGGCATGAGCCCCAGCCCTGCTTTGCTTTCTTCCCGCTCTCCCATCCTTCCAGAGGAGGGAAGGACAGAGCGGGCTAGAGGACAGCAACCAGCTTTGTTTCTTAGAGAAACTTGGCTAAAAGTCCCCAAAGAAAAGGAGCAGGAAGTTGGGGCTTCGTGAGTTTGGGAAAGTCTCTAATTCTCCAGGTCCTCAATTTATACCATCTCTAAAATGGGGGCTGCGTACTAAGGTTTCAGCGAGGTGAGAATATCACAATGATGGTTGGAACTTTTTTCTTTTTTCTCTTTTCTTTTTCTTGCTTCCCTCCCTCTCTTTCTTCCTTCCTTCTTCCCTGCTTCCCTTCCTTCTTTCCTTCCTCCTTTCCCCCGTACCCCTCTCCCGCATTTTCTTCCTTCCTTCCTTCCTTCCTTCCTTCCTTCCTTCCTTCCTTCCTTCCTCCTTCCCTCCCTCCCCCTCTCCCTTCTTTTATTTTTTCCTTCCCTCCTTCCCCTCTCCCTCTTTTTCTTTCTTCCTTTCTTTCCTCCTTTCTTCCTTCCTTCCGTTTTTGGCGACAGGATCTCACTCTGTAGCTCAGGCTGGCCTCAAATCTATGCTTCTCCCACCTCAGTGTCCATGTCCCAGTGCTGGGATGACAGTATGCGTCCCCACACTCAGCCTGCTGGAGCCTTTCCGGACTGGTTGTTTGAGCCGAGGCACCAAGACAGTTGCTGTGTGGGCCGCCTCACTTGCAGCTCTGCCCCGGGGGTCCCGGAGCGGCTCCACATCCAGAAAGAAGGTGTAGCCAGGGCTTTACGCCCGAAAGTGCCCTTCAAATACAAGGGTGCAGTTCTGCCTTGGACCTCTTGGAGTTAGGAAGACCACATACCACCTGTGCGCTCACTCCATCAACCCGACCCCTGCCGTGCCCTCCATGTGGGGTGGCATCTAAATCACCCTGAGGGCGTTTTCAACGTCTTCAGCTCCTCCTGTTCCCTCTTTCCACCCGCCCCCTCCCACCATCTTGCTCTCAGGGAATTCGTATGGAATAATTAGGATAATCAGGCATAATTAGGAGAGTAGAGAAGTTTGGAACCAGAAAGGTAGACTGACATTGACATGTACGTGCTGCCCCCTGGTGGCCAGTATGGACATTGCAGGTGTCCAGTTATGGAAATAGACTTAACAAGGCCAGGTTGCTGACTGAGTAGGAACTGACTTTGTCCTGCCACCCCAGTGTCCCCAGTGCTGGGAGCAGTGCCAAGTTTGAGGCAGGTGCCCCAGACTCACCTATAGAGCAAGTGACCCCCGTTTTTAGTCACTTTTCTCATTGCTGTGACAAAATATCTGGCAAAAACCACCTCAGGAAGGAAGGGTCTACTTTGGCCCACAGCTTGAGGGCGCAGCCCAACACAGCAGGACAGGCATGGAGGCAGGAGAGTGAGGAGCTTGTCACCTGGAGCCTGCAGTCAGGAATCAGGGGGAGATGAATGCTGGTGCTCAGCTTGATTTCTTCTTTCCTTTGAGAGAGAGAGAGAGAGAGAATTGGTGTGTCGGGGCTTCAGTCACTTCAGTTGAACTCCAGATACTTGCGCCACCTAGTGAGCATGTGTGGCCTTACACTTGGCTCACCCTTGTGCATCTGGTTTATGTGGGATCTGGAGAGTGGAGCATGGGTCCTTAGGCTTTGCAGGCAGGTGCCTTAACTGCTGAGTCATCTCTCCAGCCTGATCTCTCCCTTTTGTTCAGTCTGGGACCCCAGTCTAGGGGGTTGTGCTATCCAAACTCAGGGTATGTCTTCCCTCCATTAAACTTCCCTGGGAATGCTCTCACAGATGTGCCCGGAAGGTGACAGTGAAGATAAAACCTTCATTTCCACACCCCCCCCCCCCCGTTCTCTCGCCTGCCTGCCTTCCAGGGGTGCCATCCTTTGAGGCTGCTCTTAGCAGAGGTAGGGGGCAGACAGGAGGGCGAGGAGGGCGTTCCATTCCCTTGGAACAGTAAAGCTTTCTGTCTCCTCCTCAGTTGAGAACACCACCCACTGTGAGTTTGCCTACCTGCGGGACCTCCTCATCAGGTGAGCTGGCTGTCACCTCCGAAGGGCCTGGGGTACGGGTGGCAAGTGAACGATCAGAGGGTTCGTTGGCAGGTGGTGGTCCTGTCCTCAGGAAGACCTCCAAAGCTCATGTTCTGCAAAACCCTTTCAAGAATTTGTGAAGAAGGGGAAATCCTCCCCAAGCCATCTGAGGTCACCGGGGTGGGAGGGACTGAGTTCTGCTCCCCCTTTTCCCCCCGGCTACTAGATTCAGCTACGGCTGTGGAAGCAGCAGCCGGGGCTCTGTGAGACTGTCTCAAAAACAGACAAAACCAAAAGAAAGTATCATAGTGAGACCCATTATTTTGTTGAATTAATACATACGAATAGACAACAACACTAAAAGAAGATTGCACCGGGCAAGGTCATCTGTGAGGGTGGGGAGAGGGCTTCTAAAAGAGGGCCTCACCCTTCCAGCCTGCTTTTCCAACGGGAAAAAGAAAGGAAGTCTCAGAGCCGGGGAGCAGGGGCTCAGTGATGGCGTACTTGCCTAGTGTGTGAAAGGCGGTGGCGTCCATCCTCAGGACTGCTCAAAGAAGCAGGAGAGGAGTCAGCCCAGGGCTGCAGGGGTGGACCCAGCCTCTGACCCCAGCCAGGCGCCTCCTGCTGGCCACAGCCTGCTCTTCTGGTGTGGAGCAGAGACGTTTCAGCCCTTCCCCGAGTCCTCCCTCTCGGCACCCGGCCCTCCTTCCCGGGTGCCCCAGGCTAGCCATTGCAGACACAAGAAAAGCAAGGCATAGGTTAGAGCACATGTGGGTGGAGAGGATCTTGGGTTACGGGCAAGATGGACCCTTCCTTCCCAACTTGTGTCAGGCCTGGTCCTGCCCAGGGGCGGGGACCACACCACGGAGAGCCTAGCCTAGCCATTGGGACTGAGGGCCAGGAATGGAGATGGGCATGACCGAGGCAAGCTAGACTCTCACCCCCACCGACCCGCGTCTCCCGCAGGACACACATGCAGAACATCAAGGACATTACCAGCAGCATCCACTTCGAAGCCTATCGCGTGAAGCGGCTCAACGAGGGAAACAGCGCCATGGCCAACGGGGTGGAGGAGAAGGAGCCGGAGGCCCAGGAGATGTAGATGCCACCCCCACCCCAGGACCCCACCCCCCAAATCCTTCCATCCTCCTCGGTCCATCCACTCGCTCCCCTCTTATTTTATACAACTGTCTCCATTGGCCACAGTCTCCTGCCCCTTCCCAAGCTGCCTGGTAACCAGAGGAGACGTCCCGCCTCGTGTGCTCGTACTGGCCGCAGCTATGGAGTGGGTGCGACCATGGCCTGAGCCTGCCTCTGGTCTAAGCTGGCCGGTGGCCACAGAAGAGGACCAGGCCCGGCCTCTGAGCAGCCAGAAGGGCCTTGAGTCTGTGCCCTCTGAGGCCAGGCCCTGGGTGTGCACAGGTGCCCACACATCCCCATGTCCACGACCTCGAGTGGGTCCTAGGCGATGTCCGAGGGAGGAAGGGGCCGCTCTTGTCCCTCCACGTGGCACAGGCCACCCTTCACAGCACCCTTGCCCACCTGCTTCCAGGGGAGACTAGAGAATTCCACAACCGAAGTTGCCAATTGCCCAGACACGGGTTTTCCCGTTCCGTTCCCACCCATCCCAAAGCAGAAAGTGCCTTGATCTCAGCCGTCCACATGAGCCAGTGGCCTCTCTCCAGCTGTCCTCTGGGGCCAGAAGCAGGGACATGCTGGAGAGAGGGAGGTGTGTCTTTTTCTCCTTCACCCCTCACCCCCCACGCCGCCACTTCCCGTGGGCTGTCTGTGCTGTCGACGCCCTGGACTCTGACGAGGATGAGAAAGAAAGCACAAAAGATGAACCCCACCCACCCCCATCTTAGGAAGGTCTAAGGAAGCCCATCTGTGAAGGTGCGGGAAGGCAGGTGGAGTGTGTGGGGAGCCACCCTACCCCGGTGCCAGGGGAGGTGTGCGTGTGTGTGTGTGTGTCTGTCTGTCTGTCTAGTCGTTGGTTTGGCCTTAGTTGTTCTGGTTACATGGGTGCCAGTTGCCCCCTCCCCACACTCACTGCCCAGGGTCTGACCTTGCTTGACTCGCTGACCCTGGTCAATAGGAGCTAGAAGAACGATATGCTGGTCCCAGATCCCATCATCGAGACCCCCACATGGAGAACCAAGGGAGTCAGAGTCGCATGAGACATGGCTGGGCTGCAGGGCAAAGTCTCACGGCAGCAGAGTCTAGCTCCCTCGCCCCCTGTCCCCCTGAGAGGACAAGCAGGGACCATCCTCAAGCTGACCAAAGTTTCATCCTTCCCACTTCCTGTTCCCGTCAGCCCCTGGGAAGTGGGAAGGGGCTGGAGAGGCAGGGCACAGGTGAGTGTTAGGAGGCGCACCTCTGCAGACCCCCAGGCTGGCTTCTCGCAGCCTAGAAGCATCGTGGAAGGGATGGGGTGCAGACAGGCTCAGGGTGTACAGAAGTCATTGAATTGGGTGTGTCCCTCCCCCTACCCAAGTGTGGAAGGCTTGTCATCAAGCCCCTCCGCTGAACAGTTTACTTGCCAACTGCCAACTTGCCAAGTTGTTGCCAAAACCAAGACTTCGAAGGAGATACCCAGCACCTGAGCCCAGGGCACCCATCCAGTGCCCTTCCCCGGCCCACAGCATCCCGGTGTCCGTCCGGATGGCTTTGCCTCCGGTCTCTGTAACCAGACTTTGGAAACTGCTCATTTTGCCAGCCTGTTCCACAAGGGCCTTTTGCCAGGCGCCTCCTGAGAAATTTGTCTCTTTTTGTATAAATAACAAAGTGTTGAGATTCATTCCCTGAAATAAATGTTTCCAATGCAAACTGGCAGACTCTGGAGTGGCGATGGGCTTGCTGCTTTCTGGACAGGGGACTGGCCAGATAGGAGGCAGGTGGACGGGGCCGGAAGAGGTCAGGCTACGTCGGAACCCGAGTTCTAACTCCCACCAGAATCACAGTGAAAACAGGAACTCCCTCTGGAGACTCGTGGCCGGGAGGAAATCAGTGCGGGAGTCTGCTGCAGAATTGTAGGGGAGGGAGGGGGAGAAGGAAAGGCTGGGGACATTTGAAGCACTTGATTATGGGGTCTTCCACAGGGAGGCGCTGGAGAGCTGCTTCTGGGTCCTAGAAAACTTTTTTCAAGGTAGGGTCTCACTGTAGCCCAGGCTGACCTGGAATTCACTCTGTGGTCTCAGGGTGGCCTCGAACTCACTCTGCCTCCCGAGTGCTGGGTTTAAAGGCGTGCGACACCACGCTGGCTCTTTTCTTTCTCTTTTAGCTTTTTGAGACAGTGTCTCAGTATGTCATCCAGAGTGCCCAGAGCTCACTCTCTAGTTCTGGACAGACTTGAAACCACCGAAATACTTCTGCTCACGCCTCCTGAGTGCTGGATTACAGGCATGAGCCATCATGTCTGGCAAAGTTTTTCTAAAATTTAAGCATAGGATCAGTATCATCTTATAGGCATGAGGTCTTATATAAAGACATGAGTTTGGCCCCCAGAACCCATGTTAAAAAAATAAAATAAAAAGCTGACTGTGGTGGTCCACATTTGTCCTGCTGCCCAGACAGGCTAGCCTACTGACAAACCCAGTTCCAATGAGACTCCCTGTTTCAAAAAGTTATATGGCTCCTGAGGAATGAACCCCAGGTTGCACTTGCACACACGGGCACACATATACACACACGCGCAAAATTTAACAACAAGAAAAAACTTAAGTCTGCCAGGTCAAATCCTAAGAACTGGTTGTTTGATGGTACTTTCACCCCAAAAGAACATGACCCGACACCATGTGGATTTCCAGAGGCCTGGTTGAGCAAGCTACTCTTTGGATGTGGAATGAGATGGAGACGTGTGTGCGGAAGGGTACTGTGTGCCTGGGACAAATTACCATAAACTGAGTGAACAGAAATTTCCTTTAAATTTTTTTTAATATTTAATTTTATTTACTAGAGAGAGAAGCAGCCAGAGAGAGAATGGGCACTCTAGCCACTGCAAATGAACTCCAGACACATGTGCCACCTTGTGCACTTGGCTTATGTGGGTAATGAAGAATCAAACCTGGGTCCTTAGGTTTCACAGGCAAGCGCCTTAACCTCTAAGCCATTACTCCAGCTCTAAAATATCTATATATATTTTATTATTTATTTTCAAGCGTAGAGAGAGACAGAGAACATGGGCGTACCAGGGCCTCCTGCTGCTGAAAACAAACTCCAGATACATGTGGCACTGCATCTGGCTTTACGTGGGTACCGGGGAATCGAACTTGGGATTTTAGGCTTTACAAGCAAGCTCCTGAACCCCTGAGCCATCTCTCCAGCCCTAGAACAGAAATGTCTGTCCTCACAGTTTTGGAAGTGAGAAGTCGGGTCCTGCTCCAGGCAGTCTCTAGGGAAGAGGCCCATGGCTACGACCCCTCCTGGGGGTACGGCCGTGCAGGCTCTGTCTATCCTCGAAGCCTTCCTGCACCTCCTGTCTCAGAAGGACATTCTCTTTGGGCATGTGGACCACCCGAGTCAGGATGATCTCATGTATCTATAAAGACCCTATTTCCAAGTAAGGCTGTATCTTAAGGTTTTGTGTGGACATGAACTTTAAGAGACTTTCTGTTCACCCCATCACACCCACTGTCCATCTCGGGGCCTCCAGTATTACATGGGCAGCAAAAGAGAAGTGGAACCCCAGACTCACTTTCCACTGCCAAGCCTGGTGGCCTCAGGAGTGTCTCAACTTTCTTGGCCTTCCCTGGCTCTTCTGTTCGTCACATGGCTTCTCTAAGCTTTGGAGAAGGCAGATGGGGCACATCTCCACCTTTAGCCACTGAGCCTTCTCCCAGACATTGGGGGGTCATCTCCAAATGGGTCAGTGGCCCATGGCTGCATGGCTCCTTAATGGAAACCAAGGATCCTGAGGTATGGGTTCGACTACTAATGTCTGCTGTGGCTGGGAGGGGCAGGCCCCATGGAGTGGGGGTTGCTGGGGCCTCCATTTCTAAAGCCCTTCCTGGCAGGTCCTCCCCTTAGCACCCCTCCTTCTTCCAGACTGAACTGATCCATTTTGACCCTTGATGGCCCTCCCTCCATTCCTGGTGGCCCTCCCTCCATTCCTGGTGGCCCTCCCTCCATTCCTGGTGGCCCTCCCTCCATTCTTGCTGGCCCTCCCTCCATTCCTGGTGGCCCTCCCTCCATTCTTGATGGCCCTCCCTCCATTCCTGGTGGCCCTCCCTCCATTCTTGATGGCCCTCCCTCCATTCCTGGTGGCCCTCCCTCAAGCATAGGCTCCTGCCCAACAGCTGCTCTTTAAGTCTGATACACCTCTTTGAGACATAACTCCCTCTTCAAGGCCTGGTTGCATGTGGGCCAGGCTAGCCCTTCAGTGGCCGACTTTCAATGGCATCATATACCCAGCCACAGCCAGCACCATCCTGTCTTTTAAGCTATTGACATCTCATTGACACAACGGGCCACCATTCCAGCTCACTTGCGCCTCCCATACAGCAGTGGGGGATCCCTGTCTCCCACCACCCAAGCCAATACCTTGTGTAAAGCCAGAGTGGCCAGTTATCCCGTCTTTCCACAGCTCTTAGTGCTAAAACCAGCAGTGGCTGGGAAAAGTGGGTGAGGTGGCCTCACAGTATGGGAACCCCACCCCCTCCAGGCCACTGAGCCCCAGCTTCGTGTGTACCCAGTGTGGTCTGGACCAGGCTGTCCCTAGAAAGAGCAAGAAGACCCCTGAGATCAGCCCTGCTCATACTGGCTTGGGCCTCTGTCTGGGAAAGGGAATCCACTCAGGTCAGGCATCGTCAGCCGTCCTCCCTCATCTTAGGCCTGAAGGTTTGGAGGCAGGAGGAGCTGGATGTGGCGCCTGGCTTTAATCTCAGCACTTGGGAGGCAGATGAAGGAGGATTGCGGAGAGTTCGAAGCCACCCTGAGATTACAGAGTGAATTCCAGGTCAGCCTGAAGTAGAGCAAAACCCTACCTCAAAAAAAAAAAAAAATGGAGGCAGGAAGTAGGTGACAGGCCCTGTCAGCTCAGCCTGCCTGAGTCTTTGCAGCTCTGGGGCTTGGGGACTGGGAGGCCCTTTGGAGGGGGTGGGGTCCACTCAGTCCACCTGGATCGGCCTGGGAAGAACGTCAGGAGAGGCCCCGCTGGGGTGCTGTTGGCTTTTTATTTATGAATGGCCCCTCTCACTTTTTTGGTGGCAGATTGGAGCATGTCCAAAGATGAAAATGACAGAAAAACGCTACACCACAAAGAAAACAAAAAGCCTCCTGCCCCTTCATACACTGAGGCATCACCTATCCCCGACCCCGGGGTTTGGTCTCAGTCTCTAGGACGGCAGCGGGCAGGATCCTCAACACCCACATAAATGCCAGGTGTGCTGGCATATGCCTATGATCTCAGCACTGAGATGGAGACAGGAGGATCCCCAGGGCTTTCTGGCTAGCTGGACCAGCCTAACTGATGAACTCCAGGTTCAGTGAGAGACCCTGTCCCTATAAGTAAGGTGGAGAGTGATTGAGGAAGACACCTCGACCTCTGACTTCCACACATACGTGTGTGTGTGTGCACATCTGTGCCCATACACATACAGATGCATACACACACAGACACAAGCACGTAGGTATCACAGACACACAAGCAACAACAAAAATCACATCTGATGGCCAGAAGTGCCCCCGACCCCAGCGGGCAGCAGCCCCTTCTTTGCACGTGCCGGAGCCCAGTGGAAACTGTCAGGCGGGCTTCGGAAGAGCCCGGTGGAGCCCCTCTACACCCCTCCATTCGCCCCCTCCTGCCCTCCCCCTTGGAGAGAAGAGCAGAGGTCCCCCAGGGTCCTGGCTGGTGGGGGGCACATGCGGGCGGGGCCAAGGTGCATTTCCTGAGTTGCAGCAGGAACAAGCTGCATTGCTGGAGGGGACTGGCTGGAGGGGCGCCAGCATGGAGCCAGCCCAAGGGCCCAGTCACTGACCAGTCACTCTGCATCGCCTCACCGCTGGGAGGCGGAGGCCGGAGCCAGACCTGGGGAATCACCCCTTGAGAGCGTAGGAGTGTGGGCTGCGGTCTCCCCCGGATGCCTGGTGGGTTGGATTTGAATGCGGAATCCCCCCACTCCTCCCATGCTCCCCCCACCCAAGATTCCTGCTCCTCCTGTGGGCCAGGGCCTTTAATAAGATGTGCAAAGTGGGGCCAGGCACGGGGGTGCAGGCCTGTGAGCCCGACACTCCAGAGAGACAAGGTGAGAAAAGACCCCTGGCATCCTCTGCTCATGCAGCCCGTCCTGGCCCCGTGTAAGACGCCCTCAATGCCCATGAGAACTAGGAGCACAGCAAACAAAACCTGCCACGCTGACCAACCTTAGGTGTAGGAATTAAACAAATTTTTTTTTTTTTTTTAATTTGAGAGCGACAGACACACAGAGAAAGACAGGTAGAGGGAGAGAGAGAGAATGGGCGCGCCAGGGCTTCCAGCCTCTGCAAATGAACTCCAGACGCGTGCGCCCCCTTGTGCATCTGGCTAACGTGGGAGCTGGGGAACCGAGCCTCGAACCAGGGTCCTTAGGCTTCACAGGCAAGCGCTTAACCGCTACGCCATCTCTCCAGCCCTAAACAAAATTTTTAAAGTGCATTTGCATGAAGTTCAGATTCTTCATACTATTAGATAAACCTCACTGACAGTAAAAAATTGTGTTGCTTTTTTATTTTGGAAAATGGTTTTAGTAACTGTACAATATTCCATAGCATAAATGTATCTTTCTAAAAATTTTTATTTTAATATTTTATTTTTATTTATTTATTTAACAGAGAAAGAAGGAAAGAGAAAGAGAGAGAATAGGCGTGCCAGGACCTCCAGCCACTGCAGACAAACTCCAGACACATGCGCTCCCTTGTGCATCTGGCTAACATGGGTCCTGTAGAATCTAGCCTGGGTACTTTGGCTTTGCAGGCAAACGCCTTAACTGCTAAGCCATCCCTCCAGCCCCCCCCAACTTTATTTTATATATTATAACAAGTTAAACTCTTTATCCCCTTATCCCAACTCCCGTAATCCTGGGGCTCTCCTCAGTGGGTTATGGTATTCACCGTGGAGTCATGAAGCCTCAGACCGTCCCTGTGTGGTAGTGGGAGGGAATAACCATACCTCAGGGTGTTCCTACCCACTGTGTGGCTCTTACAATCTTTTTACCTTTCACCCTTTCTTCTGCAATTTTCCCTGAGCCATGCATGGCAGGCCTATTGAAACATATCCTTTGTTTGTTTTCGAGGTAGGGTCTCACTCTAGCCCAGGCTGACCTATAATTCACTATGTAGTCTCAGGCTGGCCTCAAACTCAGTAATCCCTCCTACCTCTGCCTCCCGAGTGCTGGGATTAAAGGTGTGTGCCACCATGCCTGGCTATAAACATATCTTTTTTTAAAAAAATTAGGTGTGCTGGAGAGATGGCTTAGTGGTTAAGGTGTTTGCCTACAAAGCCAAAAGACCTCGGTTCAATTCCCCAGGACCCACATAAGCCAGATGCACAAGGGGGTACATGTGCCTGGAGTTTGTTTGCAGTGGCTGGAGCCCCTGGCATGCCCATTCTCTCCCACCCCCCTCTCTCAAATAAATAAATAAATATGTTTTAAAATGGGGGGGGGGCTAGATAGATGGCTTAGTGGTTAAGGCACTTTCCTCTGAAGCCTAAGGACTCATGTTTGACTCTCCAGGTCCCACATAAGCCAGATGCACAAGGTGACACAAGTGTGCAAGGCTGCACACGTGTTCAAGGTGGTGCGCATGTCTGGAGTTCAAGTATAATGGCTGGAGGCCTTGGTGAGCCAATCCTCTCTTTCACACACATATAAGGAAAGAAAAGCCAGTCTCTTGGGATTGCCTCAAAATTTTTTTTGAATTTATTTGCACATGTTGTGTGTGTGCACACACTAGTGTCTTTTGCTGCTGCAAACGAATGCCCATCCAGCTTCACGATGGGTGCTGGGGAATTGAACCTCAGCCTTCAGGCTTTGCAAGCAAGAGCCTTTAACCACTGAGCCATGCCCGCAGTCCTGGAAACACGTCTTAGTTACCATAATGAGGCCTTCTACTTTGTGCTTTCCTGCAATCCGGGATCTGGTGGGGACTGAGGATCCCCGAGGTGACTAGCGGAGCATCCCGGCCCTTTCTTGTGGTCTGAAGGGCCTGGTGCTCCCTGGGAAGCTCGTGTAGAATGAGCCAGAAACAGCCAGAATGGCCCAGAAGTCCAAGTGGGCAGAGTCTCTAGAGGAGATACGAAGGCTCCAGGAATGGTTCCCCGCTTTCTTCCTGTCTCCCTGGTGCTTATGGTTTGAATGTGAAATGTCCCCCAAGGCTCATGTGTTTGAAAGTTAGTCCCTAGCTGGAGGCACTGTTTTGGGAGGACCTGGAATGTTTTGGATATGAGGCCTCGCTGGTAGATGTGGAGCCATAGGGTTGGACGTGAGGGTCATGGGCTGAGCTGCTTTCTGCATTCCGACCTGGGGGGACGTGAGGAAGTCGTACCACAAGCTCCCACCCAGGTGCCATGCCCTCCTCCCCAGGACGGACTGGACTGAAACTGAGCCCAAATAAATCCTTCCTCCCTGTGCTAGTTACTTTCTCCTTGCTGGGAACAAACACCTAACCCAGAGCAACTTGAGGAAGGGAAGGGTTGATTCTGGCTTACAGTTCAAGGTGGCACATTCCATCATGGCGGGAGTGAGAACAGAGCTGATCGCATTGTAGTCAGTGTCAGAGAGCAGAGGATGAACAGGAAGTGGGGGCAGGCTGTAAAAATCTCAAAACCTAATCCCCAGTGCACAGTGACCCCTTCATCCAGCAAGGCTCCAACCCCCTAAAGGTTCTAGAACAATGCCACCATGCAGCAACCAAGCGTTCAGACACTTGAGCTTATGGGTGGCATTTCACACTCAAACCACCTCACTCCCTTTTAAGTTGATTCTGTATTTGGTCACAGGGAAGAGGCGTCACTAATCCACTCTCTTCCCCTCCTTCCCGCCCAGTCTCTGCATCCTGGCTTATGGATGGTTAGAGCTACCCTCTAAGGACCTGGACGCTGACCCTGAGTCCTACATTAGCAAAGACTCATACCTCAGAGGTCAGTGATGAATCTTCATAATCAACTGCATTTAGAACCACCAGGGAAACAACCTCTAGGTGAGTCTGTGAGGGCATTTCCAGAGAGGTTTCGCTGAGGAAGGAAATGTGGTGGTTTGGATGATGTGACCCCCGTAGCCTCATCGGTTTCCAATGCTTGGTCCCCAGTTAGTAGCAATTTCTGAAGTGAAGCCTTGCTGGAGGACGAGGTTGCTGGAGTCAGGCTTTAGGGTACTGAAGCTGAGCTTCCCCCTTGCCAGAGCACAGCTTACACTCTTTTTATTTATTTATTTATTTATTTATTTATTTATTTATTTATTTATTTATTTGAGAGCGACAGACACAGAGAGAAAGACAGATAGAGGGAGAGAGAGAGAATGGGCGCGCCAGGGCTTCCAATCACTGCAAACAAACTCCAGACGCGTGCGCCCCCTTGTGCATCTGGCTAACGTGGGACCTGGGGAACCGAGCCTCGAACCGGGGTCCTTGGGCTTCACAGGCAAGCGCTTAACCGCTAAGCCATCTCTCCAGCCCACAGCTTACACTCTTGCTGCTTCCTGCCAGCTCTGGGACAAGAAGTGATGCCTAGCTTCTGCTCTGCCATCCTTCCCCGGCTGTGATGAAGCTTCCCCTCAAACTGTGTGCCACCATAAACCCTTTTCCATCATCTGCTTTCTGGTAGTTGTTTTGCCCAGCAATACCAAGGTGACTTAACGGGAAGACTCATCTTAACATGGGCCGGGGTCCTAGAATGGATATGAAAAAGAAAGCGAGGGGGCTGCAGAGATGGCTCAGCATTTAAGGCACTAAGGACCCATGTTCAACTCCCCAGATCCTGCATAAGCCAGACACACAAGGTGAGACATGTGCAAGGTCACACATGTGCACAAAGTGGCACACACATCTGGAGTTTGATTTCAGTGGCTGGAGGTCCTGGCACACCAATTCTTTCTATCTCTTGCTCTCTCTCTCTTATAAAAAAAAAAAAAAAAAAAAGAAAGCGAGCTGAGCTGGCATCTCTCTGCTTTCTAGCTGTGGATGCCCTGTGACCAGCTGCCTCACACTCCTGCTGCCGTGCCTTCCTACCGTGCTGCTTCGAATCACACGTGCCCCGTAAATTCGTGTGTTTTAAATGTTTGGTTCTCAGCCAATGGCAGTTTGGGAGGTGGAGCCTTGCTGGAGGAGGTGTGTTGTTGGGGGCGAGCTTGGGGGTAGAGCTTGGCTCACTCTCCTGCTGCTGTGCCACCTGCTGTGACAGAGGTGATGTCAGCCTCTGTCCATGTCATGGTCTCCCCTGCCATCATGGAGCTTCCCTTGAGACTGTCAGCCAAAATAAATCCTGTCCTTTTTTTTCTTTTTAATATTTTTTATTTATTTATTTGAGAGCAACAGACACAGAGAGAAAGACAGATAGAGGGAGAGAGAGAGAATGGGCGCGCCAGGGTCTCCAGCCACTGCAAACCAACTCCAGATGCGTGCGCCCCCTTGTGCATCTGGCTAAGATGGGTCCTGGGAAATCGAGCCTCGAACCGGGGTCCTTAGGCTTCACAGGCAAGCGCTGAACCACTAAGCCATCTCTCCAGCCCAATCCTGTCCTCTTATTAGATGCTTTCAACTGGGTGCTTTGTGCCATCAATGAGAAAGTGACTACAACACACAGCATGATGGTCTGTACCCACGAACCATGAATCAAAACAACCCTTACTTCCTTAAGTTGCTTTTGGAAAGTATTTTGTCACAGCAACAAAAAAGTCACCCAGAGGGACAAGGCTCAGAATCATCTCTGTGACCATTTTTGATATTTAAATTTAATTTAATTTTTGGTTTTTTTTTTGAGGCAGGATCTCCCTTTAGCCCAGGCTAACCTGGAATTCACTCTGTAGTCTCAGGGTGGCCTCAAACTCATGGCGATCCTCCTACCTCTGCCTCTCACACAAGGCGACACACGGAGGGTTAAAAGGAGTGTGCCACCATTTTTGAAATACTCATTTCCTAGCACTTTTACTCCTTGAACTTGGGACTATACAAAGAGCCCAGGGAGGGCCTGTTTGAGATCCCATACAGAAGAACCCCTGGATCAGAGTGGGGGTGGGATAGGGAACTGAGGTACTGCCGAGGGTCCATCTTAGGCTCAGGCGGGCCAGCAGGTAGAGAGGGGTGAGGGCAGGGACTGGGGCTGGGATGGAGGTGCCCTTGTGTGCTGTGTGGCTTTGGGCCTGTGGCTGACTGAGCTCACCTGACCAGTGGGGATGACGGTCATTACGCATCATTCTGAAGCTGGGGAGCAAGGCAGGGAGAAACCCTGTGTTAGTCAGTTTTTCATTGTTGTGAGAAAATCCCATGACAGGAGGAAAGATTTATGTTGCCCCATGGTTGCAGAGAAATTTCAGGCCATGGTCAGCAGGCTCCATTTCTTGTAGACTGCACACGGCTGAAGGAATCTGCTCGCCTCGTGACAGCCAGAAAGCAGAGCGAGAAGGAGAGACCCAAGGTGAGGTTCAACCTGGACGGCCAATTCCTCCACCAGGTCCCACTGCCTAGTTTTCACGATTTCCCAATAATGGCATCATGTTATGAATCCATCGATGGACTGATCTGTTATTGATTAGGTCAGATCCCTTGTGGTACCATCACTTACTTCCCCCAAACCTCACCTCTGAACATTGTATTGGGAACCAAGATTTCAACACATGAAGTTTGGGGGATGCATTTTACATCCATAACAGGATGGAGTCTGTGCCAAGCCGAGGGCCATCTATAGCACATGCTGACCCACACCTAGGCTCTGGGTTTACTTTAGCAGTCACAAGTGACTCTTTGCTCCTTTTTCAGGTCCAAGCGAGCCATTTTGGAGGCTGGGTTTAGGGGTGTCCCATGCAGGGGCCTGCCTTCTGTAGAGCCGTGGTGGTGCTGGTCCCGTTTGGCAGGTTGGGGTGAACCCAGGACACGTCTAGTGTAGGGTCTTCTAGGCCACAGGTCTCCACTCATTGACAGTCAGACCCTGTGGCACCCACCACCACCTCCAGTCACCCAGGGTTCCACCTGGCCTCCCAGACGTCGCAGCTAAACGAACAGCGAAAACCCTGTGGAGAAAACACCTTCCTTCCCTTCAGGGAGGGCAGCTATAAGTAATTGGAAGGAAAGGGATGTATAAATAATTAAAGCTGCCCAGAATGAGTGGTTCTTGAACCGTCTGCCTGATTAAAAAAATAATTACTTGGAGAAGCCTGGCTGCCAGTGCACCGGTTCTGTTACCCACAATGCTGCTGCCGCTCCCCCTCTTCCCCTCCTCCCTCCTCTGGGTGCCAGGGGCATCGGCACTGGGCTCGTCAGCCAGTCCTGGCACGTAGAGAACTGTCTGTCTCTTCGCTCTCCTTAGTTAATAACTTCATCCAAGCCCTGTCCCAGGAAGAAATAGAAGTCCCCAAGGAGAAACTACCTTGCAGAGACACCACCATGCCAAGAGCGCTTCCCTGGGAGATTGACTCCAAGGCTCCCCAGGGGCAGAGACCCCTGCCCGGCCAGGGTGGGCACAGCGCAGGACAAGGGTTTTGCGTGGACTCTGGTCATCTGATGGGACTGTCGTGTCTAAGCCTCTCCCAGCCTCTGTACTTGCATGGCTGAGGGTCTGCATGGCTTCCTGTCCTCAGATGTCCTTGGCTGGGGAGGACAGGACTGGGGACTATGTCAGACTGTCTGTTTTGCAATGCTGAGGATGAAACTCAAGGCCTCGTGGATGTTGGGCAAGAGCTTTCTTCCTGAACCACACCCCGTCCGTCCATATGGTACCCTAGTTGTTTGTTCGACTGTTTGTTTTCAGAGTAGGGTCTGCGTCTCTAGCCCAGTCTGACCTCAAGCCCCCGGCGCTCCTACCTCAGCATCCTGAGTGTGGGGTTAAAGTCCGGCGCCACCGTGCCCCACGTTCATTTGATCCCTTCGGTTCTGGTCTGCTGGAATTCCTGCCACATGCGCCGTCTTCTCTCCTACGGTTCCCTTTGCTAGATGGCTTGACATTTTTGCTGCAGTTAAAGACCCTCTACGTGATGGTGCGAATGTGAAATGCCCACGAAGCCCAGGTGTGTTTGGACGTCTGGTGGCGCTATTTGGGGGGCTGAGGAACATTTAGGAGGTGGTGCCTTGCTGGAGGAAGTGGACTGCTGGTGGGCGGGCCTTAGGGGTCACAGCCTCTGGTTCCTGCCTGAACTCAGTCTCTGCTTCCTGGTCAGCACCATGGACAAGCCAGCTGCCACTTGTTCCAACCACCAGGGAGCCACCTGCTGCTGCATCTTCCTCTGTGCCACAGACTTCTTGAACAGTGAACCTGGGGCTGGGGTGAGGCTCAGCAGTTAAAGGGGCTCACTTGCAAAGCCTGCCAGAGCCTACTGGCCACGGTCAATTCCCTGACTAGGAGGACAAGAGCAAGAGATCCTAGTGCGTGCGCGCACACACACACACACACACACACACACACACACACACGCAAGCATGCAAAGAAATAAATAATTTTTAAATTAAAAAATTGTGAGCTGCAAGAAGTCCTTCCTTCCTGAAGTTGTTTCTGTCAGGCATTTTGTCACAACTGCAAGAAAAGTAACTCATACATTGCCGAGTAATTCCAACATCCCAGCCATCTGTGGATTTTACTCCTAGTGATGATTTCTCTCCTGAGTGTGGTTTGAAATTTCCTTTTTTTTTTTTTTAGTTTTCTTTAGGCACGTCCTGCAGCCTGTGTATCAGAAAAGAGGTGGAAGGTGAATCTGTCTCCTGAGGAAAGAGCACTCACTCATCTTCCTCCATCAGGCTGCTGGGGTCGGGGCTGAGTTGAATGGAGTCTGGGTCCTGGTGGTCTGCTTGACCCCTAGCTGTGCATATTTTGAAGGGAAGCGCAGGTCTTTTGCTGACGTCAGAGAGTGAGAGAAGAGGCTGTTGCTGGAAGCGTCCTCGTGCCTCTATGAAAGGCAGCGGGGCACACCTGTTGCAGGTGCTGTGTCAGAGGCATGGAGGTGGTGAACTTGGTTCATGGAAGTTGGTTCTACCCAGTGGATGGCGTTGCCCCGGAGAGATGGTGGCTTATTGAAGTTGAGGGGGGTGGGGGCGTCGTCACTTGTCCTTGACGCTTTAGATGTTTTAGCTGGGAAGGTGAAAGTTAGAATGGATGCCATCCTGGTCACAGGCACTGTCTGCTTGCATGACTTTGAAAATGACCTCGGGAAAGTCGCCCAACCCCATTGGCTGTAGGCCACAGCTGCTCACACTAATGATCCAGGCCTGCTTTCACCCCAGCGCAGGCTGCGCGGTGCCCTGGGAAGTCACCATCAGAAACCAGAACTGTCATGAATTTGGCCCGGATCTCTGTGTGCTGGCCTCCACTGTAAGGGAGGCTTCCATGAGCTCCTTGCCAGATTCTCCCAGAATGTTCTGGCTTTTGTCAGTTCAAGGCAGCCCTTGGCAACTGTGGAAGGGCGGGGGGCTGTGTGTCTAATAAAGTCGGAGCTCTGTAATTTAGCAATTACTGTAACCCACACTTGTAATTTAGGGGGTTTCTTGTAACTCTTCCTTGTGCTCTTTCACTCTGAACAAATGTGCAATTTAATAGCTTCCTCCATTCGGGCTCTGAGGGCTGGTATTTGCCACGTCCCCTCCCCCCAGCTGCAGAGGGCATGGAAGTGGGTAGAATGTGTGGGAGTCAGTCTCTAAAAAGGTGAATTTCATGTCCGTCATGTCAGAGAGGACCGTGAGTTTGCTCTGTGATCATCCACACCGCGCCCGTGGGGCTCTGTGCTCGCCGCTAGTCTGATGAGCTGGGTGGATCACAGCCTGTGGGCAGGTGTGGCCAGTCTGCCCTTTCTTGGGCTCTGTGGTTAGGACTGGTCTCCTGGCTGCTCCCCAGGTGCACCTGTGATTTCTGCTCTCCTGTCTTCGCCCCAGCAGTTACTTGCGGATTTGGTTTTGAGGCAGCACTGGAAGTTTGAGCCATCAAGGATGGGACTGCCCCACTTCTGGGGAGGCGGCAGTAAGGAGGGCAGGCAGAGAACAATGTGTTCGGCTGAGCGGGTTTATTCTGATGGTCTCCACGCGAGAGGACGTTTGTGAAAATGAAAACCTTGTCTTCAATATTGAAACCAGCAACCTACTATGACAGACAAATGCTTGGCAAAAAGTTTATACATGCAAACACCTGCTGGCTTTGCCGTTTTGGTTTCTTGTGTGTGCGTGAGTGTGGCACACAAATGTCACGGTGTGTGTGTGGAGGCCAGAGGACAAGTACTGAGTGCAAGTCCTTGCCTTCTGTCTTGTTTGAGGCCGGGTCTCTTGTTCATGACTCCGTCCCCCCGGCTGGCTGGCTCTCTAGTTTTGGGCCCAGCAATGCTGCACCCACTGAGTCACCAGGGTGTATGTACGACAGGAAGCCACTCTACAAACCAGGCTGTCTCACAGCGACATGTCGAGTGCTGGGACTACAGGCATGGTTTTGTTTTGTGAGACAGGGTCTTACCCTGTAGCTGAGACTGACCTGAAACTTGTACCAACCTCCTGCGTCAGCTTTCCAAGTGGGTTTTTAAAAAATTATTTTGGGGGCTGGAGAGATGGCTTAATGGTTAAGGAGTTTATCTATGAAGCCTAAGGACCAGGATTTCACTCCCCAGAACCCATATAAGCCAGACACACAAGGTGATGCATGCACAAGGTGTGGTGGTTTGATTCAGGTGTCCCCCATAAACTTAAGAGTTCTGAATGCTAGGCTCCCAGCTGATGGATATTTGGGAATTAATGCCTCCTGGAGGGAGTGTATTGTTGGGGGTGTGCTTATGGGCTTTATAGCCAGTTTCCCCATGCCAGTGTTTGGCACACCCTCCTGTTGCTGTAGTCCACCTTATGTTGGCCAGGGGGTGATGTCCACCCTCTGCTCATGCCATCGTTTTCCCCTGCCATCGTGGGGCTTCCCCTCAAGCCTGTAAGCCAAAATAAATCTCTTTTTCCCAGAAGCTGCTCTTGGTTGGGTGATTTCTAACAGCAATGTGAACCGGACTGCAACAGTAAAGTGGTACCGGGAGTGGGGTTGCTGCTAGACACCTGACTATGTGGCTTCAGCCTTTTGTAGCTGATTTTCAAGAGGAAAGTGGAAGGAGTTGAAACCTTGGCCTAAGAGATGCCTTGCAGTGCTGTAAGTACAGCTTAATGGACTATTCTGGTATGAGCTCTAAGACCTGAATGCAGTAAGAACTATGGACTGTGAGGTTTGGCTTATGAGGGTGAGAAAAAGCTTTGCCTGGACTGGGCTAGCAGTTTGTGTGAGAAGCTTGCTCTTGTGCCCATGTCCTGAGAAGTTGTGCAGGGTTGCTTTGCGTAGAAATGAACTGGTATGAGCAGAGGGATATGGCACAGAAAGGAAAATCTTTGGGTGAACTGCTGCCCGTTCAGCTGCAACTGAGAGATTACAACCTTTGAGACTGGGCTAGCTGACCTGCGCTGGGGCAACAAGAAGAATGTAGACTCTTTAGAAGGGGCCTGAATGCTCAAGGAGTGTCCTGTTCTTCAAAGTCTGCTTTATTCCCCCCTGGATTAACAAATTGGCACCCTACCTGGTATTGTGGAGTATAAGAAATGCTGGAAAGAGGGTCATTGAGTTTGCAACACGGTCTTGTGTTTGCCATGGGCAGTGTGAAGCAGGTTTGCTGGTTGCCTGCATAGAGACCCCATGGGGCCATGAAGATGGACCGTGGCTTGCAGTGGAGACCCAGTGGAGATGCCGGGACCATGAGATGGCTGCCGAGGAGCTGCCGGCCCCGATGAAGTTTTCCAGGACTGTGAGTAGCCTAGCTGGAGGGGCGGAATTGGAATGCCAGAGACTTGTTGCTGGTTAGAATTATCGGACTTGAAGATTTGTCACTGGCTAGAGTTGTTGGACTTGAAGCTACAAATGTTTGCCCTGGTTGTTTTAAATCTTATATTGGTTGAATGTTTCTTTGCTATGCCCAATGCCATCTACTGCAGTGTGAGTATTTATTCTGTGCCATTCTGGGTTTTTTGAGGTTATTTTTTGGTACTATGGCTCAGTTAAAAGATCTTGGACTAAGGGGATGTATGAACATCATTGAGATTGATAAAAATTATGGGGACTTTTAAAGTCAGACTGAATGCATTGTATTTTATATCATGTATGGATATCAGTTTATGGGGGCCAGGGCGGAATGTGGTGGTTTGATTCAGGTGTCCCCCATAAACTTAAGAGTTCTGAATGCTAGGCTCCCAGCTGATGGATATTTGGGAATTAATGCCTCCTGGAGGGAGTGTATTGTTGGGGGTGGGCTTATGGGCTTTATAGCCAGTTTCCCCATGCCAGTGTTTGGCACACCCTCCTGTTGCTGTAGTCCACCTTATGTTGGCCAGGGGGTGATGTCCACCCTCTGCTCATGCCATCGTTTTCCCCTGCCATCGTGGGGCTTCCCCTCAAGCCTGTAAGCCAAAATAAATCTCTTTTTCCCAGAAGCTGCTCTTGGTTGGGTGATTTCTAACAGCAATGTGAACCGGACTGCAACACAAGGTCACATACATGCACACATGGAGTTCAATTGCAGTGGCTAGAGGCCCTGGCATACCAATTCTCTCTCTCTCTCTCTCTCTCTCTCTCAAAAAATAAAAACATAGGGGACACATGCATCTGGAGTTTGTTTACAGCAGCTGGAGATGCAGGCACCCGGTGCAGTGTATGTGGTGTATGTGTGCATGGTGTATACATGTGCACGTGTGAGATGCATGCTCCCTGTGCGGTGTATGTGGTGTGTGTGTTCATGGTGTATGCATGTGTGTGTGTGAGATGCATGTGCCCTGTGCAGTGTATGTGGTGTGTGTATGCATGTGTGTGTGAGATGCATGTGCCCTGTACAGTGTATGTGGTGTGTGTGTTCATGGTGTATGCATGTGTGTGTGTGAGATGCATGTGCCCTGTGCAGTGTATGTGGTGTGTGTGTGCATGGTGTATACATGTGTGTGTGTGAGATGCATGTGCCCTGTGCAGTGTATGTGGTGTGTGTGTGCATGGTGTATACATGTGCACGTGTGAGATGCATGAGCCCTGTGCAGTGTATGTGGTGTGTGTGTGCATGGTGTATACATGTGCACATGTGAGATGCATGCTCCCTGTGCAGTGTATGTGGTGTGTGTGTGCATGGTGTATACATGTGCACGTGTGAGATGCATGTGCCCTGTGCAGTGTATGTGGTGTGTGTGTGCATGGTGTATACATGTGTGTGTGTGAGATGCATGTGCCCTGTGCAGTGTATGTGGTGTGTGTGTGCATGGTGTATACATGTGCACGTGTGAGATGCATGTGCCCTGTGCAGTGTATATGGTGTGTGTGTGTGTGCATGGTGTATACATGTGCACGTGTGAGATGCATGTGCCCTGTGCAGTGTATGTGGTGTGTGTGTGCATGGTGTATACATGTGCACATGTGAGATGCATGTGCCCTGTGCAGTGTATGTGGTGTGTGTGTTCATGGTGTATACATGTGTGTGTGTGAGATGCATGCTCCCTGTGCAGTGTATGTGGTGTGTGTGTGCATGGTGCATACATGTGTGTGTGTGCACCAGGTCTCTTGCCACTGTGAATGAACACTAGATGCTTGTGCCACTTTGTGCATATGGTTTTGCATGAGTGCTGAGGAATTGAACCCAGGCTAGCAGGCTTTACAAGTAGGAGCCTTTAACCACTGAGTCATATCCCCAGCCTCTGCCTTTGACTTTATTAGGATTTTCTATGATTTGGTTTTGCTCCTGTAATAAATATATTTGACTTTGGTGTTGTTTTCACTTTGCATTTTTGTGTTTCATGTTTCCCAAAGTTTCCAGGCTTTGCGCTATAGGTTATATCTCCTTTCTTCTCATCTTCTCCAGATTTATCTGTAAGGTATATGGATCTCTCATAAATTCTTTCTGCATTAAATTGAAATTTGGGACATAAATATCTATACATGCTTTCTGCATGGACACCAATATATGTATTAGTTACTAATGCCAAATGAGATTAAAGGGAAATAACAAAAACTTTGAGATTTTTGATTTCATTTCTCACCCCACTTAAAAAAAAATATTTATTTGCAAGGAGAGATTGAGAGACACAGACAGAAAGACAGACAGACAGACAGAGAGAATAGCACACCAGGGCATCTAGTCATTGAAAACGAACTCCAGATGCATGTGCAGCTTTGTGCATCTGGCTTTACATGGGTCCTGGGGAATTGAACCTGGGTCCTTGGGCTTTGTAGTCAATTGCCTTAACTGCTCAGCCATCTCTCCAGCCTCCACTCCACTTTTGAGACCCCTTTCTCTCACATATTTCTCCTCCTCCTTGTCGTCTCCTCTCCTGTTTTTCTTCCTCTTTCTCCTCCTCTTTGCCCTTTGTGCTCTCCTTCTCTGTCTGCTCCATTTTTCTAAGGAATTCACGATTCCCCATTTCTTGGTCCTAAGTCCCTAGTACAGAGGAAGACAGCCTATCACTTACTTTCCTTTTTCCTGCCCCCTCCTTTCTCTCCATCCTTTTCACACATGCTTATCACAATTCTAGGTTAAATCGTTGATTGAGTGCTTGTATTATTGCAGTCATATGCCAGGGACTTGGCGATGGGGACACATTGAATGTTCACCTGAAGTGTTGTCGCTATGGCCCATTTCCTTTTGCATGACACTTAGTTCTCCTGAGGGGGAATCCCTATCTTCCAGCAAATAGTAACTTCTTGGGGATTTCTATAATTTGATTACACTGTCATAGTGCCCTCCTGGATTCTTCTTTTCTTACAATAAATCTTTCTCTCTCTCCCTACTTCCCTCTTTCCCTTTCTGCCCTTCCCTCCCTCCCTCCCTCCCTCCTTTCTTTCCTTTCTTCCTCTCTCTCCCCTCCCTTCATTTCTGGTGCCTGTGCACCCCAGGGTTTTGCCACTACAAATGAACAGCAGACCCTTGTGCCGCTGTTAGGGTCTAGTTTACATGTAATCCTGGCCACAGGCCTGCAAACCAGCCCCTTTAGCCGTTGAGCCATCTCCCCAGACTTCGTTCTTTCCAGATTCAAAAAGGATTGAAAAACTGACCATTCTGCTTTCCACATGACTAGTTACATCTGATCAGGTTTCACCCTGATCACGATGAGCGCAGGCTTAGAGTCTCTCCTCGGCGTCAATGCTTGCTTGTCAGACATGTGCTCTTAGGCACCCAACAGTTGATTCACTCTAAACCCATGAAGTCCCAGGGACTGTCGGTGGGTCCTATAGCTTTTCCCAAGTGCATGACTCACCTGTCCTGCCAGAGGGAAAATTCTGGGCTCCCTCATCTACATGAAGTCAGCTGTTATGAACGTGCTTTCATTTCTGTTTCCATTAGGGACACGCTCAGGTGCTATTGTGAAGGATACAGACTATAAGCCTCTGAACAGTGTTAGCCAATCCATGCCTCTTGGAAGCTTCAGTTCCACCAGTAAGAACCCATTGCTAATGAGCCAACTAACAAGTCAGTGGTTTCACCAATGAAAATCTATCTAGACATCCAGTATGCTAACTAGCAAGGTCTCCACGATTGACTGTGTTGAGATCTGCACCTACAATTGTCTTCATCACATGGTAGAACAGGTATACAGAAAATGACTGCTGTGAAGGAAGACATTTAGACCCTCTAGAAACAGGAAGCAGGGCACACCATGCAGGGCCACAAGGGGAGGGACAGAGGTCAGGCGGGAGAAGAAGGGGAAGACCACAGTGTTTTTTTTGGGGGGGTCCTAAGGTGAGGACAGAAACAGTGATCTGGGGACTGGTGTGGGTGGCTGGGTCCTTCTGGCAGGCTCTGGGAGGTGGGTGTGGTCTCTCACTGTAGAGCCTGGCTCTGGGTGACCAAAGGCAGAGGGCATGGTCTGGGTGTGTGTTGGAGAAGGGTAATGGAGACGGGAGACGGCTTGGGATGTGGACTCGTGTTTCTTGCCCCCCAGGGGTGTCATTTGACGTTTGTAGAACTTAGATAGTCGCGAGAAGGCCGCCGTGTCCAGGACCAGAGTCCTAAATGCTAGAACATCAAGAATATAGGCTCGGGGCTGGAGAGATGGCTTAGCGGTTAAGCGCTTGCCTGTGAAGCCTAAGGACCCCGGTTCGAGGCTCGGTTCCCCAGGTCCCACGTTAGCCAGATGCACAAGGGGGCGCACGCGTCTGGAGTTCGTTTGCAGAGGCTGGAAGCCCTGGCGCGCCCATTCTCTCTCTCTCCCTCTACCTGTCTTTCTCTCTGTGTCTGTCGCTTTCAAATAAATAAATAAGTAATTAAAAAAAAAAAGAATATAGGCACTACAAAAACACAGCCGAACACTATGGGACACTGCTAGCCAAAGGGCAGTGAGGACAGCCTTTGCGGTGGGGACCTCTGCACTGTGTAGCTGGCTGAGCGCTGACGGCCAGGGCTGAGTTGACCTTCTCTAGTGTTAAAATCCAATCACTCATCACTCACGGGATTACCCTGAATACAGACGACTTCACAGTGAGGTACAGGGTTCGCGCACCCTCCACCGCCAGCACCAGGTCAGTGGCTCCCAGTCACTGCTCTTTTATGTCGGGGAGGGGGACTAGGACAGGGTCACACGTAGGCCAGGATGGCCTCAAACTCACAGTGATCTTCCTGTCTCTGCCTTCTGGGCGCTGGGATTACAGGTGCCAGCAGGCCTCGCTGCTAAATGTATTTACGATAACTGCTTTGAAGTCTGTTGAGTTGGACATCAGGACCTACGCTGAGTTAGCTGCTGTGGTGTGATTCCCCGACGTGGTTCTTATTGCTTTGTTTATTTACATGCCTGATAATATATATATATTTTTAAATTTTTTTTGTTCATTTTTTATTTATTTATTTGAGAGCGATAGACATAGAGAGAAAGACAGATAGAGGGGGAGAGAGAGAATGGGCGTGCCAGGGCTTCCAGCCTCTGCAAACGAACTCCAGACGCGTGCGCCCCCTTGTGCATCTGGCTAACGCGGGACCTGGGGAACCGAGCCTCGAACCGGGGTCCTTAGGCTTCACAGGCAAGCGCTTAACCGCTAAGCCATCTCTCCAGCCCAGTATTTTTTAATTTTAAAAAACTGAACATATATCGAGGGCTAGGGACATAGCTTGAGAGCCTTCTCAGCACACATGATGGCCTGGGTTTACATGGGGGCCATGGTGCATGTGTGGAGGCCAGAGGACAATGAGGCGTCTGTGTCTCGCAGGATGTCTCGTCCCTGCCCGTGAGCCCCATCTAGCTGGCCCTGCCTCCCACCGCGGTAGCCGGAGGTGCGGGCTGGCATCGGTTTTCCGCCTCCATCCCTGGGTTCTCCTGGGAGGCGGGGCTTTGGCTCCGTCCTGTGCTGGCAGCAGCTCCTCCTTCTGGGCCTCAGAGCTGGAGAGAGGGTTTAAAGTGGCTTCGGCAAAACATTCTGGAGAATAAGCTGCCTTTGGCAGCCAAGGACCCTCCTTGTAAGGCTCAGGCTCAGGTTTGTGGACAGAAAAAACCTGGAGATGCTGTGAGGCTACAGGGCCCTTGGCCACCTCCTGGGCCCCAGCTCTCAGACGCAGCCGTTTTGGAATGTATGAATGAACTCCGAGTCCCTGGCTGGAGGGGAGAGAAGATGGCGTCCTCCCTCCCCTCCCGCCTTCTGGTTCCCTGTGTTCCGGTGCCAGAAGCTTCAAATCCTGCCGGAGCCACATCTGCTGCCAGCAGGTGAACCTCACTGGCCCAGCCCCTGAGGAAGGGATGTGGAGAGATGTGTTTCCACAGCATCCCTCCTCCTGGTCCTCGGGAAAGTCTATTCTTGGCCCCTCAGATCCCCTGTGGGTCTTCTTGTGATCAGTTAATGGCATAGTCATCAGAGCTTAATTTGTGTTCTTATAATATACAAGGATTTAAAAAAAAGTCAGACTGGGAAGAAACTAAGTAGCTAAAGTCTAAAGGCATTTGCTTATCAAGCCTGCTGGCCAGTGTTCAGTTCTCAAGCCAGACCCCAAAAGTGGCACAAGTGTCTGGTGTTTGTAAGGGTAAGAGATCCTGGCGTGTATACACACACACACACACACACACACACACACACACACAGAGAGAGATTGAGAGAGAGATTAAAATATATATATATATATATTTGAGAGAGAGAGATTGAGAGGAGAATGGGCACACCAGGGCCTCTACCCAGTGCAAACAAACTCCAGCCACATGGGCCACCTTGTACATCTGGCTTATGTGGGTACTGCGGAATCGAACCTGGGTCTTTAGGCTTTGCAGTCAAGTGCCTTAACCACTAAGCCATGTCTTCAGGCCATACACACACACATAATTTTAAGATATCGGACCATGACAGCAGTCATAGGAGCTGGCTTTTCTGATCCAAGGGAGGGAGTATAATGACCCTCCATGCCAGGATGGACCAGCTTCTCATAGGTTCCTCATCTCTGTGGCCAGCCACGCTCAACATGCCCAAGCCCTTCCTGGGGGTGCTTCGGCATGGCCGGGGCTCTTGGGGCTTTGCTCTCGGGCATCGGTGCTGAGCTTCCTTCTGCAGCAGCCCAGGGTGGTCACTGTGTGGTATTCCTCTTGGCTGTGCCCACTTCCTTTGACACGCAGCTCCATCTCTGGAAGCCCCACTTCCGTCTCTGCTTCCTGACTGGAAGTGATGTGACCAGCGGGCCTCCTGCCCCCTCACCTTCCCTGCCACAGTGGGCGGTAACCCCTCAAAACCATAAACCAGAATAAACCCTTTCCTTCCTTCAGTTGCTCTAGGTCGGGCATTTGGTCACAGCAGTGGGTAGAGTAACTAACACAGGTCCCTTCTGGGTTTGAACGCGAGTGGAGGGAAATGAACTCTATGCAAAAGAGCCTGGAGGGGTGTGGCCGCAGAGGGCAGTTTCCCAAGAGGCATCTCTGGACAGCGGTTCTGTCTGTATCCGGGGCATGGGGGGTGGCATCTCTGACATGACACCTGCTTGTGCCCAAGGAGTGGACAGAGGACACTTTAGGCAGCCAGTGTGCAGGGGCAAGGGCAGCCCCCTTGGGAAATGGGCTCCCTTTACCCCTTCCCCTTTTCTCCTGTCCTTCTTTTCCTTTCCCTCCTCTCCCCCATCCTCTCCCCTTCCCCTTCCTCCTTTCCTTTCCTTTCCTTTCCTTTCCTTTCCTTTCCTTTCCTTTCCTTTCCTTTCCTTTCCTTTCCTTTCCTTTCCTTTCCTTTCCTTTCCTTTCCTTTCCTTTCCTTTCCTTTCCTTTGCTTTGCTTTGCTTTGCTTTGCTTTGCTTTCCTTGTCTTATGTGGTCCAGGCTGACCTCCAACTCACTATGTAGCCAAGGCTGGGCTTGAACACCTGATCCTGGGGCCTCCGCCTGCAGAGTGCTAGGACGGCAGGCATGGCCCATAGAGCTCACTCCCCCTTGCTTTCCTCTCTGCTGCTGGTCAGGACGAGCTGGCTGGGCAGAAAGCCAGGGTTCCAACTCCTACTGGCACAGGACACTCTATGGAGGCTGTTTCATTGGTTCTGGGTAGGGGGTGGTGTCAGGAGCAGTGTTTGGGGGTCTGCCTGGTGTCATTATGGGGGCTGTCCATCTCTCTCCACATTGGCACAGTGGCCCGAAGGCCAGAGAGACAGACAAAGGTGATGTTTCCAGGAGAGCTAGAGATTCGATTTGACATGTGTCAAGGCGGCCCTGGCCTCCTGAGGTGTCCCCCCAGGGAAGAGCTGCTGCTGTTGCTCCAAGCTGGTGACAGTGGGGTCCCTTGTGTCAAGATGGCTGTTAATGAGTCAGCTAGGGGTTGCCCATTGGGAGACTGGGCAGCAGCAATAGGGTGTTTGGCCTGTCTGAGAAGCCAGCTGAGGGGCTGTCCCCTCCCCCACACTCTTGCCTACCTGGTGTCTCTAACTCCCTCCTGCCTTGTGTCTTTACCATTGACCTTGGAAGTCACCTTCCTGCCTTTCTTCCTAGGACAGGCCTTCATGTCTCTGCCTTTGAAGTGTTTATTTGCTTTCTAAATTTTATTTCTCTGGTGTGTGTGTGTGTGTGTGCGAGTGTGTGCCTCTGGTTCTACTGTCCACTTCCCTTCCTGGTCTGTTTGATGTGAGGAGCTCCTCCACACACTCCTGTCACCATAGACTTGGCCACGCCCTCCTTGACATGATGGGCTAAAACCCCACGAAACCGTGAGCCAACATAATTCTTTCATCCCTGCAGTTGTTTCTGTCACGTATCTGGACACAGTGATGCAGAGTAGCTGACACAGTGTCTGCCTATCCCCTGGGCTGCTGATCCCTGTTTCACAGAGGAACTTAGCCACGGGGCTTGACGTGTATAGTGATCTTTGTATCTTGCACACTGGCTGGTGGCCTTCCAAAATCCCCACACGGAACATTTCAGAACATGAGGACCAGAGGACCATATGCCTGGGGAGATATAAGATATCAAGAACGTTGCTGAGGGGTGGTGGCACACACCTTTAATCCCAGCATCCATCTGGGAGGCGGAGGTAGGAGGATCGCCGGGAATTCGAGGCCACCCTAAGACTCCATAGTGAATTCCAGGTCAGCCTGGGATAGAGTGAGACCTTACCTTGAAAAAACAAAACAAAAAACAAGAACAAAAAAGAAAGCTTGCTTCACAGGCCTAGGGTGATGGCTTAGCAGTTAAAGGTGTTTGCTTGCAAAGCCTGCTGGCTCAGATCCTACTCCCCCCAGGACCCACATAAATCCAAATGCACAAAGTGGCACATGCACCTGGAGTTCATTTGCAGTGGCTAGAGGCTCTGGAAAACACACACACACTTTCTCTCTCTCCTTGAAATAAATAAATTTTTTAAATTTTTTAAAATTTTTATTTATTTGAGAGAAAGAGGGAGAGAGAGCACGCCAGGGCCTCCAGCCACTGCAAATGAACTTCAGATGCATGCATCACCTTGTGCACCTGGCTTATGTTCTGGGGAATCTAACTTGGGTCCTTTGGCTTGGCAGGCAAGTGCTTTAATTGCTAAGCCATCTCTCCAGCCCTAAATTTTTCTAAAAAAAGAAAATTTGCTTCAAACAGATTTTCAGTTCCAATCTAGTTAGCAGGTAGGTTAGGGATGTCCACTTTCATTAAAAAGCACTCCCAGAAGGCCGGGCGTGGTGGTGCACCCCTTTAATCCCAGCACTCAGGAGGCAGAGGTAGGAGGATCACCATGAGTTTGAGACCACCCTGAGACCACATAGTGAAGTCCAGGTCAGCCTGGACTATAGTGAGACCCTACCTTGAAAAAAACAAAACAAACAAACAAAAAGCATGCCCAGAGCTAGTCCAGGTGGCTCACACCTGTAATCCAAGCAGAGACTGAGGAGCAGAGTTCAAGGTCATCCTACATCTAGTTTGAAGCCAGCCTGGGCTACATGAGGCGTTGCCTACAAAACAAACAAGGCACGGTCATCAAGGACTCACTGAGGCAAGAACGTCTGAGCGCATTGTGAAGATCTGAGGCCACAACGGCGTGTGTTGAGCTCAGAGTGTAGCAGCGGGGCTCGGGTGAGGACCCCCGGTTCTAACTACCTGGAGGGGGGGCCAGTGCAGAGGAACTGGAGGACCTAGAAGAAATGGGAGAGGGAGATTTCCCAAGAAGAAAAGCAGGAAGAAAAGCGCTGAGAAGCTTTGCTTTTCCTTAACTACAGTTTTTTTTTTCTTTTTTTTTTTGGGTGAAGGAGAAAATGGTCTTTCCTGGAGCGCAAATTCCAGCCTGTGTAGAGCCTGGGCAGCCAGACACAAGCACCCCGAACGTCTTTAGAAGGATGAGCGTACCTCCGTGCACAGTCGCCGCCCGACATCCAGGCCCATGGCGGGCCTCTGAAGGCGGCACCGCTGATGGCTGGGTAAGGAGTCTCTTCCTGGACCATGAAACCAGCCAGGCGGCCCTGAGGACCTCTCTGAGACTTAGTTTCCTCCACTCCTTATTATTTGGCATGTCATGCGCATGTTGCTGGTGTGTGGAGGCCAGAAGTCAATGTTGGGTGTCTTCCTCACTCATTTTCCAGCTTATTCTTTGCCACAAGGTCTCTCACTGACCTTTGGGCTCACTGATAGAGCTAGATGAGGTAGCCAGTGAGCCCTGGAGACCCGTCTGTCTGTCTGTCTAACACTGGGATTACAGGAATACACCACCACAGCTGACACAACTTTTCACGAGGGTCCTGGGGAATCTGAACTCCCATTTTCCCTCTTGTGCAGCAAGCTCATGATCCAGCGAACTATCTTCCCAGCCCTATATATGTGACTTTACATTGACTGCATGAGGAGACAATTCAGTCTGTAATAAATCTGTCTTGCCAGGAAGTCTAACTACTTTAGTGGCTATAAAAATTAATCCTTTATCCAACACATTATTATATAGCTTTTAAAATGAATTGACTGGCACTTGGGTTTGTGGTTTGGGCCATTATTGGTAATTAGTGAAACCAAATAGCACCGTCCACATTCCCTCCCAGCTCCAGCCCCGCCGGCCCACCCTGCTGGAGTTGTGCCAGGCACTGGAATCTGTAGCTGTCGTTGGGACATGATGTGGAGACTGCCTGTAGACTTCTTGGCTAGTAGGAGGGTGTGTTTTCATGTGTGTGTGTGTACTAATGCGTGTGCCCATGCTTTCACTCATGGGGCGGTCACAGGAGAATGGGGGTGTCCTTTTTTGTCACTCACTGCGTGTTTCCTTGAGACAGACTCTTTCGCTGAACTTGGAGCTGGGCTTGCCCAAGCCTCAGTGACATTCTCTGGCTCTGTTCACAGGACTGGGGTTAGAGGCAAGTGAGGACGTGCCTGGCATTTTACATGGGTGTCGGGGAACCAAACTCGGGGTGAATCAAGCCCTCTCAGGCCCTCTGCCTACGTGGAAAGTGCTCTTAGCTGCTGAGCCAGCTCCGCAGCCCTGACTTTTCTGTTCCATCCCCGAGCAGACAATGTTTCTCTCCTCTTTCCCTCACTTTTGAAGTACTTGTTTTTGTTGTTTGTTTTTGAGACTGTCTTGCTACGAAGCCTAGGCTGGCCTTGAACTTGGCATCCTCCTGACCCAGCTTCCTGGGTGCTGGGGTCACACACTTTCATCAGTCACCACCCAGATTTGAAGGGCTATATTCCTGACCACGTTGTGGCAATCTTCCTCTTAAAGAGACCTACTGAGTGGGTGAGAGCGTTGAGCCCTGCCATGTGTTTGGAGGAAGCAGACCATAACATAACCTTTAAGGTGAGCTTCCAAGGGTCTGGACTCCCACAGTAATCTGGAAAAAACAAAACAAAACGTGTTCACATGGAGAGATGGGCAGTCAAGTTGCCCTGAGGAAGCAGGTCATAGCTTTCAGCAGAAGTTCAAAGGGAATCCTCCCCCTATGATAGACATCAACACTTACTGAGATACGCTATGGACTCCACCTGCTGAGGGCCTTAATCTGGAGTCCCTAGACCTATTGGGGCTGGTAACAAAGCCCTGGACCTCCCGAATTCTCCAGACAAGTTTCCATCTTTGTTTTTAGGAAGCTTTTCCTGAAGTTGGCATTTCCATTCATTCCTGTAGAATCAGCTGAAGAGCTTCAGGGCACTTAGTGATGAAACTGTAACAGCCCTCAATGCAGCTGTGGCCTTCTCCTTTCTGGGACAAAACATCCAGCCTGAAGCAGCTGGTGGAAGAAAGGAGATCATTTCTGGCTTGAAGGGGAGTTTCTTTGTGGCAGGGAGAGCGTGGCAGGAGCAGGCAGCTGGCTCACATCGTCACACAGCAGCAGGGAGGAGGTAGCAAGAGTGCGTGAGCTCCTGGGGGCCGACCCCATAAACCTCAAGCTCCGCCCCCAGTGACACTCCTCCTCCAGAGCCCTACAGCTATCCCAAATTGCCACCAGCTGGGAACCAAGTATTCCAAACACACGAGCCTATGGGTGACATTTCATTGCAACCGCCACACGCCATGTAGTGAGGAATCCCAGGTGACACGTGCTGCGGTCAGCTCTACATTGCTGCACAAAGAACCTGGCCAGGAGCAGCTTGTGGGAGGAAAGGTTTACTGTGGCTTACAGACTCAAGGGGACGCTCCATGGTGGCAGAGGAAATGATGGCAGGAGCAGAGAGTGGACATCACCTCCTGGCTGGCATCAGGTGAACAACGGCAACAGGAGAGTGCACCAAACTGGCAAGGGGAAGCTGGCTATGACACCCATAAACCCGCTCCCAACAATACACTGCCTCCAGGGGGATTCAATTCCCAAATTGCCACCAGCAGGGGATCTAGCATTCAAAACACATAAGTTTATGGGGTCACCTGAATCAAACCACCACAGCATGGAAAGGCAGCATGGAAATATTGTGGTTCAGGTCCCAGGCAGCAGTCAGCACGGACTGCCAGGCTTGTGCTGAGCAAACCCATAGATGATTCTGGTTCAGCCTTTGATGCATCCAGCAAATGTTGACTTCAGCAAAGCAAAGCTGGCTCCAACAAGCTTGAGGACAAAACAATTAATGCTGTGATTTCAAGCCCCTGAGTTTGGGCATGTCACACAGCACAGAGACATCTCTGGTCAATCTCACCTTGCTTGACTGAGGCTGAAGGGTGTCACCACTTTCTGCTTATTAAAACTCATTAACTCTGGGCTGGAGAGATGGCTTAGGGGTTAAGGCACTTGCCTGAAAAGCCAAAGGACCCAGGCTCGATTCCCCAGGACCCATGTAAGCCAGATGCACAAGATGGTGTATGCACAGCAGAGCTCACATGTGGCATCCTGAGACGCGTCCAGGGAAGGCTTGCGGCAGGGTCCTGCCATTCTCTGGCTCTGGAGAGGATGTGTCTCAGTAAAATACCTACTGTAGAGGAGGCTTGCCTGCCAGAGGGACCTTGGGGAGAGGTAGGACCATCCCACGGGGCCCTGGAGCTCCCGTGTCTGGCCGTCCCTGGCTACCTGTCTCAGGCATCTAGCCATCTCTCCTCTGGCCTGCCAGTTCTGCTCTCAGTCCTTTTCAGACAAGCCACAGAACTTCCAGCTTTGTCCCCTTCTGGAAGGGTCTGCCTGTCAAGGGGAGTTGGTCAGGGGAAGGCAGACATGATGTGAAGTTTAAGGATAGAACTCTCCAGATCTGAGGCAGCGGGCCTCAGGGACCCTGATGGAGCTGTTCACACAGGTTCCAATTCAAGCTGACCCTGCCTTGGGCAGCTGCTGGGACCAATTAGAATCTCTCTGCCCCAGGATCATTTGCATAAACTCTGAGTGCCCAGGAAGTTTTAAGAAAGGCTTTTCTGACTGTGCTAATTGAAGAAGGCTCTAGGGCATTCTCCCGCTGTCATATCACCAGACCAGGTCCCCAGTGGTGCCCTCACGTGACCTTTGTTCTCTCCTCCAGAGCCCCAGTGGTCTCAGAATGGGGGCTGTTATCTAGCCAAACTCTGACTCATCCCAAGGACAGACTTCATCTCTGTGGTTGTCATTTTATCAGCATTATAATTCGAACACCTAGCCCATAGTTATTTGGGCTGTTTTTGCATGTATGTGTGTGTTCTCATATGTGTGCATGTTCATAAGTGTGTGGGTAGATGTGTGTGCCCACACGTGTGTGTACATTCAGAAGTCAGATGTTGGATGTCTTCCTCAGTTGCTTTCCATCTTATTACTTTTTTTTAAAAAAAAAATTCTATCTATCAGAGAGAGAGGGAGAGAGAACACCAGGCTCCCTTGCTGCTCCAAACAAACTCCAGACGCATACACTACTTTGTGCATCTGGCTTTATGCTGGAAGGCAGGAACTGAACCTGGGCCATCTGGTTTTGCAAGCAAATGCTTTTAATCACTGAGCCATCTCTCCAGCCCAACACTGTATTTTTGGACACAGGGACTCTCAATGGATCTAAAGTTTACTGGTTTGGCTAGACTAGCGAGCCAGCAAGTCCTGGGGAACCCTACTTGTCTCTATTTCCCCAGGGCTGGGATTCTAGGCAGGTGCCACCGCACCCAGCTTTTCTATAGGTATTAGGAATTCAAACCTAGACCTTTATGCTTGCACAGCAAGCTCTTTACTCATCAAACCATTTCTCCAAACCCTCCCATAGGCCTTTTGTGTGTTTGTTTGTTTAAAGGCTTTTCTTATGGGACTCTCCCTCCCTGGGCTCATTGACCTGGGTTAAGGGTCACCTGACCATGCTGCCTCCAGAGGTCTATCCCTCAGTGCTTCTCCTAGAGAAGCTTATGGCTGAGCCTGAAAGATAAGATGTAAGTACACTGAGAGATTATTTTTATTTTTGGAAAGCTGAACATTTTAAACCCATGGGACTATGGGATTAGGCTAGAGATAGAACGTGCTCAACCAGGTTGAACTCACTGAGAGTTCCAAAACTGGTTGAATTCAAGCCGGGTGTGGTGGTGCACGCCTTTAATCCCAGCACTCAGGAGGCAGAGGTAGGAGGATCGCCTTGATTTCGAGGCCACCCTGAGACTACATAGTGAATTCCAGGTCAGCCTGAGCTAGAGTGAGACCCTACCTCCAAACAAAACAAAAGGTTGAATTCTTCATCTCTTTTTTATTTCTGACATTTGTAGAGGCTGTGATGCTGTTAGGCCTAGGACAAAGGCAGATGTTGAATGAAGGGGATGTATAGAAGGAAAGAGTGGGAAAGAAGCCAATGAGAGCTCAAGATGTAATCAGGGAGACTGACCTAGGGAGTCCCAATGGGCTACTCTTTTCTTATTACTCCTCATTGGTGTGGGTGTATGGGTAGTATGTATAGTGTATTGTGTGGTGTGGGTGGTATGTGTATGTATAATGTATAACTTATGGGTGCATACCTTGTGTGGAGAAGTGTAGAGGCCAGAAAAGAAGGTTGGGGAATTCATCTCTATCACCCATGAGAAGGTCGTGTGTCCTCCTCTGTCTTTCATGAGAAGAAGGTTGGATGTCCCCCTCTATCTCTCATGAGAAGAAGGTTGGGTGTCTCCCCTCTATCTCTCATGAGAAGAAGGTTGGGTGTCTCCCCTCTATCTCTCATGAGAAGAAGGTTGGGTGTCTCCCCTCTATCTCTCATGAGAAGAAGGTTGGGTGTCCCCCCTCTATCTCTCATGACAAGAAGGGTGGGTGTTCTCCTCTATCTGTCATGAGAAGAGTGGATGTCCTCCGCTATCACTCATGAGAAGAAGGTCAGATGTCACCTTCTATCACTGATCTTAGGGAGACTAAACCTCTCCCTAAGCTGGAGCTGCTAATTTTGGTCAGACTGACTGACCAGCAGTCACAGATTCTTCTGTCTCCATCCTGCCCGTGACTGGGGATCCAGGACCAGGCCCTTATCTTGCAGGGCAAGCACTTTTACCTGCTGTGCCATCTGCCCAGCCCCTTGGTGGGTCATTCTGAAGACTGGTTGAGGCCCTTCATCTCAGTGCAGCTCCCCATCTACTGGGGACTCTTCCCAGCTCCTGGAAGGAGGCCCGTGCCTGCAGGTGTGGACTTCGTGATATGATAACACATTATCCTCATGTCCTGGCACTGTCTTTGTCCAGCGGCTTGGCAGAAGGTACTAGAACCTTTGAAAAATGATGTGAAGGTCCCAAAGTGGCAGGAGCTAGACGCATGTTCATGGTGAGAATAAGTGTGATTTATCCATGTGGGAACTCACAGAAGCTCTGCAGGCTGAGCTGGGTGGAGTCTATTTCTTCTTTTTCCAAAGAATCCCAGGCAATGGAACTGGGGCAGTTGCATCAAGTGGCCACAGTGTGGCAGTTTAGAGCCAAAAGCCCCTAAAGGCAGGGTTGGGCCACTGTTCTCCCTCCAGTTAGTTGGATGCTCCTGGCATTAGGCCTGCAGCCCCTTGCAGCTGAGAACCACCCGGGCGCTTCCTTAATTTAATCATCTGTCCACTGAGCTGAGAACAAGCCTACCATCCTTTCAGCCCGGGCAGTTCCCATCCTATAGAGGCTGTGGAGTGCTTAGTCATTGTGCTGGGAAAGCTCTGATAAAAAGTTAATTTCTATTTGCTGTGGCTCTGTAATTGGCTGAACATGCAAGCAATTAAATATTAAAACATACAAACAAATAACCAAGTCACTGTAATTAGCCAAAGTTTGATCACTGTCATATTTATTTAGGGAGAGGTGATATGTCTCAGCAGGTGACATTTTAAATACCCCGGGCCACTCTGGTGTTGTCTTTGGAGAATTTAATTAAACCCTGTAGTAAATCAGTTATGGTGGCAGAGAAATGACAGCGACATGTTGAAACGAGAATCAGTCCACAGCAAAGGATGCTAATTAACTCTTTTTCTGATGGCCTCTGACACAGAGAGACATTTAAAAAAAAAAAGAAAGAAAGAAAGAAAAAAGAAGAAGAGAGAAAAGAACAAGCTACCACTTTGATGCAGAGAGGGGACCATGCCTTATTTTTTTTTTTTACAACCATCGTTATTATTTATGGCTTGAATGTCTTCAACAGCCAAAGTGTGGTTAATAGTCACAGGGCTACACACTGAGATTAAAGAATTCTCCCTGAGGAGTCTCGGGATGTTTGGTGAAGTATGAAGCATCGAGAGTCCCCTGGAAGCAGTGCACAGTGAAGGATGGTATCGAGTCCCCTGGAAGCAGTGCACAGTGAAGGATGTCATAGAGAGTCCCCTGGAAGCAGTGCACAGTGAAGGGCATCATCGAGAGTCCCCTGGAAGCAGTGCACAGTGAAGGATGTCATCGAGAGTCCCCTGGAAGCAGTGCACAGTGAAGGGCGTCATCGAGAGTCCCCTGGAAGCAGTGCACGGTGAAGGATGGTATCGAGTCCCCTGGAAGCAGTGCACAGTGAAGGATGTCATAGAGAGTCCCCTGGAAGCAGTGCACAGTGAAGGGCATCATCGAGAGTCCCCTGGAAGCAGTGCACAGTGAAGGGCGTCATCGAGAGTCCCCTGGAAGCAGTGCACGGTGAAGGATGGTATCGAGTCCCCTGGAAGCAGTGCACAGTGAAGGATGTCATAGAGAGTCCCCTGGAAGCAGTGCACAGTGAAGGGCATCATCGAGAGTCCCCTGGAAGCAGTGCACAGTGAAGGGTGTCATCGAGAGTCCCCTGGAAGCAGTGCACAGTGAAGGATGGTATCGAGTCCCCTGGAAGCAGTGCACAGTGAAGGATGGTATCGAGTCCCCTGGAAGCAGTGCACAGTGAAGGATGTCATAGAGAGTCCCCTGGAAGCAGTGCACAGTAAAGGATGTCATAGAGAGTCCCCTGGAAGCAGTGCACCGTGAAGGATGGTATCGAGTACCCTGGAAGCAGTGCACAGTGAAGGGCATCATTGAGAGTCCCCTGGAAGCAGTGCACAGTGAAGGGCATCATCGAGAGTCCCCTGGAAGCAGTGCATGGTGAAGGATGTCATCGAGAGTCCCCTGGAAGCAGTGCACAGTGAAGGTCATCATCGAGAGGCCCCTGGAAGCAGTGCACAGTGAAGGGCGTCATTGAGAGTCCCCTGGAAGCAGTGCACAGTAAAGGATGTCATAGAGAGTCCCCTGGAAGCAGTGCACCGTGAAGGATGGTATCGAGTCCCCTGGAAGCAGTGCACAGTGAAGGGTATCATTGAGAGTCCCCTGGAAGCAGTGCACAGTGAAGGGCATCATCGAGAGTCCCCTGGAAGCAGTGCGCGGTGAAGGGCATCATCGTGAGTCCCCTGGAAGCAGTGCACAGTGAAGGGCGTCATTGAGAGTCCCCTGGAAGCAGTGCACGGTGAAGGGTGTCATAGAGAGTCCCCTGGAAGCAGTGCACCATGAAGGGTGTCATCGAGAGTCCCCTGGAAGCAGTGCACCATGAAGGGTGTCATCGAGAGTCCCCTGGAAGCAGTGCACGGTGAAGGGTGTCATAGAGAGTCCCCTGGAAGCAGTGCACGGTGAAGGACGTCATAGAGAGTCCCCTGGAAGCAGTGCACGGTGAAGGGCGTCATAGAGAGTCCCCTGGAAGCAGTGCACGGTGAAGGGCATCATAGAGAGTCCCCTGGAAGCAGTGCACGGTGAAGGACATCATAGAGAGTCCCCTGGAAGCAGTGCACGGTGAAGGGCGTCATAGAGAGTACCCTGGAAGCAGTGCATGGTGAAGGACATCTTCGAGAGTCCCCTGGAAGCAGTGCACGGTGAAGGATGTCATAGAGAGTCCCCTGGAAGCAGTGCATAGTGAAGGGTGTCATAGAGAGTCCCCTGGAAGCAGTGCACGGTGAAGGGCGTCATAGAGAGTCCCCTGGAAGCAGTGCACCGTGAAGGGTGTCATCAAGAGTCCCCTGGAAGCAGTGCACAGTGAAGGATGTCATCGAGAGTCCCCTGGAAGCAGTGCACCATGAAGGGTGTCATCGAGAGTCCCCTGGAGGCAGTGCACAGTGAAGGATGTCATCGAGAGTACCCTGGAAGCAGTGCACCATGAAGGATGTCATAGAGAGTCCCCTGGAAGCAGTGCACGGGGAAGGATGTCATAGAGAGTCCCCTGGAAGCAGTGCATAGTGAAGGGCGTCATCGAGAGTCCCCTGGAAGCAGTGCACCATGAAGGATGTCATAGAGAGTCCCCTGGAAGCAGTGCACGGTGAAAGATGTCACAGAGAGTCCCCTGGAAGCAGTGCACCATGAAGGGTGTCATAGAGAGTCCCCTGGAAGCAGTGCACAGTGAAGGGTGTCAGCGAGAGTCCCCTGGAAGCAGTGCACCGTGAAGGGCATCATCGAGGGTCCCCTGGAAGCAGTGCACCATGAAGGGTGTCATAGAGAGTCCCCTGGAAGCAGTGCATAGTGAACGACAGCATCGAGAGTCCCCTGGAAGCAGTGCACAGTGAAGGGTGTCATAGAGAGTCCCCTGGAAGCAGTGCACGGTGAAGGGCGTCATAGAGAGTCCCCTGGAAGCAGTGCATGGTGAAGGATGTCATTGAGAGTCCCCTGGAAGCAGTGCACGGTGAAGGGCGTCATAGAGAGTCCCCTGGAAGCAGTGCACGGTGAAGGACATCATTGAGAGTCCCCTGGAAGTAGTGCACGGTGAAGGGCGTCATCGAGGCTCCCCTGGAAGCAGTGCACTGTCCTATCTGTACCCAGGCTCGGAGGATGGGCAGAGGGCTGGAAAAGTCTCTTTCTCTTATAGGGAAGGAAATGTGGCTCAGGAAGACACCCACATTTGCTTGCATTTGGGGGGCTATCTGGGGACCATCTGCGTGCTGCACATCTCTGACCTTGCCAGTGAGGTGAAGGCCGCTCCTCTGAGGTTTGGAATGTAGAGGCTGGAGCTGGACCCATGCACCTGTACTGGAACGATCTGCTCTGAGGGCCTGGTGCTGGTGGTGGGGAGTTGCCTTGCCCTTGCTGTGACAGGATGGAACAGGTATCCCCGTGCACGGTGAGGACGGATGAGTCTCTCCAGGCTTCTGGCCTCAGCTCAGAGGGGGCTGCCCTGGAGAAAGCACCTCAACCACTCTTCCCAAGCACATACAAACCTCTCCACAGACAAACCCGTGGCATAGGGTTGTGATCTCAGCTCCTCAGCAGCCTGTGGTAGGGGAATAACAAGCTACAAGTCAGCTTGGGACACTTAATTAGACCTTGTCTCAAGGGGAAAGAAATAGCAAGTGGGGGTCTAGAGGGATGTCTCAGCAAGTGAGCGGCTTTCCATGCCAGCATGAGTTCAGATATTGGGTACCTGTGTGGGTATGGCTGCGAATCTCGGTGCTTGGTCATGCCAGAAGAGCCCCAGGATTTGCTGACCATTGTCCAGCCAAATTAGCAAGTTCAGGCTCACCGAGAGCCACCTCCCCCTCCCCCCAAAAATGTAGAAGTGATAGAGGAAGACTCCCAGCACCAATCTCTGGCCTCCACACACGTGTACACACACGTGCTTGCATGTACATGCACAAGTACACACCACACGCACACAAGTACAAAAGGGCTACAGACAGAGCTCTGTGGCAGAGCATTTGCTGAGCATGCCCAGGTTGGCACCGCAACACCACAAAATAACAACAAAACCCAGAACGTGTCCTGCCCGGTGGTCTTGACCCTGGGATCAGTGAGAACAGCCCCGTCATCTATGGCCTGGCAACTGTGGCCATCTTGGAGGACCCACGTCACCCACCCCCTTCTGTGGTGACTGACAGCAAGCCTGGGGACATGCGTTGCCTTCCACTGTCTCCTGGTGCATGGACACATGGTCTGTGTAGAGTCCCCAGCACTTCCTCCAGGAGCCATCACCCTATTGGCTCCCTGGTCTTATAATGGGCAACTGTACCAGCCAATCAAGGGCACCAAAAGGCAGATACCTGTTGTGGTAGAGTCAGTCCAGTTAGTCCTGAAATCTTATGTAGTGCTTCTAGAACATTCCTGAGCATCTCCTATAGTGTCCCACATGTGGGAGAATCTGGCTGTGAGGCGGTTATAGGAGTCAGCCTTTGTTCCTCTTCCCAAGGCTGAGGCAGCTGGTTTAGCACAATGCTTGGTGTTTCAGGAAGGCTGTCCCGGCTTTAGCGTTTGAGAGGTGTAAGGGTGTCTGCCAACCCTGAGCTGGGCAGCCCGTGGAGGAAGGGTAGGCTGGAGGCTGAAAAGGAAGTGGGGGGGGGGTCTTCCTAGTATAGTTTGAGGTACATGTGTTTGTGATGACGGACAGCAAATATCCCATCATGTAGGTTTTGATCACGCCACAGGTGACTTGCAGGAGCTCAGCGGAACTCCCAGGGGCAGTGATGTCTGCGTCACAGAGCCACAGAAACCTCGGCTTGTCCTACAGTCTCGACACAAGGCAACAACCTTTCCGCCACTTCCAGGAAGTCTGAGTGTCAGACTTGCTCTCTTCATCCTAATGGAGCTGGTTCCATCTGTGGAGCTCAGAGGCTCAGGAGCTACGTGGCCTTGGCCAAAGTCTTGCTGGGCATGGGAGAGGGAGAAGGAGGGAATGGGGCAGGCAGGAGGGGAGAAAAGTGTAGAGAGATCCTGGGGTCATTGTGCATTGCTGCTAAGGGCTACTGCCAGTAAAGCCTTCCTTGGGAGAGTCACCATGCTCAGAGGGACAGTGAAGGCTCCGGGCAGTCCTGCGATGTGGAATCATCTACCTACGATACAGAGAGTCTCCCGCTGATGGCATTGTCATGGGCTGCAGGATGACTCTCCAAGGGGAGAGCCCAATGTGGTGTGTGCCATGTTCATCAGCTTTTCAGAACATGATGTTTTCTGTTCTCTCCTTGGGGCTTTTCTGTTCTAGTTTCTGCAAGTCTTCTTCGAAGGAGAACTGTGGTTTAGGGGTGCAATACGGGCAGCCCTCTTGGAGTGGGGCAGGACCCAGTAACCCTGGGCCTAGCTTGGTCACTGGTGACTACTTGATCTTATTTTGGTTCATGGGACAAAGAGCCCTGGGTGGGTGGATGGTCTTTCCTGTGGGATACCTATTCTGAGATGGGATTCCGGCTGTGTTCCTGCTAGGAGAAAAGCAGTGGGTGACCATGGGCCCTGTCTGACAAGCTGAAGGCTTCAAGACGCTGGGCCCAGGTCAAGATGGGATCAATCTGGGGGTGTCTGGCACTACTTTACCTGGCAGGACACACCTGTAGTCCCTCCATGGCTGCTCAGACCTGTGAGCCTGGCTGTTTTACCCACCCTGCCCAGGTGTGAGCAGCCTAGGGCAGGCCCTGCTTCATGGGCCATGGCCATGGTCATGTGGTCTTCTGGTCATCCTCTGGCCTCTGTTAGAACTTCCCTGGCTGATTAGCCCCATGCTATCCAGATCTGTGTGGCCGCCAGCCCTTCCTCTGGAACCTCTGGTCCCCTTCCTGTCTCTTCCCTTAGCCTGGCTCTGGAGTTCAGAGAACCTGGAAGAAATGGAATTGAAGAATTGCTGTAGGTGTCCTCATGCGTCTAAGCAGCATCCCCGCCAGAGCCAACCCCAGGCAAGGTTTATGGGCCGAGCAGGCTAGCTCGTGACCCTCACAGTCCTAGAATGCGCTTGTGGGAGCGCCAGTTTGGAACCATGGATTTCAGGTCTAAACCTGTCTGGGCTTGACTCTTCCCTCACACCTCACAGATCACATGACTCCGGACCAGCAACTTCACTCTCCTGAGTCTCAGAGCTCACATGAGTGAGCAGAAAATAATTTCTGGAGTAACAGAGCGAGTGTGACACCACTTCATTAAGCAAGAATTGACCAACCTGGGTCTACATAGTGAAGTCCAGGTCAGCCTGGGCTAGAGTGAGACCCTACCTCGAAACAACAAATAACAACAATAAAGAAAGGGCATGGCGGTGTGCTCCTGGGGGTGGTGTGCCTGGAGCCGCAGGGCACCTGAGTTCAGCTTGACGCTGGGATCCAGATCTGATTATCTCTCTGCAGACCCCTCTGGTGCTTCCTGAGCCAGTGGAAAAGATATGGACTGGCTGGTCACACTCAGAAAGCTTCATCTTCTGTCTACGAGAGTTCTGTATTTCCAAGAGCCATTGTCAGCCCCTGGATTCTCTGGTTCTCACCTATCCCTATGTGAGAGGCTGTGGGGGGGTGGAGGGGGGTGCTGGGTAGACTGTTTCCATAGCAGCGCTGGATGGCTCACTGGGAACCCCGGCACAGCCAAGCAAGATACTACGAAGTGGAGCTGGTAGGTACAGACATAGTTTCCCCAGGTGACAGTGATTCATTCCAACCCTTGTATTTGGAGGAAGGGCAGGATGGTGGCAAGGAGGTGCCAGGCCCCAAGCAGGAACAGGGGAGGTCTTAGGCATTGCCCTCTATCGAGCTCCCAGCTCCTATGCCCCCAGGCAGACACCAGAGTTACAGGGGGTGGGTCTGTTACTCTAAGTGGAAGAAAGACAGCCACTTCTGGGCTTCTGGGCTTTGTAGGCAGTTCCTTAAGCAAACAGGGAAATTTATTTATCTGGGGTCAAACTACTCAGAGGTCAAAGGGCTTGTGACCCTGTTTAGTTTGCAGTGAAGGGATCACCAGGTCATTTGCTCAGGAGCTTGGATGTTACCCCGTGGGGAGGGGACTGCTGCTCCCGGCAATCAGAGCTCAGCCTCTGCCTCTTCTCTTACGTGTGGAGCACGGCTGGGCCCTGCTCAGTGGCACCATGTGGGCAGCCTGCACCCTTTTCCCTCCCAGCACCCAAGACATCTTAGTGTGTCTCTTCTTTACTCCTTCCTCTGCTCACTACATTTTTTTTCTCTCCTTCCACTTTTTTTTTTTTTTTTACCCAAGCTGTCACCAATCACATGCCCCTAGTATATTTCTCAGCACTGATGGACAAAATGACAACATGTAAGACATCTTCTTATCCTTGCCCAGTGACTGCCACCTCAGGGATGTCGCCAAGCTTTTAGGCAGGAACAGCAGGGGCTGTGGGGATCCAAGGGGAGGCAGATGGCTTCGTCCTGCCATCAAAGCTGCTTTGACATGGGGGTGTGGGGGAGAAGTCATCACTAAAGCTATGGAATACATCTTTGAAAACTGGAGCCCCGGCACTGCTGTGCATACCTGTAATCCCAGCACTTGGGAGGCTGAGGCAGGAGGATGGCAAGTTTGAGACCAGCCTGGGCCATTTAACAAAGCTCTGTCTCAAGAAAAATGTGTTGAGTATGAGTAATATTAATTACCTGGCTTGACATTCACACTCTGATTCAACCCACAGGTCCCATTTGTGGATTATGAATACATTAAGTTGCTATGACAAATTCGTATTCTAATGAGATCAATCTGATTGGCTTTCTTGTTTTCATTTGCAGTCAGGGTATTGAAGTATAATTTGCATATTATAAAATATTCACTCTTGGGGGCTGGAGAGATGCTCAGTAAACAAAGAGCTTGCTGCACAAGCACAAAGACCTGAGTTTGACTCTCCAGCACTCACATAAAACCGGGGGGTAGGGGAGGAATGCACCTTATAAATCCAAGCACTGGGGAGGCAAAAACAAAGCAATCTCTGGGGCTTTCTGGATAGCTACTCTCACCAAGTTGTTGAGCTCCAGGCTCAGTGAAGGAGCCCACCTCAGACAATAAAGCAGAGGGCTAGAGAGATGTCTCAGTGGTTAAGGTGCTTGCCTGCAAAGCCTGACGACCCATGTTCAATTCCCCAGGACCCGCATTAAGCTGGACGCACAAAGCGGTAGCAGCTACAGGCTCTGGCGAACCCATCCTCTCTCTCTCTCTCCTTGAAAATAAATAATAAAAGTATTACAAAAAATGAAGCAGAGAGCAACTAATGAAGATGCCTGATGACCTCTGGATTCTACATACATGTAATGCACCCCACAACATGTACACACGTACATACGAACACACATATGCACACACACCACAGCCATGCATGCAAAAATACACGAACGCACAGACAACCCTTGTTATTGCACAGCTGGATGGGTTTGATGAAATCAAGACTTGGATTCTTGCTCATTCCAGAACATTCTCTTGCGTTTCTCTAGTCAAAGAGAAGCTAGTCATCTTATCTCTATAATTTTTGTCTTCTCCAGCATGTCACGTCAGTGAAACAACATGGGGCAGAGCTGGGGAGTCTGGCTTCGTCTGCTCCGGGCGTGTGGACACCCATCTGTGCTGCTGGGGGCACCAGCCGTCGGCGTCTCCAGCGCTGAGTTTCAGCCTATCGTGTGGACGGACCACAGCTGAAGGATGTTTGGATGAACGAAGCTGCTCTGAGCACCCATGAACACTCATACTGTGTGCCCAGTATGGATCCTAGCTTGACTGGTGTGGCAGTCAGGTTCGCATTGCTGGTAGAAATCACCTGATCAAGAGCAGCTTCTGGGAAAAAGAGATTTATTTTGGCTTACAGGCTCGAGGGGAAAGCTCCACGATGGCAGGGAAAACGATGACATGAACAGAGGGTGGACATCACCCTCTGGCCAACACAAGGTGGACCATAGCAACAGGAGAGTGTGTCAAACACTGGCACGGGGAAACTGGCTATAACACCCATAATCCCACTCCCAGCAATACACCACCTTCAGGTGGCTTTAATTTCCAATTGCCATCAGCTGGGGAACCTAGCATCCAGAACCACCACAACTGGAATGCATGTGCTTAAAACATTATCCTTCCAAATGGTTTCCAGGGTGATCATGTATTTATACATCTCCACCAGCAATGAATGAGGGTCTTATTCTTGCTAACACTTTTTAAAATCTATTCGTTAATTTTCATTTATTTATTTGTTTGCTTTGAGTGTGTATGCACGAGCGTGGGTACGCGCCCTGGCACACACGTGTGACAGGGGTCTCCCATCTCCCTCCGGCACTGCGGGATTAAAGAAGGCTGCCACAGCTTCTGCTTTTTTTTTTTTTTTTTTTTTTTAATTTGAGTGCAACAGACACAGAGAGAAAGACAGATAGAGGGAGAGAGAGAGAGAATGGGCGCGCCAGGGCCGCCAGCCTCTGCAAACAAACTCCAGACGTGTGCACCCCCTTGTGCATCTGGCTAACGTGGGACCTGGGGAACCGAGCCTCGAACCGGGGTCCTTAGGCTGCACAGGCAAGCGCTTAACCGCTAAGCCATCTCTCCAGCCCATGCTTCTGCTTTTACATGAGGTTTGGGATCTGCACTCAGGCGCTCAGCTATGTGACAAAGCACTTCTGCGCTCAGTCATCTCCCCAGCTCCCAGATCTTCACTCTATTAGGCATGTTGTGGTGTCTGATGTGAACTTCTTTGTTCATTTTGTTGTTGCTTTGAGACAGGGCCTTGCTCTGTAGCCAAGGCTCCTCTGGAGCTCACTGTGTGTAGCTCAGGCAGGGTCCTCGAACCTCAGCATCCCGGTTCTGGGGGTGGCAGATGAACCTCCACGCTTAGCTTTTCAGTGCATTTCCCTAATGACTATTGACACCGAGCATCTTTTCCTGTTTTTGAAATGTCTTTTCAAAGCTTTTGTCTGCTTTGATAATTGGGTTGCTTATTTTCATTCTACTAAGTTTTCTTTCTTCCTTTCTTTTTGGAGGGAGGGATAGACAGAGAGAGAGAGAGAGAAGAGAGAGAAAATTGGTGCTCCAGGGACTCAGCCACTGCAATTGAACGCCAGATACTTGCGCCACCTAGTGGGCATGTGCAACCTTGCGCTTGCCTCACATTTGTGAGACTGGCTTATGTGGGATCTGGAGAGTCAAACCTGGGTCCTTAAGCTTCGCAGGCAAGTGCCTTAACCGCTAAGCCATCTCTCCAGCCCTTCTTTTGTTTTTTTGGGTTTGTGTGTGCATGTGGTGTGATGTGTGTGTGCAGCATGATGTGTGTGTGGACATGCACATGCGCTATGTGCACGTGTGCGGAGGCCAGAGGAGAAGAGCAAAGTCCTCCTCTGTCGCTCTTCCATGTTGTGTCCATTACATGCAGCCTCATACTGAACCTGGAGCTGCTGGGATTTTTTTTTTTTTTTGGTCATACTGGTTGTCCAGTGAGCCCTAGCAAGCAGTGTCCACTCCCCTCAGGACTGCGGTACAGGACAGTCTGTGGCTGTGACCCACTTTTTATTTGGGTGCTATGGATTAAATAAGCCCTCACGCTTATACGGCAAGTGCTCTTACCCTTTGACCTTTCTCCCTAGTCCCTGATTTTGTTTTTCAAGGTGGGATCTCACTCTAGCTCAGGCTGACCTGGAATTCACTATGCAGTCTCAGGGTGGCCTCGAACTCACGGAGATCCTCCTACCTCTGCCTCCCGAGTGCTGGGATTAAAGGCGTGCGCCACCACACCTGGATCCCTCCTTTTTTTTTTTTTCTTTAATGGAGTGTGTGTTTAAGAAATCGCCCTAATGGGAGACTCCCACTACATCCTCTTCTGGAAGTCTTAGCACCCAGGGCTGCATCTTCACGTCTGTTGTTTGAGTTTGTTTTCATACGTGATATCCATTATGGAGTGAGGTTTGCTCTTTCATTAGATTATTTTATTGAGATTTGTCTTTTTCTTCCTGTTTTTACAGATGATGTCCAATCTTCCCATTGTTATTTCTTGGAAATACTGTCCTTTCCCCAGTGGAACATCTTTGGAACTCTGTGGACAATAAACTGACATTTGTTTTAGAAGGCAGCTGTGCCAACCACTATACCACCAACACCTCACTACATTAGTTTTGGGGAAAAAAATAATTTCATAGTGATAATGTGATTTCAAGATCTAGTTCCAAATTGTTTCGCCATGTTTTAAAAATATTTAGTTATTTATTTGAAAGCGAGAGAGAGAGAGAAAGGCAGAGAGAAAGAGAATAGGCACTCCAGGGCCTCCAGCCACTGCAAACAAACTCCAGATGCGTGTGCCACCATGTGCATCTGGCTTACGTGGGTCCTGAGGAATCAAACCTGGGTCCTTAGTCTTCACAGGCAAATGCCTTAACCGCTAAGCCATCTCTCCAGCCCACTTTTTTTTTTTTTTTTTTAAGGTAGGGTTTTAATCTAACACAGGCTGACCTGGAACTCCCTCTGTACCTCCAAGGCTGGCTTCAAAATCACAGTGATCTTCCTACCTCTGCCTCCCACGTGTTGGGATCAAAGGCGAGCGCCACCATACCTGGCTAAATAGTTTATTGAACAGTTTTATAGTGCTCACAGGTGAAAATGACAACTCCCACAGATTCGTAGATATGACCCTGCACACACTGGGGGCGTTACTCAGTTTCTGACGCTGTAACAAAGCACCCAAGGGGGGAAGAAACTTACTGGAGGAAAGGATTATCTCCACTCATAGTTCCAGAGATTTCTACCTGTGGTTGTCCGGCTCCCTTGGGCGGTTATGGAGCACAGTGGGTCAGAAAGGCATGCCAGAGCAAGCCTCGTGGTGGCCAGAGAGAGAGCGGAAGGGGTCAGGGACTGGGCCTAACTTTCAAAGACATTCTCCTCCTCTTCCGCTGTGTCCCCGTGACCAACTTCCTGCAGCTGGTCCCCACTGCCTGATTTCCACAACCCTCAGTAGCACCGTCACCTGGGACAAAGCCTTCGACACACCAGCCTTTGAGGGACATTCCCTATCCAAGCTACGGTGGGCTTCATCCATTCCAGGGGCACACTTGTCTTCAATGCATCGACTGTGTCAATTTTCTTTTGAATTCAGATTTGCCATTTCGTTTGCATCTTATGCCAGTTGATCAATCAGTTGTTCTCAGAGCCTGGAGACACACACACACAGTCTGTATCTCTCACAGACAAGTTCAAGGGCTGGGGACACACCTCAGTGGACAAGGTGCTTTCTGTAGGAGCATGAGGACCAGAGTGCGGATCCCAGAATCCACATGAAAGCCAGACGCTTTCGCACTAGCCTCTGTGACCTCACCACGCTTGCTGTGAGAAGGGAGACAAGAGAATTGCCCAGAAGCTTGAAGGCCTGTTAGCTTGACAAATGCAGTGGTAAAGGAGAGACCTTGCCACAAACAAGGCGGAAGGTCAGGACCAACACCTGAAGTTGTCCCCTGGTCTCTCTCTCTCTCTCTCTCACGCACACACACAGATTCCCAACACACTTACAAATAAATAAAGACATGAATGAATAAGTGAGTTCAAGACCATGAAATCCCTCCTATAGAATATTTTTGAGACATTTCAGGAAATTGCTTCTGGGTTACAGAAGCAAGAATGATTAAAAAACAACAATCATAACATCATTCTTTTTTTTTTTTTTTTTTTAGTTTTTCGAGGTAGGGTCTCACTCTAGCCCAGGCTGACCTGGAATTCACTGTGGAGTCTCAGGGTGGCCTCGAACTCACGGCGATCCTCCTACCTCTGCCTCCCGAGTGCTGGGATTAAAGGTGTGTGCCACCATGCCCCAGTCCCTCCTGATTTTTTTTTTTGTTGCCAGGATGACCTGGAACTCACTCTATAGTCCCAGGCTGGCCTTGAACTCACAGTAATCCTTCATCTCCTTCCCAAGTGCTGCGATTATTGAAAGCATGCGTCACCATGCCTGGCGATGACATCATTCTTTTGACTTCAGTGGGGACATGCTGTTTTTCCCTCTAGCTGTCCAGCACCCTTCCATTGGCACCTAGGGACCAAGTGAGGAGCTAGGATCAAGTCACTAACAAAAGTCAGGGAGTCTTGAAGTCTTTACCAAACATGATTTGTCCCATACTTGCGGTGTTTGAGTTTTTTAATGTAGCTTTTCCTAGCCTGTGAAGTAACACTGGTGGGCTGCGGTCTGAGGCTCTTTGCCTGGAGGCAGGGCTATTTCTTGCTGTCCTGGACACTCTTGCTCAGGTGCTTAAATGCTTTAAATCCTGCTAGGTGACTCCTCGTGGGTCCCTGAGCCCACTGCTGAACACAGCCCGGCTGTCTCTGATGGGCGAGGTTGAGACTGGATGAATCAGACCATGTGGAAGATGGAGCCAGTCTCTCTGCAGTGAGCACTGGACAATGAGGGTCTGGGGGCTCTCACGAAGGCACCCTGACAGTATCCCAGGCAGGGCCACCCAGAGAGCCACACTCCTTCCCTGGGAAGTCTGCGAACGGGACACTCCAGCAAGAGGACCCTCTGGTACCTAGTGAGTGGTCTGCATGCTCTCCTGGGTCTCCCCTCCATTTAGGATTTGCACATTTTCCCAGGCATTGTAGAGCAGCCCTTTATGTCCAGAGCCCAGGTGGGAGCAGCGAGAATCCGCCGCACGGAGCCCAGGTCCCAGGGTCCCTTCTGATCTGCGCTCTGTGCAGTGCCTCAGTCCCAGGAACTCTCTCCCAGAGGCTTCCTGGTTCACCTGCTTTGATGGCAACTAAAAGTCAGAACCTCCTCAGAGCCCAGCAAGCTGGTGACCATGATGAAGAGCCACTGGAGACAGGCTTGGCCCTGGAGAGGGGCATGCTGCGGGGATTTGGCCTGGAAACACACAGGCCAGCAAGCCCTGAGCAGGCTGCTCTGTTTGTCACTTCTGCAGCCAGAGAGGCCAGGGCTGGCTTTGCAGAGGGTCAAACAGCCTCTCCTTGCCCTGCAGGCTTGTCTTTGCTGACCAGCTCTCTGCCAGTACTGGATGAAAAACGAAGGGCTCCTTGTTTTGCAGTTTCTGAAGAACTAGCTGGAGTGAGGGGATCTGCGCCTCTCCCCAGTGATCCTTGGGGGGACTCTGGTCGTGTCCAACATTGAGGGGGCCTCTCTGTTCAATGGTTCTCAGCACAGGCGCAGAGCCTAACATTAACATGTCTGGATTGGTCAATGTGCCTACCTTTGAACCAATCACTGTGGAAGGGGATGGAAAACTTCACTGATTTGATTAGCCCAGAGCACATGTTTTATCCCTGGACCACCTATTCCGCCATCTATTCCTCCACACGTTCTGCCTCTGTTTTGTTGTTGTTGTTCTTTGTTTTTTTTTGTAGGTAGTGTCTCTCTCTAGCTCAGACTAGCCTGGAATCAGTCTCAGGCTAGCCTCGAGCTCACAGTGTTCCTGAGTGCTGGGATTAAAGGCATGCCTGGCTGAATTGGAAGGGCTCTATTGTTCTGTTGATCCACTTTCTTGTCATTTTCTTTTTTAAAAGATTTTTATTTATTTATTTATTCGACAAAGGAAGAAGAAGAGAGTGAGAGAATGGGCACATCAGGGCCCCCAGCCACTGGAAACAAACTCCAGACCCATCTGTCTAACGTGGGTCCTGGGGAATCAAACCTGGGTCCTTTGGCTTTGCAGGCAAACGCCTTAACTGCTAAGCCATCCCTCCCGCCCTTGTTGTTTTCTTTGCATGTGCAGTATGTATGTTGTATGTGCATTGGCGCATATGTGTGGGGTGTGGATGCTCATGTGTGTGGTGTGTTTGTATGTGTGTAGGTGCATGTGTGTGAAGGCTAGAGGTTGACACCAGGGTTTTCCTCCATTACTTTCCACCATATATATATATATATATATATATATATATATATATATATATATATGTTTTAATTTATTAGAGACTGAAGGACAGAGAAAGAATGGGCACACCAGGGCCTCTAGCCACTGCAAACGAACTCCAGATGGATGTGCCACCATGTGCATCTGGCTTACGTGGGTCCTGGGGAATCGAACCTGAGTCCTTTGCAGGCAAACACCTTAACCATTAAGCCAACTCTCCAGCCCTCCACCATATTTTCTGAGACATGGTCTTGTGCTGAGTCTGGAACTCATGGACTTGGCTAGATTAGCTAGCCAGTGAGACCCAGGAATCCTCCTGTCTCTGCCTCCCCAGTGCTGGAAACGCAGGCATGCATCACCAAGCTTGGCCTTTTGTGGGGTGCTGGAGATGTGAACTCAGGTCCTTATGTTCAAGTGGCTAACATTCTACCCACTGAGCCATCTCCCCAGCCTCATGGGTCATGCATATTCTTATTTCATGGACAGTTGCTGTGGCTGCTGTATACATCCTGCAGGTTTCCCTAGGGTCAGGTACCCTGGTTTCAAACTCCAGGGCCTCCTGCTTTCCTCCTCTGAGAACTGAAATTACTTTACAACCACCATCTTAGAATGGTCAGAGAAGACCAGGGCCTTATGGGGGAACATGCAACTGGCCAAAGGGGTGGACAGCTGAGAAGCCTGAGAAAGAGGGAGAGAAGGAAGAGGAGAGAGGAGGGGAGGGAGGGAGAGGAATGATGGACGGATGGAAGGAAGGAAGGAAGGAGGAGGGAGGGGAGAGAAGGAATGTGAGGGACTGAGGGAGAAGAGAGGCTAGGAGAGGAGACAAGAGAGAAAGGTGGAAAGGAAGCAGAGGAGTGGGGAGAGGAAAGAGGAGAAGGGGGAGAAAGGGGGTGAGGAAGAGGAGAGAGGGGAGGGGAAAGGAAGGAGAGGAGAGGAGAGGGGAGAAGAGAGAGGAGGGGAGGGGTGAGGGAGAGGAGAGCGGGAGTAGGAAGGGAGAGGGGAGGGGAGGAGAACAGAGCCGCAACCACAGCTGGAGAGCAGAGCCGGCCAGGCCCGGGCACCCCAGCCCAGCCCAGCCCATTCTCCGGGTACCCTGTGCAGGCGCTGTTAAAAAATTGACCCGCGCCTCACAGAGAGATTCTCAAATGACATCCACCAAGTGCCCATTAACTCATCAAAGCGGTGATTCCAAATTGATTATTTCGAGTGTAGGACATAATAACATGTACGTCGTGGAAAATAATTAGCGGTGGAATGGGCCGGGTCGGCCTGCGCGTGCCCGCCGCTGCCCCCCGCGCGGGGACCTGCGAGCCGTCCCTCGCCCGCCCCCTGGCTGAGCCCCGCTCTCCTCCCGCCCCGTCGCCCTGGCAACCGCGCCGCTCCGCCGCATCCCGAGCCTCGGGGAGCCGCCCCCCCCACTCCCTCCTCCGCAGCTCCAGCCGGGGCTCAGACCCGCCGGCGGGGGACGCATCCCGGCTGTGGAGGGGACCTGGGTCCACATCTGTGGCGCTGCTCAGTGGACCCAGAGCTTGTAGCGCGGAGGAGCTGGCCGCATCCTACGCGGGTTCCCCAGCCTCCTCCGGCGGGTCCTGCAGCCAGACAGAGCCTCCCCCTCCTCCTCCCCTCCCTCTCCTCTGCTCCCCACCAAGGGCCCTGGGCCGATGACGTAGGTGGTGAGGGTTGAGCGCTCTCTTGACCTCTGAGTCTTCAAGGCTGCTGTGTGCCAGGCGCCCCGGGGGAACTGGGTTCCTGCCCTTATGGTAGGTCTCTTGTCCTTTCTGGTTGGAAATGAGAGAGAGAGAGAGGGAGAGGGAGAAGGAGAGAGAGAGAGAGGAGGGGAAGAGAGGGTCGGGAGGTGACCTGATGTGACTTAAAATACTTTGAAAGTTTTTAAAAATTGTAGCAAAAAGTACATAACAAAAAGCTGATCATTTTAACCGTATTTTTCACTTATTTTTTAAAAACATATTCTTATTTAGTTATAAGCAGAGAGAATGGGCATGCCGGGGCCCCTTGCCCCTGTGAGTGCCTGCACCACCCTATGCATGGGGCGGTAAGTGGGAATCACACCTGGCCAGGCAGGCCTTGCAATGGCAAGCAAGTGCCTTTAACTGCTGAGCCATCTCCCCAGCACCCCTCCACCTTTTTTTTTTTAATGGAGGAAGGGATACTTATTAAAGCTTACAGGTCCAGGAGAAGTTCCATAATGGCAGAAGAAGTTGGCCTGCTTTCACAGGACCAAACACCCTTTTTCACATCTTTATTGACAAGTATCATATATGCACATAATGTATTTGATCATAATCATTTTCCATTACTTTCTTTTGTCTCCCTCCCCTATTCTCCCTTTTATTAAACCCCTTCTTCTTTCCAATTAGTTCCTCTTCTACTTGTTCTCTCTCTCTCTCTCTTTGCCTTCCTCCATCACCCATGACAACATGTTGATGGGCCCAGTATTGTGCAGGTAATGACAGCCCTGTGAGGTCATGAATGCAACACATTTTGAACATATTTAAACGCACAGTTCAGTGGTAGTAAATACACTCAAAGGCTGGGGAGAGGGCTCGGCAGATAACATGCTTGCCATGCAAACGTGAGGGCCTGAAGTCGGATCCCCAGAGCCCGTGTGAAAAGGAATGGTGGCGGTTGTACCCAGCTTCATGTCCCTGGGATGAACTTCCAAACCAGGCACACGTTATGGAGGAAGGGATTTACTGAAGCTTACAGATCCAGGGGAAGTTCCATAATGGAGGAGGAAGCTGGCCCCCTTTCACGGGTCCAGGCAGAGAGAAATCCCGCCAGCAGCACAAGCAGCCGCACTCCAGGGACCCAGGCCAAGCTCCAGCTCCCTGCACAGCTTCTGCTGGAATCCAGATCCACTCTCCCGAAACACGTTAGGGCCTAAACCCCGGGATCCACAGAGACACCTTCTCCATCTGGGGCTGGAGATCTAAGTAACAAGCTTTAATAAATTCCTGAATTGGGCTGGAGGAATTGCTTAGCAGTTAAGGCGTTTGCCTGCAAAGCCAAAGGACCCAGGTTTGACTCTCCAGGACCCATATAAGCCAGATGCACAAGGGGGCGCATGCATCTGGTGTTCATTTGCAGTGGCTGGAGGCCCTGGTGCTCCCGTTCTCTCTCCCCCCTCCCTCTTTCTCTGTCAATCAATAAATAAAATATTTAAATATTCCTGAATCTACTGGGGGCATCCATTCAAACTCCCACAGTGGTGCTTGGCTGTCATAGTTCAAAGCAGACGCAGGGAATCCAAACACCTCACTGGTTCTCCAGCCTCATGAATCAGCGCACTCCGGGCTCAGTGAGAGCCCATGTCTCAAAGAATAACGTGGAGAGTGACTGAGGAAGACACCCAAAATGAACCTCTGGTCTCCACATCTACGTGCACACACATGTGCACCCGCACGCATAGGGACAGTGTTGTCTGTGCTTCTCATGGGTAGTGAGCCTCTCTGGGTCTTACTTTTCTCTTCTGTAAAATGGGCAGACAGCAGCATCTGCCTCATAGGGTGTGGTAGGTCCAGTTAGGGTAGTGAAGCCAAGAGTTTGATGCAACGGACAGTATGCAGTGTGCACTAAAATTCCAGACTCCCAGAAGGAAAGCAGGTGTTCACCGTGTACCCGGTTGCACCGAGGGTATTGGCACAGTGAGCCCCTATCTCATCAAGTATGGCTCAGGGTAGTAGCCCTCCTGCATCCTGTGTCTCCAGACCCAGCAGCACCTCCAAGGATAGTGTTCCCAGGCCCGCTCTCCTACACAGAGAGATTGTTTCTTTTTTTTTTTTTTCTTTTGTTAATTTTAGGATAAAGAGAGAGGGAGGAAGAGAGAGAGAGAGAATTGGCATGCCGAGGCCTTTAGCCACTACAATAGAACACCAGATGCTTGTGCCACCTAGTGGGCATGTGTGACCTTGTATTGGCTTCACCTTTGTGTATCTGGCTTATTTAGGGATCTGGAGAATTGAACATGGGTCTTTAGGCTTCACAAGCAAGCACCTTTACCACTAAGCAATTTCTCCAGCCCCCTTTCATGTTTTTAACATCCTGTCAGCTGGCACTGGACAGAAGGAGAGTGGTAGGTTGATTTCACACCCCAGGAGGATCTTGTGGGAGCTTTATACCGTCTATGAAAATACAGACACACACACACACCTCTGGGCTCCAGGAACCCTAAGGGAAGTCACAGAAATGGCTGTCCAAAGGACACTTGGGGCAGGAGGGGCCACCCAAAGGTAGAAACTGAGAGATCTGTCCCTTCCTGGATTGGGATAGCTGCACCCTGTCTGCCCTGCTAGAGGCTCTGAGGGGCAATGTCCCCAGCACCCTAAGTTCTCTTCCTTGACAGCTGGGATCTGGAGCAATGCCAGCTCTGGTCCGTCTGCCCTTCCTCTGTAGAGAAGAGCCCACACTGTCCTGTGTTCTATTCATTTGTCTCCAAGTTGCTGTGAGCCACCAGTTCCATTCTCATTCAATACCGGGACTGGTGTGCTTAGGAGATATTGCTCAGTGGTACATCAAAAGTACATTATAAATACTAGCTCAGGGGCTGGAGAGATGGCTTAGTGAGTAAGGTGTTAGCCTGTAAAGCCAAAGGGCCTAGATTCGATCCCCCAGGAGCCACACAAGCCAGATGCACACAGTGGCACACGCACTGGAGTTCGTTTGTAATGTCTGGAGTTCTTTTGCAGTGGCTGGAGGCCCTGTTGTGCCCATTCTCTCTCTGTCTCCACCTATTGCCCCCCCTCAAATAAATAAATGAAAAATATTAAAATAAATAAATAAATAAATACTAACTCAGTCCATCCATATTTCTCTGTGTATATACGGAGGCATAGAATATATCCACGGTGGTGAGCATGGTGGTGCACGCCTTTAATCCCAGCACTTGGGAGGCAGAGGTAGGAGGGTTGCCATGAGTTCAAGGCCATCCTGACAGTCCATAATGAATTCCAGGTCGGCTTGGACTAGAGTGAAACCCTACCTTGAGAAACCAAAAAGATAAAAAATAATATATATATATATATATATATATATATATCTAGGGTAGTTCTGTTTTTAGTTTTCTTTGTTAATATTTTTATTTATTTGAGAGAGAGAGGTTGAGAGAGAATGGGTTCACCCAGGTCTCCAGCCACTACAAACAAACTCCAGCCTGCGCCACCTTGTGCATCTGGCTTAAGTGGGTTCTGGAGAAAGGAACCTGGGTCCTTAGATTTTACAGGCAAGAGAGCCTTAGTTGCTAAGCCATCTCTCCAGCCCTACTTTAAGTTTTTTAAAGTTATATCAATTTTTATATATGAGAGAGAGAAAGGATGGGCACACCCGGGCTTCTTGCCACAGCAAACTCCAGATGGATGCACCTTATTGTGCATCTGGCTTTCTGTGGGTACTGGGGACTTGAACATGGGCAATCAGGCTTTGCAAGCAAGTGCCTTTAACCACTTACCCAGCTCCTCAGTCCTATTTTGGGTTTCTTGAACAACTGCCACATTGATTTTTAAATATTGTATTAATTTATTTATGATAGATAGAGAGAGAATGGATATGCCAGGGCCTCCAGCCACTACAAATGAATTCCAGATGCATGTGCCACCTTGTGCATCTGGCTTTATGTGGGTACTGAGGAATTGAACCTGGATCCTAAGGCTTCACAGTCAAGCACCTTAACCTCTAAGCCATCTCTCCAGCCCCCAAAATGATTTTTAAAATGGCTACAGCTTCACTAACTTACATTCCCACCAAAGGTAAATTAGCACACCACAGAGACCCGCACACCTGTGTTTACTGTAACATTCACAATAGCCAAGAAATGGAGATGTCCACCAGCAGGTGAATGGAAAAAGAAAATGTGGTTTGTATACACAACAGGATTTTAAAACATTATTTATTTATTTGAGAGAGATGGATAGAGAATGGGTGTGCCAGGGCCTCTAGCCACCGCAAACAAAGTCCAGATGCAAGTGTCACCTCGTGCATCTAGCTTTATATGGCAACTGGGAATCAAACCTGGGCCATTAGGCTTTGTAGGCAAGCCCCTTGACTGCTGAGCCATCTCTCAGCCCCACAATAGTATTTTATTCAGCTATAAAAAGAATTAAATTATGGCAGTAGTGGAAAAGTGGATGGAACTGGAGACCACCTTGTTAAATTTATTATCTAAGCCAGATTCACAAAAACAAATATCACATTTTCTCCCATATGAAGAATCTAGATAAATATCTCTATATATTACATATCAGCATATACATAATAAGCTATTTAGGAAGAGGAGGGGTCCCAGCAGGAGGGAGGAGGGGAGCAAGATAGGTAGGTGTGGAGTGACTATGAGCAAGGTACATGATATGCACATATGAAAATGTCAAATGAAACTCACTGTTTTGCACAATGAATATTCGCTGTTAGAAAGAACAGTGTCCTACCCCCCAAAATTAATCCACCAGTGTTTTCCTTGCTCTTTTGGTGGTCAAGGATTGACATCATGAATTTTCTTAGCAAGTGGATCCTGGGGTTCTGGTCGCTCAGGGTCTTTTATCTGCTGAAATCAGAGCAAATGTGCTTTTTTCTTTTTTATTATGTTTCCAGCCTGTTGAATAGCCCCTGGCATGTAGGAAGCCCTAGGTAAACCAACAGGAACTGAATGAGCTGAGGAAGTGTCCCCCGTGTCTCCCCCATCTTTCTCTCTCCCCTGTCCTTGCTAACTTTAACACCATTGAGTCTGAATCTATGTAGCAGTGGAAAGGAATTTGGGCAGGGAAGGATGGTGCCCCCTTTGACCTTCATTCATAGGGAACAAAGCTTCTAGACCCGGGGGTGGGGAGTGTGATGCCCCAGAACCCTGACCAGTTCTGCTTGAGCCACAGCCTTGGGATGGGGTCATGGTATTGGGGGGGAGGGTTCAGAAGACCCTGGTAGATGGAGATAATGTTTGATAAATAGGGTGAGCACCTTCCCTCCGCCCCTCTTTTAGATACCCAGCATTCTTTATGGCTTTGCTCAGGTAGATCATTCGTTGCAATAAATTTTCTTATCTCCAGTGCTTTTCCAATTATGGATGACAACAGAAAAGCCGTCATTGATTTCTAAAAGGTCATCAAGATATAGAGCCCGTTTGGGAAGGGAATGACAAGCGGTTGGCTCCTGTAAATCTCGAGAAGTTTTATGCACAAGTTGGACAAGAAATGTAAGTGAGATTCATAAAATATATAAAGATTTACAGGCTCTGGGCTGATGAAAATTGCCTTTCCTTTTGCTGTTTGTGTGGGAATTATTTGTTCGTTCTGGGTATATCACATAAGGCTCAGGGTGAGCCAGTAAGTCCTTGTGAAGTCTCTGAAAGCAGCACGTGGTCTGTGAGGGCATGAGGACAATTAGTGGTGGCCTTCTGGAGCAGCTGGCTGGAGATCTTCGAATCCTTGGCTCCTTGGGAACATCAAAGACACACAGGTCCCCTCCCTGTGGCTGCTTCGCCTCTAACTTATGTCAAGAGAAAGGACAAACTCTCCGTGTGTGGACACACAGCCACCTGAAGTTTACACTTCTTCCTGAGAGCTGAGGTTTGGGGCGCCTTGGCTTGTTCCACTCTCCAGTGTTGGGCCACCTCCCTTCAGGGGGACCCATAGCAGGGCCCCAGCCTCAGCATCAAGGAACTGAGTTAATCAGTGCCGAGTACCAGTGTTTTTGGAAAGCTCCCCAGGAGTAGCTGGGTGTAGTGGTACACCTCTGTAATCCCAGCACCTGGGAGGTGGAGGTATGAAGGTCAGGGCTTCAAAGCCAGCCACGACTACATATTAAGTTCAAGGCCAGCCTGGACTGCATGAGACCCAATCTCAAAAAATCTAAAAGCATCCCTCTCCAATAGAAAGAAGTTCCCCAACGTTCATGTGCACAGTAAGATGTGAGAGACAGCCAGTCTCGTAGGTGAGAGAACTCAGTGTGGAGAAGTGGGGGCCCCAGCTATTGGCACAGTGGATACCCTATGTGTTCTCATAATCTGGACTTTTAGGGGAGAGAGGAGCCATAGAATCCGAGAATAGAAACAGGGTCCTCACAGAACCCCCTAATGTGTAGGGGATCAGAAATGTCCTTTCTCTTGAAGACTCTCAATGACCCAGCCAGAGTGGTGGTCAGCTTTGTGTTACTATGACAAAATACCTAAACAGAGCTACTTACGAAGAAAAGATTTATTTATATGGTTGTGTTTGTTTGTTTGTTTGATTTTCTTTTCTTTCTTTCTTTCTTTTTTTTTTTTTTTTTTTGAGGTAGGGTCTCACTCTAGCCCAGGCTGACCTAGAATTGACTCCGTATTCTCAGGGTAGCCTCGAACTCATGGCCATCCTCCTACCTCTGCCTCCCCAGAGTGCTGGGATTAAGGGTGCTCATCACCACGCCACCTAGCTGTTTTTTTTTTTTTTCAGGATCTCGTATAGCCCGGCTGGCCTCAGACTCGCTATGTAACCAGAGCTGGTCTTGACCTCCTGGTTCTTCTGCCTCCATCTCCCAGGGGCCAGGATCACATATGCCATCACACTCACACTTTGGGAAGGCCAAGTTTTAACCTGGCAGCCCCATTGCCCTGGACGCCTGATGTGGGCAGCACAGTGAGACCGGAGCACAAATAGTCACATTGCACTCCAGACACCTAGAGACTCCACAGTCCCCTTCACAGTCACACCCCAATGTCCTGAGGGCCTCCTAGGAAGCCCCACCTCCAACAGCTGCTACCCTGGGGACCCAACCTCCAACACACGGACTAGCAGGGTCTCTCCTGTGCCTCAGCTCGCCCTAGCTCGGGGCTCTCAGCAGCTCAGCTCCCCACCGTGCCAGGACACATGGGGACTTTAGATGGGATGCAGCCCAGACCAACCTGGCTGGCGTGGTCTGTGGCGCTGTGAGGGGCGAGCACCTCACAGCTGGGGAGTTTCGCTTCCAGAGCTTCACTGCTCACGCCCACCATGGCCGCTTTCAAGCTGATTAAGAGAAAGCCACTCTCCTCTAGAGAAGAGATAGATACAGGTCAGAACTCACAGGCCGGTCTGAGTTGGCTCCAGCACACTGCTCCTATGTCCCAGGACACTCTCTGATGGAGGAAAAGAAATGGATCAGGCTGTGCTGAGGTTGTGGCTCGGTCGGTAGAATGTGTGCCCAGAATGCATGGAACCCTGAGTTCATTCCCCAGGATCACAAAACTGAATGCTGGGACATCCTGGCCCTTGGTAGTGGAGACAGGAGGATCTGGGGCTCAGGCCAGCCTTGGCTACATTTTGAGTCTGAGGCTAGCCCGTACAACATGAGACCCTTCTCAAAAAGGAGGAGCAGGCTGGAGAGATGGCTTAGCGGTTAAGGCACTTCCTGTCAAGCCTATAAGGACCCAGGTTTGACTCCCCAGTTCCCACCTAAGCCGGATGCACAAGGTGGCACATGTGTTAGAGTTCATTTGCAGTGGCTTGAGGCCTTGGCAGCACATCCATTCTGTCTCTCTAATAAATAAAACAAAAGGGGAGGTGCTGGGAGATTGCTCAGTGGTTAAAGGCACTTGCTTACAAAGCCTGTTGGCCCAAGTTCAACTCTCCAGCCCCCATATAAAGCCGGATGGCATTCAGTTGCTGTAGCAAGAGACCTTGGCATGTGCCTCCCCAACATACATACAAATAAATAAATATTTTAAGAGAGAGAGAGAGAGAGAGAGAGAGGACTGGTACGCCAGGGCATCAGCCACGGAAGTCTAACCCCAGATGCTTTCACCACCTAGTGCCCATGTGCAACCTTGGGCTTGTGTCACCTTTGTGTGCCTGGCTTATGTGGGATCTGGAGAGAGATGTAATATGGTCCTTAAGCTTCACTGGCAAGTGCCTTAATCACTAGCCATCTCTCCAGCTCAAATACTGTTTTTGTTAAAAAAGAAACAAGAAATGAGAGATCCAAAATGCCCTTGCTGAATGTAGGCTGGAGAAGGGGTAGACTGTGGCCCTTGGCTCAGGTATAATCCCTAGACAGCATGTGACCTGTGACCCCATGTGCAGCCACTTCTCCATGGGGTCAGATGTGGCCCTTCCGTCCCCAGCTCTGGAATGGGATCCCAGATTGACAATGCTTATAGACATATTGCATGAAACTTGCTGGCAATATGCAAACAGACACCTGTTCACCCAGACAGGCCACAGACAACACACCAGCGAATGATTGCACAAAAATCCAACTTGGAGAGGGCTAGAGAGATTGCTTAGTGGTAAGGCACTTGCCTTCAAAGCCTAATTCCCCAATACCCACATAGGCCAGCTGCACAAGGTGGCACATGTATCTGGAGTTTATTTGCAGTGGCTTAGAGGCCCTGGCACACCCATTCTCTCTATCTGCCTCTTCCTGTCTCTCCCTCCCCCTCTTTCTTAAGTAAATAAATGAATTTTTTTTTAAAGTCCTGCTTGGTGAACCAGTGAGTTTATTGAGGTTGTCTATAGGAGCGTGGGTGACCCAAAGGCAAGCTGCGTCATCAAAGCCCACGCCAGCGCAGGCGACATCTCACGGAGTCGCCCTCGCAGACAGCTCCGGGGACTGGAGAGTCTCTCTGGCCTGCAGTGGTTCGCTGCTTCCGTAACTGTGGGGAGGGGGTTGTGGACCGTGTACGTTTGGAGAGCTCCCTGAGCCCCAGGAGGCTCTCTGTGGCAGTTACCTTTCTATTGCTGGGACAAAGCTCACAACCCGAAGGAGTGTGTGGAGGGAAAGGATTGTTTGGCTTACAGTCTCGAGGGCAAGTCTCGTCGTGGTGGGGAGAGCATGACAAGAGCAGGCAGCTGGGAGCCACGTGTTGTCATGTCAGCTGGGAGGAAGCAGCAAGCGTGGGCTCGCCAGCATCGGCGAGCCGGACTGGATTGTAAAGCCCTGCCCCTCCCCTCAGCGGCATGCCTCTTCCTGCAGGGCTCCACCTGCCACAGCTTCTGCCAGCTGGGGGTCAAGTATTACGCTTCATCACAGACACTGGAAGCTATGGGAGGGACTTCATATTCAAACCACCGCACTCCAAGAGGGCATGATTCAACTAGGGGGAAATTGTTACCGTACGACAAGATACCGCAGGACTCTGAGGTCACACTGTGCAATAAGGATGGTCCAAGGCAGCCACCCGTTCTTGCTTCCTCATTTCACTCTGAGAAAGGAATAGTGTAAAAGTCCAGAACGATTCTGACCCCAGGGTCAGAGAGTCCTGAGTTCAAATCCCCAGTAGACCTCTTGGTTGTATGACTTGGGGTGAGGGGTTGAATGAGGTGCTCAGCATCCTCATCTGTGAAGCAGGGCTGGCAGGCTGATGGTGTTTGTGCTGGCTGTCTGCAGGTTTTGGTAGAAGAAAGGAAGGTGTTCTTAGGGCTGGGCTGTCCCATGCTAATGGACGGTGCTCACCCATGAGAGTCAGTGTTGGGAAGTTCATCTTTGCTGCCAGGCAGCTCAGCCTCCGCGTGAGTGTAGACCACTGTGATTCTGGATTATTCTTGGTCTCCAGCCTTCCTGCATGTTGCTTGTAGGACAGTTTGCTGAGATTGGATCAGAACATGGGGGGCCCCTAACAGTACCCAGCACATAAATAGTCAAATAGTGGTCGTCTCCAAGCTCGGGGCAGTGCTGCTGGTACCCTGCTTTCTCTGGGTGGTACCCAGCATTGTTCTGGGCATGAGTCCTCTCCAGCCTCATTCCGCAGCCTCAGTGTCCGGTGCTTATGCCCTTCCCAAGGCGAGAGCACAAAGGCTTTCTCAGGCAGGCTCTGCTGTACAGAGGAGCAGGCCAAAAGGACAGCTTGGAGTGAGAGACTCCATTTTAACAGAGGAGAGGTGTGATGGTCTGGAACTGTCTCCCTACTGTGTGTGTATGTGTGTGTGTGTGTGTGTGTGTGTGTGTGTGTGTGTGTGTGTACACCTTGGCTGTCTTCTTCAGATGACTTCCACCTTCCGTGAGACAGCATCTGTCATTAGCCTGGAACTTGCCCATTAGGCTAGACCATCTGGCCATGAGCCTCACAGATCCTCCTGTCTCTCCCTCTCCGGTGCTGGGATCACGTGGGTTCTGGGCATCTCACATCTTCATGCTCATGGCCTAATGAGGGCTGGCGGCCAGTGTGCTTGGACCTTTGTCACATTCTAGGATGACAAGGAGGAAGCAGGTGTCCAGCCTGGGATAACAAACACACTCACAGTCACGCGAAGGCAAGGGGCATGGGGTCAGGGCAGAGTCTTGTCACTTCTCAGCACCGTTACCCCCCTTCACGTTCCCATGATTAGCTGGCTGGGTAAAATGCCTGGGGTTTCAGGAAAATAACTAGCTTTCTGTCCTGCCAGGACCTTCCTTGTCTGCAGAAGGCAAAATTGATTCTATCCTGTTTTCCTCCAGATGAGCAAGACCAATTAGCCTTCACCAACATTTAGCATTTGAGAAAATGAAAAGAACCCCTCCCTCCCTCCCTCCCTCCCTTCCCTCCTTCCCCCTTCCTTCCCTCCTTCCTTCCTTCTTTCCCTCCCTCCCTCTCTTCCTTCTCTCCTTCTCCCTTCCTTCCTTCCCTCCCTCCTTTCTTCTTCCTTCCTTCCCTTCCCTCCTTCATTCTCTCATCTCTCTTCCTCCTTCCTTTCCCCGTTTTTCCTTCCTTTTTCCCTCTCTTTCTCCCCCTCCCTCCATCCTTCTTTCCTTCCTTTCTTTTTTTTTGAAGGGGTATTTTATCTTGTTTTGGGACAAGGTCTTGCTGAGTATCTCAGGCCTACCTCAAACTCACAGCAATCCTTTGCATCAGTCCCATGTGCTGGTATCACCACAGCCGGCTTAACCTTTCTTCTCACATGGGAGAAAAGCTCAGGTAGTTATTCTCATCTTCAAGGGAGATTTGAGCAGGGAACTTAGTGCTAAATATTTCTCAAAAATTTTTTGTTTATTTTTATTTATTTGACAGTGACAGACAGAGAGGCATATATGTGTGTGTCTATCTATCTATCTGTCTGTCTATCTATCTATCTATCTATCTATCTATCTATCTATCTATCTATGGAGAGACAGAGAGACAGAGAGAGAAAGAGAGAGAGAGAGAGAGAGAGAGAGAGAATGGGTGCTCCATGGCCTCCAGCCATTGCAAACAAACTCAAAATGCATACACCCCCTTGTGCATCTGGCTTACGTGGGTCCTGGGGAATCTAGCCTCAAACCAGGGTCCTTAGGTTTCACAGGCAAGTGCTTAACTGCTAAGCCATCTCTCCAGCCCTCTCAAAATCTTTTGATCTGCTAAGGTCCTGTCTCCTCAGCTTTGGGTGTAGGAGGGTGGGGAAGCAAAGGTGGAAATTCTCTACCCAACTCCATGCTGCCTCTGTCCCAGGCCCCAGCTTGTAGTTTTGGGCCTAAGGAATGAACATCTTTATGAAACATAGTCCTTTTCAAGGAAGAATTTAAAAATAGATATATAGAGCTGGAGAGACTGATCCGTGGTTAAGGCGCTTGCCTATGAAGCCCAAGGACCCATGTTCAAACTCTCTCTAGATCCCACGTTAGCCAGACACACAAAGGTGAGACAAGGACAAGGTCACACCTGCCAACGAGGTGGTGCAAGGGTCTGGAGTTAGATTGTAGTGGCTGAGGCCCTGGCACATCAATTCTCTCTCTCTCTCTCTCTCTCTCTCTCTCTCTCTCTCTCTGTCCCTCTTTCTATAAAAATAGAACACTAAAAATAAAATAAAAATGTATATATAAATTAACCAAGGTCACATTCAAATACTCAAAAGCACATAAAAGTATGTCAGTTTCATGCAACTTGGGGAGACACAAATCAAACTTAAAATGACATATCACTTCACAGTCATATGATGGGCAGCATCAAGACAGTGAACAACAAGTATTGGTGAGAATGAGGGAAGTTGGAACCCTTGCATGTTGCTGGTGGGGACATCAAGTGGGACAGCCTATTTGGAAAATGGTGTGGTGGTGCCTCAGAGTGACATGTAGACTTACCACACAACCCAGAAATTCCACTCCAAGGTAAATACTCAAGGAACTGAGTACAAATCCCGAGTGATGCTCAAAGCAACTGTTCAAATAGCTCAAAACTGGAAGCGACTCAAACATCTGTGGATGGGCAACTGGATAAGCAAGTGGTGGTACATAAGCTCAGTGGGATTCTATTAGTCATTAAGAGTGAACAAAGTCGGACTTCCGGCCAAGATGACAACCGCCTTGCTGTGCTGCAGATACCGGGGAAAGAAAGATACATGCAGATCCTTAGGAGAGAGCTGCCCCAACATACCTCAAAAGGGGCCAGACTGAAACTAAGGACAATTGGCAAAACAAGCAAGGGTGATGTTTTCCTGATGAACCGGATACCAGCACAAAGGGGAAGGAGACCAACACAGAGAAAAATCAACTCCTACCAAATCAGAGAGCCAGAGCCTCAGAGGCCCCCAACACCTCAGCACTGAAGCAGACCAAAAATGAACCCAACATGGCTCAGGGAAACTTTGTGGAAGAGGGGGCAGAAAGAATGTCAGAGTCACATGTTGGGTCAGGATATGCAGAGACATTTATCGTACCAATAACTGTGGGCTAACTCCACAGTGCACGACCCATTTACATCAACAAGGAAGGTCCAATGGGAGGGGGTAGATCATGGATGAGCCTAAACAATGATACCAAACTGCCTGTATTTGCTGAAAAGAAAACTAATAAATTAAATTAAAAAAAAAAAAGAATGAGCAAAGTCCTGACATATGATACAATCAATATACGCACAAGCCTCACAAACATCCTGGTAAGTGCAAGAAACCTGTGGCATATTGTATGGTTCCATTTATACGGAATATTCAGACCAGAGAACTCTACGGAGACAGAAGGTAGATGGATGGTTGCCATTGCCTAGGGTGAGGGGGTGGGGGGGAGTGAGGAGAATGGATAATAAATGCAGGATTTCTGTTAGCCAGCTTTCCATAACCTTCACAAAACACCTGAGCTTATAAAGAAAAAAGGGGGCTGGAGAGATGGCTTAACGGTTAAGGCTTTTGCCTGTGAAGCCTAAGGACCCAAGTTCGGTTCCCCAGTATGCATGTAAAGCCAGATGGATAAGGTGATGAGTGTATCTGGAATTTGTTTGCAGTGGCTGGAGTCCCTGCTGTGCCCACTCTACCTCTCTCTATTTATCTCTCTCTCAAATAAATAAATAATAAAATATTTTTAAAAGATTTTTTAAAAATAGACTTTTTGCTCATGGTTTTATTTTTATTTTTTTAAATTTATTTATTTGAGAGCAACAGACACAGAGAGAAAGACAGAGAGAGAGAGAGAGAGAGAGAGAGAGAGAGAGAGAGAATGGGCACGCCAGGGCTTCCAGCCTCTGCAAACGAACTCCAGACGCGTGCGCCCCCTTGTGCATCTGGCTAACGTGGGACCTGGGGAACCGAGCCTCGAACCGGGGTCCTTAGGCTTCACAGGCAAGCTCTTAACCACTAAGCCATCTCTCCAGCCCGCTCATGGTTTTAAAGGTGACAGCCTATGATGGGATGGGATAGGGAGGACCACAGCTGTTAGGCCTCTAGCCAGGTGCCACCGAGCAGTGAGGGGGAGCATGCATATAGTGAAGCTACCCACCAACCTCATGGCTAGGGTGCGAAAGGGAAGAGGAAGGGACCTGCCTCCCACAATCCCCTTTGAGACATCCTCTTTTTTTTTTTTTTTAATTTATTTATTTGAGAGTGACAGAGATAGAGAGAAAGACAGATAGAGGGAAAGAGACAGAATGGGCACACCAGGGCTTCCAGCCACTGCAAACGAACTCCAGACGCGTGCGCCCCCTTGTGCATCTGGCTAACGTGGGACCTGGGGAACCGAGCCTCGAACCGGGGTCCTTAGGCTTCACAGGCAAGCGCTTAACCGCTAAGCCATCTCTCCAGCCCTGAGACATCCTCTTAACAACCTCCTGACTGATGAATTCCCTTAAGGCAAAGATCCTGCTCAGGTCCACAGCAGCTCCCCACAGTGAGCCCTGGGGATCAAGCCTTGCACACACTCATGCTCTAGCAGATTCCTTTTGGAATGATGAGAGTGTTATGAAGGACTGGGGCGCAGCTCAGCGGTAGAGCACTTGCCTAGCATGTGCAAGTCTCTGGGATCTAACCCCAGCACTGCATGAGAGAGAGCGAGAGAGGAAGAAGAAGAGGAGGAGGAGAAAGGGAAGGAGGCGAACAGAGGGGAGGACAGGAGAAGAGGGGAGAGGAGAGAGTTTTAGGGCAGGGTAGAAGGGGTTACATGATGCTATGAATGTGTCAAACAGCACTGAATTGTTACTTTAAAATGGATCATTTTCTGCTCTGCAATTTTTGACTGTATATAAATATATACGTATATCTACAACTCAGTGGAAGCTGGCAGGGAGTCTGAAAGTGGCTCAGGGAGAATTGGGGCGAGGGAGTAAAAAGGGGTTTCTTTTTAACTTTTGCTTTCTTCAGCTCAGTAATAGAGGCTAGGGGAGAATGCTGACTTCCTCTGGGCGGAAACTTATCTGGACAAATTTAAGAATCCAGGGTGACAGGAAGTGACTGCCCTGCCAAGCCTGTATATTTCCTCACCTGCCACCCTTCCTCTCTGCCCACCCATCTGGCACCCAAACTTCTAGGCCCTGAAACCCAGGTATGCTCCTGCCAGTGGGACTGGCACAGGTGACTTTGGCAGCCAGGTGAGTGGGTGACACAGCATGCCCACTTTCTAACCCTCCTTGGGATTGGCCTTATCTGGCTCCTTCTCCTGCAGGTCTTCCAGGGACCGTCCCCAGTATGTAGCTCGCAGAGAGAACTGGGTCGAGACCTCTCTTGAACCCTCCTGGACTAGTTGGAGTCCTCAGAGCTCTGTTGTTCCAGAGCTTATCTGAGAGCCCCTTTAGGCTGAATCCCACCGTGGACTCAGATTCTGGGGAGGATCTGCCTGAGGGTGCACCAACAGCATCTTGTCCAAATCAAGGCCTCTCCTGCCCTGGATGACCCTTTGGAGTCATGACATTGCCTGAGCCCCGCACCCCCCCAGCACCTCACTGCCCCCAGCTCCACCCTGCCCTGGTCGCCAGGTAGGGCTTGAAAACAATGGAGGCTGTGTCAGCTCTGGTGGGATGGAATCCTGGGGGCACCCGAGTCATTCTACAGTATGTGACAACTCTAGAGCCACTGTCATGGTGACCTTCTCCTTGCCAGGACGCAACGCCCCACCAGAAGCAGCTTACGAGAGGAGAGGGTTCACTTCAGCGTGCCCTTTTGAGGGGATGCCTCACCATGGCGGGGAAAGCCCGGCAGAGCAGACAGCTGGGGTGTCACGTCTTGTCACCGTAGCAGGGAGGAAGTAGTCTCCAAGTGAGTTATCTCCCAGCGCTCAGCAGGGCCCCGCCACCCAAAGGCTCCGCAGCTTTGCCAAATTGCCACCAGCTGCGGGCCAGGTGTTTGACACCCGTGAGCCTATGGGAGACATTTCATTCAAACCACCGCACACTGAAGAAAGGACCTCGGGCCAGGGGTGAGCCAGGCAAACGTGGATTTATTAAGGAGACAGTTTGGAATCCCGAGAGCAGCAGGGGTCTCCAAGAGAGGGGGTTGCCACCAATCTGCCTGGTCTATTGGCCATTTATGGGACTTACGGGCCGAACTAGATCGATGCTTAGGTGACCTTGAACCAGCCTAGTTGTTCTTCATGCACAGCAAGCTGACCCAGTGAGGGGCCCATATGGCTTGTGCAGGTAATCTCTGCCCAATCAAAACAGCCAGACACACTTGGCTTGCCCAGCCCGGCAACACATCCTGGTCACGTTGTCCACCTCCTCTCCCATCCGGCTGTCTTTGTTCTGAAAGTTTCTGCTGAGGCCTTGCCCTGCTTTGTGCTCGGGCTAGGTGACTGGCTCTCCCTTCACTGTGCACCTCTTTTGTTTGTTTATTTGAGAGTTACAGACAAACAGAGAGAGAAAGAGGCAGACAGAGAGAGAGAGAGAGAGAGAGAGAGAGAATGGGTGCACCAGGGCCTCCAGCCACTGTAAACAAACTCCAGATGCATTGGCCCCCTTGTGCATCTGGTTTATGTGGGAACTGGGGAAACGAGCCTCAAACCGGGGTCCTTAGGCTTCACAGGCAAGCGCCTAACCACTAAGCCATCCCTCCAGCCCTTCACTGAGGACTTTGTCCTTGCTGCCTACGAGGAGCTAAAGCCTATCTCTCCACCGTGCCCCAGCCCGGCTCTCCTTTTGCGTCAGGGCAGTTATGGACAGACCTCACCTCAGCTGAGTAATTTGACTGAGCAGCGTGGCCCAGGAGGGGCTGTGCAGAGACCCCCAATCTAGTGAACCAGCATGTGGATGCTGTGTGTGGACCCTGCGCTGCCCAGGTGTGGGGCTGGTTAGTTCAACAACCTCCTCGGGGTAAGATGTTCCTTGGATTTCCTTGGCTTCCTGTCCTTAGCCTAACACACCCTGGGGCCCCAGAGCCAAGGACCCTTCCCTTTTCTAGACAGTCCCTCCCTCCCCCACGAGCAGCTCCAAGTATTTAGTTTTAGGTGTGAACAAAATCTGAGGGCCTCTCTGGACTAAGGACCGGAGGAGCTCTCCAAGAAGAGGGGGAAGAGGCGGTACCCAGCTTTGCCAGCTTCAAAGAAACCTCCCTGGACAGAATGCCAGGGAAGAAAGAGAGAGCCCCCCCCCAACAATTAACAGCTCCCCAAGCCCGGAGGAGCTGGGTTGGATATCTGCATGCGTGGCAGCCTGCCCCACCCCCACATCCCTTAGCCATGGGACCCTGAGGAGTTATCCTTGGTAAGAGATTATAATTAATTCAAAAAGGCCCCCATCCTGGGCTCAGCCCTTTGACTAGGGAGAGGAGGAGGCTTGGGCAGAGCGAGGCTCAGAAGTCTGGCGGAATAATCCAGGTCTCAGGGCAAGCTTGTTCCAAGACCTAATGAGACTCCGGGCTGCAGCCTGCTTGCGTTGTCTCGGGTGGCCAGGAGGAGGGCGAGACCAACTTCATTCCTGCATTCGGACCGACTCAAAGTCGTGGCACCCTATTCGAAGGGCTCCCAATCAATCTGTTGCCCTCGCTGCATGAAATTGTGTTTGCTTGCCTCTGCCTATCTGGCTGGGCGCAGCTGGGCTGTAAGTCATCGGTGATAACATCCTTTATTATGCCGCCGTGTTTATGAACTGTGCCTGCAACGAGATGATAGAAATATGCAGCAATATGCAAAGGGAGAGGGGGAGGGGGAGGGAGAGCAAATGCTAGTTGCCAGGGCAACCGTGGGGCTATTTTGGGCATCGGATTTTGAGAGTGATGAAAACCATTTTCCTGCCATGGCTGGTCTCTCCCCTCCCCCTTCCTGGAGGCGATAAGGCAGAGCTGAATATTTGGGGGGGGGGAACGGCTTAATTTCTTAATTAAACATTATTCTATTTTTCCTCTTGCCTCCTTTAAAAATTGATGAAAAAAAAAAGGATGTCAGGGTCTTGATAAGTATTCTTGAGTGGAAGGCAAGCTGGTGTCCTGATGGAGAGAGAAGTGTGAATAATTTACTAATCTCGGCTGGTTCCCGCCGCCTCCCCCATCAGCACCCCCCACCCCACTTTACTTCCACTGTGATAAACTCCCCAGCTCCGGGCCTCAGCACACACTGAGAACATTCAGGTGTTTATAAGAAAACTGAATGCCAGTGAGTGACGGGACACTTGGAGTCTAAGAGTCGGCCAGAAAGTGAGTCCGTCCCTGGCCCAGCTGTCCCTAAGAGACAAGGACCAGAACGGATGCCTGCCCACCTCCGTGCCCTTCTCCTTTCCTTCCACCCAAGACACTGCCATCCCCAGGGAAGGAGTGGCCCTCTGCAGGACCCAAGCTGTTTGCACAAGCCCAGTCAACTTCATGCCTAGCGTGTGGCAAGGCTGGTGGCTCTGTGCCCAGGTCTTGCCAGAGCATCCCATCCATTCCCTGGGGAGGAGGATTGACTACTTTAAACCCTGTGTTCTCTCGAGAGAGTTCCCTCTAGTGCATCTCACTGAGGTGGGGTCCCCTGGCTAGAGACAGAAAGTATCTCCCTGGCACTTTCTAGAAATGCAAAACTGGGGACCTGCTACACGCTGTTCGTGCGTGCATGCACACATGCGTGTGTGTGTGTGTGTGTGTGTGTGTGTGTGTGTAGGCCAGAGCTCAATATTGTAGGACTCTAAATTCCTCTCCACCTTGTTGTTCTTTGTTATTTTTAAAATGATTTCATTTTTATTTATTTACTTATTAGAGACAGAGAGGAGGGAAGAGAGAGAGTGAGAATGGGTTTGCCAGGGCCTCCAGCCACTGCAAACGAACTCCAGACGCTGTGCCGCCATGTGCATCTGACTTATGTGGGACCTGGAGAATTGAACTAGGTTCCTTAGGCTTTGCAGGCATGAACCTTAATCGCTAAGCCATATCTCCAGCCCGTTTCTTGTTATTTTTGAAGCAGGGTCTTGCGCTAGCCCAAGCTAACCTGGAACTCACTCTGTAGCATGCAGGCTCCTCTCAAGCTCTGGGATTATAGGTAGGAGCCACCCTACTCAGTTCTTCACCTCGTTTGTTGAGCTAGGGCTCTCACTGTCTCACTGAACCTGGACCTCCACCATTTAGCTAGACCATCTAGCCAGCAAGCCCTAGAGACCTTCCTGCCTCCACCTCCACAGGGTGGGGTCACAGACCTGCATTGCCATGTTCAGCTCCAACATGGGTGCTGCGAATTAAAGTTCCCAGAAAAGTCCTGTGTCTGCTTTACCTGCTTCCAATAACAGTGACAGGACTCCTGTGACCGCAGAGATGGAATGTTGCAAGTCAGAGCCAAATGACCTTGGGCTGCCTGTAGCCCCTTAGTAGCCACTTATTGCCCACCCCTGTGTCTGACCTAACATCCTGGTGACTGACAGTGGATCAGGTGTGACCCTTTTTTGGAATATACTGACAGACCGCCAGCTTCCACCAACCCAAGGGCTAAGAATGTCATCAGACATCATCTGAGGCCTAAGGTGGAGATGTCCCCCACATTGCTGTAACCCACCTACCTGACGGTCAGCCAATGTATTTGAAAAGTGTCTTGGTTTATGAAGTTCTTTTGTCCTTTAACTATAAAACCTTTATGAAATTGTTAACATGTTGGAACATGGAATTGGGGTAACCTAAATCTGTGTGTCCCGGGCCATGGTCACTGGTATTTAGCACCAGAATAAGCTATCTCTTATCCGTTTTGAGGTGAGAGCTGTGTCTTTTGGGTCCACAGTTCCAGAGAGCCACTGCGGGCCCTCAGGCTCGTGTGGTGAGTGCGTTATCCGCGGAGCCACCGTCTTCCCAGGGCCTGCTACGCTCGAGTGGGCAACTGAAGCTGCACCACACAGCCTGTGCCAGTGAGCTCTGGGGAAGTGACGCTCCTGCCCCATGAAAGCCAGGCTGAAGGGAGGCCTCTCAGGCCTTTCCTTTACCCTGCCCCACGCCCATCACATCCTGCCTCATAGGTGTGGCTGCTCAGTAAAGTGGGTGTCGAATCAGTGTGGCTGGGGAAGAGTCTTAGTACCCACACTGCCACCCTCCAAAGTGACCCGGCTGCTCCCTGCCCGCCTGCCTGTGCCCAGCACATTCTGGGGTGAAGGGGACACCGCACGTGGTTCTGCCCTCAGTCCCAGGGCTGGGGTGGAGAGCGCTGATCCCAGCAACCTTCTGTTGCTCAGCCTTCCCTGGTTCTGTTGGCACTGACCAGATGCTCCCCCCTGGGGCAGGCAAGTGCTTTTGGGTATCTCAAAGATGGAGATAACCAGATATGCCCCCTCTGCCCAGTGGGCTCTGGCATCGGGTCTGGAACATGATCCTAGGTCTGGGAAGCATCTTGAGTTCTGGAAGATCCATTGGTTCTAGAGTGGCGGGCAGAACACGTCTGGTTAAAGGAGTGGCAGTCGGCCTGCGGTTGGAAAGGGTTTGTATCATCAAGTCACTCCACTTGTCCCTGTGACTGACAATGGGCCACAATGTCCCAGGTACCCCTCCCCTCCTGCCTACTCAGGCCATCAGAAAGATGTCCTCTGTGGCTGACCTTTGGGGGTTCTTTGTGATACGCTGGGGGAGGTGGCGCATGTTGCCTCTCGGAACACTGTTGCTTTGAGCCTGAAGCAACACCATTTATGCTTTCTTTTTAAAACAAACTTCTAATTGTCTATTATCCAAGTAATATATATCCCTGTAAGAAAAGATAGAAACTATAGAAAAGTACAAAGAAGTAAACAAATTATCTAAGCTTTTCTGTCTGCAATAAAATATAATCTCTTCCTGCTTTTTTTCTTCTTTCTGTCTACTTTTTTTTTTTCAAAGTTGAAATCATATTGTATCCCGTTTTGTTTTTTTTCCAGGTAACATCATAATGTGAATATTTTTCTTTTTTCTTAAATAGTCCTGAACATATATCTTTCTTTTTTTTTTAGTGGCTGAATACAATTTTATAATGCAGATGGATCATGGTGAATAAATTATTTTCCACATCTCCTTCTGGCTGTGGAAGTGGCAGCTTGTGATTTTAATACCAAAGCGAGTCCCTGAGCTCAGCGGTGACAGGCAGGGTGAGCCCCTTTGTCTTTGATGCCCGGCGTACCCCAAGGAGAAGTAGCAGGCTGGTTGGTGGAGACTGAAGTTAGCTTCTCTGGTGACATGGGGGTAAGAGATCAGATCATTCCCCCCTTCCCCTAGGGCAGGTGGCATCATGTGGCACCTCGGACGCCGGCAAGGCAGGAAGTGGAGCACAATGGGCGCTCCCACCAGCCTCCCTGGAAGGGCTCTGGGCTGGGTGTGCGTGCTCCCTGCCCCTGCAGGCAGAGGGCGCCTCTGAGCGCCGCCTTCGGCTGGCTTTCAGGGTGGAGACCTGCTCCTCCCCACTCCCATGCAGCACAAGAGGCTGGCTCCTGTGCCAGGTGGGCTCCGTTTCTCCCCCTCTGTCTCGGGTCCTCGCAACTGTGCGTAGTAAGCAAGGCTAGGTGCAGGTCAGCCTGCGCGGTGAGGGAGGGCTCCTGCCGGCTAGAGCCGCATTCACCTCCCATGCTCCCTTGCAGCTCATCTTTGGGAAAGTTCCTTCTTGCCAGGCATGTTGGTGCACCCCTTGAATCCCAGTCCTGGGACAAGGAAGTAGCAAGGTTGCTATGAGTTTGAGGCCGGCCTTGGACTACAGAGTGTGAGTTCTGGGTCAGCCTGGGCTAGAGTGAGACCCTACCCCTGGGGCGGAAGGGTGGAAAGCTTAGTCTTGCTACAGGGCCCTGTCTCTATGTCCCATCCTGGGTAAGGCTCCTTCCATCAGTGAGTTCCCAAAGGCGGGGGTGAATGGTCCTCACATGATCTTTCTCAGCATATGCATAAAGAAAGGAAAATAGGGGGCTGGAGAGGTGTCTCGGTGGTTAAAGGCACTTGCTTGAAAAAGCCTGCCTGCCCAGGTTCCATTTCCCAGTACTTCCATAAAGTCAGATGCACAAAGTGGAACATTTGTCTGGAGTTACAGTTTGCAGCAGCAAGGGGCCCTGGCATGTCTATCCTCGTTCTCTCTCTCTCTCTTTCTCTCTCTCATAAGTACATAAAGTATGTATGCATATTTAAATATTTTTATTTATTTGCAGAGAGAGAGAAAGAAAGAGAGAGAGGGAGAGAAAGAAATGGACATGCTTCAGGGTCTCTGGCCACTGCAAATGAACCCCAGATGCATGCATCACGCTGTGCATTTGGCTATACATGGGTACTGTGGAATCAAACCCCAGCCGTCAGGCCTTGTAAGCAAGTGCCTTTAACTGCTGAGCTATCTCCCCGCCCACACAAAATCGTTTTTTAAAAAAAATATTTTATTTATTTATGCATTTATGTGAGAGAGAGTGCGCTAGCGTCTCCAGCCACTCTCTAGCCACTGCAGACCAGCCATAGACGCCTGTGTCACTTTGTGCCTCTGGCTTCAAGTGGTTACTGAAGCATCAGACCCGGGCACAAGGCTTTGCAGGCAAGCACCGTTAACCACTGAGCCATCTCCCCAGCCCCATGAGCAGCAGCATTTTCAGAGTTACACTGCGCGTACCCTGGAAGGCCTTTCTGGGGACTGCTGTGTGGAGCTGGGGCGGCACGGGCCGGGTTAGTGCTTGCTGTTCCCCACTCATTGCCACGTGCGAATCCCCACTGCTGCGGGGTCCAGCGCTGAGACACTGAGAAGACAAAGGTAGGCCTCACGGTCATTAGGGAATCATCTTAGTCTGGGGGGTCCCGCCGCTGGGGCTCAGAGACCATCCACTCTGTTGTTGAGTGACAGTGTGGCTGGGTAACAACAGATGCTGCCCTCAGAGGGGTTCAAACCCTGACAGGGACAGCCAGTGGCTTGCTTCTGTGCATGTTAAGGCCAGGCTGACCTGGAATTCACTATGTAGTCTCAGGGTGGCCTCAAATTCTTGGCGATCCTTCTATCTCTGCCTCCTGAGTGCTCGGACTAAAGGCATGTGCTACCACGCCCAGCTCTTTTTGAAAAATTCTAGACTAAGGATTTATGCCTTACATGTGTTTGACAGGGAGGAGGAAAAGCCCTGGCCCACTGTATTTGCAAGACCGGGGGGGGGGGAATGGGAAAACTTAGTTGAAAAATGCACCACTCCCAACCCTGAGTTCGATTCCCATTGGCAAGAACTTCCTTTGTCCCTCCCCCGCCCCGCCCCCGCTGTTACCATTTTGTCATTACTGTTGTTGTTTATTTGTGTGGGATGGGGTCTTATGTAGCCCAACCTGGCCTTGAACTTGCTGTGTAGCTGAAGATAACCTTGAACTTCTGGTCCTCCTGCCTCCACCTCCTGAATCTTTGGATTGTTGATGGTGGTCTTGTCTCGGCCAGTTATTTCCAAGTTCTTGGCATCTTGACCAAATATTTGCAAATGCTCACACACGCAGCAGAGCAGAGACCTGACTGGAAGGCAAAGCAATTGTGCAGAACACTCTAAGAGGCCCCGTTGTTGTTTGGGGTTGCCTCTTATGGGTCTAGGAGAAGGAGTTGGCTGCTAGGGTGGGGTATAGGTGCTTTTTTGTTTAGATTGACAGACCTGGCTTATGTAAGCCTTTGTTCACAGTGCATGTCTTTCCCCATCACGCACCTGATTTTAATCACATGCATGTCCAGTCATGCATAGGCAAAGATGGTAAATAGTTTCCCCTGGAAGTTCATTCTGAGGACGCAATGGGCCTTAGGCTTATGCACCTAAGGCCAGTCCAGCGTGGCCCCCTGCTTCTAGGTCTGGCATAAGTTCTGGGGTGTGTTTGAAAGGAAACTCACCACAAATGGGACAGTTACTGAGGAGGGACTAGGGGTTATTAGGATACAGTGATTGGCTGCTTTGTTTGGAGAGGGGGGGTGAGTATAGCTGGATGTAGGGGCCCCACTTTGCCAAACTGCCACCCTCAGGATTAAGCCTGAGGCAGATTACACTGTGATCCCCCGTCCATGAAGTGCTGGGACTGAGTCCAGGATTTCCTGCATGGTAGGCAAGGACACTACCCACTGAGCAACATTCCCAGCACTTACTTTGTTTAAAAAAAATTTTTTGAGGCAAGCCCAGCAGATGGCCAATCTTATAAAAAAATATATTTTATTTAGTTATTTATTTGAGAGAGAAGAAGAGGCAGAGAGAGAGAATGGGTGCGCCAGGGCCTCCAGCCACTGCAAATGAACTCCAGACACATGTGCCCCCTTGTGCATCTGGTTTACATGGGTCCTGGGGAATCAAACCAGGGTCCTTAGGCTTCAAAGGCAAACACCTTAACCGCTAAGCCATTTCCCCAGCCCATAGACAGCCATTTTTATGCAAGAGTGAGTGTGCATGTGTGTGTGTGTGTATGAGAGAGAGAGAGACAGAAAGACAGAGAGAGAGAGACAGAAAGACAGAGAGCGAGAGACAAAGAGAATTGGCACACCAGAGCGTCCAGCCACTGTGATTGAATGCCAGACACGTGCCCCCTTGTACACATGTGTGACCTTGTGTGCTTGCATCACTGTGTGTCTGGCTTACGTGGGACCTGGAGAGTTGAGCATGAGCCTTTAGGCTTTACAGGCAAGTACCTCAACTGTTAAGCCATCTTTCCAGTTCCCCCAGCCCTGACATTTGTTTTGAGGTACCCCTTGATGGTTGTAACTCTTTCCTTCATTAGTGTCTCTGCTCTTGAATCCCAGTAGACACTCATTTATTACTCTTCACTTCCTTTGAGTCCTCTGTGTTTCCAAGGGGAACAGTTGAGTTCTGAGGTTATCATACTCTTTTTTTCAATTTTGTTTTTTGGCATTTTCATACATATATATTACATTTTGATCATATGTACCCCACATTACTTTCCCTAATCCCTTCAATCTCACTGTAAACTCCTTATCACTCGCCAGTGATTTTGCCATGGGAGAGAATGACGCCTCCTCCCCCAGCAACTTTTAACTGTCATTAATTCATTGGGGGGGGGGTCTCCCAAGCCCCTTCTCTATGTGTATCAGAATGTTGAAAGGCCCTTCAAGTGCAGGTGACAATGACTTGTGTCTGCATGCCAGAGTTCCACAGCCCTCCTTCCTATCCCCCAGCTCTAAACATTCTTTCTGTCCCGTCTTCCAGGACCTTCTCTCCCCAGAGGGGATGTAGATGTCCCCTGTAAGGCTGAGCACTCACCAGTCTTAGTTTCAGCACTTAACCAGCTATGAGTCTATGTACTGACTGCCTCCCCCGATAAATGAAAACACGCACGCACGCACGCATGTGCACACATGCACACACACAAGCACGCACAACCAGCCTTTCTGACAGTGGATGAGAGAACTGATCTGTGGATAAAAAACATTTAGGAGGCAGTTTGACAACACACCCATTGGTAATACAGCGATCATGTTTTTCCCTAGGGTCTACATTCTCCCCAGCCGTGGGGTTTTGACCTGGTCTTTAGTACCAGGCACGTCTGTATTCCCTCCTGTGGAGCAGGCCTCAGATCCCATCAGAGAACAGCCGGCTACTCCCAGATGGAGGTTTCAACGACTTCTCCCCCATAGCCTCATGTGTTTTGAAGACTTGGTCCCCAGCTGGTGGCGTTTAGGGGGGGGTGGAGCCTTGCCGGGGGTGTGTGTCACTGTGGGGTGGACACACTGTGGGGTGGATGTTGGGCTTTGTAGGTTCAGTTTACCAAAGCTGGATAGCTCAGCTTACTCTTGCTTTCTGTCAGCTGCCTCAGCAAGACATGATGTCCGGCCTCTGCTCTACCATTCTCCCCCTACCATGATGAAACTTCCCCTTCTGTCCATGAGCTGCTTTGGTTGGGTGTTGTATCCCAGCAACACGAAGATAACTACCACGCCTATGATAGCTATGCCACTGAGTGTGTGTCCTGCCTGGCGAGTCAGTATTGTGGAGCTCAGGATTCGCTGCCGGTGACACGGTTGATTACTCTTCTCTGCCAGCAGGCTGCTTAACAGCTCCCGGCACTGTGAAAACTAGCCAGCAGAAAGAGAGCTTCCTCCTCGGCTCCGATTTGATTTTTCTAGGTCCTGCCCCCGATGAGCGTGGTGTCTTCAGCAATAGGGTCTTACCTTTCATTTTGCTGGGCAGTCAAGAGCCATGCCATTAAACTATATTGTTTGGGGAGGTCTCAGAGGCTTTCTCACCAACGATTCATTGGGAGGTGTCCCATGCCCGGCCCTGAGGTTATTGTTTAATAACCCACGGCTACTGGGGGCAGCATTACCCGTCAGCGAAGGGCGTCCTTACCATCAGTCAAGCCCTGCGTGCTTTCCGTCATCAGCCTTATCATTATTTTCCTTTTCAAAATGGATTTTGCATCATCCATAGAGCTCAGCTCAATAAAAGCACCCATGTGTCACTGGGCAAGGGCTGGTGTGTGGGAGAGGGTGGCAAGATCACCAGACTCGGATGGGATGGGCTTGTGAGTGTCACCACCTAGGGAGACGCCCTCTGGGGAGAACCCTGGAGAATGCAATGAGCAGACCAGCCACAGGCCCCTGTGTATCGCTTGGCAGGGGTCTTCCTTGGGGCAGCTGTGTCCTCTCCCGCCGCCTGAGATGGAGAGGTCAGAGGGTCTGTTCCCTCCGGAGACTCCCAGGGAGTACCCGCCATGGGCTTCTCCCAGCTTCTGGTGGCTCTCAGGAAGCCTGGAGTCCCTTGGCTATTAGCTACACCACCTTAGTCTCTGCCTGCCTTTCCCTGTGTGTGTTTGTCTCCTCCTGGTAGGGACCCTAGTCACAGTGGACTTAGGGCCACCGTCCCCCAGCATGACCTGGTGTTAACTGATGACAACTTCCAGCCCCCTACTTCCAAAGTAGGGTCCATCTGCAGGTTCTGAATCATAATTTTTTAAAATAAATATATATATATATATATTAAAATCATTTTAAATTTTATTTTTATTTATTTGCAAGCAGAGAGAGAGAGAAGAGAAAGAATAGGCATGCCAGGGCCTCCAGCCACTGCAGATGAACTCTAGACGCATGCGCCTCTTTGTGCATCTGGCTAACGTGGGTTCTGGGGAATCGAACCTGGGTCCTTTGGCTTTGTAGGCAAATGCCTTAAAAATCTCTCTAGCCCTTGAATCATGACTATTTTGGAAGGGGACATCCTCTCTCTGTTTATCCCCTCACAGTCTTATCCAAGGACCTTCTAGAACCTCCTTAAGATGATAAATGGATCACAGTCCATGTTTGTTAAGCCCAGGCATCTGAGGACGGTCATTCACAAACGCCTGCCTTTCCTTGGCCAGCTTAGCGGCCTTCTCCTCCCCCCCACCCATCCCCGGCCCCTCGCACCCCCTTCTCTACAGCTGGCCTGTGACCAGCACTCTACCCAGCTGCTTCTGCCACTCCCTCCTGCTCATGCCAGCAGCCCTCAGCTCATGCTGGCCCCACTGCACTTTTAGAAGCGAAGACCCAGTGAGGGGCCAGAGCATGGGACTCTCCAGGGCCTGAGGGGCCTGTCTGGGACCAACTGATTCTGCAGAGAGTTTCTCCTCTGTCCAAACGTGTCAAACTTTAAACAAAACAACAACAAAAAAAGTGGGCAAGAGAGATGGCTCAGCAGTTAAGGTGCAATGCCTCAGGATCCAGTTTCGATTCCTCAGTGCCCAGATGCACAGGGTGCTGCATGTATCTGCAGTTTATTTGCAGTGGCTAGAGGCACTGGTGCACCCATTCTCATTCTCTCTCTCCCTGTGTCTCCTCATAAATAAGTAAGAAAATGGTTTTTAAAAGGTGTGGTGGGGGGGTGGGAGTGGGCACATGCGTATGGAGGTCCGAGGAACTCTTAGCGCAGTTCCCATCTTTCCACTTTATTTGGGGCAGGGGTTCTCCCTCTGGCTCTCATCCTGCCGTCGTTCTTTGTTGCTTTCGCGTGACTTTCCAGAAAATTCTCCTACCTCCACTTCCTATATCATCAGCATGTGGGATTACAGAAACCCCGCCCTGGCTTCTGGTTTTTTATGTGTGGTCTGAAGAGGATTAAGCTTGGTTATTCAGGTTTGAGCAGCAAAAATTTCACACTTAAGACCAGGTGATTGAATTACAAAACCCCCACGATGCTTTTTTTTTTTTTTTTTTTTTTTGGTTTTTCAAGGTAGGGTCTTACTGTAGCCCAGGCTGACCTGTAATTCACTATGGAGTCTCAGGGTGGCCTCGAACTCAAGGCGATCCTCCTACCTCTGCCTCCCGAGTGCTGGGATTAAAGGCGTGCACCACCACGCCCGGTTTATGATGCTTCTTTTTTTGCTTTCTCCCTCCCTCCCTCCCTCCCTCCCTCTCCCTCCCTCCCTCCCTCCCTCCCTCTGTCTCTCTCTCTCTCTCTCTCTCTCTCACTCTCACTCTCATGTTTTTGTTTTTGTTTTTCAAGGTAAGGTCTCGCTCTACCCAGGCTGACCTGGAATTCACTGTGTAGTCTCAGGCTGGCCGACAGTTTACAGCCATCCTCCTCCTCCAGCCTTTCCAGGGCTGGGATTAAAGGCGAGAGACGGCACACCTGGCTCACGGTGCTTTAAGTTAATTCATGATCTTGTGCTGGGCTATCCTGGGCTGCACGTGGTCACTGGCCGGGGGCTGGACTTACCCTGCTAAACCTTTCATTTTCCTCTAAGCAGAGATCTGACCTATGCTGACCTAGAAGGTGAAAATGAAAATGGAAATGGACAGGCAAGTTCATCCTTACTTAATTCAAGTGGAATTTCCTCAGAGAGCCTTGTGAGTCTGTCAGGGAGCAGGAGGTGTTAGAGCACCAAAACCCTCAGCTGGGCCAACCCTGGTGGGCGGAAGGTGAGCGGAGAGCAGCGTGTGGCGGCGCTAGGCGTGCTGTTACTAGGAGCCGCCTTTGGGTGACTGGTGGGACCTTGCGTCATTTGAGGACAAAGTTTGTGCTTTTAGGCATTTCTTTCCAAGGAAGTGATTAACCAGACAGACCTGTTGTCCTTCTGCAAGCAGCAAATTACCCAGGCAAGTGTAATTACCCACTCGTTTTGTATTAGCTAAGAAGATTGGGGCGGTCGGTCCCCCTTTCATAGCTTTTCAAAGCTTCCTCGCACGATGCATCCCTGATATTAAACACAATGAGACTTTTTTGAATTCAATTAAGCATTTGCCTACTGTGACTCTTTATTCATTGCAAATTGTCTCAGTAAATAATCTTCATCAAAAGTCAGAACCAATCCCCATTAGTTGTTTAGATTAATTAATGGGTCCCCCTGGAGCCACCCAAATGAATTCAATTTGAACGTCAACAACTTGGCGATGGAGTTTCCCAGGCTGGTATTAAGACAATATTAAACCTGCAATAAGTCACATTTAAAATGTTAATTCAGAGAGGCTCTCCGTTTAGAGCATTTAATTAAATCCTTAAATAAACCGCATGGGCTTGGGACCAGATGGTTCCGCGTTTTCAGTGCAGCACAGAGCCTTGAAGTCATCGCGGGAAGTAATATTGGAGGCGCGGTGCAGATAACCAGGATATATAGAGTAATAAAATCTAATCTCGTTTCCAGCGGGGAGATTCGGTGTATGTACACAAGCCGGGCTCAAATTGTAAGTTAATTACATTAACCCCGGTGTACTCGGGGATCTGAGCAGCCCGAGATGAAATTAGTCTATTTCCTATCATAAGATTCTTTTCAACTTCACTATATTAATTTTTAGCCAAATACTTACTCATAAGGAAAATTGAAGTTAATGTAACCAAAGATAAAGTAATACAGCCTTAATATTCTGAAGGGATTACGGAGACCCATGGAAATACGATCTGCAAATGTCACTGGCTTGGGGTGGATTTATGGGGTAGCGGGTGGGGGGGACAAATGAAGATGCCAAGGGGACCTGGTCTCTGCCCATCCCCCTGCCCAGCTAGGGGTTAATAAAGGGCCTAATCTAGACAATTCAATCCTTTAGACCTACAGGGTCTCATGAGATGCAGTAGTGGGTATCAGGGAGGGACATGGGCCTCGGGAAGTTGGGGCTTCGTCTGAGATGCAGGCTGGGGGATCCAGGGCTCAGGCCTCAGGATTACCTCTACCAGCCCCAGGGAGGCTGTGAATTTCCTGGGCTCAGTCTCTTAATCCCCTGACCTGAGTGTGCCTGACATCCAAGGAGCAAGGAGAAGGCTTGTCAATTTCCATGCTCCTTCTCAAGTATCCAGAAGACTGCCTTTTGCCTTTTTCCCATTGGCCAGCTCCGAGACCTTTCACCCCCAAGGCAGCGCCCCAAGTTATCAGTGATGTCTGACCTGTGACTGAAGGGTCAGTGCAAGATTGCCTGGTGGTCGAGTTTTCCCCAAGGTCTGTGCGTTCTCAGATGGGTGTGGTGGCTCACATCTGTGACCCCAACACTGGTGAGTTGAGGCAGGAGAGACTGATGGTTCCAGGCCAGCCTGGGCTACAGGTTGAGACTGGGGAAGGAAGGAAAGGGAGGGAAGGATGGAGGAAGAGAAGGAATAGAAAGGAAAGAAAGAGAAAAGAAAGGTAAGGAAGGAAAAAAAAAGGAAAGAAGGAAGAGAGGGAGGGAAGGAGGGAGGGAGGGAGAAAAAGACCTATTAATTTTCTAACCTCTGAGAAAATCTACCCTGTGCTCTGGCCCGAGCCTGGCACGGTGCTGGCCGAGGCTCACTAAGGAAAACCTGGAGCCATGCAGTTGTCTGCAAAGCACAGGTTTCTGTCCCACCATTTCCATCAAAGCAGCAGGAAGGCACTGGAATTTCCAATCCCTGCTCCCAGAAAGTGACTTTCTGACTGCACCTGCCCCACTCCACCTTCTTAGATCCTCGCCCACCACGTGACATGTGGCTCCATCTCATCCTCCCAGGCTAGACCATGGAATATTCTGGACCCTATTCCCACCCCTCAGTCCCAACTGCCTTTGATTTGAGAGAAGAGGCCTCATTTTCGAAGACCCACTCTGCGCCCTCTGGTTACAGACTTGCAGTGAGAGTCTGAGTGTGACTCCTCTCCTCCTTGTCTCCACGTCTTTCTCTTGTTCTGCATGCTTTGTATGCCCCGGGCAGACCGGATGGGCCGGGAGAGTCCCAGGCAGGCCAGGAGTGTGCGCTCTCCTTCTCCCCAGCGTGGGCCCCATGGATAGGAGGACACTATTCTGGTCTGTTGCTCTGTCCAGGAGGGCTCAGAGGGCCCCCAGCTGGTCTCTTCCTCTCATGTGTGAGATTCTGAGGGAGGTTCCTTCTTTGTCCATTCCTGGCCATGTGCTCAAGTTACAGTCCCCAGTGGATCTGACCAACAGGTGCTAGGTGAGCCCCTTCAGGACCCTGCTGGAGACCCTCATAGAGAAAAGTCACAACATGACCTCTCTCCCTGGCCTCAGTAGAAGTCACCATCCACACCCACTGTCCGGTAAGAGCCATCAATGACCCCATCCCCCCTCTACCATTTACTACAGTGATTGCCCCAGCTGTGGGCAAAAGCCCTTGACCCGATGCAGTTGGGTAGAGGCAAGTGTGCCTTGCCCATAGGCAAATCCTCCTATCAGGCTCGAGGGACAGGAGGAGCTGCCAGCCCAGGCTTCCCCTTGACGGCTCTGGGCTGAGGTGGATTTGGGAAACCTGGAGAACTTTGAACATGAACCAAGGCAGGTGTCACAGAGATAGGCTCCTTCTACTTTCTTCCAGACATGAAGTAGTCACTGCGTGCAAGGTCTCACGGCGCCTGGTGTCACCTGCAGAGGACCTGCACAGTATTAGACCCAGCCCCATTCTGTCATGTCTGATGGAGGTGGGCAAAAAAAACCCCAAAAAGGCATCAGAATAGAAGATGGATACGGTAGGGACAAAAGCAGGTAGAGGGAAGAGATTATGATCAAAGTACATTTCGTATATATGGGAATTGTCAATAAAAAGGCTTCCTCCTCCATGTGGACGCGGGTCTTGAGAGGTGACACTGAGGCCTCTGAGGAAGGCCAGCTTTGGGGAGGAGCCCTAAGGTGCCCTGCCTCTCCTTGCAGGAATCCAGCTGAGTGCTTCTGTGCTAGGGCCACCAGGGTGCAGACTGCCGGACATCTGAGGGTACTGGGGGGGCGGGCGGAGGAAGTCCCTTCCCTGCTCTTGAGGGGAGGATGGTGGCCCCGGGCCTGCAGCTCGCTTGGCCGAGGGTCCATGGGCTGTCTTTGGCACTGTGGCTAGCATGTGACTATGGTGATCTGGGACAGGCAGCAGTGTCAGGTCCAAGGGCATCTCCCTCGGGGCCTATCCCTGGGGCAGTGAACTCAGTAAGGAGAGTCAGCTCCAGGCCCTCCCCTCTGTGGAGGCCAAGTTCTTCTCTCGCGAGGAACTCAAGCCTTTCTCCCAAGCTACTGGTTACCCAGCCAGCTATGCAGGGCGGCAGAGTGAGTGACGGTGAGGGGTGCGCCAGGGCGTCTCCACCCCACGGGGTTCAATTCAACATCCTTCATAGGTTATCTATGCATGCCCGGGCTCACAGGAACTGAGAAGCATGGGCTGCCAGGGGCATCAGTTCTAGGAGTTGGCAGAGGGTGGTCTCCAAGGACCTGTGGGTGGGGATCCCAAGTGAGAAGGGACCACAGAGGTTGAGGCAGGGCTGTGTTGACTCCAAGGACCAAAGAGTGCCAAGGAGCTGCTTTTGTCTCTACTCAACAGAGCTCACTCTTGTGAGGGACAACTGAGGGTAGCCCTAGGGGCGCCAGACAGCATGCCCATGGGGAAGAATGGAAGAGACTGTCTGGTTTATGTGGATGAATTAGAAGTGTGTCTTTATTGCCTGATTTTTTTTTTTTCCCCCTGAGGTAGGGACTCACTATAGCCCAGGCTGACCTGGCACTCAATCTGTGGTCCCATGTTGGTCTTGAGCTCACGATGATCTTTCCACCTCCGCCTCCCTAGTGCTTAAAAGTGTGTACCACCACACCTGGCTGTTTTCTGGTAATTCTAAGCCAGACACTGTACAGCCCTTGAAACAGTTGCACAAGACTTGGAGGGATGTGGAGACAGAGCTCAGTTGGTAAAGTGTCTGCCTTGCAAGCTGGAAGACCTGTATGACCCACAGAGTCTATGTGAAAATGGTGGCCGTGGTTGAGCATGGTGATAATGTCAGTGCTGGGGAATGGAGACAAGACAATGCTGGGGCTCACTGGCCAGTCTCGCCTACTTGGTGCCCAGGCCAGTGAGAGACCCCATCATAAAGGAAGTGGACAGTGTGCCTGAGGAAGAAAACCCAAGGCTGTCCTTTGGCTGCCACATGTGCATATAAGTGCATGCACACCCACGGACACACATGAACATGCACACACATCTACACACACACAAAGCCTCATGGGGTGTGCACCTTGGAACCCAATGACCGTGACTCAATAAGAAAGTCCAGTTTCTCCACTTCCACATCCCTATTCCTGTAGTCTGTGCCCTTGGCCCTTGTTTCTCTACCTCCCCTTCCTGAACGAGTCTGACCTCTTAGCTCCTGGACCCTGGCTTTGTTTGCTCAGGAAAAACCCACCTTATGGGGCTGGAGAGATGGCTTAGCAGTTAAGACACTTGCCTGTGAAGCCTAAGGACCCAGGTTTAATTCCCCAGAACCTACATAAGCCAGATGCACAAGGTGGCATGTGCATCTGGAGTTCATTTGCAGTAGCTGGAGGCCCTGGTGCACCCATTCTCTCTCCTCTAAGAAGTAAATAAAAATATTTTAAAAAACTCCTTGCTCAGGTTGCCACGGGCCCTTTGCACCCAACCCAGCAATGCTGTGTTTAGTCTGACCTTTCTTCCAGCTCCTTTGTGGTGGGAGCTGGGAGCGACTGGCCCCTCTTGGCCCAGATGGACTGGACTCCAATGACGAAGGCTCTCAGTTTTATATCCATGCCAAAAAAGAATAAAAATATGAGGACAAGGAGGTGAGGAGGACAACAGTAGCATTTATTAAAGAAAACATAGACCAGGGCTCCCGAGGCAGTGGGAACATTTCTCGTGAGAAAGACAGTGGGCTTTTGCATCAGGCAGGGAGCTGGGGACTTAAAGGTGGAAGAGCCTCCAGGGTCAGAGCAAGTGTGCTGGCGATTTCCACAGCCCCCAAGAAGAGAAAGGAAGGGAAAAGAAAAGAAAAAGCTTTTTTTTTTCTTTTAATTAGAACTCTGAAAATCTGGCAGGGTCTTCAGTGAGGGTCTGTGAGCAACTGTCTCAAAGGAGGGGCCTCTGCAGGTTTAAGTGGATTGTCTCATTAAGGGGGCCACCATTCCTCCACCTCTGTAGCGTGTCTGTAGGTGGGCGGTGGTCTCTAGACCTGGCGAGTGATCGACAGCTGTCAGGAGAGGACTTTGTCCCCTAGCTGCTTCCCTTTCTAATGTTACCAGGGAAACAAAAGGTGGGGCCCTCCTTTCAATGATTTTATTTTTTTAGAAAGACAGAGAAAGGAGAGAGAGAGAATTGGTGAGTCAGGGCCTCAGCCACTGCAATCGAACTCCAGACGCTTGCATCACCTAGTGGGCATGTGCAACCTGGCGCTTGCCTCACCTTTTGTGCTCCTGGCTTATGTGGGATCTGGAGAGTTGAACATGGGTCCTTAGGCTTCACAGGCAAGCACCTTAACCACTATGCCATCTCTCCAGCCCCCTTCCGTAGTTTCTAACCCTAGGGTCTGCCTAACCATACCCATCCCCCAGTGAGCCCAAGAACAGACTGCAGTGGGGCCGGCCTCAGACCCAGCACACAGGAGGCTGGTTTGGGCCGCAAAACAAAACTGCTGAGAGATTGTGATCCTCCTGTCTCTCACTCTGGAGGAAAGGATGTACTTGGGCGTGATCTGAGTTCATTTAACAGAGCATCACGTGGTACTAAAAGAGAAGATGTGAGTTACAACAGAGACAGTTAAGATGGGTGTGGTGGTGCACACTTGTAAGCCCAGCACTTGGGAGGTCGAGGCAGGAGGATCACTGTGTTTGTGGGCCAGTTTGGGCTATAAAGTAAGATCCTATGCAAGAATTAAACTAAAATGAAATGAAAACAAATGCACAAAACCAAGACGAGGTAGCTGACGATAGAGGGAGGTTAATTTTTCCCGCCGCGCTGTGAACAGGACGCAGGGCCTTGTGCACAGTAGTCAAAGCTCTCTACGGCTGAGCTCTGCCTTCAGTCCCCAAACTCTAAAAAAAAAGTCAAAAGGCAAGACCCTTCACCCCTCAGTGACTTGTCCTAAATTCAGTAAATTCAATTATAGGGAGCTTGGCGAGAAGCTTGCCACCTACCAGCCTGCTGCTGCATAGTAGGGATGGCTTTCATACTGAACAGGAGGTTTGCCTCTGCGCTCAGCGTCCTCCTGAAGGGGACCCTGTGGACTAAGACCCTGTCAGGCTGTGGGAACATCTAAGTGAGACTGAGACTGTCCCCTTTGGGACCAGCACACCATAGGGCTGAATACCAAGGCCTGGCATTTGCCATCCGTGTGGGCTTAGTTAAGTTTCTGGATATAGCTCTGGCTCCCTCCTCTGTGTCACAGTGACAAAGTGGCCACCTCGCAGGGCTGTTGATGAGCTGACAGGATGACAAGATGCCAGGAGCAAGGGGGTGAGGGGGGCAGCAGCAGCCAGCCGGGGACATTGCCAGCCATGGCGAGCGGCCTGCATGAGAGCGCGGCTCCAGAAACCCCGTGGCTGAGGTGGACGCTCTGGTCAAACCGAGGCAGAAAACGCCCACCCAGATGATAGAACCAAGGTCCCGACAGCACGGGTGACCCCCAGAGGGTGGCAGAGGCTAGGCGTGTACCGCAGCTCTGGGAGTGCCTGTGTCCCCGCGCTATCTAAGTGAGGGTGTCCCTCACTTCTGGAATGATACCCATGAGGGAGGGTCTCCTTGACACATGGACAACCCTCACTTCTGGTCGCCTGTTCCACCTTTGACTAATGGCCGACCTGACGTCTTCCAGCGAGTGACCTTGTTGCAGCTGGTAATTCAAGTATCTTTCAGTGTCAGAGATGATAAGCGCGCCGCTGCGGAGGTGAACAAGCAGCTTAAGTTGAGTGCAGATTAATGGGGTTTTAATATTCCTAATTTAATCACTCCTTTCTGTCGCACTGTGAGCAACATGGTGTAGCAGCTAATTATTATTTTTTCACCATGATGGGGATCTTTTCTAATCAATTTTATATTTAACATGAATGAAGGGAGGGCAGTGATGAATGGGAGAATAAATCTCTCCAAACAGGTGCAAGCAAGCGATCAGTTAAAAATACGGTGAGATGATTTCTTTTTTCTTCTATAGAAAATCCCTCAGCGATGAAATGGTGTACAATTGCAAAAAAAAATTCACTCTGGAAAGAGGAAATAAAATTTTAGGGAACGTGTTGGCTGAAAAGCAATTTGACACCTGTCTTCCTAAGAGGAAACAGTGTGTGATTGTGAATCTGGCGACATGTTATGCCTGTTACAACGTAGGCTGTGAAGGAAGGTCTCGTGGCATTCCGGCTTTGTGTCTGCTGCAGAGAGCATCCTGGGCCATCTCTGCTACAATGTTCACGAGTAAGTGGTCACTGACAGGCAGGTCACAGCCCCCTTCCTGCCATGAGTTCAAGGCCACCCTGAAACTACAGAGTGAATTGTAGGTCAGTTTGGGACTAGAGTGAGACCCTAACTCGAAAAAACAAAAAAAGAAAAGAAACTAGGAAACACATTAAGAAACATGGGTTTACCTTTACCTGCAGTTTGACCAAACAGGAGAAAGGTGCCTACTTTCTCTCTGCCTTTCCTGTGGCCCTGTGTCAGTTTCATTAAAAAAAAACAAAACAACAAACCCAGGAACTATACATATGTTAATTTCCAGAGCCAGAACTGTGTGAAAATCTCTTCCTAGGAGAGGAGGGCTTCCTCTGGCTGACATCAGGACTTCAGCCATTTCCTTCCCTCAGCATGTAGTTTCTGGGGGAAATGTTAATTCTTTAGGGCCTTTCAATGGTCTGATGAGGAAGGAAAGCTTCTCTCTTCAGAACTTCTCTTTTCCCACCAGGGCTTCAGCGTAGGGTCAGTTACAAGTGCATTGCTGCCACAGCTTAGTGGGACCACCAAGAGACTGGGGCAGACCCTGGCACTCATGCCAGGAAGACATTTAAATGCTGGTGCTGGTCTTGACCATGCTCCAGCCTCACTTCTCTCATCTTTTAAATGGGTACAATGATGCTCCTTGGAACACTGCAATGACTCCGTATGTAATGTACATAATAGTTTCCCACACATGTGTGTCTCCAAATCTAACTTCCACAGCTTTGAGGCTGAGGTCCCTGGGAGCAGAAACTGATTGCCGTGTCTGCACAAAAGGAAGTCTGTGGAACAGAAGAACGGGGAGTGGGGGGTGAGAGGAACCCTGGACAGAGGGGAACACAGAAGTAAAAACACCAGTCCCAGTCTACGGGTGGCTGGCTCAGGCTGGGCAAGTTTTAGAAAAGATTCGAACGCCTGATGTTCTAATCAGAGCTCAACTGTGGGATCTAGAACTCACCGTCAGTCATTGACCAGGGAGACAGGAATCCCCACCCTCCTCCTCACCACCCCCCCACACACACCTGCAACTGGCTTCTAGTAGACTGAGAACAACCTTCCAGGTGAGTGGGTGACCCCGGCGTCCCCTCTGAGATGTGCATCCAAGTGAGGGACTTTAAGGCCCGAGGAGGGCTCTGCACACCATGACACTTCCTGTGGGGAGATGTGAGGCACAGGACGGCTCTTCTAGCCAAGGGTCCCACCCAAGTGTGGGTCACAGTGATCAAACAGAGTGGCGCACCTGCAGAGGTGTTTCAATCTGCCGTGTTCGATCGGATCCGATCTGATCCTACCCCATCCGTCCGTCTGTCTGTCCATCCATCCATCCACCCACCCATCCTCAAAGGCCAAATGCTGTCCTAGGCGTGAGGCTCAGTGGAGAGGAGTTTAAAGCAGCCCTGTTCTCGGGGAGCTAGCATCCTGGGGTGAGAGGGGGGAGCAGCAGTAGTGCCTTGTGTGAACCCAGTGTGTCGTAGAAGGTCACAGTTTGCATGCGGGGGTCAAAACAGCTGAGGTGGAGAGGGTGCTGGCCTGGGTCTGGGCATTTGGGGAGCCAGGCAGGGGTTGGGTGGGGCTGGGGCACAGACGTGGATGTGAGGTGTGGTCGTGGCGCATCCTGCAGAAGAGCAGGGGGCAGCAGAGCCAAGGTGCAGAGGTGGGAAATGCCCTCGTGGGCCGAGACAGTGAGGAGCGGAGGGACCACGCTGCAGTGAGTGGGGGGCGGGAGCAGCGGGTGGGTGTGGCGTAGTGATGGAGGCCCTAAGGGGCCTGGGCCCTTGTGAAGCCCCTAGCTCCCCATCTTAGGTGTGGCGAGAAGCCCCTGGAGGCTGAGAGCTGGGGAACGACATGGAACTTGTGGGTCATGGTGCCAACTTTGGGGCTGGGGGGTGGCTCAGTGGTAGAGTACCTGCTTGGCATGTTTAGTCACCAGCACCATTTTTTTTTTAAATTTTATTTATTTATTTATTTGAGAGCGACAGACACAGAGAGAAAGACAGATAGAGGGAGAGAGAGAGAATGGGCGCGCCAGGGCTTCCAGCCTCTGCAAACGAACTCCAGACGCGTGCGCCCCCTTGTGCATCTGGCTAACGTGGGACCTGGAGAACCGAGCCTCGAACCGGGGTCCTTAGGCTTCACAGGCAAGCGCTTAACCGCTAAGCCATCTCTCCAGCCCACCAGCACCATTTTTTAAAAAATACCTGATGTGATATCAGAGGAGCGGAGAATGACAGTGGGAAGCCCAGAGGTTCACGGGAGCTGGCAGCAAGCTTCTGAGGAGAAGCTGGTGGAAGCTGGAGGTGGTGGCCGCGCATGGTGCTGGAGGTGGTAGGCGTTGAATGTTGGGTGTGTGACAAACGTGAGACAGGGACCTCTGCTGAGAGATGGATCCGGAGCGCGAGATTCGGGAGACCCAAGGCTGAGTCCCAGGCGTTAGAAGGCGGGAGACGCTGCTGACAGCCATGGCGTACGTCAGTGGGAGCAAAGAAGTAAGAGGGGGGAGAAGGAGGGCAGGATCTGGTAACATACCAGGAACAGCAGGATGTTCATCTGTGAACCCCAAACAAGTGCTCAGGCCACTTCGACTTGGCAAGAAGTGAGGGCCAACATTTGCATAGAGCTTCATAAATTTTAGAGCTATAATGTTCTTCCCTATGCAATCAGCTCTAACCTAAGTCTTACTTCACCTTCTGTCCATCATGTTCCCAGTGGGAATGGAGGCTCTGCGGAGTGTACACGAACCCCTCCAGCTCTCTCACCCAGACACATGGGACCAGTGAGGGGACACCTCCCAATCTCACCCAGACACATGGGACCAGTGAGGGGACAATTCCCAACGTGCCTTTTGGGGGCAGCTTTTCCATCTGATCCTGGAGTTATCTATAAACATGCTCTTGTCTTTTATTTTCTTTGCTTGGGGAGGTCATCCAATGGCCTCAGAATGATTGCACCAACAACTCTGGTTTCCCAAGTGAATATTGGAGGCCAAGTTTGAGACTTTAAACTTGACCTTGAAATCTCTTCTTTTGCCTCAAGGCAAACCAGATGGTGGCATGTCCTACAGGGAAGGACCACTGTTGGAACTAGACTTTCATGCTTCATCTTGAGGCCTGTGTCCTGTTGGCCCAAAGATGGCCACATGGGAGCAGTGGCAGTCCCCCCATCTTCCCTGTGCGGGGAAGGGACTCGAGGTCTGAGCCGGAGTCACAGCTGGCTCCATTGCAACTTGTCCTGCGCATGCTTAAAGGGGTGCACAGACTCCGGGGAGCTGCCTCTGAGCTTTTTCTTCTCTGCCTTGTGTCTGAAATCATTTCAGTTACACGCAAATTAAACCCATGTGTGTTTGGATTCATTGCTTAACTCCTCAACATGTTGTTTTGTGAGAGGAATTGAAAGTCCTAAGAAGCTTTTCCAGTTGCTTCCCACCCCTCTCCTTGTGGGGGGCAGAGCCCAGCTGGGGGAGCTGAGAGCCTGCTTGGCCAGCTCTGGGATGGCAACTGGGTTGGTGCTGCAGAGGAATCCACAGCCCCCTGGGTTCAGTTACCCCCTGAAGTCTCCTGGCCCCTGCTGGCTTTCTGGGCAATGTGCGCACCTGTGGTCCTGTGTTTAATCTGGGATTTCCGTTTCCCAGCCTCCTTCCCAGAGAACTTGGCTGCTTCTAGAAAGGGCAGTGAAGGAGCTCTCAGATTTGTCCTGATGTTTGAGCATCTCTTTTTCAAAAATATTTTATTTATTTATGGGAGAAAGAGACAGATAGAAAGAGAGAATGGGCGCTCCAGGGCCTCTAGCCACTGCATACAAACCCCAGACACATGCGCCTCCTTGTGCAGCTGGCTTTCATAGGTCCTGGGGAATCGAACTGAAGTCCTTAGGCTTCGCAGGCAAACACCGTAACCACTAAGCCATTTCCCCAGTCCCCTGAGCATCTCTTTTGACGGAGCTTCCATTACAGGCAGAAGTGGAAGAACCATTTTCTTGAGTGGCCATGTGGTTCCATAGGCTGAAGCTGAGAAGACCTTTCCCCAGCACCCCTGGGCCTCAGTTCCCTCTTTTTAAGGAAGACACCCCAGCTCCAGTGTTGTCCTAAAATCCAGGTTCCTGCTGCTCCTTTGTCCCTAGGGCTGCGTTACTCACGATGACCTCTTCTTTGTGACCTAGTCAGTCACTCCAGCCAGCATGCTGGCCTCTGATGCCTTCTCTATGTGCCTGCTGCCAACCTTGAAGAGAACATGACTGTCTGGTACTTTCTTGGCTGTGTGGTCAGCAATCGACCATTTCCTCTTTCCCAGTCCCTGTGGCCCTTGCTGGAGGGCCAGACACAGCAGGTCCCGCTGGCTCATTAAATTCCCCGTGATGGGCAGCCCAGCCATTTGAAGTTTAGATGAGTGTGGGTGATGAGGTGGGTATCCCCAGGGCTCTGTATTCTGTCCCATCAAATACTGTTGTAGCTAATTTCCCCACATAGCTCTGCACAAGTTAGTAGGTTCCACTGCTTTTTTGTTTTGTTTTGTCTTTAGTTTTTCAAGGTAGGGTCTCACTCTAGCTCAGGCTGATCTGCAATTCACTATGTAGTCTCAGGGTGGCCTTGAACCCACAATCATCCTCCCAAGTGCTGGGATTAAAGGCGTGCGCCACCACACCCAGCTGGTTCCACTGTTTATCTCCTGCTCTCCCTGGGCTTTATTTCTAGCAATATGGATTTCTCTAGAGGCCCAAATATGTGACTCCATTGTCCAGCAGGGGTAATGCCAGATGTCACTACCCCATCCTAGGGCACATGGCATAACGTCGTGGCTATCCTTGGGGACACTTTTACACAGTTCTGACACTGCCTGGAGTTAGGACTGACCTTACAGGTAAAGATCACCAACCCTGGGAGATTGTCCTTAGTTTAAGCTAGTCCAGATCTTAGGGTTCCCAAGCACCTGGGCTCCTGACTCACTGGCTACAGGTTCATGGATTTTCATGGCCTCCTCACATGATGTGATTCACCAGAACATTCCACAGAAGGTTGCTTAGGATTGAATCTTTGTCACCAAGGATGCCAGTCAGAACCAGGTATAGGGACAGGTGCAGAGAGCAAGGTCCAAGGGGTCCCAATGCAGAGCATCCATGCCCACCCCCAGCTTCTGCCAGGATATCTACATGTGGCAACCAGTCAGGGACACCCACCTATGCTTCAGAAACACTTTTATTGCCTTTGGTGCTTGTGGAGCATGTGTGTGTTGTGTATGCACATGTGCACAACCCCATGCCCAAGCCCACAGAGGCCAGAGGAACATGTCAGGTGCCCTCCTCTATCAATCTTTGGCCTCATTTCCCTGAATCAGAGTCTCTCACTGTGCCGGGCTCCTCCCCGGCGGGTAGGTAGTGCTGAGGAGGGACCAGGCCCACTGGTTCCTCCCAAGGGGTTGAGGAAGAAGGGTGAACGTCGGAGGACTCAGAACCTCTCCTAGTCACTGGAGAAAAACCACACTGAGTCGGGAGTCTTGTGGAAGCAGGAACTCGCTTTATTGTTACAACCAGTTGCCTATATAATGTTGAGAACTCAGGCAGGGATATTAGGACGGGGGCGGGGGGTGGCGGGGGAGAGGTAAGGGCCAATAGTGAGCTGTGACCTTTGAGATGATTGGTCCCAAGCGCGCGCGTGGGAATTCCAACTCCTACGTGGAAGTAGCAGGCCAGAAGCCATTAGGCGTTGCTGGCCTGAGGCAGATCACCCAACTTTAGCTAGGCTCAGGAAGTTCCACCAGGCCTCATGCCCGGGCCTCTCAAGGCCCAACATCACTGGACCTGGAGCTCCCCATTTTTTTTCAAATATACCTGCTGAGCAGTGAACACCCATGAGCCTCCTGTCTCCACCTCCTTCAGTGCTTAGGGTACAGGCATGGACAGCCACACCTGTCTTTTTAATTTTTATTTTTTATTAACAACTTCCATGATTATAAAAAACATCCCATGGTAATGCCCTTCCCCAACTTTCCCCTTTGAAGCTCCATTCTCCATCATATCCCCTCCCCTTCTCAATCAGACTCTTTTATTTTAATGTCATCATCTTTTCCTCCTATTATGATGGTCGTGTGTAGGTAGTGTCAGGCACTGTGGGGTCATGGATAATACCTGAGTTTTAACCTGGGTGCTGGGGATTGAAGTCAAGTCTTTTTGCTTGCACAGCGCGTAACTTTATCCTCTGAGCCATCTCCCTGGCCCCATAGATGACCCATTTTAGGGATCATTATTAGGTGTGATTTGTAGAACCTCATCTGCACTCTCTCATGCTTCTTTTTCTCCTTAGGGGAGGTGAGAGAGGCCAAACCCTCTTGTCTTCCAGCCAGACCTGTCCTCATAGTAAGGCACCTGTTGATAACAGCTAGGAGGGCCACCACTGGTGACACACTCTGACACTGGGACATCCTAGCATGGAGCCATGACCCCAGAAACAAAAGCCAGTGGTCCTCATTACTAAGCAGTGGCCTGTCCTGCTGGTACGGTGACCTCTGCAGAGGTCTCCCTGAGCCATGTGACTGAGCTTTGTGCCCTGCAGAGACAACAAGGGAAACCATGAAGAGTCCACGTCCGTGGCCAAGTGCATGTTCTCAAGGGAGGTGCAGTCCAAGTTGACAGCAGCATCATGGAATCTTCAGAACCTTCACTAAATGACCCAGTCCTGCTGAGACAGTCTTGAACAGTTTCACAGTTAGAAGCTGGAGTGGTGCTCTTGAGCCTTACTCAGGGCAGGTAGAGTGACGGTCTGGTTTCTGGCCTGACACCGCTCGTGACGGGGTTCTCAGACATTTCTCCTGTTCTTCACTGAGAACCAGGAAACAGGCTCAAGCTGGAGCGGCACAGAAGCAGGTGTGAGGCTCTTTCATGGAAGACCTGCAACCTTATCACATGGAGGGGACAGGCTGGGGCACAGACGTTGAGCGTGAGCCAGTTTGGTCTCATAGGAGGTGTCGATGAAGAAAATGAAAGTGGAATAGCATGAGCTTAGGGCATCTATTATTCTATTATTACTTTGTATGTGTTTGCGTGACATGCATGTTTGTAGGTGTATGGGAGCATTGTGTAAACAGGCACACAGACATGTGCGTGTGTATGTGTGTATACAGGCCAGAGGTTGACTTTAGGTATCTTTCTCATTACTCTCCATATTTAAAGAGTCTCTCAATAGGCTTAGAGGGTTTACCTATTTGGCTAAACAAAGTAGCCAGTGAGCTCCTATCTCCCTCTCTGTCTCACCTCTCCAGCTCTGGGATTACAGGGGCATGCTGCTATGCCCCATCTTTTTGTTGGTTCTGGAGAGCCACGCTCATCTTTGCATGGCAAGCACTTTATCAATGAAGCCATCTCCCCAGCCGGGGCTGGGAGCCAAGAGGACATGATTAAAGTTGGTCTTCCACATCCACAGCTGAATTTTTGGGTTGCCTCCCCTGCACCTGTCCACCAGATGCATGTGACCTTTGGACCACATTGCAATTTACTAGCTTAACCATTTGTAGTTAGCGATTTATCAAGCCCTAGCTTCCTCTACATTACCTAGGGATGGAGAAAAAACAAACAAACAAACAAACAAAAAAGAACAAACAACAAACATTTTCCCTTCCTCACTAGGCAGACAACTCTTGTTATTATTAGTCACAGTTCCTGATGAGTCAACAATGTGGATGTGACTGCCACCATGGCCACCATCTAGAATTCATTTTCTAGACTGTATGAATCCTCATTAATTTTGTTATTTGTTGGCAAGAGGCATGCAGAGTGATCTGGGAAGATGAGGGAGGGATGCTGGGTGTGGGGCACTGCCAGGCCCTGGAGCCTTCAGGAGATGGGCCTGAGCTGCCAGGCACAACTAAGGACCCTGGAGCTATAGGAGGCCACTCCCTCTCCAAGCCTGTGCACCTGAACTTAGCTTTCGCCCATTGGCCTGTGACCTTTGGCCAGTTACCTAGGAAACTGCTTATCAGCCAGCAGCCTTCACCCAGCCCATCCCCCTGCGACCCTCTTCCCACCAATATGTAGATCCCCTGACTCTCTTCCTACGTGCTGGAATGAAGGCTCCGAGGCATCGGCTGGCAACCTTGAACCCACCAATCCCCTTAGGACTCTCTTCCCACTCTCAACTGCTTATGAACCCATTTCCCTGAAAAAATAAAACCAGCTGTTCACTGAGACGGCCTCCCAAAAGCGGTTCTTTTGTTGCACTCACAGCCACTCAAGACCCTGCTCTCCACGGTTGCCTGGACGCCTTCAGGGAACTGCAGCCACAAGGATCCAGGGACCCACAGCTGGGCGCAGGCCCATGGGGTCTGGGATAGTTTGGAGAGTCCTCAGGCACCCTGGGGTGTGGCAGTTCATCTGCACCATCAACTTGACGGGATTTTGAATCACCATGGAAACACATTTCTGGGGTATATACGAGGGGGTTTATAGGATGTTTTTTTGTTTTGTTTTGTTTTGCTTTTTTCCCAGGTAGGGTCTCACTCTAGCCCAGGCTGACCTGGAACTCACAATGATCTGTTACCTCTGCCTCCTAAGTGCTGGGGTTAAAGGCATGTGCTGCCATAACTGGCCTCTAGGATGGTTCTAATTGAGTAGGGACTTCCCATTCTGAACGTGGGCAACATCAATTCCACAGGCTGGGATACCAGATAATAAAAAAGATAATAAAAAAAGGAGAAAGGAGGGCTGGAGAGATGGCTTAGCGGTTAAGCGCTTGCCTGTGAAGCCTAAGGACCCCGGTTCGAGGCTCGGTTCCCCAGGTCCCACGTTAGCCAGATGCACAAGGGAGCGCACGCGTCTGGAGTTCGTTTGCAGAGGCTGGAAGCCCTGGCGCGCCCATTCTGTCTCTCTCCCTCTATCTGTCTTTCTCTCTGTGTCTGTCACTCTCAAATAAATAAATAAATAAATAATTTAAAAAAAAAAAGAGGAGAAAGGAAAAGATTAGTTTAAATGTTGGAAGGAAGCAAGGTGGCCGACAGCAGCACTTGTCACTCTGCTTCCTGACCATGCAAGCCATGTGACCGGCTCCTCACACTCCCGCCACCACGATGGATGGCACCCTCAAACCACAAGCCAACACAAATCTTTCTTTCCTTAGTTTGCTTTTGCCAAGTATTTTGTCACAGCAAAGAGCAAAGTAACTAGGACAGACTTCAGGAGCAGTGAGCATGGACGCTACCTCCAATCTGCATGAACCTGGAAAATGTTAAATTCCGTGTCAGATGCCAGACTCAAAAGGTCACATATTGTACGACTCCGTGCACATGGGGTGCCGAGAACAGAGAGCTCCGTGGCCTGGAGGGGAAAGATAGCGATTGCTCAGTGAGTGTGGGGATTCCTTTAGACCTGGCAGAGGTGGTGGCTGCACGGGCTGTGAATGGACAATGCCACTGAACTATGCACTCTAAGGGGACGGATGCCATGGTGTCTGAGTTTCACCTAAGTTAAAAATCAAAGGTGGAGTGGAGCTAAGGTGGATTTTCACCTAACACTTATTTTAGGGTTTTCCACCATTGGCTAGACAAATTCCCATGAGGACACGTGGGTGAAAATCGGGAGAGTCACAACAGTGTCTAGGAGAAAAGGTGGGATCTGACACCAAGGGAGAATTTCCCGAGAAGACTGTTGGGAAGTTAGGTCTTCAAGGAGTGTGTCCCCAGGCAATTGGTGTAGGGAGAAAAGTGTTTTCTCCGGCAGGCTACTTACACTAGGGTTACATTTTTGCCAAGTGTCATGTTACTAAAGAAAAGTTCAGGTTGGGGAGATGGCTTAGAGGTTACAGGTGCTTGCTTGCAAAGCCTGCATGTTCAATTCCCAGCACCCACATAAAGATGGATGTAAAGTGGCATATGCACTAGTGGCCAGCTAGTTCGTAGCAGCAAGTGACCCTGTTTCAAAGAAGGTGTTGGCAGGCTGGAGAGATGGCTTAGCAGTTAAAGGACCTCGGTTTGATTCCTCAGGACCAATGTTAGCCAGATGCATATGAGGGCCTATGCATCTGGAGTTTGTTTGCAGTGGCTGGAGGTCCTGGCTTGCCCATTCTCTTTCTGTCTTTCTCTGTCTCTAGTTCTTTCTGTCTCATAAATAAATAAATATATATATATTTTAAAAAGAATGTGGTGGCTAGAGAGATGGCTTAGTGGTTAAGGCACTTTCCTGGAAGCCTAAGGACCTAGGTTCAATTCTCCAGTACCCACATAGGCGAGATTCACAAGGTGGCACATTTGTCTGGAGTTAGATTCAGGTATCCCCCATAAACTTAAGTATTCTGAATGCTAGTCTCCCCAGCTGATAGCAATTAGAAATTAAAGCCTCCTGGAGGCAGTGTATTGTTGGGGGTGGGTTTATGGGTGTTGTAGTCAGTTTCCCCTTGCCAGTGTTTGGCATACTCTCCTGTTCCTATTGTACACCTTATGTTGGCCGGGGGTGGTGTCCACCCTCTGCTCATGCCATCGTTTTCCCCTGCCAACACGGTGCTTCCCCTCAAGTGTGTAAGCCAAAATAAACCTTTTATTTTCCCACAAGCTGCTTTTGACCAGGTGATTTCTGCCAGCAATGTGAACCTAACTGCAACATTGAAATTGGTACCAAGAGTGGGATTGCTACTAGACACCTGACTGTGTGTGTGGCTTTGGCCTTTTGGAGCTAATTTTAAAGAGGAATGTGGAAGGATTTGGAACATTGGCCTAAGAGATGCCATGCAGTGCTATAAGTACAGCTTGATGGATTATTCTGGTCAAAGTTGAAAGACCTGAATGCAGCAAGAACTATGGACTGTGAAGTATGGTTTGTAAGGGTGAGAAAGAGCTTTGCCTGGACTGGGCTAGAAGCAGTTCGTGTGAGAGGCTTTCTGTTATGCCTGTGTCCTGAGAACTTGTGCAGGGTTGCATTGCATAGAAATGGACTGGTGTGAGCAGAGGGATATGGCACAGAAAGAAATCTTTAGACTGAAACTGCTGCCCATTCAGCTGCAATTGAGAGATTATAATCATTGAGATTGAGCCAGCTGACCTGCATTAGGACAACAGAAAGAATGTAGACTCTTTTGAAGGGGACTGAATGCTCAAGGAGTGTCCTGTTCTACAAAATCTGCTTTATTCTCTCCTGGATTAACAAATTGGCATCCCACCTGGTATTATGGAGCATAAGAAATGCATGAAAGAAAGGGTCATTGAATTTGCAACACAGTTTTGTGTTTTGGAAACGGCCAGGGGCAGTGTGAAGCAGGTTTTCTGCATGCCCTGCATGGAGACCAAATGGAGCCATGAGGATGAACCATGGCTTGCAATGGAGACCCAGTGGAGATGCCAGGACCACGAGATGGCTGCCAAGGAGAGCTGCTGGCCCCGGATGAAGTTTTCCAGGCCTGTGAGTAGCCCAGTTGGAGGGACAGAATTGGAACTCCAGAGACTTGTTGCTGGTTAGAATTATAGGACTTGGAGACTTGTCACTTGATTAGCGTTGTTGGACTTGGAGCCACAGAGTTTGATGTTTGCCCTGTTTAAATCTCGTATTGGTTCAATATTTCTTCACTATGCCCAGTGCCATCTTTTGCAGTGTGAGTGTTTATTCTGTGCCATTATGGGTTTTTTGGAGATTTTCTTTTTTTAGGGTTTTTTTTTTTTTTTTGGTATTATGGCTCAGTTAAAAGGCCTTGGACTCTGGGGATGTTTGAACATAATTGGGATTATAAAAGCTATGGGGACTTTTAAAGATGGACTGAATGCATTGCATTTTACATCGTGGGGGTTACCAGTTTATGGGGGCCAGGGGTGGAATGTGATGGTTTGATTCAGATGTCCCCCATAAACTTAGGTTTTTCACATGGGTTCTGGGGTTTTCATTCTGGTCTTAATGAGCCATCTTCCCTACTCCACCCACCAACCTTTTGATCTCTCTCTCTCCCTCATCTTTCTATCTATCTTTCCGTTTTCAAGGAAGAGAGAGAATAGCATGCCAGGACCTCTTGCCACTGAAATGAACTCCAGATGCATGTGCTACTTTGTGCACATGGCTTTACATGGGTTCTGGGGAATTAAAGCCTGGACTGTCAGGCTTTACAAGCAAGCATCTTTAACCACCGCATCTCTCTATCCCTCCATTCACCAGCTTCTGAGAGTGTTCACTTTTATTTTCTTTCTGTTTTTCTAGGGAAGGGTTTTGCTGTAGCTCAGGCTGACCTGGAATTCACTATGTAGTCTCAGGGTGGCCTTGAACTCATAGCGATCCTCCTACATCTGCCTCCTGAGTGCTGGGATTAAAGACGTGCACCACTGCACCCAGTTGAACGTGTTCATTTCCTTTGTTTTGTTTTTTGATTTTTTCTAGGTAGGGTTTCACTGTAGCTCAGGGTGACCTGGAGTTCACTATGTAGGCTCAGGGTAGCCTCGAACCCATAGTGATCCTCTTACCTCTGCCTCCCGAGTGCTGGGATTAAAGGCGTGCGCCACCACGCCCGGCTTGAAAGTGTTCATTTTTAAGTGTTGCAAAGTTGTGAGAATCCTAGGGATGGCAAACCTTTCACCTAAAACAACACCCGCCCTCCCCCCCCCCCCTTGTGGCTTTGCTCCAGAGTCAGAGCTGGGGCTTGTGAACGGATCAGGTTGCACCAGCAGATGTGGCTCTCTGACCAGCCATGTGAGTGCTGAAGCCTTCACGTGGCTTTACTTGGCCTAAAACCGTGTGATTCTTCCGGAGAGGCGCTGTCTGTGTTCTGTGCGCCAGGAATTTTGAAGTGGCCCAAAGCGATAGCGCTGGGGCCTCATCCCTATGAAATTGTTTTGAGGGGGCAGTACTTAATTATGCACAGAGGGACCATCCGTGAGTCTATCTGGGTCCTTGTCACTCAGCTTATTTCAGAGTAATTGCTCCTTCCTGGTGGTGGAGGTGACCCAGGGGACCCTAGCTAATTTGAATATCAAGTCTGATGAGAATGTAATTAGGAAGGAACTGGCAATGCACTTCCATGGTCAAACCAGCCACATTGCCTGCCTCTGGCACATGGTCTGTTTTCGCCCGGTCTTTGCTTGGGAGGCAAATGTCTGAGGGAAGCAGAGTCCCAGGCATCAAATGGAACCTGTCCATCACTAAGGCTGGCAGCTGTCCTCAAAATGGACACCTGGTTCAGAGGTGGTTGCCTGCCTTGGCTGAGCCAACCAGTGAGTCCTAGGCTCCTGGCTATGGAAAGCTATATCCGTGGGTGCATCAGGCCCTGTGAGTCAATGCCAGGAGGCTGGCTGGAGCAGCAGGGGCAGACTGTCTTCCTGGGCTTGCTGACTCAGTGGTCAAGAAGCCTGGGTGAGCCCAGAAGTGAGGCTGGAGCAGGAAGGCAGAGCTGAAGGCAGAGCAGTTCCTAAGCACATGTAGTTTGCATGTGTGGGTCCAGCCACAGGGAACATTCTGGAATATCTAATTATATAAACCAACCCTTCCCTCCTCTTTTGTTTGCATGGGTGTGTGTGTATGTATGTGTGTGCATGTGTGTTTATATGTGTGTGGGTGCACATGTAGGTGTGGGTGCATGAGGTCTCAGGTGTCTTTCTTAAACTCTTTCCACTTTATTTCTTTAAATATTTATTAGAGACAGAGAGTGGGAGAGAGCGAATGAGTGAGAATGAGAATGGGCACACAGGGCCTCTCTAGCCACTGCAAATGAACTCTAGACGCATGTGCCACCATGTGCATCTGGCTTATGTGGGACCTGGAGAATTTAACCTGGGTCCTTAAGCTTCACAGGCAAGCACCTTAACTGCTAAGCCATCTCTTCAATCCTCCACCTTATTTTTTTTAAAGAAGGGTCTCACTCTAGCCCAGGCTGATTTGGAACTCTGGAGCCTAAGCTGGCCTCAAAGTTAATGGCATTCCTCCTATCTCTGCCTCCTGAGTGCTAGGATTATAGGTGCAAGCTACCATGCCTGGTTTTCCCTTCCTTCCTTCCTTCCTTCCTTCCTTCCTTCCTTCCTTCCTTCCTTCCTTCCTTCCCTTCTTTTTCTGAGATAGGGTCTTTCAAGGATCCTATTGCTCACAAATTCACCCAGACCAGCTCGCCAATGAGTCCCAGGGATCTTCCTATTCTACCTCTGCCTGTCCTGTGTTGGAATAGGTGGGCACTGCCATGCCCAGCTTTTATGTGGGTCCTGGGGATCCGAACCTAGATTCTCATGCTTGCACAGCAAGCACTTTGTCCCCTGAGCCAGCTCTCCAGCCTCTTTCCTCTTAGACTTCAGCCAGAACGAGTAGTCCTTGGTCCCTTGTCATCAAGGGCTCCTGTAGCAACCTTACCAAGGGGTTCAGGCTTGGCAGTGCCATGGGCCTCTCAGCCCTTGTAGACCCTGTGGATGAAAACACTTTGTCAGCTGAGCTTTGGAAACTCCTCACATCTTTAACCCCATGTCCCTCCTCTGCTTCCTATGGTGGTGGTGGGGGGGGGACTGGACACACTTGCTGATGGAATGTTGGGTTTGAATGTGAAATGGGACACCCCACTGTTGGAACACTTGGTCCCCTGCTGGCAGCATGATTCTGGGAGCTTGTGGGAACTTTAAGGTGCAGAGCCTCGAAGCCTCCTTAGAAGGAGTGAGTCGCTGGAGGACGGGCATGGTGTCCAGCTTCCTGACTGACCAGGCCCTCACGGCTATGATGGGCTGTGTCCTCTCCGAACCGAGTCAATCCTTCCTCTCTTAAGTTGCCACTATTTTTTTGTAAAGTTTTTTTTTTTGTTGTTGTTGTTGTTCATTTTTGTTTATTTATTTGAGAGTGACAGAGAGAGAGAGGGATTGGGTGTGCCAGGGCCTCCAGCCACTGCAAACAAACTCCAGACGCATGCGCCCCCTTGTGCATCTGGCTAACGCAAGTCCTGGGGAACCGAGCCTTGAACCGGGGTCCTTAGGCTTCACAGGCAAGCGCTTAACCGCTAAACCATCTCTCCAGTCCCTTAAGTTGCTACTTAACAGTAACTAATACAGACTCACCCCAATGTTCCCTTCATTGCCACATGGCCCAGAAACTATTTCCCCCAAACGGCCATACAGGCATTCATGTGCAAGCCCCAGGGCAGAGGCTCAAAGCTGGTGATGAGAGGGGCTCCCGTCACAACACTGCCTGACTCGCCAGTTCATAAACTCCGCAGAGATCTCCCGCCACTGCTCAGCTCCCTTCCCACCCCAAACCTGCTCCACCTCTCGGCTGCTCCCCTGCTCTTACCTTCCTACTTTGCCCTCCTAATGCTCTGCCTGCGTCTCCCCCGCCCCCCGCCCCAAGTCCCACTAATGCTTCCCAGGGCCATGTGTCCTCACCTTGGTGCCTCTGGGCTCCCCTCCCTTACCCCAAGGCGCTCTCAACCTCCTGAGGATGGCAGAGCTGCCCACAAGCCTCAGAGCTCTGCCTTGTCTCTGGCCCTCAGTGTGGTCGCTTGGGAGCAGATTTATTCTCCCACCAGTGTGATTTATACAAACCCTCCCTGGGTGGCAGGGCCGCTGGTCACTCTGGGTTTCCAATGTCCATTTGTTTTCTCCCGGCAGCACTTGAAATACTCACCGTGGTAATGAGGTCCCCCTCAGCCAGCCCCCCCCCTCCCGAGCCTGCCTGACACATCTCTCCATCATGTCTCCTCTCTCCACTCTTTCACCCTCAGCCAAAAGCTCTTCTTCCTGACACACTCGCTCGCAGGACTCCTGCCCTTCTCATGGCGGGGGCGTGGGGGGATCGGGAGCTGCACGCTGCTTCCCAGGTGTGTCTGACCAGTGAGTGGAAGGCTCTTCCTGCGAGCTGGAGACACAGCGCCCCATCACAGTCCGGGCTGGGCTGGCTTCTCTCTGCATCTGGGTCCACATCGTCTTGCATGGTCTATGGTACCTGTATATCAAGGGTAACGTCCCATTCAGCACCCTCCTATTGGGTCAGACTTTCCCAGCTTGTCATGCTGAGCTAAGAAACGCGAAGGTTCTCTACCAATGGGCCCTCGGGTCAGGCCCTGTGTGGCATCTTGTTTCATTGATTTTGAATGGTGACTCCATCCTCTTTCATCTTTCCCAGGTGTGGGCTGTGTGCAAAATTGGTAAGCGTGCCTCTGCTTCCATCAAGGGCTCTGGAAGAGTGATGCGTTCACTGACACCACAGCAAAGGCACAGCCCTGAGGCCCTCGCTGTGGATCCTCCGGCTGGTAATTCAGCACGTGCGGTTGTCCAACAGCTAGGAGTTTCCTGACCAGTTCTACTGCCTGGTCCCTGTGTGAACGCCTCATGCACACATGTGTCTGCAAGTCAGTATGTTGTCAAACATGTTTGTGTGTGTGCGTGCGTGCGTGTGTGTGTGTGGAAGAGCATGTGCTCATCGATTGGTCTAGCTAGCCACCGTGCCCAGCAGATGCCGCGTCTTCGTCTCCTGAGTGCTGGCATTACAGGCAGGCCGCCACCATGCCCAGAATTGACGTGGGTACCAGGGATCCAAACTCCAGTCCTCATGCTTACACAGCAAGAACTTGGCCAGCTGTGCCATCTCCCCAGCCCCCTTTATTCTTTTTCTGAGGTGACTGACCTAGTCCTGTGTTAATATTCCTGCAGAAGAATTAGAAACACATTTATCACGTTCCTTAAATGTATGAAGCAGAATGTTGACTAGGAGTTCATTGACTCTATGTTTATGTATTAATATACAATATATAAAGTGATATAATAAATAGAATATATTAATATCAATGATGTATTATAAATGCAAGTGTGCCATATCATGTAACATATGATATATATATATATATATATATATATATATATATATATATATATGGAGAGAGAGAGAGAGAGAGATTCATCAGTATAGTTTATTAATCTAAATTTATTGGCTAATTTGGTAAATATTGATATATTTACTATAAGGAAGCCTGTATAATTTTTCCCTTTAGTTTGGACCAGCTTGTAGTGCTTTTTTTTTTTTTTCAAAACAAATGCATGTTCATTCAGGTGTAATTTCCATATAAAATATGCCCTGTGTCAGTAAACATCCTGAGTTTTGGCTAATGCATGCAGTTAAATAAGCATTACCCCACTCAAGATATGGGACATATGGGCCATCTGTCTTTACCTGGGGAGGGTGAGTGATGAAGGTTTTTGTTGATGTTTTTATGGAAACTTTACTTTAAAATTTCCTTCCCACCAAACCATGAAACACTGGGTGTTACTTTATGGCGTCTCATTGAGAACAATGCTGCACTATAAACGGAGTTTCAAAGTCAGACGTAGAACTGACCAAAATGCAAAGGCCACATTGCAGAAGGACAATACCACTGGACAGGAAGAAAGCCTTGTACTTGATCTGACTACACTGCTTACCAAAGCTTGGGTATCATTCAGCTTCCAACTTCTACCTGGAAAGTGACAATTTTTCTATGTTGCACCTGAATTTGCTTTAAGTCACTGAAGCCCAGACAGCAGGTGTTGAAGCTGGGCTGCCCCCGCCTGCAGCCTCTCTGGAGAAGAGCTGAGCTAACCAAGCTCAGGAGGGGCGCTTGAGGACCAGGTGAGGTGGGAAAACCAACATTCCGGGCTGTTCCACATTCTACTTCGAAAGGTCTGGTGCAGCCAGGGCTGTGTGGTAGCGCAGGCCTGTGACCCAGGCACTGGGGAGATGGAGGCAGGGGGATCAAGAGTTCAAGGTCATCCTCAGCTGCATAAGGAGCTCAAGGCAAGCCTGGGTTACATGACACTCTGTCTCAAATAAAACAAAACATCTCATCACAACACAACACAAAACTAAACCACCTATAGAAGGAGAGAGAGCTGGAGAGAAAGTTCTTGGTTTGCAAGCCTGGAGAACTGTTTTTGAGAAAGGTGGGCATGGTTGGTATTTGTAATCCCAGTTCTGGGGAGGCAGAGACAGGGCGATCCCTGGAGTTCGCTGGCCAGCTAGTCTAGCCTACTCGATGAGCTCAAGGCCAACAAAAGGACGCTTTTTCAAAAAGAGGTGGATTGTGTTTCTGAGGAATGATGGTGAGATTGGCCTCTGGCCTCCACATGGATATGCACGCACATGCACACACATGCACATGCACACACACAAAATACAAAAGCCCTTTTCTGGCTCAACCCTTTCCAAGTAGCAGAACTGTGAAAAGAAGATGGTGATCAAAGACAAAGGCAGGGTGCTCACTGTGAGACATGCAGAGATGCAGAGTGTGTGTAAGCGAGCATGCCCCTTGGCATGAGTGTGCTGTGGCATCGTGCACACTGTGAGCCTGTGGGACAATATTCAGAGGGAGGTGACAGGCCGAGATGTGACGGCAACAGCGTGGAGAGCATTGTTTTCTGGATGGACACCGGCCCAGAGACTGGGGGCCACGGAGATTTCAGTCACTGACAGATTCTTCAGAGTCGTCCCCACGAGGGCAGTGTTTGCTACTGCTCTGCTGTGGAGACTGAAGGGGACAATGACTGAGAATGACGTGTGTGTGTCACACACTGCAGGGTGGACAAGAGAAATGTGTCCTCTTGCAGTTCTTGAAGCCAGGAGTCTGGGCTCGCGATGCAGGAGCACACTCCCTGCAGAAGCTTTGGGGGGAGCACCGCGTTGTGTATCTTCCATGTGCTGGGGTCCTGAGCTTTGGCTGGCTTGTGGCTGGAGCACTCCAGTGCCCGCCTCTGTTACCACAGGAGTTAGAGCCTCAAATCTCCTCTTGTCTTTCTGCTATAAAGACCCTGATCATGAGATTGAGGTTCACCTGTCTAACTCAGGATGGCCTCTTCTGAGGCTCTTACTTAAACAGCAAAGACCTTTTGCCAAACTATTTTGGAAGTTCCATTCCAGCACTGTGGGGGTGACTTTTCTAGGCTAGCCCGATCTTGCCTCAGTTTACCAGCATTCATTCAGAAGGGTTAACCACAGTGATCCAGGGATTGAGCCAACACTGGAGGGGCTTTTTCCCTGAACAGGCCCATATCTCAAAGCACAAAAGGTTAAAGGTGGACTGGAGAGGTGGCTCAGCAATTAAGGCACTTGCTGGCAAAGCCAAAGAATCCAGGTTCCATTCCCCAGGACACATGTAAGCCAGATGCACAAGGTGGCGCATGTGTCTGGAGTTGGTTTGCAGTGGCTAGAGGCTCTGGTCTGCCCATCCTCTCTTTCTCTCACTTTTTTTTTTTTTTTTTTTGAGGTAGGGTCTCACTCTGGTCCAGGCTGACCTGGAATTAACTCTGTAGTCTCAGGGTGGCCTTGAACTCACAGCGATCCTCCTACCTCTGCATCCCAAGTGCTGGGATTAAAGGCGTGCGCCACCACGCTCGGCTCTTTCTCTCACTTTCTATCTCTTTCACTCTCTGTCTCTCTCTCTCAAATAAGTAAATACATTAAAAATTTTTAAGTAGTTTATTTTATTTATGTGAGAAAGAGAGGCAGAGAGAGAGAGAGAGAGAGAGAGAGAGAGAGAACATGGGTGCGCCAGGACCTTTCAGCTGCTGTGAATGAACTCTAGACACATGTGCCTCGTTGGGTGCATGTGCAACATTGCACAATTGTATCACTGTGTGTCTGGCTACGTGGGACCTGGAGATTTGCACATGTGTTCTTGGGCTTTGCAGGCAAGTACCTTAACTACTGAGCCATCTTTCCAGCCCCACCCAAGATGCTTTAAACTAGCATGTCAGTCCTGAGCCAGATGCCCATACCTTTATCTCTTCCCCAGCTATAACTGCTTGTGATCTCTTGAAACCCTTGTCTCCCTTGGGGTCATGCTTATCTCAGTCCTGTTACTGGGTGAAGGCTGAGCTAGCTGTTATCCACCATCTCCAGATCATTATCAAGTCTCAATCTTGCCATAGACACAGATGAAATACAGCTCCTGCCAGCAAGAGCTTCCCACGCTGGCAGGGGTCGGATGACTGAGCAGCAACCCTCATGCAACGTGTGGGTCTGGGGACTGGCTCGGCGGAAGAGTGCTCACGTGGCGTGTGAGAGGTCCTGAGTCTCATACCCAGCATGGAGAGAGTCAGAGACAGAAACAGAGAGACTGTGATTGGGGGTGCTGGCCACACTTTCTGCATGCTCCTGCACCCAGGTTTTTCACACAAGTGCACTGCCTACCCCATAACACGTGGCTGGTGAAAGCAGGGTTGGAATTCCCCAACTGCATTCCTCTGATTCCCGAAGTCTTGCTGTTCTGACAGACTTGTGGCCAAGAGAAGTCTGTAGGGTGATACCTATGCACAGTAAAGGTGGGGTATGAGGAGGCAGGGAAACACAGCCAGGGGGCCCCAACAGTTAGGTCCAGAGCACAGATTTCCAGAAGGCCACTTCCTGGCTGCCTCTTCATGCCTGAGAGTACAGGCTCATCTCAGGGCTTCGTATCCTGAGGGCACCGTGATGCGTGACAGCAACCCAGTGGCTAGAAGCAGCATGTCGTCCTCTCTTCCTCTTTTAGTTTTTAAAATTTTTATTTATTTATTTGAGAGAGAGAGGGAGAGAGAGGGGAAGAGAGGGAGAGAGAGAATGGGCACACCAGGGCTTCCAGCCACTGCAAACAAAATTCCAGGCACATGCGCCCCCTTGTGCATCTGGCTTATGTGGGTCCTGGTTAATCGAACCCGAGTCCTTTGGCTTTGCAGGCAAATGCCTTAGCCACTAAGCCATCTCTCCAGCCCAGAAGTAGCATTTCTGTCTCACAGTTCTGGGAGCTGCAAGTGCAAAGGAAGATGCCAGCAGGGTCAGGCTCCTTCTGATGGCCTGAGTGGAGGGTCCTCCTGCCCCGTCCAGCCGGTGGCTCGCAGCTGACTCCTGCTGACCTTCACCTCTGTCTTCATATGGCCTCTTTCCCTGTGACTTCAAGTCTCCCTCTCCTTACAAGGACAGCTGTCTTTGGATTTATTGTACGGTATCTAATACAAGTCCATCTTAAGCAGTTACATCTGCAAAGATCCTGCTTCCAAATAAACTCATTTGAGCTTTCAGGTGAGCGTGAATTCAGGGGAGACATTATCAGCCTAACACAGTTTCCTTTCAGCACTGGAGGACTTTCTCACAAGTGAGGTCTAGATGGAGACCTGCGGGAGCGGAAAAAGAGGGATCTGGGCAGATGGCACAACCTATAACCAGAGGATATGATATGGTTTTTCATTGGTTAGAACATTCTAGAAATGGGTGACTGTCCCCTTGACGATGCTGCGTTCCCCTCTTCCTCTTCCATTGTGCCCTTGCCTGCATTTCCCCCACCCCTGAGTTCTCAGAGCCCACAGAACCCCAACCCCAGAAATCCCCGTTCTTTGTCAGAGCACCAGCAAGAATCAGGGCCCATTGAGCAGAGATGATAGGCGAGTGTCGGTGCGTGGGGGCGGCTGTATCCTGTAACTGTCTGTGACATCCATCCTGCCACGGGGGGGGGGGTGCTAACTACATCGGACGTGGGATATGTGCATTCGATAAGGCAGGGAAGCCTGGGTTCAGGCGCTGGAGGGGAGAGCCATTCCAGTCCGCCCGTCTCTGAGTCACAGCCAGACAATGTCAGGCGGAGACTTCCCGCCCTGCATGGCCGATGCAGCCTGGCTCATCTCTCCCCATCCCTCTTGCCTCCTGCACACTGTGGACTGTCTCCAGAGTCGGTATGGAAATCCCTTTTCCTTGTGGAGGCTCAAGCCCTCTTCAAATCCACCATTCCTCCTGCTTAGGGTTGCTCCCAATCTTGTGAGGGTTGGGACCCTGCCTGGAGCGCGGGACCAAGCCCTCATTGTCACTGCCTGGCAGGGCAGTCCCTCCGCGGGGGCTCCCCAGGGAGAAGTCCCCCAGTCATCATCAACAGCACAGAGCCTTGTGGCAGACCCCAGAGCCCTGGCTGCCCCTTGCTGCTCAACTGAGCAGGTTGCCATGGTGACGAGCCCGTGGAGGCCTCCCCATCACTATGCCAGCGACTTCCTAGGACTCCGCTTGGCTCCAAACAGTCTTGGGCTGAGGAGAAAAAGCTGTGGGGTTCCGTGCAGGTGCCCAAGCAGCGCGAGGACGAGCTAGGGACGAGGGGGGCCAGAGGCAATTGCATCAAATGACCGCGAGTCACATCTGACAGGGCTGGGAGAATGATTTGCTGGGTCTGATGGGGAGTGCCGGGAAGAGGGGTGGCGTCCTGGTTTCCAGGTGGGGGGCTAACCTGGAAGACTTGGGGGCCAAGGCTGTGCACCTGTCTTTGACCTTGTAAATGTATGTGGCCATGCCGGGAATCAGCAGCCACTGTGGTCCCATTCAGAGGCGGATGCGTGAGAGAGGCGAGTGGTCTCCTGGGCTCCTCTGCTGTGAGAGGGCTACTGCCACCTCTGTGGGAGCATGTCAGCTATTGCGAGAGTAGGGAGTGATAAAAGGATGAATTTGGGCTTGGAAGATGGTCCGGTGAATGAAGAGTTTGCTGCACAAACACGAGACCCGCGTTTGGATCCACAAAACTCCTGTAAAATGCTGGGTGTGATCGTGTGCACTGGTAATCGGAGCTCTGGGGAGACAGGACACTCCCTGGGGCTGGTCTGGCATAGTAGGTGAGCTCCAGGCACAGTGAGAGACCATGTCTCAATAAATAAGGCAGAGCGCAACCGAGGAAGACGCCTGACATTGAACCCTGACCTTCCTGCGCATGTGCACACACGGGCATGCACCCCCCCCCACACACACACAAAGGATGAATTTGTTGATTGTTTACTGTCTTTCATGTCTGTTGCCAAATGTTGGTGCTATGCCCTTGGACTTTCAGACTCCAGAACAGTGAGCCAGATAAACTTCTATTGTTTCAGAATCTCCCCATTCGGGATATTTTGTTAAGGTAGCAGAGCACAGACTGAGACCTTGTGCATCTGTGAAGGGGAGGCTGAGCACAGGACCCCGTCAGGGTCATTGTCTCTGAGAGAGGCCTGGAGCTCGCCGTGGTGCAGCTGGGGGACAAACCAGAAAGGTGTCCTGAGGCTCCACAAGGATGCCTGATGCTGTGGGAGCTGCGTTTGTGCACACTCCGGATCCCCCTACCTCTGCCTTCCAAGTGGCATGTATCGTTTTTCTAGGCCATCATTTGCCACCCCCCCCTCCCCAGGTGTTGGTACGAGTGGGCTCCGAGGAGGCAGAGAGGCTGTCTCAGTTTCCCAGATACTGTGGCAGGTCTGTGGTCTGTCTCTGCCCCCTCACCTCCCTGTCCCCCCACCGTCCTCCCTGAGTGTTTGGCTCCTTCCATTCTTCCCCGGGTCCCCCAGGGTTCCCTCACCTGTGTTTGGCCCTTGGGTTAGTGCCTCTTACATTGCTTGCGTGTGGTGAATCCTACCTCTAGCCTAGGCTGGCTTGTTACCGTGAAGTAGAAGAAAGCGTGTTCTGCATATTCCAGGCGGAGGATTGGGTCGTACAAGCGGTTGATTCGCAGGTTTCAGCCCCAGCTCAGCACGGTAGCAGCTGTGTGTGTGTTTTCAAGGTCAAATCCTTTGACCCCCCCCAAGCCCTGCCCATCATCACGGCAGATGTAATGAGGCCTCGAGCTCTTTCGATTAGAAGAATTGTTTCTGGGATGCATTTCCTCCGACCCTCGCCCTGGCAATCTCTCTCCAGGAATAATAGACTTAATTATTTAAATTTAATTTGTTAGAGGCTTGATGTTTCATTTGAAAAACGTAATGAATGATTAACATTTAATAAATAATAAAACTTAACATCTATTAACTTAGGCTTAAATAACCAACGGTTTAATTGCTTAATTCAATGCCTATTTTTTAAAAAATAAAACAGAAATGAGCCATTAGCCCCAACTGCTCTCAGCTCCCAGCCTCTCCTCTACAGCAGGTGTCCTGGGTTGCAGGTGGCTGGTGTGGGAAGGAGACTCCCTGGAGAGGTCACCTCTCCCCTCTCCACACCCAGGAAAGTGTGGCTCCGAGGAGGCTGTTTTGTTAACACAAATGTCGCTAACTCATAAATTCCTCAGAGATGGCTGTCGCTACCATCCAGCAGTGCCTGGGAGGCCACAAAATGAACACACAACGCGCAAACTATGACTTAAAGGGGGGGTGCATTCCAGTGCTCCCCAAACTGACCACACTTGCAGTTTTTATTCAGTTTTAGGCGGTCAAAGCTCCCGGGAGTCTGAGCACAAGACAGGTCACGAGTTTGCATCAGATCAGATCAGGAGTTGTTAGTTTATGTTAATCAGGAAGTCTCTGGAGAAGCCGGGAGTTTCTTAAAGAAGCTCCACCATAGTCTTCCATGTTCCCAGGCTGAGCCAGTGCCAACATTAGCCTTTTGCCCATTAGCTTGATCTTCACAGATGGCCGCTGTCCCTGGGCAGAGAAGGGGAGAGGGTGAATGAGACTTCTAGAAGGGGGCACAGCTGTACCGCACGGTGCATGTTATGTGACTGGTTTGTGTGGTGTGTGTGTGTGTGTGTTCAAAAATGCATGGCACTTGTGCACACGCGTGTGTCTGCAGGTGCATGCGGAGGACATGAGATTGCTGTGTGTGTTCATAAATGCATGGGCACTTCTGCACGTGTGTGTGTCTGCAGATGTCAACACAATGTGTCCTTTTTTAAAATATATATATATTTTTATTTATTTGAGAGAGAGAGAGAGAGAGAAGGGGTGCGCCAGGGCCTCCAGCTGCCGCAAACAAACTCTACACGCATGCGCCACCTTGTGCATCTGGCTGACATGGGTCCCGAGGAATCAAACCTTGGTCCTTTGGCTTTGCAAGTAGGCGCCTTAACCACTAAGCCATCCCTTCAGCCCCAATGTGTCTTCTTCAATCGCTGTCTACCTTATTACTTGCATTTGTGTGATATGTGTGCACCCGTGCTCGTGTGAGTGAGTGTGGACACGCGCACCGCGGTGTGCCTGTGGACTGCAGAGGACCGCTTTGGTATAAATTGTCACCTCCCGCCTCGCTCTGAGGCAGGACGTCTCCTTGTTCACCACGTTCACCAGGCTGGCCGGCCGGGGAGCTTCTGTGGATCCTCCTGCCTCCCCCTCCCTTCTCTGCTACAGAATGTCAGATGCTTGTGCTGCAGCACTCAGATGTACATGGCTTCTGGGGATCTGAACTCAGGAACCCCGGCTTCCATGGAATACACTATCCACTGAGCCATCTCCCCCACCTTCCACCTGATTTTTTGAGGCAGAATTGCTCATTGAACTGGAGCTCACTGATTGGGCTAAACTAGCCAGCCAGCAAGCCCTGGAGGTGGCGGGGAGGCTGGAGGGGGCGGGATGTGTGGGGGGGGAGCATGTCCCCCTGTCTCCACCTCCCCTGTGCAGAAATGAAAGGCGCTCACTCACTCCCATGTGGGCGCTGGGGATCCAAGTTCACGGTCTCATGCTTGGTTGGTACTTGTTTTACCACTGGCCATTCCCCCAGCCCTGCCGTTATGTGACTGCTAATTGGCACTGATATATATATATATATATATATATATATATATATATATATATATATATTGCCTGCATCTAGTTACACTGGCAATTAGTTGCCAACAAGGATCTGGAATGCTGCGCTGTCTCTGGAATTCTGACAGGGAGGACACAAACAAGCTCTTGGTCCTCCCAGAGCAGATGCAGCAGCATTAATGCCACCCCGGCGGTGAGAGGTGGCCTCCTGTGCCCCTCCTGTTCATGGGGGTGTGCAAGCATCCACCCAGGGGGCTGATTCTGACTGAGTCAGATAGTTACTTGGGAGGGCACTATCGGGGCGAGTGAGTTATTGGTTATCTGGGTACCTGGGAGCCCTCACGCAGCCACAGCTGAGCAGCAAGCAGCTGGCCCGGGGTCTCCTGTCCCTTGTCCCTTTCCACCAAATTGCTGGGCAGGCTCAGTGTGGTGCGGGCCTTCTGTGGACTCATGTCATCGCTGGATGCTGGAGTCCCCACCGTGTGTGTGAGTTACCTTCTTTTGGATGAGCAAAACACCTGGCAGAAATCCGTTTGCAGGAGGGAGGGTTTATTTCAGCTCACAGTTCCAGGTTACAGTCCTTCATGGAGGGGTGGTGGCAGCAACGGCTTGCGGCATCTGGTCACATTCAGTCCTCCGTGAGGAAGCAGAGAGATACATGCCCGCTGCCTCCCAGCCAGCCCTCTCCTTCCTACGTGCTCCGGGATCCCAGCCCACGGAATGGGGCCACCACAGTGAGGGTGGGTCTGCCCGCCTCAATTGACCCCATCTGGATAAACCCTCCCAGGTGATTGCAGGTCCGGTCAGGTTGACAACATAAACCATCACATGCCACCCACTGGGGACTGTCCCCCACCCCAGGAAATGGTCTAGCAAACAGACCCAGCCCAGGAGGCCTCCAAGCCCGGGCCCAGTAGAAATGGCATCACAGTTGGGCCTCTTCTTAGAGAAAAGAGAAGGAGGGCAGGCCTTCTTCAGCAAGGCTTTCCTGGAGGTTACTACCGGCAGCTCCCTAACAGCATCTCCTCCCAGCCTCAGCCTCCTCCCTGACCCCTCCTCTCGGGTACCCCCAGGCCCTCCGCCTGCACCCTGCCCCCCTCCCCCCGTTTGCTCTCCCTGGTTCCTGCAGGGACGGCGGGAGAGCCCCGGACACCCGGTCATCGCGGCCCCGGCGGGCTGGAGGGCGGCGGGTGCGTTGTAACCGGGAGAAGAAGGAGCGTTTCTGATCTCATTTTCCAGTATTTCAGCCGCGCCGTAATCTATTTACCACACGATTTGTGTCACTTTGATAAGCGGCTGCTTCAAGAGTGCATTTATTAAAATCCAGAGCGGGGACAGCTTTCAAGTCTCTCAAGAATTGTAATAAATGTTTGAAATTAGTCATTACGGTGTTTGCCACGGTTCATATCGTCGTCACCATCTCAGTGACAAACGGTCCCCATCGCGCACATGTTCTTTTGGGGTGAAGGACGCTTGGGCGGGATGCAGGGGGACGAGGGGACCTCCGGGTTCCAGGCGGCAGCTCAGCCCCGTGAAATGCTCTCTTAGCCTAAGCTTCCATGCTTAAAGAGGAGCGAAATGGCCCGAGGGGCATTTTCCGTCCCTCCCCGCTTCTCTCCTCCCCAATCCATTCCACGGCTCTTAGGCTCTCACTCCACTGCCCTCCCCCACCTCTGCCCTGTGGTGCCATCTGAGGACATGGCAACTTTGCAGCTGGTTTCCCATGTCCTCTGGGGCGGGGGAGGGGCGCGTAGTTCAGCAGAACTAGCTTTGGCCTCACCCTACCACGTACCCCATCTTCACCCCTGCCCCTACCCCCCTGCCGGGCCATGCTCAGGATCTCAAGTTTAGCATGGTTTGCTGTCTAGGCCGGTGAGGAGCTTTGGTGGCATCAGAGGTTGGCTTGGGAGTAGCAGAGGAATAAGGTACGGCGCTGGGACCCTGAGGGCCATGCCCTGTCTTGATGATGCCCTAAGGCTCACAATCCCAGGGTGGCACCTGGGATTTGATGATCAGAGTATAAAACTATTAGAGTTAGAGACAAACCGAGGACCAGGAGATGAGGTCCTGGCAGGCTGGAGGGGAGTACCGGGTCTATACATCCTTCCCAGGGGTTCTCAGAGTTGGGGGTGCCCTCCTCCATGCCCTTGGGACTGAATGGGTGATGACCCTTGCAGTCTTGCTGGCTGAACACGGGGTGTATTCCACAGGGGGTGGGTGTTGAGTGAACAGGGATGGGTAGGAAGACACAAGGCCACAGGATCTGGGATGGGGAAGGGGCCGGTTCTATGCTGAGATGCACCTGAAATTTGTTTGTGTCAAAGACTGGTTAGTGAAGGAGCCCTTTGTGCTTTAGGGAAAAGTCCTGGGAACTCAGTAGTTTGCTTAGAGGCAACAGTGGTTTCAAAGGCCTACACTTAGCGTGGGGGATAGGGTTGTATGCATGGGAGAGAGACAGACAGATTCTTTAACTGAATATGAGAGAGAGAGAGAAAGAGAGGTTGAGAAGTTGGTGCTGACCATTCAGCTTTTTTTTTCCCCCCACAGTACTTTCCTTAATATGTAGATAGTAGAATGAGAGAGAGAGAGACTGGGCATGCTAGGGCCTCTAGCCACTGCAAATGAACTCCATATGTGTGCACCACTTTGTGCATCTGGCTTTACATGGGTACTGGGGAATCGAACCCAGGCCGTCAGGCTTTGTAAGTAGCGCCATTACTGCTGAGCCCTCTCCCCAGCCCCTCAAAAAGATGGTTTTGGGTTTTTTTGTAGTATACTTTTGCAAATAAAAAAGGAAAGTCAGGGATGTCAGTCAGTAAATTTTTTTGCCTTGCAAGCATAAGGACCTGAGTTTAATTCCCAGAAACCGCACGCACACAGCAGCGTGCGCCTGTGGTCCTGACCCTGGGAAGGTGGAGACAGGCAGGCGTCTGCGTCTCACTCGACAGCCCGACTAACCTAGTGGTAGAGCTCCTGGCAGGGGAGGAATCCTGTTTCAAAAAGCGTAGATGGCCGGTGTTTCCGAGGATCACACCTGCGGGGGTCCTCTGACCTGCATGGGCGCTCACCCTCCCACACACATTTTTTTATAATTTTTTTTTTCTGGGAGAGAGATAGAAATTGGCTTGCTAGGGCCTCAGCTACTACGATAGAACACCAGATGCCTGCGCCATCTAGTGGGCATGTGTGACCTTGCATTTGCCTCACCTTTGTGCTTCTGGCTTATGTAGGATCTGGAGAGAGATCAAACATGGGTCCTTAGGTTTCACAGGGAAGTGCCTTAACCGCTATGCCAGCTCTCCAGCCGCCACCGCCCCCCAATTTTTAAAAGGGCAGTTGGATTTAAAAAGGAAATATTCCTACCACAGGAGAAAATCAAGTTTATTTTGTGAAGGCACATGGTGGCATGTTGGTGTTGGCATGTTGGCATTTTCCTGCTGCACGTGCTCAGAGCCTGGTTCTGACTCTACTAACCGTGCTCCCTGCTCCTCCCACCCACACAGCCCTCCCCTCATGGTGGCTCCTGAGGTGATCTCAGAGGACTAAGTTGGGGTAAGCACGAGGTGTCATGATTCCAACACGACGGCACTGTGCAGTAGAGGGTTAATGACAGGTGAAATACAACAGGGAGGTGGAGAGATGGCTCGGTGGGTAAAAAGCTTCTTGCACAAGCATGAGAGCCTGAGACCTGCATTTGATTCCCAGCATGCCCACAACCAGCGGGGTGGGGCCGTGAATGCCGTTAACTTCAGTCCCATGAGGAGCAGAGACTAGGGAATTGCTGGGACACGGACACACACACACACACACACACACACACACACATCATTAATAAAAAAAAATAAAGCTCCTATGCTTTCTCTGGCTTCTAAAAGCTCAGATATCATGGAGTGGAAATTATATACAATAAAACTCATCCTTGGGCTGGAGAGATGGCTTAACGGTTAAGGAGCTTGCCTGCAAGGCCAAAGGACCCAGGTTCAATTCCCCAGGACCCAGAAAGCCAGTTGCACAAGGGGGTGCACACATCTGGAGTTCATTTGTAGCAGCTAGAGGCCCTGGCATGCCCATCCTCTCTCTCTCTCTCTCTCTTTCTCTCTCCATGCCTATTTTTTTCTCTCTTTCTCAAATAAGTAAATAAGCAAGTTAAGAAACCATCCTTTATGAGTTTGTGGCTTACAACAATTTGAAAAAGGCATGTGTGCTCATGAAGCCACCACCACAGTGAAGACATGGGAGCATTTGTATCACCCCCAAATTTCCCTCTGCCCTTTGGGGCATTCCCTCCCTTCCTATAGGTAACAACAATCTACTTACCACCCCTGCAAATTTGTTTTTTCCAGTGTGTCATATAAATTGGGTCACAGGTTATACTGTTACAATCAGCTTCCATCCACAGCACACTTCTGAAGCCACATGTGTGGGGCCTTTCCCTAGGCAACAGGCAACTCCCCCGCTCCCTATGGATTAAGCGTCTAACAACTCACCTCAGCTCGGATGCTAACCCAGGCTTGGTCCCCCAGGACCACTCCAGCTTCAGATGCAAATCGCAGGTCTTGGGCTTCTAGGCGACTCCCACTTCTGCCCTACGTAGCGACATAAGTGAAAGATTCCCATGACCCCTTCCTTGGTAGCGAGTACCCCAGAACTCAGGGATCTACGTGAGCTACACAGGCTAACTTGTAAAGCAAACAACACTCACAAACAGCCAAGGGAAGACGTGAGGGAGGAAGGCCTCCAGGCCCTCTCTAGGCACACCACCGTTCCAGCACCTCCATGGGTTCACAACCTGGGAGCTGTCTAAACCCCAATGTTTAGGGGTGTTTAGGGAAGTTTCTTTACATAGGCATGGCGGATTCAACTCAATCTCCAGCCCTCTTTCCCAGTCCAGAGACGGGTCTAAAAGTCACAGCCCTCTAATCACAGCTTGATCTTTCAAGCCCCCTTCTTGAGCCATCTAGGGAACCCCAGCCATTAGCCATTTTACTAGTTCAGAGAAGTCACTCACTGCTCTGGAGACTCCAAGGATCTTAGAAGCTCTCGCATCTGTAACTGAGGGCTAAGGTTGTGTCGTATAACAGGAGATGCTCCCCTGACCCTCACCATTCTGGAAATCACGAGGGCTTTAGAAGCTCCATACCAGGATCCATAGATGAAGACCCAAGGTGTATTTCCTACTGTGTCATGAGACCTCGGGGTCTTTGCTCCCGAGCTGCCTCTGCCCCGCATTCACAGCATGCGTGACACTTACTTTGGGTGCCTGCAGGGCCTGTGAGATTCCCTCGCCTACTTTGGCCAGGAAAGGGACGCAGAGTAAGAAGGCCTCCGCCTTTTGCCTGGGAACTCACTCCTCTCTTGAGATCTCATCCCAACCTGGTGCTTCCTCAGAGAAGCCTCCCCTGGCTGTCCATCTCTGGAACCCCTTCCTCTTTTTTTCTCCTAGTGCACCCCCAGTCCTGCTGTCCCATCTCCCCAGCCTGTGCCATAGCTGCCCACTTTTGTGGAACTAGAGATCATTTGATAAACATATAGCTCCTTGCCCTGCTCCCCCATCCCTCCCACATCTTGAAAGGGTCCTTTGGGAGGCCCTGGCTCCAGTCCCTGGCCAAAGCAAAGGCTGCAGTGACTTAGGGGGCGGGGACATGACTCAGCCAGTAAGAGTCTGGAGCCCCAGCAGCCCTGTTAAAGGCGGACACAGGAGTGCTCACCTGTGATCCCGGCTCTTGTGCGGCAGAGACAGGAGGATCCCGGGAGCAAGCTAGCTAACTAGTCCAGCTGAATTGATGAGCTCCAGGGTCAATGCAAGACCCTGTCTCAAAAAAATAAGGTGGGCCTGGAGAGATGGTTCCGTGGTTAAGGCACTTGTCTGCAAAGTCAAAGGACCCAGGTTCCATTCCCCGGCACCCACGTAAGCCAGATGCACAAGGTGGCACAAGTGTGTGGAGTTCATTTGCAGTGGCTGGAGGCCCTGGCACACCCATTCTCTCTCTATACATCTGCCTTTTTCTCTCTCTCTCAAATAGATTTTAAAATTAAAATAAAAATATAAGTTGGACGGGACTGGAGAGATGGCTCAATGGTCAAGAGCACTTCCTGTGTAAGCATAGGACCTGCAGAGGCCTGAAGAGGCTGGGAAATCCCCAGGACCCACATTAACATCTGGGCATGGACTTCCTCAGGGGTACCTGCATGTGCATAGACCTCATATGCACATGCATACACATACACAAGCAAAAATAAATAATAATAATAAGGTAGCTTGTAACTAAGAAAGATACTTGGCATTGACCTTTGGCCTCCATGTGCATGCAAACACGTGTGTGCCCACACACATACGGACATGCATACATACACACACAGAGCGCGCACACTCACACACAGTCACACAAAGAAAAGGTAGGTGTCCCCAGGTCTAGCCAGCCCCTCTCCATGCCACCCTGGTCTCATTTTTCATGTTCTGTGGATGGCCCTCCTGGCAGGCTCCGTCTGTGATTGGCATTGTTAGAGCGAAGGACCCAGGGCCTAGTCAGCTGTATGAGCCTCTTTTCTCATTGCTGGGACCAAGACGCTGGCGAGAAGCCATTTGAGGGAGGGGGAGTTACTTGGCTCACAGTATGAGGGGTTACAGCCAGCATGACAGGGAAGGAAGTTCACAGCAACACGAGTGTGTGGCAACAAAGACTCCTCACTTCTCAAAGAATTGGGATGCAGAGAGTTGACAGGATGTGGGGCCAGACTGTAAACCATCAAGCACCCCCCTCCCACTCCTCCTCCCAACCCAGCAATTTCTCTAGCTAGGCTCCACCTTCTAAAGTTTTCACAAAGTTTCCAAACCTGCTGGGGGACCACGTGTTCACACACAGGAGCCTGTAGGGGTCTTGGTACATCCAAACCACATGCCTACTAGAAAGACATTTATTTTGCTCACAGTTCTTAAGATGCAGGCTGTGGCATGAGCATCAGCTTGGCAGACAGAGTCAGAAAGAGGAGAGAGAGAGAAAGAATGGGTGCACCAGGGCCTCCAGCCACTGCAAACAAACTCCAGACACATGCACCACCTTATGCATCTGGCTTATGTGGGTCTTGGGGAATCGAGCCTCAAACCAGGGTCCTTGGGCTTCACAGGCAAGCGCTCAACTGCTAAGCCATCTCTCCAGCCCCCCATGCTCAGTTTTTACATGCGTGCCGGGGACTCTAACTCAAGAAGTCTCAGGCCCTCATGCTTAAATGGCAAGTGCTCTTCCCTATGAAGCCATCTCCCCAGCCCTGGGCCATTTTCTTCTCCTTTCTTACCTCCCTCTTCTTTACCCTCCCCTGCCTTTCAAGGTTTTATACAGTTTTATATCAGGCCATCAATATGTAGACATGCAGATCTTGGCTGCTGTTCTGCTTGGATGTTTGACCTTGGGCAAGCTCCTCTCTGAGGATGAGAGCACCGGGTCTGCATTTAATCAATCAGCTCGGGCCTTGGGCCCCGTTCCCCACCCCAAGCTTTGCATGGTAATGAGCTCCCGAGAATAAGTTAACCAATAAATTGAGCAAGTAGCTTGCACTAACCCCTTTTGTCAGGCCCTTAATTACAACTGTAGATATAAACTCAGGGTTAAGGAGTGACAGTTGGACAGCCAGGGTATGGGACAGGGGAAGTTTATCATTAACCCCTGATTTTTGGGGGGTGGAGTGGTGGGGATACAGTGTTGGTTTTAGAAAGGAGGAGGGGACAGAGGCCCCGGGCCATCTGTCTGGCTCACTCCACCCATGTGCAGTTGCTGAACAGAAGTTTTCTAACCAGGATAACGCCAAGCCCCCTTAGGGGCTTCCCTTATGTCCCCCCCGACCCAGGCCCCTGCTTTGGCAGGAGCGACCCCTGGCACACGTGGGGGTCTCACTATGGCAGTGGTGGTGATGGTGTGTGTGTATGGGGGGGAGTTCTGTGCTGGATCCTCAGGCGTCTGCAGCCTGGGGCGATGAACAGGGTTGATCCCCAATTAGTCCTACTTTTGCCATGCTTGGAGACCCTAGCCCTCTCTGAGCTTGTTTCTAAGTCTCTCCATGGGAACATTGATGGTTGAGGCCAGCATAGTAAAGAGCTCTAGAGGAGAACCTGGTAAACATGGGGTTCACCTTCCATCCCCAGCTCCAGCCACATTCCTGCACGGTCAGCCAAAGACTGACTCCCTCTGGGGCCTCTAGAGACCCACTGAGGTAAGTTGGTCTAAGTCTGCTTGAGGGCTGGAGAGATGGCTTAGCAGTTAATGTGCTTGCCTGTGAAGCCTAAGGACCCACGGTCAACTTTCCAGATCCCACATAAGCCAGACGCACAAAGATGAGGCAAGTGCAAGGCTTCATGTGTCCACTAGGTGGCACAAGCGTCTGGAGTTTGATTGCCGTGGCTAAAGCCCTGGCACACCAATTCTCACTCTCTGTCTGTCTCTTTTTCTCTCTGTCTGAGTCATGTCCCTAGCCCCTACTGGAACATTTTAAAGATATATAGATTTGCAAGCAGAGAGAAAGAGGTGAGAGAGAGAGAAAGAGACAGAGAGAGAGAGAACGGTCCAACTAGGGCCTCTTGCCACTGAAAATGAGCTCCAGAAGTATGTGCCACTTTGTGTGTCAAGCTTGACATGGGTACTTGGGAATCAAACCCAGGCCAACGCGCTTTGCAAATAAGCGCCTCTAGTCACCGAGTCATTTCCCCAGCCCCTGCTGGAATATTGTTGAAGAGCACACACCAGGTATCGTGTAGACTCCCCCTCAACCTGGGCTTCTCTGGAGTTCCCTTGTGCTTCAGTGGGAGTGTCCCAGCAGGAAGGTGTGTCCTAGGTGTGCTGACCCAGGAGACACACTGTGCTGCTTTGCGGCCAGGTCAGCCCTCATCACGTAGCGGCGCGGGTCGCAGGGTCGCTCTGCTACGGAGCTGTTCTTTGTATTGCCAGGTAACTTGCTGGAGAAGTGTGGAGAGCGTGGGACATGTGTCGTGCCCCTCTTCCTCCTGTGAGACACGGCCACCCATGGTTTCTCTAAGTACATCCTCTACGCCCCCTTTCCCCCACAGCAGCATCCAGGAGGGCCACCCAGTCAGTCACAACCATGTCAGGAGAACCCTTCTTTCGTGAATGGGGAAATGGTAGACACGGAAGTGCAAAAATGTTGTGGGAGGGGACCGTCACTGTATTCACCATTGCTCATAGCTGAGCAGTGTCTTTAAAACGTTCCAGTATGGGGACATGGCTCAGTCAGTGGTCAGTAAAGCGCTCGCCATGCAAGCATGAAGACCTCAGTTTAGGTCTCCAGTGCCCAGGATGTTGGTCTTGAATCAAACCCTGCCTGACTTGAGGGTCTGTCAAGTGTCCCAATAGTACAAAGCTGGTCTGTCTGTCTTTGACCCCCAACACTGTCTTCAGGGACATGACTTCAAAGGAGCTGCAGTTAGCCAGGCCCCTTCTCCCATGTGCTGTGGAGCTATCGAAACTCAATTCATTTCTTCTACTCATCCGCCTAAAACAAACAAAACAGAAGTCCTGGTCATGAGTCACATCAGCACTTGACCTCCTCTCTTCCCTTACTCTTTCCCTTCTTCCCTTTCTCTCCCCTCCCTCCTTCCCATTCTTTATTTTAATAACTCTTTTTAATTTTTTTGTATATTTCTATTTATTTATTTGAAAGTGACAGACAGAAAAAGAAGCAGAGAGAGAGAAAGAGAGAGAATGGGTGCACCAGGGCCTCCAGTCACTGCAAATGAACTCCAGATGTGTGCGCCCCCTTGTGCATCTGGCTAACGTGGGTCTTGGGGAATCAAGCCTTGAACTGGGATTCTTAAGCTTCACTGGCAAGTGCTTAACTGCTAAGCCATCTCCCCAGCCCCTCCTTCCCATGCTTATTGTCTTTCTGTGTCTCTCTCTTCAATTTTCATTTTCTCTCTGAGACTAGATGGCCAGCATTTTTTCCCCTTTTTCTTTTTCTTCCCCCTTCCCTTAGCTTCCCAGTCAACAATTTCTCTTTGTCTTTCTTAACTTCAACTTTCCAGACAGAAGTGGGAGAAACCGTCTGAAAAGTGCTCACTGGGAAAAAAGATTGCAGAGTTGAAATTAAATATTGTAATGATATTAAACAGTGAACAGTTCAGCTGACGGCTCTGACAGGTTGTGTTCTTGAAAGCAGCATTTATGACAGCGGTTCTGTAAGGGAGTGTGCTTGAATTAAAATAATTACGGCTGATCACACAACAAAGATTCCCTGTAGTCAATCATCCTTCACAAACACTGCTGCTCCTGGAAGTGGGAAGTTTCTGGAAGCGGGAAGACCCCACCATCAGGAGGAAGCCAAGTGCTTGCTGGATCCCCGCCCTCCCCCCCAAGCCCACACAGCCTCAGAGGCAGGACTGCTGGAGCTCTGAGTGAAGCCCAGGCGTGCGAGGGGACGTCTCTGGGCACACATAATGCGGGGGTCACTGTCACTCCTAGGATCCGGCCCACCCTCCTTTGGTTAGCTGCTGTCACTGGACTGACGGGCCATGCTGCTGAGCCTGCAGAGTTGGACTTCTGGACCCCGCTGACCTTCAAATGCACCTCCGATCTGGGCCTCCCTGAGCACGCTCTTGAGAAAGTGCCTACCTCATACTGTCGCATGAGTGAAATCCCCACCGTCATAAACTGCGTTTGCACGATGCCTGCTTTAAAATAAATGCTGTTCTTTCACAGAGCCAAGGCCGTTGCCCAAGGAAGACCCATAAAATAGAGTGAAAATGAAAACTTCTGAAGCTTGTTCAGGACATCCTAGTAAAGCTGGAAGATGGCTATCGTGCCAGGGGAGGACCGCCGTTCCCGCCTGCTCCGCGAGGAGATGCCAGGACTCTGAACGCATAATGGGTGGTGAGGAAGGGTTCAGGGCAACAGCAAGTAGAGAATTAAACCCAACTTCCCAATGTGGAAACAGTCGCAGCCGAGCCTGGGTAGTGAGTGGAGCTCCGGAGAACAAGGCAGAAACGGTGTGGCTTTCCCCATCTGGTCCCCAAAGCCTGGAATAACTCACCTGCCACACACTGATGGTCTACGTGGGCAGAAGCGCACTAGGTCTTAGTGTTCAGGACAAAGATCCGGCCCAGTAAGAGGAATATCAAAGCTTTTGAGGGCTGGGGCTATAGCTCAGGTGGTTGAAGGCTTGCCTAGTATGCCTGAGGCCCTGAACTTGATCCCTGGCACTGCAAAGACCAAGCCTGGTAGAGCTCCCCCACAATCCCAGCACCCCACAATCCCAGCACCCAGGAGGTAAGGCAGAAAGATCAGGAGTTCAAGGTCATCCTTTGCTACATAACAAGTTTGAGGCCACCCTGGGCTACATGAGACTTTCTCAAAATTAATTTTTTTTTGAGGCCACACTTTTACCTATCATAGGGCCATGAGAACTGTTAGGTCCAGGGTACCAATCCAGTTTTTTTTTTTAATTTTTATTTATTTATTTGAGAGTGACAGACACAGAGAGAAAGACAGATAGAGGGAGAGAGAGAATGGGCGCGCCAGGGCTTCCAGCCTCTGCAAACGAACTCCAGACGCGTGCGCCCCCTTGTGCATCTGGCTAACGTGGGACCTGGGGAACCGAGCCTCGAACCAGGGTCCTTAGGCTTCACAGGCAAGTGCTTAACCGCTAAGCCATCTCTCCAGCCCACCAATCCAGTTTTAATAAAACCACACTTAAGAAAACAGGCTGCATGGCTTCCTCCCTCCCTCCCTCCTTCCTTCCCTCCCTTCCTCCCTTCCTTCCTTCCTTCCTCTTTCACTTACTCTGTGCCTTCCCTCCTGCCCCTTCTCCTCCTTCCTTCTCTCTTTCCTACTTCCCCTCCTCATCCCCCTTCTTCCCTTCTCTCTCTTTCTGCAATACTGGGAGGGACCCAGGACCTTATCCATGCTAGGCAAGTGCTCTACCACTGTATTACACTCCCCACACTTTGTTTTTGTTTTTAATATTTTTATTTATTTATTTTCAAGGAGAAAGAATGAGAATATGGGTGCTCCAGAGCCTCCAGCCACTGCAAACAAACTCCAGATGCATGTACCACTTTGTGCATCTGGCTTTACTAGGGAATCGAACCAAGGTCGTTAGGCTTTGCAGGCAAGTGCCTTAACCACTGAGCTATATCTCCAGTCCTACACTTTGTTTCTTGTGACAGTATCTCATTATGTAGCCCAGGCTGGCCTTGAACTCTATGTAGCAGAGGATGACCTTAAGCTCCTGATCTTCCTGTATCCACTTCTCAAGTACTGGGATTACAGGCATGAGCCATGGTGTCTGTCTTTGTTGTTTCTTTGTTTGGGTTTTGTTTGTTTGTTTGTGTGTTTGTTTGTTTGTTTGTTTGTTTCGAAGGTCTCACTCTAGCCCAGGCTGGCCTCAAACTCATGGCAGTCCTCCTACCTCAGCCTCCCGGTATTGAGATTAAAGGTGGGCGCCCCTCTCCATGTGCTTGTTTGCTTTTAAAGACAGGATCTCATGTATTCGGGGGTGGTCTTAAACTCCCTATGCAGCGCAGGCTGGCTGTGAGCTCCTAATCCTCCTGTCTTGGCTTTCTGGGTGCTGGGATTACAGGTCTATCTCATTACCCGTGGCTCTTGAATACAGACACATTGTATAATTGGTGGCAACTTAGACTCAGTGATCTAAGGTACTTGATGTTTATTCATTTAATGGGCATTTACAGATGTTTACTTTGTGCCAGGCTTGGCACAAGCCGGAATTGGACAGAGTTCCTGCCCTCCAGGAGCTTAGGGACACATAGGGGCTTGAGGCAGATGAAGGAAGCACGCGTGGATGAGTGGGAAACCACTCCAAATGCAGAGGGCCTGCCCCTCAATAGACAAGCCACCCTGCAGACAGCAAGAGCTCAGGTAGGCAGAGGTGGGCCTCGGAGGGAAGTGTGCAGCTGGCCGCCATGGCCCATCTCTATCTGCCTAGACTTCCCACCAGGTATGACACTCAGAGCAGCTGGCCAGCCCCCTGTAGACCTGCAGCCCCAAGGGCCTTGGTCCTAGGTCACAGCTTCCAGAGCAAGGCGGCAAGGGAAGCCAGGTACCTCCTCTAAGGGACAGGGTCAGAATTCTCAGTCACCTACCTCCACAGGCTGCTTAGCCGATGAGTGACAGGTGTGAGTTGAGGGGTGATGGGGGCGGGGCACTCTGAACATGCTGGGAACATGGGGAGTCCCCACGACAACAGTGCAGAGCAGAGTCCTGAAGCCTCCAGGGTGATGTCCTGGGCTGGAGGACTTTCTGCAAAGGTCGCCCACTCCTGCCTTGCTCATTCAGGATGGGTGCTCCAAGCTCCCACTTTTTTGGCACTAGGCTGAGCTTGGTGACTCAGTAGGAGCCAGGGCAGATATATTGATTTTATTGTGAACAGGGCAATGGGTGACAGAGAATTTCAGGCCCGAAAACTCCACCCTGTGGAGTGGGGAGGGCCTGGGTGAGCAAGTCCAGCCCAGGGCCCGGGGGAAAGGCATGAGGGTGTTGGGTGGGGCACCATTTAATTACAGCAGCATGGGGCACTGTCTTGCCTGTAATGATGGCGAATTTCAGCCGCAGATTAAATTCTACAAAGGCGTAAATTGCCCAGGAAGGTGAAGTCACATTGTGGTTGAGACAATCACTATGCCGCAGGTCTTTTATTAGACGAAGCAGTGGTGGTGGACAGATGGGCTCTCTCACAAAATTCACACACGAGAGAAACGGGACTGCATCCATCAACCTATCAAAATTACTTTGTAGGGGCTGCAGAGATGGCCTAGCAGTTAAGGCGCTTGCCTGCAAAGCCAAAGGACCTCAGTTTGATTCCCCAGGACCCACGTAAGCCAGATGCACACAAGGTGGCACATGCATCTGGAGTTCATTTGTAGTGGCTAGAGGCCCTGGCACCCCCATATCTTCTCTCTGTCTCTCCTTCCCTCTTTCTCGCTCTCAAATACAAAAACATTCTTTTTTAAATCACTAGTAGTAGGACTAGGGAGATGGCTTAGCCGTTATAGGCACATTCTTGCAAAGCTTCCTGAATTGAGTTCAGTGCTCCCCAGTACCCATGTAAAGCCAGAGACAAAAATGGCCCACGTACCTGTAATCACAAAGCACCTACAACAATGGGAAGAGCAGCCAGGAGAACTGGAGGCTTGTGGACCTGCTACACTGGAGTTTCTTTGCAGCGACAGATAGCCTGTCTCAAGTGGCCACTCAAGTAGCAGGGACATGTCCAGACTGACCCCTGACCTCCACATGAATGCCATGGCACATGAGCGTCCACACGTGTGTGTGCACAGATAGATGATTTTTTTTTTTTTTTTGGTTTTTCAAGGTAGGGTTTCACTCTAGCCCAGGCTGACCTGGAATTCACTATGTAGTCTCAGGGTGGCCTCGAACTCACAGAGATCCTCCTGCCTCTGCCTCCCGAGTGCTGGGATTAATGGTGTGTGCCACCTTGCCTGGCTAGAGGTAGATGATTTTTTTCTCAATTTTTATTAATATTTTCCATTATTATAAAAAGTATCCCATGGTAATACCCTCTCCCCCCACTTTCCCCTTTGAAACTCCATTCTCTATCATATCCCCTCCCCATCTCAATCAGTCTCTCATTTATTTTGGTGTCATCATCTTTTCTTCCTCTTATGATGTTCTAATGTAGGTAGTGTCAGGCACTGTGAGGTCATGAATATGCAGGCCATTTTATGTCTGGAGGGAGCACATTGTAAGGAGTCCTACCCTTCCTTTAGCTCTTACATTCTTTCTGCCACCTCTTCTGCATTAGACCCTGAGACTTGGAAGGTGTGATCGAGATGTTACTCAGTACTCCAGTCACTTCTTTCCAGGACTATGATACCTTCTGAGTCATCCCAAAGTCACTGCCATCTGAAAAGAGAAGATTCTCTACCCAAAGTGAGAGTAGCCTTAATATAAGGGTATAAATATTAAGAGAAGTGCTTACTGGGCAGTTTGATAAGCATATTATATGCATTTTTCCAGACATCAGCAGATGTTACACCCCTAGGGCTCATGACTACCCCTGTTTTAAGTTTTCAGTATCAGGGATATGCCCCCCCCACCCATGGAGCAGGCCTCCAGTCTAATTGGAGGGCACTTGGTTTCCACCATGTCAGATGTGCCACTATTGCACCCGTTGGCTCATTTGGGCTGGCTGGCCAATTATGGGGCTTGCAGTGTCCACTGTTGAGTATCTTCACTGGTGGTATCTCTTTCTCCCATTGAACTGCATGTAGAATGGCTTCTTCCAGCTTTCTGTCAGCTGGTCTTCATGGAGGAGGTTATCAGCTCAGTTCCAGCAGAATTTCTCAGTGGCCTTGCAGCCCAAGTATGTGGAGTCTTCAGCAATAGGGTCTTACCATCTATTCCTGGTGGGAAACCAGGGGCCTTGGCAATGGCCTATAATGTTTTGGGGGCATCAGGGACCTCCCTAGCCAATAACTCACTGGAGGTATCCCCAGATGAGTTTTTAAAAAGTCACTCAGAACAGGTGGCAGGCGCTGTGGTGTCAAGGGTTGGAAGGATCGGCTGGCCCAGAGGCGGCGTCCACACTGGCTGTGAGCACAAACTGTTCACAGGCTCTCCCGCCAATGGGGCTTGACAGCCTGTATCTTCATAGCGGCGTTCCCTAAGTGCAGCCATGGTGGGAGAACAAGTGGCTTTTGACCACTTGTCATCAGACAACAGAAACGTACAAGGAGAGGCCTGAGCTAAGACTCCTAGGGTCTGCTTCCATTGCCCCTGGCTAAGTGAACCAAAGGGAGCCGCCACCAGGCACCTCGCCGGCCTGGTTCTTGGTCTGAGGTGCAAAACCTATTCTACACAAAGCTCTGGTGACTTCCCTCGCGCCTTGGATTCCAACTTGCGGGGGTTCTAGGAAAATGCTGGGGAGCAGTAGGCAGTGCTGAACACAAAGGATGGCGGAACACACGCAGCCTCCCCCCCCAAAGGCAGCGACAAGGAGCTGCCTTGTTCCCCAACGTCTCTCGGCTCCTGACACTACCTACACAAGACCAGCACAACAGGAAGAAAAGATGATGACATCAAAAAGAAACTGATTGAGAGCGGGAGGGGGTATGATGGAGAGTGGAGTTTCAAAGGGGAGCGTGAGGGAAGGGAGGGAATTACCATGGGATATGGGTTACAATAATGGAAGTTGTTAATAAAAAAGAGAAGAAGAAGGAAAAAAGAAAACTAGTTTGGGGGCTGGGGGGATGGCTTAGCCGTTAAGGCATTTGCCTGCAAAGCCAAAGGACCTCAGTTAGCCAGATGCACAAGGTGGCGCATGCGTCTGGAGTTCGTTTGCGGTGGCTGGAGGCCCTGGGGCGCCTATTCTCTCTCTCTCTCTGTGAAATAAATAAAATATATTTTTTAAAAACCAGTTTAGTAGTGAAGCGTTATTCAACAGCCTCAACTACTGTCTGAGCATGGTAGTGGGAGAGCATTCCTTTATGAACCAGTTCTTTTTGTTTCGCCTTGTGTTTTCTCCGAGCTGTGAGTCTGAAGAGTCTCAAACAGTAGAAACAACACAAGCCTAGCAGGGAGGGTCTTTCTGGTGGGGTTTCCAAGTGGCTGAACCATCTAGAGGCTGTAGGACAAAGATGTTTCCATGTAAGCGGTCATATTCTCTATCGACAAAAGATGGCTTTATTGTTCTTTGCTAATCTAAATTTTTAAAAAATTTCTTTTTCTTGTCTTGCTGCCATGGCTGGAAATTCCAACATAATATTAAAGAGGTAAGAAAGGATATGTCTGCCTTATTTGTAAACAGGTTTCCATCACTAGATACAGTGTTGGCTGAAGTTTTTATTGCTCTTGTCTCTTTTTGTGAAAGTCTTTTTTTTGTTTTTTTGGGTTTTTTTTGGTTTTTCAAGGTAGGGTTTCACTCTAGCTCAGACTCTCCTGGAATTTATTATGTAGTGTCAGAGTGGCCTCGAACTCATGGCGATCCTCCTACCTCTGCCTCCTGAGTGCTGGGATTAAAGGCGTGTGCCACCACGCACGGCTGAAAGTCTTATTAGGCTGAAGAAGTTCCCTTCTAGTCCTGTTTGCCTAAGAGTTCTGATTGTAAATTGATGTGAAATGTTATCACCTGCTTTCTATGCAGCGTCTTTTTTTTTAGTACTGATACTGAACCAGGCTTCATACTTGCTAGGCAAGGACTCTGCCTCTGGGCTATACCCCAGCTGGCTTTCTATTTTCATTTCTTAAATTTTGAGGCAAGGGCTCAGTAAATTGCCCAGGCTAACCTTGAACTTGGGATTCTGCTGTGTCAACCTCCCGAGTAATGAGTATTACAGACTTACATGACCAGGCTTGGCTTTGTTTTATACAACTATGGAGACCATATAATTTACTGATTTAGTTTAGTTGTTGATGTGTTAAATTACATGGGCTAGTTTTAGAACGCTAAGGTAGTCTTGTATTCTTAGATGTATAATCAACTTCATACACAATAATGCATTCATTTTGCGAAAAATTTTAAAAGGAGTTTTACATCTGCATTTATAAAGGATTTTGATGCATGCATTTCTCTTATTGTAATATTTTTGAGCTTTGTAACAAGGTAATGTCGTCTGTATAAAATGAGTTCAGTCTTTTTGGGATGACCGAGCAGCATGGAGATAACTTCTTCATTGGGTGTTTGTCACATTCACCAGTGAAATTATTTGGGCCTGATTTATTTTGGGGGAGCTGTTTTGACTACAAATTCAATTTTAAAAATGTTTCATACCTATGATGTTACTCCTATTATCTGTTTCATCTTGAGTAGGCTTTGGTAGCTGTGGGTTTTTTTTTTTCCTAGAGGATTTGTGCCTTCAGGCTAAGTTGTCAAATTTATTGGCATAAAGTCACTCGTAATATCCTTTCATTATCCTGTCAATTGGGGGAGGATTTGTAGTGACACTCCCCCTTTCATTCCTGATATTAAAAAACCCATTTCTCTATATTTTATTTATGAGAGAGAGAGGGTGGAGGAAGAGAGAAGGAGGGAGAAAGAGAGAATGGGCATGGCAGGGCCTCTGACTCCAGATGCATGTGCCGCTTTGTGTATCTGGCTTCATGTGGATAATGAGGAATCAGACCTGGCCTATCAGGCTTTGCTAGCAAGCACCACTAACCGCTGAGCCACCTCCCTAGCCTCTGTATATTGTCTTGATCAGTCAAGCTATAGTTAAAAAATTTTTTTTAATAACTGCTATGAATATTCAACTTTTTAAATTTAATTTTAATCTGGATTTTATTTTTTCTATTTCATTTTATGCTGCTCTTACCTTCATTATCCACCCCCCCCACCTTAGGTATAACAGGCTCCTCTTTTCTATAGCTTCTTAAGGTGGGCACTCAGATCACTAGTTTGAGGATTTGCTCATATTATTTTCTTTGTTTTGTTTTGAGGTAGGGTCTCACTCTAGCCCAGGCTGACCCAGAACTCTCTCTGTAGCTCAAGGCTGGCCTCAAACTCATGGCAATCCTCCTGTCTCTGCCTCCTGAGTGCTGGAATTAAAGACATGTGCCACCATTCCTGGCCTTATTTGCTTTTGTATAAATCCCTCATTCTGATATCTTGTTTAACCTGACATTAATATTGACCCAGCTACTCTTGATTTCTTTGAATCAGTGTTTACTTGATGTTTCCTTTTTTTTCCACTTTTAACACATAAATATCACATACATAGCATGTTCTTTTAGAATATAATCACATATATAACATGTTCCTTTAAAATATATCACATATGACTTGTTCTTTATTTTGTTCCCTCTCTTTTTCTGTCTCATTTTTGCCTGAGTATTTTAAATTATTCACTCATTTACTGGTGTGCGCACGCGGAGATCCAAGGCAACTTGAAGGTGTGTGGTTCTTTCCTGGGCTTTGGGTTCCTCTGGCCTCCTGTGATCACAGGTGTGTTAGGGTCACAGACACCAGGGCCAATTTGCATCTGGCTTTACATGGGTGCTGGGGAATTGCATTCAAATGCCCTGCCACTGAGCTGTACCCCCAGTGCTGGAGAACTGCACTGGGGACCAGCAGGCTTTGTAACTAAGCACCTTTAACAACTGCGCCATCTTCCCAGACCCACCTTTTTGTTGTTGCTATTGTTGTCTTGTTTTTCTTTTTCGTTTATTTTTATTTATTTGACACAGAGAGAGAATGAGCACACCAGGGCCTCCAGCCACTGCAAATGAACTCCAGACACATGTGCCACCTTGTGCAGCTGGCTTATGCGGGCCCTGAGGAATCGAACCTGGGTCCTTTGGCTTTGCAGGCAAATACCTTAACCACTAAGCCATCTCTCCAGCCCTGTTGTTTTGTTTTTCGAGACAGGGTCTCACTATAGCCCAGGCTGACCTGGAACTCACTCTGTAGTCCCAGGCTCACCTCAGATTCACAGCCATCTTCCTACCTCAGACTCCCAAGTACTGGGATTAAAGGCGTGTGCCAACAAGCAGGGCTTTTAACTGAATTTTATCACCACTATTGCTTCATTTGCTTCTCTCTCCTCCCCTCTCTCACTCTCGTTATTCTAGTGTTTGCTCCAACTTACCTTCCATTACTACTGTACAGCATCGTCTGTGTCATAACTTTACAGCATCACAGGTTCCTACTTCCCTCTGGCCTGGTGCCTTAGCTGTCATGCTTCATTTGTTTATTTATTGGCTTTTCAAGCTGGATCTCACTCTGGCTCTGGCTGACATGGAACTCCCTCTGTAAACCAGGCTGGCCTTGAACTCACGACGATCCTCCTACCTCAGCCTCCCAAATGCTGGGGTCAAAGGCGTGCACCACCGCACCTAGGCTGTCATAGTTTCTATGTCAGTGCTAGGGGCTGAACCTGTAGGTTTGCATATGCCAGGCCAGTGCTCTGTGCTTCACGGCACCTCCGGGCCTCTCGTCAGCCCTATGACTCGTACATCCACGGTGAAGCTCACAGCACACGCTACGAGAGTACACACGTGTGCAACGGCACCTCATGTTCACGCACTCCTTGGCTGTTGGAGATGCCCTTCCTTTCTTTGTGTGGAGCTACATTTCCATCTGGTGAGTTCCTGTTGCCTGAGGGACCCTGAGGAAGAGCCCTCATGGTGAGACTATTTGGGTGACGTATCATCTGCGTGTGCTTGCCTTCAGGAAAGAGGCTTTTGCTGGTGGCAGAAAGTCAAGGTAATTTTCCATTTTCCCAGGACTTTAACGAGCACCCTTTGTCTCCCGTAGTTATATATGAGACACAGGATGCCATCGCTCCCTAGCCTTTGGGCTAAGATCAAGTGTCATATCGAGCATCTGTGCTTAGGCTGATATGTCCTCTGTCCATTCTTATTGTCACCTTTCCTCTCAGCTATCAGGACATTTTCTTGGGGGCAGTGGAGATGGCTCAGTGGATAAGAGTGCTCACTGTGTGTGGGTGAAGACCGGAGCTCCATCCCCAGCACTCACATTACAAAGCCAGGTATGGTCATGCATACTTGTCACCCCAGTGCTGGGGTGGGAGGGGCAGAGAAAGGGAGAGTGCTGGGGCTCCCTGGTCAGCCAGTGTACCCCACATCAGTGAGTTCCAAGTTCAGTCAGAGACTCTGTCCCTGGAGAATAAGGCGGAAGAGTGATAGAGGAAGATAGCTGGCATCCTCCTCTGACCTCTGCACACGTGGGCACAGGGGACAGGCATCAGACCCGTGGGTACATATACCACACGCACGCACGCACGCACGCACACACGCACGCACAGAGAGAGAAAGAGTGAGAGAGAGATTTTTCTTTCATTGCCATTTTACATCAGTGTTTCTATGATGTGTTTGGTGCTGTTCTCTTTACATGTCTCTTGTATGGTGTTTGGACTTGGGAATCTGAAAATTCACATTTAAAAAAAATTGTTTATTTTTATTTATTTATTTGAGAGTGAAAGACAGAGAGAGAAAGAGAAAATGGGCGCGCCAGGGCATCCAGCCACTGCAAACAAACTCCAGACATGTGTGCTCCCTTGTGCATCTGGCTAACGTGGGTCTTGGGGAATCGAGCCTTGAACCGGGGTCCTTAGGCTTCACAGGCAAGCGCTTAACTGCTAAGCCACCTCTCCAGCAAATTTCATTTTGAGTTATTTATTTGAGAGCAGCGGACAGAGAGAGAGAAAGAGGCAGAGAGAGAGGGAGAGAATGGGTGCACCAGGGCCTCCAGCCACTGCAAACAAACTCCAGATGCATGTGCCTCCTTGTGCAACAGGCTTACAAGGGTCCTGGGGAATTGAGCCTCGAACCAGGGTCCTTAGGCTTCACAGGCAAGTGCTTAACCATTAAGGGATCTCTCCATCCCCTTTTTTTAAAAAAAAAAAAATTATTGTTTTCATTTATTTGAGAAAGCGAGAGAGGGAAAGAAAGAGAGAAAGTGAGTGAGAGAGAGAGAGAATGGCCACACCAGGGCCTCCAGCCACTGCAAATGAACTCCAGGCACATGCGGCACTATGTGCATCTGGCTTACTTGGGTCCTGGGGAACTGAACTGAGGTCCTTCGGCTTTGAAGGCAAATGTCTTAACCACTAAGCCATATCTCTAGCCCCTCAGTAATTCTTATTGACATTTTTATGTCACTGGTCACTATTTGAAGTGTAAGATCTACTGTTAAACCACCCAGCATATGTTCATTTAGGATACTATAATGTATTTATTTAATTTAAATTGAGCCCCCCCTCCTCTTTCTCTCTCTCATGTGGTTGAGTCTGCTTTGAACTTGTCATCCTCCTGCCTCCTCCTCCAAGTGCTGAGGTTACAGGCATCACCACGTCGCCTTGCTCAGTTTGGGTCTTTCCTGTGTCTTCACTCCTCTTCTCGCTGTGTTCATGTTTTCCTTTGCTAGCTGCCTTACCATCTCTTCGGATAATTTTAGCCTCATGTTTTCTCAGGGCCTATCTTCATTTTGTCATTGTATGCAGCAGGGTGGTAAGACTGGTACCCATTACTTCCCCATGGGAAAACTGCTGAAAATCTTCTCAGAGATGGAAATAGGTCCCTGAAGGCACCCCACCAACCACATCAGAACTACTTTTCTATCTGCCTGCCAGGGTGGTGTCACAGGTCTCCATGCCTAACACTTGACAAGGTGTGCAGAGTCACCATGGCTTACAGACTAAAATATGCTTATTTACACTCCTCAGACAATTGTTGTACAGAATCAAGTTCTGTGGCCAAGGACAGAGGGCACAATGGTTAAAGTGTGGCCCAGCAGAACCATCTCACCCTGGCTCCCATAACTGTTTGTCCCATCTGTATCAGCATGTCCACTGTCTCTATATCTCCATCTATATCTTCACTTCCATCTGTATCTCCACATCCATCTGTTATGTACCTCCACCTGTATTGCTACCACCATCTGTATCTGAACCTCCATCTGTATCTACACCTCAATCTGTATTTGCACCTCCATCTGTTCTACATATCCATCTGTATCTCCAACTCCATCTGTATCTGCATATCCATTGGTATCTGCACCTCCATCTGTATCTGCACCTCCGTCTGTCTCTGCACCTCCACCTGTATCTGCACATCCATCTGTACTGCACCTCCATGAGTATCTCCACCTCAATTTGTATCTTCAACTCCATCTGTATATGCAGCTCCATTTGTATCTCCACTTCCATCTGTATCTGCAACTCCATCAGTATCCACACCTCCACCTGTATCCCCACCTCCATTTGTTCTACATATCCATGTATATCTCCACCTCCATCTGTATCTTAATCTCCATCTGTATCCAAACCTCCATCTTTATCTGCACCTCCAATTTTATCTGCAACTCCATCTCTTTGTGCACCTCCACCTGTCTCTGCAGCTCTGTCTGTATCCACACCACCATCTGTATCCCCACCTCCACCTGTATCTTCATCTCCATCTGTATCTGCACCTCCACCTGTGTCTGCACCTCCATCTGTATCTCCACTTCCATCTGTACTCCACCTCCATCTGTATATCTACCACCATCTGTATTTGTATCTCCATCTGTATCTCCACCCCAACCTGTATCTACACCTCCATCTGTATCTCCACCTCCATCTGTATTTCCAACTCTGTCTGTATCTTGGCCTCCATCTGCATCTGAACTTCCATCTGTATCTCTACCTCCATCTGTATCTGCATCTCCATCTGTATTTCCACCTCCATCTGTATTTCCACCTCCATCTGTATCTGCACCTCCATCAGTATCTCCACCTCCATCTGTATTTCCACCTCCATCTGTATCTGCACCTCCATCAGTATCTCCACCTCCATCTGTATCTTCACCTCCATCTGTATCTTCACCTCCATCTGTATCTGCAACTCCATCTGTATCCACACATCCACCTGTATCCCCATCTATACCTGTATCTTCATGTCCATCTGTATCTGCACTTCCACCTGTATCTTCATCTCCATATGTATCTGCATCTCCATCTGTACCTGCACCTCCATCTGTACACGCACCTTCATCTGTATTTGAACCTCCGTATGTATACTCACCTCCATCAGTATCTCCATCTCCATCTGTATCTGCACCTCCATCTGTATCTTCACCTCCATCAGTATATCCACCACGATCTGTATCTCCACCTCCATCTGTATCCCCACCTCGATCTGTATCTGCACCTCCATCTGTATCTGTATCTCCACTTCCATCTGTATCTCTACCTCCATCGGTATCCACACCTCCATCTGTATCTGCACATCCACCTGTATCTTCATCTTCATCTGCATCTGCACCTCCATCTGTATCTGTACCTCCATCTGTATCTCCACCTCCATCTGGATATGCACCTCCTTCTGGATCTCCACCTCCATCAATATCTCCAACTACATCTGTATCTCCACCTCCACCAGTAACTCTACCACTATCTGTATCTGCACCTCCATCTGTATCTCCACCTCCATCTGTATCTGCACCTCCATCTGTATCTCACCTCCATCTGTATCTCACCTCCATCTGTACCTGCACCTCCATCTGTATCTGCACCTCCATCTGTATATGCACCTCCACCTGTATCCGCAACTCAATCTTTATCCACAACTCTATGTGTACCTGCACCTCTATTTGTATCTCCGCATACATCAGTATCTCCACCTCTATCTGTATCTCCACCTCCATCTGTATCTGCACCTCCATCTGTATCTGCACTTCCATCTGTATCTGCACCTCCATGTGTATCTCCACCTGCATCTGTATCTGCACCTCCACCTGTATCCCCACCTCATCTGTATCCCCACTTCCATCTGTATCTGCACCTCCATGTGTATCTCCACCTCCATCTGTATCTTCACCTACATCTGTATCTTCACCTCCATCTGTATCTCCACCTCCATCTGTATCTCCACCTCCATCTGTATCTCCACCTCCATCTGTATCTGCACCTCCATCTGCATCTCCACCTGCATCTGTATCTTCACCTACATCTCTATCTTCACCTCCATCTGTATCTGCACCTCCATCTGTATCTGCACCTCCATCTGTATCTGCATCTCCATCTGTATCTCCACCTCCATCTGTATCTCCACCTCCATCTGTATCTCCACCTCCATCTGTATCTGCACCTCCATCTGCATCTCCACCTGCATCTATATCTTCACCTATATCTGTATCTTCACCTCCATCAGTATCTCCACCTTCAACTGTATCCTCACCTCCATCTTTACCTGCAACTCCACCTGTATCCACACCTCCAACTGTATCTGCACCTCCACCTGTATTTTCATGTCCCTTTGTTTCTGTACCTCCATCTGTATCTGTACCTCCATCTGTATCTCCACTTCAATCTGTATCTCCACCTCCATCTGTATCTCCACCTCCACCTGTATCCCCACCTCCTTCTGTATCTGTACCTCCATCTGTATCAGCACCTCCATCTGTATCAGCACCTCCACCTGTATCTTCATCTCCATCTGTATCTCCACCTCCATCTGTATCCACACCTCCATCTGTATCTGCACCTCCATCTGTATCTCCACTTCCATCTGTATCATCATCTCCATCAGTATCTCCATTTCCATCTGTATTTTCAACTCCATCTGTATTTGAACCTCCATTTGTATTTCCACCTCCATCTGTATCTCCACCATCCATCAGTACCTGCACCTCCATTTATTTGCCTCTGTAGCAGTTGCCATCTTTTCATTACTGAGAAAAACAGCTTATAGGAGGAAAGGATTGATTTCAGGCTTACAGTTTAATGGGGAAACTTCATCATGGTGGAGGAAACATGAAAAATGGCTCGCATCTTTATAGTGGAACAGGAGAGAGAGTGAGAGAGAGAAAGAGAGGGAGAGAAGCAAGAGCAAGCTCGTTCCTATGGGCTAGGCTAATCAACCCCATGGTTGGCCCAAGTGACACATGTCCTCCAGCAAGGTTCCACCTCCCAAAGGCTCCACCTCCCAAAAGCTCTACCAGTTCTGGACTAAATACAAAGCTTAATCACAAACACTTGAGGCTATGGGAAACATTTTACATTCAAACCACCAGAGCATCTCCATTCTATCTGCATCTACATCTATTTCCCATTGATTCAGTTTCTCTTGAGAACCCAACTAAGATCTATTCAAGCATCCATTGGCAAAAGTTTGATGATGGATAAACCAGTGTAAACGAGATGCCAATCCATCAGACTGTGCAGAGAGTGGGGCCTCTGCCCCATCTCCTTTTCCACACTCCAGCTCTACACTGAAATCCACATCCCTTCATCTGCCAAAAACAAACCCCAAGTGAAGCACCCCTGGGACCCAGGATTATGGACACTTATAACTAATGACAAATAAACAAGACAGAACTCTGTGTAATTACTCCTGTAGTCATTTACTTGTATCCATAATTGACCTGGGCACTCTTTAATCTTTAATGCTCTTTTGAAATTCAGCCTCTGGGAACCACTGTATTATTGATGTTTGTCATGGCAAGGCCCCTGGAGGCTGAAGGCTTTGCTTAAGAGGTCTTCCAAAGAAATAGTCAGTTTAGGAAGAGATAACTTTGATGTGTCCACAGGAAGGTGCGTGGTGAGGACTGGAGCTGTCTGTGGTGGAACCGTGACAAAGATGATGATGGCGGCGGTGGTGAAGGGGATGGTGATGATGGTGGTGCTGGCTCTTGCCAGCAGCGTTTCACCTGTCCTGTCTCACGCCTAACCCCAGCTTCCAATTATCCCACCTCTGGGTGGAGATGCCCAGGCCGGATCCCCCATTTGCTGAGGGCCCCCTCCCACTCAGGCGCAGTCCCTCCTCATCGTCGCTGCCCACGTCTACATCTGCAGTTTCTTGCTCCTTCTCCATCGCTGAGCATATGCAGGCTGAAGTCACATTTTCACTCCCCTGGGCTGTGGGACACCCAGGCCATACTCCTTCCTTCATAATGCTATCATCAGTAGCCAACATACCCCCTTCTCGGGAGCTGAAGCCCCACCCAGCTTCCGGCTCAAATCCCCCCATCTGTAGCCCCAGCTCCCCCTGCTACCATCCGCAGTCTGGGCACCCAGACCTGGACCTCCTTAGACTAAGTCCTTAGGAGCTTGGATTCTGCTCCCTGTTCGCTGACACACCATCATTTCCCTTAAAGGAGACGCCCTACCCACCCACTGGACCACAGTTCCAAGTAGACAGCCGTTCCTGATCTGGCTTCCCGGCCTCCCCCCTCTGTAGCCAGCCCCAGGCTGGACAGAGCCCATGCTCCGACAGCAGCTGCCTAATGAATTGGATGAATAAATTAATTTGGGGTTCATTTTCTTGGCCTCCTGCTTGGGTGGAGAAGCAGCCTTCCTGACCTGCAGGGTGAGGCCTCTGAGGGGGAAGAGAATGGTATACTCCTTGCACATTAAGCCTGGCCTTGAATTCCATTAACTTGAGAGGAGGGAGGATGAGGGAAGAGGCTGCCCCAGAGACCAGAGCCGGTCTCAGGCTGTTTAAGGAGGTTAAAACGAGAGGGGCAGGCTCGGTGGCTAATTGTCCTTGCGCATTAATCACATGGAGCTGCTGCTGGGGTGGCAGGAAAGTGTGTTAATTTGGTAATTACTGAGGAGGGGGAGGCTGCCTGCAAACCCTTGACCTCTGCCATTACTTCTTAACTGAGATATGGAATGCAGATGGAAAGAACCGAGATTCCTGGAAAGACTGCAGCTCGGTAGCGTGACGTGGCAATGCTGCCTGCCTCTCCTGGGCTGGGCTGACCCAGGCCTCTGCTGACTCAGGATTCCTGCTCCATGGCATCGACTTTCTCAGCACATGTGCCATCTCCTCAGTTTCTGATCCCAACATTAAGTGGGGGAGGCAGCTGTCAAGATCTGTTTCAGGTCTGGGGAGATGGCTTAGCAGGGAAAGTGCTTGCTGTGCAATCCCGAAGACCTGAGTTCAGATCCCCAGGGCTCATGTAGAAAGGCTGGGTAGAGTGGCCCAGGAGCCTATAATCCCAAGCACTGGGAAGGTGGAGACAAGAGGGCCCCTGGGACTCTCTGGCTAGCTAGTCTGGGCAAACTGGTGAGGTTTAGGTTCCGCAAGAGACCCTGTAACAAAGACATAAACATTCCTGTGGGAAGAAGAGACCAGAGAATTGCTGGGGCCTCTGGATGAGTAAGAGACTCCAGTTCAAGTATGAACGGGCAGAAGAGCAATGGAAAGGAGCACCTGATAGTCCCCTTTGGCCACCACAGGTGAGTGCACCCCTCTGCGTACAAACACATGCGGCATTTCATGGGCACTGACCCATGCATGCAAAACACACACACACACACACACACACACACACACACACACACACACACAAATAAACTAAAAAGGAAAAGAATAAGATATAGAGTTATCAAGAAGATCCCTTGATGTTCATGCCTGTCCTGCACCTACACACACATGTATACACACACACTCACACACACACACACACAGGTGCACACACACACAGGTGCACACACACCACACACATATACATCCAAAAAAAAATCTGTTTTTGGAGAGACAGGACTGAAGCCCACACTTGGTGACACATAGCACATCAGCCCAAAGATTGCAGACCCCCAGGCTCATGGGCCCTTGACACCTGGCAGCCGTCCTCAGCTGGCCAGCAGTATCCTACCCCCATGGCATCAGACTCCCAGATCCCGGCTCAGCCAATCACATTGTATTTATTGTCCTGTTACCTTTGCTTCAACTCTCCTCTTGACCCTCTCCCCACCCCAGTCACAGCTCAGGCTCAATGTCATGCTGGGGGACACCCAAGGCTCAGGGGTGTGCCCAGACCTTGTGGGAGACACTGTCAGTGGGTGCCACAGCTGAACCTGGGAGCCAGTCCCATTGTCCCCGATGCAGGTCTCAAGGGTCTGGACATGTCTACCTGGACCTTCTTCTCATGCTGTGATCCATTCCCAGAGTCAGGGAAAGACCTTGACTCTTGTTTGGACTATGCAAGGGCCTGACGATGCCCCCTTCCAAACCTCTCTCTGACACAAAGATATGGGTGTTGGGACACCTGGGCCTTGTTAAAACCTCAGAGGTGCCGGGCATGGTGGCACACACCTTTAATCCCAGCACTCAGGAGGCAGAGGTGGGAGGATCGCAGAGAGTTCGAGGCCAGCCTGAGACTACATAGTGAATTCCAGGTTAGCCTAGGCTAGAGTAAAACAGATGAGGTGGAACCAAATGGGGGTAGCGCACCCTTCGCTCTTCTCATCGTCCCGCATCATAGGCTTTGCAGAGCACATAACTCCTTGCCCTGCTGCATTGGGAGTGTGGAAATGCAAGAGTCACCACACGAGAGAGAGACCTGATTGTGACTCCCGGTCCTACCACTTACATCTCATGACCTTGGGGAAGCCACAGAGCAGCTCCAAGTCTTGCTTTCCTCACCTGTGAGCCACAAAGACTTACTGAGCACCTACCATGCCCCATGCTCTTCAGATCCGCCCTCCCAGTCAACCCTCACGGTGCCCCGTGACAGACAACACGCAGCATAGGTGGACACAAGCTAGGCTGAGGCCCAGCGTTACTCGGGTCTCCTTCAACCTTGAACGCCCCAGCTCGGTCCCGGGCTAAGCGGTGTGATGCTTATCCTATGTGAGGGTCACACAGGGAATAGCAGCTGTCATCAGTTACTTTCTCAGGGCTGGGACAGAATACCCAACCGGCAGCACCTCACAGGAGGCAGGGTGGACAGTTCCAGAGCGTAGAGTCCCACATGGCAGGAAGAACACGGCAGGAGCAGGAAGCCAGCATGACATGTCACATCAGAAAGAGGAAGCAGACAGATGGTGAACACCAAGTGGCAGGAGGGGGGGGCGGCTGGCATGTAACACCTCAAGGCCCACCCCCAGTGACCTGCTTCCCCCTGTAAGGCTCCACCTCCTAAAGATTCCACAACCTTCTGGAATAGCACCAGCAGTGGGGACCAAGTGCTCAAACACAGGAGTCACTGGGGGCATTTCATGTTTAAACATTCACACGTACCAGGTGGGGATGGCTCCTGGACTGTTCATCTTGCAGGGTCCTTAACTAAGTGGTCCAATAGTTTCTTGATCAATGTTCTTTTCCCCCCCTCCTTGCGTGCCCTACTGCACTCTGCTAAATTCCCCAGGAACTCTGCTGCGTGAACATTGACAACGTGCTCTCGGCTCCAGGTGCAGCGGAGACAGAGACGTCTACACGTGCTTGGGGCTGAGTGAAGACGGCACTGACGGCATCCTCAAGGGCTGAAGCTGGGCTCTGATTTCCAGGTAGGTTGACGTACCATGTGCCAGCCCGTCAGAGCCTAAGCCACCCCCTGCGGTGATGTTGTTCAGCTATGAGCAGGCTCCTCACAGCGCCAAGCTCCGGGGCTGCTGGAGCCGGTCTGGGTCTGGCCAGTGCAGGCACTTGGGCTAAAGGAAGCTGCTCGCCTTCCATTCCCAGGAGGACTGGGGACCGCTTCGCCTCCCTCATCCATTCCTGCAGGCTTCCCTCTTTCTTTCCATCAACTCCGTCCTGCGCAAGCCACCTCTGCCCTGTGCCTTGCTGCTCCAGACAAAGGCTTCTGTCCTCGTGAGCTGACACTCGGTAGGGGAGAGAGACACACACAAGTTAACAAAAGACCAACGTGCGATGCTGTGAATACAAATAAGAGACGAAGAAATGGAAATGACTCTCCGGAGGACAGGGGGTGGCTGAGTATTTAGAAAAATCCCCTTCGCAAAGGTGACGTTTGATATTCCAGCAGCACCGCCTATCCCCGGGCTGCTGTGGGGAGCTCACGCCCCAGGACCTTGTCTCTTTCACCTTGCCTAAAGCAGATTCACATCGCTTTCTAGTTCCCAGCGCGCTGCGGTATTGTGTAGCTGCGCTCATTTTTCCAATGTTCCACCAACATATCATATTCATCTTTGTATGCACATACGTGGGGCACGCATGATGTGGGGTGTATGCACATGTGTGTGCAGCCCATGCACATGCGTGCAAAGGCCAAAGAAGAGCATGAGGTGTCTCCCCTACCACTCAGCCACATGGTCCTCTCTCTCAGCCCCAAGCGGCCACGTCCACCTGTCGTCAGTCAGCGAGCTTCGGCTGTTCTCTGCCCTCTGCAGGACTGGGGCACAGGCAAGCACAGCCATACCCAACTTTCCACACGGTTGCTGAGGAGTAGAACTCAGGAGGTCTCAGGCCTGTCCAGCAAGGCTTTTATCCACTGAGCCATCTCTCCAAACCCAGAAGTTTTTTTGTGCATACACAATCATCTGTAATCACTTTATTTTATGCGCACCACCCTGCCCCCTTCTTTTGCCAAAGCAGTATGTCTGACAACGTGTTTGAATCTACTGAGCCTTTAAGTCTGTTGCATAGCACCACGTTGCCTCAGGTCCTGGTTTAACTGACCAGCTCCGTGCTGGTGGGTGTTTTGGGTCTGGACTGTCTTTTTCTTGTGAGTCACCGTAGTCCGGAGTCTTGCACGCGCATTTTCATGCTCACATCCACACACATCTCTCCGTGGAGGGATTCCTGAGAGCAGAACATGTTTCATTATTGCTCAGGAGGGCCTGGCAAATTGTAGAGAAGATAATAAGTAGAAATAAGAGGAACATGAATTAGAAAGGACAAGATAAATCCGTCATTATTTGCAGACAGTAGAATCCCCCACCTAGAATATCCAGTAGACTCCACTGACAAATTATTAGAACTAATCGAGTTCAGCAAGGAGACCAGGTAGAACCACATTTTTAAAAAAAAATCAATCGCTTTCCTACACCTCAGCAATAACCAATTAGAAAATGTAATAGGGAAAAGAATGCAATTTCTGGACCCAAATGTCCTCTAAAGCAGTGGCTCTCAAACCCTGGGCAATCTCAGAACCACCTGGAGGGCTTGTTGAAATGCACAAGCCCTAGCTCATCTCCAACCCAGCAGGCCCAGGTCTGCACCTCTGAATTTGCATTTTAACAAGCTCCCTGGCCGCTGGCCTGCGGACCGGGTCGGGAGTAGCCAGTATAGAAAGGTCTGCAGTCACGTGAGGCAGCAGGCCCTGTTCCCACTTCTTCAAGATGAGCTTCCGTCAAAGACTCCACTGGGGGCTAGGAAGACAGTCAGCCAGCAGAGTGCTTGCTGCCCAAGCATGAGGACCTGGGTTCAATCCCCAGAACCCACGTCAAATGCCAGGCGTGGTGGCACATGCCTGTAGTCCAAGTGTCAGGGAGATGGAGACAGGAGGCTTTCTTGGGTCTCACAGCTAGATAGTCTGGCCTAATTGGCAAGTTCCAGAATCATGAGATACCCTGTGGCAGAAAGAGATGGGAAGCCTACCTGAGCATGAGGCTGTCCTCTGGCTTCCACGTGCCTGTGGGGCCCATGCTGGCATCTCAGCCAGAGCTTTATTACCTGTGTGATAAGCAAGGCTCTGTCACCGGGGAGAGTCACCCTGCGTGAGGAGCTCCTTGTGCCTTTAAATAGCGGGACTTCCGTGACGCATCCTGGCATGTTTGTTCATAAAGATGCAGAGCTGAGGCAACGTGCCGCGTCTTTGTTTCAGCCCCTCATCTACCTCCAGAGAAATGGGGACCCAGAATCACATCGCATCTTCAGGTCTGATGAAGCTGCAGTAAGGGGAGCATTTTGTGCGAATGTGGTGTTGAGGGAAGAACGGTCTGTCCTGGGCCATAAGTCTCATGCTAACCAGAGCCTTGTTCCTCCTCACTCTGAACGCATCCTGGGAGGAGGAAATTATTTGGAACTGACAGACTGCTTATCATGGAAGTTTGCTTCTGCTTGAAGCTAAAGTCCATTTACTTCACAGATTTGTGGGGTGGGGTGACAGGCCCGGTGAGTGGCTGTGATGAGCACCGTTCGTAGACTGAGGCTGGAACACTCACCCCATGTCCCCCCACTCACCCACCCATCCTCTATCCATGCAACTATTCACCCATCCACTCACCCCTCCATCTTTCCATCCATCCCTCCATCTACCCAGAACCATCCCTCCATCTACCTGCCTATTTATCAGTTAATCAATCCATTCATCAATCCACCCATCCATCCCTCCGTCTCTCTGCCCCTCCATCAACTTATCTATCCTTCCCTCTCTCCCTCCCTCACCCACCCATCCCTCTGTCCACGCAACTATGCACCTGTCCACCTACCCCTCCGCCCTTCCACCCGCCCTCCACCCATTCTTCTTCTAATCTCTCCATTCATCTACCCACCCTGAGCCTCTCTGTCCCTCTATGCGTTTATCTACCCATCCCATCCTCTGACCGTCCATCCCTCTACCCACCCAATGACTCATCCCTCTACCTCCATCTCTTCATCCATCAAAAACCATCCCTTCATCCATCAATTCATCTAGTAATCCCTCTTCATCCACGCACCACTCCATTTTTTCAACCCTCCAGCCACTTTTCTATCCATCCCTCCACCCACCCTCCTACCCATCCCTTTATCCGCCCAAATATACTCCCGTACATTCACCCCTCCATCCTTCTATCTCCCCATCCACTTATCTGTCCACCTCTCCACCCCTCATCTGCTCCCCCCTGCAGTTGTTCTCTGGGGAGCAGGGCAATGGCACAGGCGGGAAGGTGGGCCCTGGACTGAGGCCTAGGGCTGGGGCAGCTGAGAGAGAGAGCTCTGGTTCTCCCAGTTCCCGCAGGCAGCCCTGGGCAGAGGCCTGGACTCTGCGCTTTCAGCTGCCCTGTCCTCGTTGGAGTGATGGGGACGATACACACACCTGATCGGCTCAGTGCAGCGCCCAGCGTCACCCGGCCAGTGCATCACACCCCACCCTTCGGGCATTCTCTGAGCAGCAGCCGCAAAGCCCCTGGTGCAGCTGCCTTAGAGAGCCCATGGGGTAGGGAGGGGAGTATGGGAGGCCCTGCGGTCCCACACACTGGTCCACCCCCTTGTCTTGTCCGCGGCTCTCTCCAGCTCACGAAGAGCCCATGGAGGGTCTCAGCAGCCAGCCTCTGTCCAGGCTCCCCTGCACTACTACCCCAGAAACACTCTTCTCCTCAAGACCCAATTCTCCTTCCTGGGTGTTGGAGGGACCAAATAACCCCAAAGGCCATCTTCTCTCAGGACTGTCCCCAGGCCCCCTGTCCACTGCTGCCTCCATTCCTCGTGGCCCTATGACCCAGGGACTGGGCTCCTGACATTCTTCACACTACACAGAGATACTTAATGTCATTTGATATGTGATGGACACAGTGCTGCTGGCAGGAACGACTCAGACATGGGCAGGACCTGTCCTCGCCCTCCAGGAGCCAATGGCAGTGGGGGAGGAGCCCCAGTACCCCATCCTCTGAGATGCGCATTGAGCCAGGGAGGGGCCGGCTCTCCTGACAGCAGCGCTAGAGTGGCCTCGCGGGAAGGGGGTTTGCCCTTCCCACCCCCAAGAAAGCGGGGCGGCCTGCCATTCCAGGGACACTCTTCCACCCGGTGACTGAGACCAAGGACTAGGGCCGTTTTCTACAGTAGAATCATGTGACATGCGGCCTCTGGGCTTGGTTTCTTGCTGTCAGCATCTTGATTCCAGGGGCACCACCTGCAGCCTATGCCCGCCGTCACTCTGTCCCCGGATGGACATGACCTCTTTGGTCCATCCCTGCCACGCTGCGCTCCTTCCACCTCACGGCCTCTGTGAGCACTTGTCACCAGTTTTGAAACGTGGCTGCTTCTTTCTAACCATGCTGGCAGGGGCATGAGGACCACACAGCTGCCGTGTACGTCGCTCACAAGGTATCTGAGGCCCAGGGGCATGCAGGCAGGGTGGGCAAGCAGGGGCACCCCTGGCTCTCTGCTCGTTGGTTACTAGAAAGAACAGCCTCCTAACTTCCCCTGTACAACCTGTCTGGGGTCCAGGCCCAGAGCCCCGCAAGGAGGGAAGGAGTCTCTGGGGTGTTTCCTAGTCTTTACGGCTGCATACGGGCTGCAGCCCATGTGAGGTAGCTGGAGGTCTTGGTTACAGGTTTTAGTTTGTTTGTATTTGGAGGTGTGTGTGTGTTTTCCAATAACACTTGGGTCTCTGCTTCCCTACCAGACTGCGGTTATAGAGGTGGGTGGCCACGCCCGGCTGTGGCCTCCTCAGGCCTTTAAGCTGACACAGGATGCTGAGCCATCTCTCCAGCCCTAAAATGATGTTTTGAAGAACTCACTGTAGGCTTCTATGGTGGCATGTCTGTGTTCCAGGTAGAGAAAGCTGGGCTCTGGAACACCAGAGTTGGCTGCTTAACTGCTTTTTTAAAAAAAAATTTATTTATTTGAGAGCGACAGACAGAGAGAGAAAGAGGCAAAGAGAGAGAGAGAGAGAAAAAATGGGCATGCCAGGGCCTCCAGCCACTGCAAGTGAACTCCAGAGAAGTGCACCCCCTTGTGCGTCTGGCTAACATGGGTCCTGGGCAATCGAACCTTGAACCAGGGTCCTTAGGCTTCACAGGCAAGCACTTAACCAGTAAGCCATCTCTCCAGCCCTGCAATAATGAACTCTACAGACTTTTGAATTCTATTACGCCATGCCCTTACCCAATGTCCCCCGCAGAGCGCCGACTTTCCCTGACAGCAGTGGCAGCTGGGACCAGCTCTGGGGTGGCTCAGCCATGCGGCCCACTTCTCCCTGGACCATGCTGATCCTCCCGTGGGAGGCCGATGCTGTGGTGAGAAGGCTGGGGTGTGCTGCTCCTCAAGATCATATCCTCACAGAGGGGCGGGGTCTCTCAGGGTCTCTCATTGCATTCATTTTCAATACCGGTGCTTCCCACCCCTCCCTGGAGCCGCATGGAGCCTGCTGTATAAATCACTGCACCCGTGCACTGCATCCATCGGCCAGGCTAACTGTCAGTGCTAAATCGTGCTCAGTCACAGTTTTAAAGCCTAATTTAGAAATCTCTTATCTTCAGGGAAGCGGCACTGGTAGCCTTGGTCAGTCTCCTCTGTAGCTGCCTCGGCTGCAGTTCCCGGAGCGCAGAGCCGATGTTTAGGTGGGTCGTGAGCCTGTGCTTGGCTGATGCTATGGGGAAGTGGGGGTGCCCTTGTCTCTGCTCTCCTGGATGAACCCTTGAATTGGGAGCTACTACTGCTGGAAGCCCCTCCCCCAGAGCCTGTGGGACCCTTTCTCCCAATTATAACATAAATCTCAACCCGATGCTTTGAGATGGAGAGACAATATTTCCGTAAAAGTGGGAAGGCATGGCAGGCCAAGGAGGCAGCTCGGAGCCAGAGGGTGCCAGGGGAAGGGGCTCCAAGGCCAAGTGAGCCTCAAGGCCACCAGCCAGCCCCTTGGATCTCCCCCACTCCTCTCCCCATCCATCCACACCACAGACGTGCTTCTCTTCTGGTCTTCCTGCCTCGGCTGCCAGCGCTCCTCCATGAATGAATCCCAGCAACCCGGGACATGGCTCAGCCGTTAAGGACTGCTGGCCCAGGAAGATATTCCCTGGCACCCACATAAAGCCAAGTGCTCACCGTGGCACATGCACCTGGAGCTTGTTTACAGCATCTCTCACTGCTCATAAATAAATATTAAAAAAATTCTAGTACCCCATAAACACTCTTCACCTCGAGACTCAATTCTCCTTCCAGACTTGGAGAAATGAATTGGAGAGATGGCTTAGCAGTTAAGGCACTTGCCTGTGAAGCCTAAGGACCCATGTCCAACTCTCCAGGTCCCATGTCAGCTAAGCACACAAGGTGACACAAGCAGGCAAGGTCGCGCATGCGCACAAGGTGGTGCACAATGTCTGCAGTTTGCTTGCAGTGGCTAGAGGCCACAGCACAGCAATTCTCTCTCTCTTTTTCTCTCAGTCTTTCTCTTTTGCATAGTGAAAGACTGGGGGCTGGAGAGATGGCTTAGCACTTAAGGCGTTTGCCTGCAAAGCCAAAGGACCCTGGTTCAACTGCCCAGGACCCATGTTAGCCAGATGCACAAGGTGGCACCTGTGTCTGGAGCTCGTTTGCAGTGGCTGGAGACCCTGGCACACCCATTCTCCCTCTCTCTCTCTCTCTCTCTCTCTCTCTCTCTCTCTCTCAAATAAATAAAACTTAAAAAATGAATTTTTTAGGGCTGGAGAGATGGCTTAGTGGTTAAGTGCTTGCCTGTGAAGCCTAAGGACCCCAGTTTGAGGCTCAATTCTCCAGGACCCACATTAGGCAGATGCACAAGGGGGTGCATGCATCTGGAGTTCGTTTGCAGTGGCTGGAAGCCCTGACGCACCCATTCTCTCTCTTTCTCTCTATCTGCCTCTTTCTCTGTCTGTCACTCTCAAATAAATACATAAAAATGAACAATAATAATAATAATAATAGTAATAATTTTTTAAAGGCCAATCTGCCGGGCATGGTGACGCACACCTTTAATCCCAATACTCAGGCAGAGGTAGGAGGATTGCCATGAGTTCAAGGCCACCCTGATACTACAGAGTATTTTCCAGGTCAGCCTGAGCTACAGTGAGACCCTACCTTGAAAAAGGAAAAAATAAATTCTAACGGCTCTCTATCTACCCCAGTTCTCCCTAGAGGCGGACACTATAACAGCTCCCCACATGACCCCGCCACACACCACAGCCCAAGTCTCAAGTTCTCCATTCCTGACCTTGACCTCCGCCTCCCTGACCTCTGGCGCATGGACCCTTCTGAGCAGCGCTTCTCATCATGCTCACCATGTCGCCTGGGCCCTGGTTGTTGGCATTGCCTTGTTCTGGTTTTGGAGGGTGAGCTGTGTTGTGGGGTAGGGGAATTCACTGCATCTCACAGCCTGCGCCACTGTGCGGGCTTTTCCTGGTCACAGGTTTCTGCATTGGTTCCCGTCTCCCTCCCTCCACGTGCTTCCAACCTCTGACACCTAACGGAGACCCATGTGAGGACACAAGGATTCATTCTGCTTAGCTCCAAGCCATGAGCGAAGCTGGGAGAGAGTGGCAAGCACCCTGCGTAAGAGACTCAGGACCTAGTCCTTTCATGTCACTGCGACTGGGTACGAGACACCGCCTGGCTCTTGTCCCAGCAGTGGGAGACAAGATACGATGACCATGGAAGCTTGTGTCCTTCCTCTGCTCAGGACTCCCGGTACAGGGGCCTCCAGGCTTGGGTCTAGGCTGTTCTGTGCCTGGAATCTTCACCTGCTGGGCCAGCGTGATCCTTGAGTTATCCTGAGGCTGGTCTCAATGGCCTCTTTGGAGGAAAGGACACTGAGACGTGTCACCTGTCTTCTCACGGCCCTGTAGGCCAGGGTGAGAAAACGGCGTGCTTGCAGGGAAGCTGCGCGTGAGGGTATGTGCGCCTCTCCCAGGTGCTGACTCCGCAGCCTACAGTTCCCAGCACCGCCGAGCCCTTCCCCGCCGCTGGCTTGCATAGATGATTCCCCTCCCCGTGCATGCTGTGCTTTATTTTTTCTGTCTCTTATAAGGAAACTCACTGGATTCAGCCACCCTCCCCACAATCCCCAGGCTAGGGCAATCTCCACTCCACTGTGATCTTTTTTCTTTTTTTTCTTTTTTTTTTTTTAATGAGAGAGAGGGAGAGGGAGAGAGAGAGAGAGAATTGGCACACCAGGTCCTCCATAGTCACTGCAATTGAACTCCAACACATGTGTCCTCTTGTGTGCATGTGCAACCTTGTGTGTCTGGCTTGCCTGGGTTCTTGGGAGTTGAACCTGGGTCTTTAGGCTTTTTAGGCAAGTGCCTTAACCACTAAACCATCTTTCTAGAACTCTACCATGGTCTCAATCACACATGCAGAGACCTTTGTGTCCAAGAAGGTCATAGGCTCAAAATGGAAGGCACATGCACCTGGAAGGCCCGCATGAGGGAGATGGGGACAGGAAGATCCCTGGCCTTGCTGGCCAGCCAGTCTAGATGGACAGGTGAGCTCCAGACCAGTGACAGAGCCGGTCTCAAAGGAGGTGGACAGGACCTGGAACAACACTCAAGGTTGGCTTCTGGCCTTCACACATACACACACACACACACATAAAACACACGTGCATGCACCCGCACACATGTGCACACTCACATATATATGGATATACACACATACCACATACACACATCAAAAACATTTTTTTAAGGGAAGGAAAAGAATAAATGACACAGAAGCAGGTGACTGGAGGCTAAAAACAAAAGGCAGCGCAATCGCCTTGGATGCCTAGGTTGGTGGGACCAGGGGGGAGGTGCAGAGATGGATGGCGTCTCCTTCCCTCTCATTCTTTTCCCTTCCCCGCCCCTTCCCTTCTCCTTTTCTCCCCTCTCTGGAAGCGGCCGGCCACGATTTAATATGCAGAGGTGGACAGCTGGCACCGGGCGCATTTATGGCGGCACGCCGTATTTCAAACAAAGAACGTACAAGGGGCTGGCCTGTGCAGGCGGGGTTTGTCAGAACTCCTGGCTGAGCGAGATTTATCTAAGTGAGTGGAGGGGCCCGTGACCTTGGGCTTGAGAGCTTTCAAGTGAACAGGCAGCTGTTGAAGATGAACAGAGAGACACTTGTGATTATCATTATTTAATATAATGGTCTTATACTGCTGGGGAGGGGCACATAGGTGGCACCAGGGAATTGTGTTTCTTTCTTTTTTTTTTTTTAATTTTTATTCCAGGAGATGTAAGGCAGATGTAACAGAGGAGAGAGGCAGGGAGGAGGATGGAGAGGTGGGGGTTTCTGAGATGAAGGGGAAGGAGGACAGTGGGTGAGGGAGGGAGGGCGTGGGAAGAAATAAACAAGCAGACTTCCCTCCTTGCAGCTTTGAGCCTGACCCCACCCCAGCAGGAGGGGCCTGGGAAGGAAGACTGAGGGGTCAGTGCCAGCGGTTCTGGGGGTGTGGGCACAGGGCATGACTAGAGAGTCCCTGGGAATTCCAGGAGACCCTGGCAGAAAGCCTAAATGGGGGAGGGGCAATGAGGCAGGTCAGGAAAGAAGCTAGTGAGGTCCTTCCCTGGGAGCCCCCCCAAAAGTGTGTCTGCACCTCCTCCTGCAGACACAGGAAGAGGCCAGGGAGTGGGGAGTGGCTGCCTAAGCCACCTCAGTGTCTATGGATCCAAAATCAGCCACCCACCTGCCCTAAGCTCTGCCAGGTCCTTCTGGCCACCAGAGCCTGGGCAGAGCCTCCTCACTGACATCGCTGTCTGCCCCTTGCTGCCTGTGGTGCTACGCTGCTCTCCTTACAACGCCTCTTCTGCCAAATCTTCTGTGTCCCAGGCCTCCATAAGACAGAGCCCACCAGACAGGACCACCCAACGCGTCACTCCCTGGAATGCACCAGGAGTGTGGCCGGAGCCCCGGGCTCAGGAAGCAGCAGCAGTTTTTTTCATGTTGGCACCAAACATGCCCATGCGGGAAAGAGCCCCCCACTCAGGGATGGCCCGGCACCACGAGCTTGTTTCTGGGAGGGGAAATGGAGGCAGGAGCTGAGCAGCGGGTGAGGCCAGGGCAAGCAAGAGAAGAGGGGTCTCCACCTCCATGTTATTGAACCTGTTAGTTACTGGCTTGGAAACTGTCCAGCCCCCAGTGTAGAAATTCTGACCCATTTTGAATTCCGCTGGGCCTAGTTGTGAAATGTCTTGCCTCGGAGGAAGGTTGAACGTGTCTGCAATTCTCCCCTCTGATTGCAGAGTCCATCTTTCCGCCTAACCTCAGTCCTTCATGTTGTAGTTGAAACTTACTTTATGCTCTGCTTTTTGTTGCGTGTGTATTGTGGTGTGGCCTGTTATGTGTGGTGTGTACATGTGTGTGGATGCATGTGCACCACGTGTGGCACGCAGAGGTCAGAGGAGAGTGCCAGGTATCCCTCTTTTATCGCTCATCCAGTATTTCAGTCCTCCCTCAACCTGGAGGTCTGTCCATCCCCCAGAGATGCCCTGGCCTTCTCGCCCTGCTGCTGGGAAGCAGACACGCTTGGCCACGCCCAGGCTTTTTTTTTTTCTGTGGGTTCTGTGGAGATGAACGTGGTGGTCTTCAGCCCTCAGCTCCCTCAGCCTCTCGCGCTCTGCTCTTCCTTGCCATCCGAGCTCAGGCAGAAGGACAAGGACCTCTGGTCAAACTCCGCCTTCTACCTCTGGTCCCCTGGTTCCTTGTCTACTGCAGGGGCTGCTGGCAGAGCCCTCAGCACGCTGTCCCCTTGGCAGGACCCGGCTGTGGGGTACTTTGTCCTTCACGTCGTTATTAAGGATGCACAGGTCTTGGAGCAAGAACCCTTTGGCTCTAGAAAAATGATGTGTGACACTTTACATACGGATCAGGTAATTAACAGACGCCCCGACTTCCTCCACCACGACGTGAGGAAGGGGTGGACGGCGCTCTCATTCCAGATAATTAAACACCCATCCAACCCTCTCAAGCTGCTTGGGGAGCGCGGGCTGCTGTCATTAACACGGCGGAGCCCTCTCCATTCTGCACCCCCTGCTGAAAACCGCGGGCAGCCTCAAGCTCCCCCGGGCTGACGGGCTGCTGTGTCCCCCGAGTGGTCACAGCTGCTGCACTGCAGGCTTCTGGATGCGCACACGTGTGTGTGTGTGTGTGTGTGTGTGTGTGTGTGTGGGTGTGTGTGTGTGTGTGTGTGGGTGTGTGTGTGTGTGTGTGGGTGTTGCATATCTGTTTGTGTTGGGGTGAAAACCTCAGAATAGACAAGTTTTTGGTGTGTGTGTATGTGTACATGCTGGGATCACAGGCACGCACACTGCTTGTATTCCGCCTCACGTGGTTCTGGAGATCCACCATTGCTGTGGGCACGCTGGGATCACAGGCACGTGCACTGCGTGTATTCTGTCTTACGTGGGTTCTAGAGACGTGAACTCAGGTCTCTGGGCTAGTGCAGCCGGTGCTCTTAACCACTGAGCCATCTCACCAGCCCAGCACAGTGCACCTTAAGATCCTGTCCTTGGAGGAATCTTTACCTGGTTGGTACTGCCACCAGAGATACAGCAAGTCACACTGCACAGCTTAATCTCAAAGGCTTTACAGTGTTCCCACTCCAGTCCCTTGTCCCCCTGGTTCTAGGGGACACCAATGACATCCACAGCCCCAGACGCTGAGGGCCTCTAGTTTTCAGGGGAGACAATAACCGGTGCTCCACAAGTTAAGACCTGAGTCCCATTCCACAGGACATCTGTCCTAGGCCGCTGCTTTTCACAGGGGGACGTGCCGGGTGATCAGGCATCTCTGTGGTGGCAGAGCTCAGAGCCCACAGGGGCCTCCAAGACCTCTCTGGGAGAAGGGAGCGGTGGCTAACTGCCACCATGGGGACTGATAGATCTATGCTGCCTCCCAGAGCCTGTCAGGTTTTCTGATAAGTATCAGCTTCCACTGTGACATGGGCCTCCTGGGGTCTCCTGGCCTCTCCGCCCTGCTCTGCTTACTCCTGGCCAGAGGCTTCCAGAAGCCTGTGTTCCTGTCCCCAAATGTCCAGTGACTGTGGAGGGCGGGGCCAGACACTGGGCTGTGGGTGGAGATGCTAGAAGACTGAGCTGAACAAAGCATGAAGCGCTGGGAGGAAACATACGTCTCAGTATGAGGGGCACCGGGGAGACCCACAGCTGGGAAGCCCAGGAATTCTCTTGGTGCCTAAAGATGGAGCTGACCAGGCAGGGTGGGAGACGGGGCGTGCGCAGTGGAGGGCTGTGGGCCAGGCTGCCTTCTCCTGCCTCATTCCAGTCCTCTTGCCCTGTTGGGGACACTGTCATTCTTCCTTCAGGCATTTGGCCACACCAACTGTGGGAAGTGTGAGGAACGTCTGAGCTATCTCCTTCTCCTTGTGGGTCCAGTACACCACCAGGGGTTTAAAGACACTCCTTTCTTCTGAACCTGGGGAAGGAATGTTTACATTGGCTTTGGGTGGGGGGAGGGCGGCATTTGTGTCTGAGCACGTGTGCGGACATGGACAATCTCAGGTGTGGCCCACCTATATCCTGAGGCAGGATTTCTCACTGGCTTGAAGCTTGCCATTAGGCTTGGACTGGCTGGCCTGTCTCCTGTGTCTACTTCCCCAATGCTGGAATTGCAGGTGAGAAACACCATTCCCAGCATTGTACATGGGTTCTTAGGATCAAACCCATCAAGGTGAGCCCTTTTCCCAACTGAGCCATTTCCCTGGCCCCTTGTCTGCAACTTTATTTCAACATGGACTTCTCTCCTTAATTCCATCTGTTTACCCAATATGTCCCCAAGGCTGGCATCTCAAGTTCAAGGTCAAAACCAAACAGATCATCTACCCTGCCTTGCTGAGCTTGTCTCAGCTAAGGGCCCCTTTGTTCTTCCACTGCCGGGGCCAGCGCGCTGGTCACCCTTCTCTCCACCCTGATTTGTCAGAAGTCCTCTGGGCTCCGTGTTGGGAATACATGCAGACCCGGATGGAAGCACTAGAGAAACGCTTACACTGCTGGTCTCATAGTTTGCCTAAGTGGGCCGCGGCTCTAGAGGTGGGAAGCTGGCTGAATAGGGCACGGAGCCCTGTGCACCAGCTTTGTAGACGCAGTCATTCCACAGGGGAAAGAAGGGGACCCGCGGAGCCGTGGGAAGGCTGCAGGAATCTGCAGTGAAACCCGCTCTTACATGATCAGGGTGTGCTAACGAAGCCAGCTATGGAGATGCACACCTGTAATCCCAGCACCACAAGCCGAGGCCAGCCATGACTATATAATGAGTCCTAGGCCGTCCTGGGCTGCAGAATGTGACCTTGTCTCCAAAAAGAAAAAGTACTGGGCTGGAGATGGCTCAGCGGTTAACGGTGCTAGCTTGCAAAGCCTGCCGATCCATGTTCGATTCCCCAGCACCCACATAAATCCAGACACACAAAGTGCTGCGTGCATCTGGGGTTCACTTGTGGTGGCAGGAGGCCTTGGTGTGCCCATTCTCTCTCTCTCTCTTTAAGACAAAGTGAGAAACTTTGTCTTAAAAATCTCTCAACGAGGGCTGGAGAGATGGCTTAGTGGTTTAGTGCTTGCCTGTGAAGCCTAAGGACCCCGGTTCGAGGCTCAATTCCCCAGGACCACGTTAGCCAGCTGCACAAGGGGGCGTATTCATCTGGAGTTCGTTTGCAGTGGCTGGAGGCCCTGGTGTGCCCATTCTCTCTCTATCTATCTGTCTCTTTCTCTCTCTGTTGCTCTCAAAAATAAATAAACAAAAATTAAAAAAATTAAAAATCTCTCAGAGAAAAAAATCTTTAAAAAATAAAAAGTATTAACAACAATTTTAAAAGCTTCACATGTGTATAAATGTGCACTTTTATTGGTGAGGACGGCTATAACACAGAACCACAACCCGAGTGGCTCAAGCCGCTATTTCATGGCCCTGTAGGCAGGAGGTTGACAACCAAGGTGTCAGGGCGGGGGGCTGCTCTTTGTGAGGACTGTTGGCGCAGTGCATGCATGCGTGCACATGTATATGTGTACTTGTGGGGGGTGCACATGCACGCTTGTTTATAAATGTTTGCACATATATGTTTCCTCATGTGTGGGGGGCTCATATGTGCAAAAGGCAAGATGCCGGAGGAGGGAAGGGACATATGGCTTCGCCCTCCCCCACACACACCGGCTTTTGAAGTCCCCACTGTCCCGCCTCCTGAAAAGGATAAAAGTCATTACAGGAACAGGAAGTAAGGAGGCCACAGGATGGCCCCCACTCCCTCCTCTGGGACTCTTTCAGTGCCCCTACCTGATCCAGATTTTTTTTTAATTTGAGAAAGAAAGAGGGAGACAGAGAGAGAGAGAGAGAGAGAGAGAGAGAGAGAATAGTCATGCCAGGGTCTTTAGCTGCTGCAAACAAACTCCAGACACATGTGCCACCTTGTGCACCTAGCTTACATGGGTCTTGGAAAATCAAACCTGGGTCCTTTGGCTTTGCAGGCAAGTGCCTTAACTGCTAAGCTGTCTCCCCAACTCCTGATTCAGATTTTGTGCCCCCAAAAGACTGGATAGAAGCAAGGCACAGAAGTGGCTATGGGGACTTGTCTAGGAGCGGGGAGAGTGGGAGGGACTTTCCACTGGCAGCCAGAGGAGTGAGGAAGGTCCAGGCTGGACAGAAGTCATCACTCCCCTTGCTGAGCACTGCGGGTGTGCGCAGCCCCCGGGGCAGAGACCACAAGGCACGATCACAATGTGGGTGCTGAACAGGGGATTCTGCTGGAAATTCTCAGAGGCTTTGCAAGGAGGGGTAAGTGACCTGAATGCCACAATGGGTGATTGTCACCTGGGAGCTTCAGGCACCTGGGAGCTCACACCTACACGGAGACCCCAAGGTAGGTCCATCCGAGACAGGCCCAGGGCCAGTGCTGAGGCGTCTAGGAGCAATGTAGGTGCTGGATAATGAAGGAGAGTCAACCCCAGATAGGGAACTGATGGCCACTCAGCCCACCTGGCTCCTCTCCAAGCCAAGCTGCCTGGTGGCTGCTTACAGTCCTCACACTGGGGAGGCAGCACACCGGGTCCCAGGGCTTTGATGGCCAGCTAGTCTTCGGGTTTAGCGGCGAACTTTGTCTTAGATGATTTAGCGGTTAAGGCGCTTGCCTGCCAAGCCTAAGGACCCCAGGTTTGATTCTCCAGGTCCCACCTAAGCCAGATGCACAATGTGGAGTTCATTTGCAGTGGTTAGAAGCCCTGGTGCTCCCATTCTCTCTCTTTTTCTCTCTCTCGCTCTGTCCCTCTCCTTATCTCAAATAAACATAAATAAACTTAAAACATACATTTAAAAAAAATGCACGTGGAGAGTGATTGAGGAAGGCGCATGTGATGCCAGTCCACAGGGTGGACTGTACAGTCCGCTGGAGCTCACTGACAGACAGCAGCTCCAGGAGGGAGAGACCCCCCCACCTCGGGGACATACGGAGATGAGCCTAAGGAAGGAAGGGTTTAATTTGGCTCTCAGTTCAGAGGGTACAGTCCGTCATGCAGGGAAGGCGTGGTGATGGGAGTGGGTCGTCTGTGGCAGTGGGAATGTGCACTGGTCATATCAGGGCTAAAGAAGAAGCTAGATGAGAACTAGAGAGAAAACTAGCTTGCAAGGTCCACCCGTGAGATGCTGTCTCACAAAAGGACAACAGCTTGCCAAAGCTAGTTGGGGACCAAGTGTCCAAACTCATTAACTGCTGGGAGCATTTCAAACTCAAACCATCACAGCTCTCCATCATGTGTCTCGGTTAGAATGGAGCCCCTCAGGCTGACTTCTTTCAGCAATGAAAATAGTACCAGCTGGACTGGGGAGACGGCTCAATGGCACTTTGATGGTTAAAGGTTTGATTCGCCACATAAAGCCAGATGCACACAGTGGCCCATGCATCTGGAGTTCATTTGCAGTGGCAAGAGGCCATGGCATGTCCACACTCTTTCTCTCTCTCTCTCTCCCTACTTACAAATAATAAATAAAAATATTTTAAAATAGCATCACCCTTACCAGTTGCACATATAATGCCCTTTCCCTCCCTCAGGACAGGTAGACCAAGTCCTAGGAATCAGAAAGCACAGCCGGGCGTGGTGGTGCACACCTTGAACACCAGCACTTGGGAGGCAGAGGTAGGAGCAGTGGTCTGAGTTCAAGGCCAGCCTGAGACTACATAGTGAATTCCAGATCAACCTGGTCCAGAGTAAAACCCTACCTCAAGAAACTAAAAATAAAATAAAGTAGAAAAGAAAGCACAGAGAGGGACTGAGAAACAGCTCAGGCTCAGTGGGCAATCAGTGATTGCCAAGCAAGCAGGAGACCTGAGTCCAGAGCCCCATCACCCCACCACCCCACCACCCCATCACCCACATAAAAATCCCACTGATGGGGAGGTGGAGGCAAGAGGATACCTGGGACTGGCTGACTAGCTTGTTTCACTGAACCAATGAGTTCCAGTACTAAGAGACCTTGTTTCATTTTTTAAAAAATAATAAGGTGAGAAGCAATAGACAGAGATAGCCAATGTCGCCCTCTGGCCTTCACATGGATGGTCATTCCTATGCAGGCACACCGCACACTCAGGGGTAGGTGACCACACACACAAAAGAGAGAGAGAGAGAAAGAGAGAGAAGAAGGAAGAAAAACAGGAAGGGGGGGGGAGGAAAAGAGAGGGGAGGGGAAAAGGGAGGGAGGGAAGAGAGGAGGGGAGGGAAAGGGAAGGGAAGGAAAGAAGGAAGGAAGGAAGGAAGGAAGGAAGGAAGGAAGGAAGGAAGGAAGGAAGGAAGGAAGGAGGAAAATCACAGAAGAGTCCAAGACTCAGGGACTTCAGCATAACTAGGCCTGAGTTCAAATGCCACACTGCCCCTCATAGCCCCATAGCATTTGGAAAGTGGTCCCAGTTTGGTCTGTTTCATTCTCTATTTGGCAACCGTGCAATGGTGTGAGGACGAAATGATAAGTGCAGACCATCTCCCAGAGCCGAGTTCACAGGGTGTCCGCTTTCTGCTCCCCTTAGATAAACTGAACATGGAGCAGACCACTAGTCCCAGGAATGGGCCGCCTGCAACCGCCGCCCGGGCTCCCCATGCTGTGTGCATGATACCAGCCACCCTTGTCCCCAGTAAGCCCACAGCAGCAGCTGGCCTGGCCCGGCTGAGTTAATTTGGAAACAGTCCTGTTACAACTTGTCAAACACCATCGCTGCTGTGGCCATTGGCACACGTAGCCTGGGCTGCTGGTCCCTCGCCAAGGAAGCTGCAGTCAGCGGAAGGCGTCTTTGTGCACTTGTCTCCAGGGAATTGCCCAGCAATCGGGTGAGATCCAGGCAAGGTGGTTTTATTTTATTTTTTTTCCTCCTCTGGAAAGGACACAGTGCGCCCTTGAGAATTCTCAATGTCCTGTCTTTGTCAACAAGCCCCTTTCTAGGGGCTGGTATGTGGCTGCCTTGGCTCTGCAGCTCCACGACTGCCCAGAAGCCATTCATCTTGGTATCACCGTCACCATCCTGCAAGTGTCCTGGCTCACTGCTACCGAATATCTTCCAGTACTGGAGAGCGCCTGTCCACGTGCAGATGGGACCTAGGATAACCGAGAAGCTGGCTGTGCAGTGAGAGACTCTGAGACTCAGGAAGCCTGAGCCATCTTCCCTGGGTCTTTCCAGCCAGGTGGCTGCATGCAGAACTGAGGACTGACCCCTGGAGACTCATCTCCCACGTCTGACGTCAGCTGTCACACTGCCTCCATTAGAATCCCCCCTCCAGTCCTCTGTGGTGGATTGAAGCAGATGTCCCCCATCAACTCATGTGTTTTGGGTGCTTGGGCCCCAGTGGGTGGTAATCTGAGAGGTGGAGCCTTGCTGGAGGAGGCGTGCTGCTGGGGGTGGGCTCAGGGGCGTTATAGCCAGCTTCCCCTTGCTAGAGTTCAGCTCTGTCTCCTGCTGCTGTTTTCTGCCTGCTGTGGCAGAGGTGACGTCCAGCCTCTGCTCATGCCATGCTGTCCCCTGCCATCATGGAGTTTCCTCTCGAGACTATGAGCCAAAATAAAAATTGGAAAACAAAAATTCTTCCCTCCCATCAGTTGGTTTTGGTCGGGTGCCTTATCCCAGTGACTCAAACACCTGGCAAACATTTGCACGGCCATTCCTCCTTGTGCGGCCGCCTTTAGCATCACTACCATCAGGAATACAAGGATGGGAGAGCCCCAGAGGCAGGGGCTGGGCTGGGCAGCTTCCCCTTACTTTAACAAACATCTGAGGGGGCCATCTTCTTCTATAGAGAGAGGAGGGTGACTGGAGCACAGTTCAGGAGGTTTCAGACCATGACTGGCTGGTCCTGTCGTCTTTGGGAAAGGCAGGAGGTGGTGGCTGGACAAAAGCAAGAGTGAACAGAAAGCTGGATCTCATGGTCCTCTTCAGAGACATGCCCCTGCCACATGGGCACATGCATGTGCATGCACCATACACCCAGAGAGAAAGAGAAAGAGAGAGAGAAATAGAGAGACGGGAGGGAGATTATTCATTTAAATTTTGCCGAAACTTCCCCAAATCTAGGGGATTAATGGACAACCAAGTATTTAGAACCAAGTCACTTAGAACCCCAAATAGACATGACCAACAAAGAACCTCTCCCCATATTTTAAAGTGCCAGGAGCGCAAGCAGAGTGAAGGCTGTGAGAGGGAAGTACCAACTTACTCACCGAAGCAAATGTGAGCAAACAGCAGACCCCTCAGCACAAACGCCATTGTTTATTCTAAGATTCGTTTATCTTCTTACTTTTAGCTATTTCTTACTTACGTACCGTTCCTTATTTTGTACTCAGATTTTTAAATCTCTTGCTCTTTTTCCTCATCCCCACAATACGATTCCTCTCATTTTGTTTTTAAAAAAGTATTCATCTTGTGTGGGCGTGTGTGTTCATGTGTGTGGGCTCAAGCACACAGGTGCCACCATGTACGTGTGGAGGTCAAAGGATGACTTTTGGGGTCCACCCTCGCCGCTCTACGTCACTTGAGGCAGGATTTCTCTCAGTCTTGCTCTGCCTGCTGCACTAGGCAAGACCCTCTAGGGAAGCCTCCTGTGCCCACCTCCCACCTTGCAGCCAGAGAGCTTGGATTATAGACACCTGCCTGGGCTTCCGGCTTCGACCTGGGGTCTGAGGATTGAACTCAGGTGCTCTGGCTTGAACCATGAGCACTTTATCCACTGAGCCATCTCCCCAGTGTTTTTGTTTTTATCTTTGATTTTGTTTTTGAGGCAGGGTCTCACGGCAGCCCAAGATAATCTGGGAACGCACTCTGTAGCCCAAGCTAGTCTCAAACTCACACCTCAGTCCTCCTACCTCCGTCTCCGGAATATTGGGATTATAGGTGTGAACCACCACACTTGGCTCTTTTTTTTTTTTTTTTTTTTTTTTTAGGCAAGCCCAACAGACTTTCCCCCTAATTTTTTTATGAGGAGAGAGAGTGAGGGAATCAGCCTGCCAGGGCCACCAGCCACTTTAATTGAATCCAGACATGTGCGCCCCCTTGTGTTGCATGTGTGACCTCGTGAGCTTAGCTTGCATCACCTTGTGTGCCTGGCTTACGTGGGACCTGGAGAGTAGAACATGAGTCCTCAGGCTTTTCAGGCAAGCCTGTTCACAGCTAAGCCATCTCGCCAGCCCTCCTCCTTTCTTTTATTTAATCTTGTTTCTTTTCCCATTTCATGGGTACCTCCTTAATTTCATTTGTACTATTTTATCTACCTTTATTCATATTTAATTTCAGCCGCCAGGTGTGGTGGAGCACGCTTTTAATCCTAGCACTCGAAAGGCAGAGGTAAGAGAACCAATGTGAATTTGAGGTCAACCTGAGAATACCTAGCGAATTCCAGGTCAGCCTGGGCTAATGTGAGACACTACCTTGAAAAAAGAAAACTGCCATTTTCACAACAAACATTGGCGGTGGGGGGCGTGACTACAGGGCACCTGGACAGAATCAATGAAGGTGTTAAGAAGTAATGCTAAAAAATATTGTTAAAGAAAAAAAAAAAAGTATTTGAGAGGCTTGTCTGTGGGCCCCTGCTGCTGGCATCCAGCAGGTGGTGGTCGGGAGTGAAGTCACAGTTCACAGAACTGGAATCTGCCGTAGCTCCTCTCTCCTCACTGCGAGATGCTGCGGTGCTTGTGTGTGCGGGACGTACGGGTGGAGGCAAGAGAGCAACCTAGGGTTTGTACCAGAGGAATGCCTTTCTCCTTATTTGAGATAGGGTCTCTCATTGGCCTGGAGCTCTTTGGAGATCAAATTCATTGGGGGAAATAAAAATCTTTGCACAGGCTAAGCCTGGGGACATGGAAGCTTGAGGACAGGAAACTCGCAGCTTCTCTAAAGATTTCCTGATAAACATTAACAAACAACTTGTGATCTGGTCATCCGATGTGAACACACGATCTGTCTCATGCTCAGGCTCCCCGTGGCTTTGACTGCCCGACTGAATAACAGCTGGGTACAGCCAGTTCAAGGAGCGCCAGAGTGCCCCCGACCCTCCATGAAGTCATAGTTTACACGTCGTGTGTTCGTTTCGAGTTTATCCAAACGCCGCGGGCTGGTGTACTCAGAGCTCAGCAGCTAGGCTAAGCTGGTTGGCCAGCAAGCTCCAGGGGTGCTCCCGTGGGCACCTCCTTAGCCCTGGGAACACAGGCATGTCATCATGCCCAGCATTTCACAAGGGTTCCCGCCTCACACGCAGGTCCTCCTGCTGGCAAGGCACTTTACTGACTGAGCCCTCTTCCTCCCCCTTTCTCTCTTCCTTCCTTCCTTCCTTTCTTTCTTTTTATTTTATTTTATTTTTTGTTGTTGTTGTTTTTAGAGGTAGGGTCTCACTCTAGCCCAGGCTGAGTGGAATTCACTATGTTATCTCAGGCTGGCCTCGAACTCACAGTGTTCCTCCTACCTTGGCCTCCTGACTACTGGGATTAATGGCCTTTGCCACCATTCCTGGCTCTCTTCCCTGTGTCCTTATGAAGCTACTAATGTCATCATGAAGGTCTCATCCTCACGACCTTGTCCAACCCTAATCACCTCCCATAGGCCATATCTCCAGACACCAGTAACGTAGGAGCTTCTCGGGACACATTCAGACCAGAGCAGGGATGTCGCCGGCAGTGGTGTCCTGACGCGCCTGCCTTGGCTCAGCAGCTCCAGGAATGGCTCTGTCTAATCCCTGTCCATCCCGAGTTACCTCCGCAGGGGCAAAGTCCAGGATATCTTCTGACCCTCCACTCAAGTGAGGCTGATGGCCCTGGGGCAGGGGAGGGAGGGAAGGCCAGTCCTTTCTTCTTCAGCGAGGTGCTTAAGCATCAGTGCGACAGGGAGATGCCAGAGGGAAGCAGGGCACCTGTCCTCTGGCAGCATGGGCCACCAAATGAAAGGCTAGAAAGTTCAAAGGGCCGTGCGAACATCAAAGCCAGTGGGATACAGAGTTCTGCGTGGTAAAAGGTGTTCAACTGATGAGGGGGCCGGCCCTCCCCAGCCCAGGTTTCCAGCCACCTCTGCAGGCCACACGTGCTCAGCAAACTTGAAGCTAGAATAAACATCAGACCATGCACCTGATGGTCAGAACTGTACTGCTTCATTAACATCTCCAAGAAAACCAAGCACTGGGGGCCAGGGACGATGGCTCAGTAGCTACAGGTATTTGCTTGCAAAGCCTTCGATCCTCCCTAGCACCCCAATGTAAAGCAGTGAGAGCAGCGATCCCAGTGTGCCCACAATGATGGAAGCAGGGCCAGGAGAGTCTGCTGCTCACGGGCGACGTGGGAGCTCCTTTGTAGCAGCAAGAGACCCTATCCCACGGAAGGTGGGAGGAAAGAAGAGCGCAGACCCCTCAGGGCTGTCCTCTGACCTCCACGCACACACCGTGATGCATACGCACCCCACACCCACCCGCTCATACAACTAAAACAAATGAATAATTACAAAATCTTAGCACCTTGGGCTGGAGAGTTGACTCAGTGGCTGAAGTCTCGCAGAGCCTGACGCCCTGGGTTTGAGTCAGTCCCCAGTACCCACGTAAAGCCAGAGGCACAAAGTGGTACATGCATCTGGAGTTCAGTTGGCATAGCAGGAGGCACTGGTGTGCCCATTCTCCTCTCCATCTCTCCCATAAATAAATAATAAATTAATAAAGCTTAGCACTACTCCCGAGTGAGAGCTTGAAGTGATGGGTGGCCCGTGCCCTTTTGTTTCCCCCTCTGAGCATGGAGTGAGACCCTGCCATCGCGGAGCCCCCACACACCCCCGAGAGCATTTGGTGGGGCTTTGATCAGCTCAAGGCAGCGAGCTCCAGGAACCGGGAAGGGCTCCCGAGCTCTCCCTTCCACAGTAAGCTCTTCCTTTCTTCAAGCAGCCTCAAGTTCATTGGTTTAGATTCCTGGGGACTGTGATTTTTCTTCTTAAAAACTGAGCTGTTTGATGGCCTCTTTGCCTAGCCAGAGGCGGCAGGAGGTAGAGCCCACGGGCCCTGGAGCTGAACCGGTTTCCAGAAGGCGGGAACGAAGAGGCCTGCCAAGCCCTGGAGACCAGGCTTTGGCGGGCTGCTCTACCGTGCTTGTCCTTGTAAGTCAGGCACCTCCCCTGGCAAGAGGATCTTTGCCCCGCGCAGGGTTAGAGGCTGCTGTCCCGTCCTACGTCCCCTCCCAAGGCCCATCTGACAGCTAATGCAGGCCGCTCAGCTGGATGGTGAGCAGCAACCCCCTCTCTGCATTTCCCTGGCCATCACCAAGAGCCCCAGACAGGGAGGACAAAGGCTAGGAGGACCCTCGATGGCCTCCTCCTCCTCCAATTAAAGTCCTAGCCGGGACCCGATTGAACTGCGCACCGTCCGTCCAAGAGCCTTTTATTCTAGCGGGGACACCAATGGGCACTGCAGAGCCTTTTATTCTAGCGGGGACGCCAATGGGTGCTGCAGGTGGAGGCATTTCCAGCTGGCCCCACTCCTTCCCACAGGGTCTCCTCCCGCCCTTGCTGTTGTTATTGCCCGTTGATTTGCATGCCATTTTGCTTGTGGTCTCCATAGCAACAACCATCAAATGGCCTAAGGATAATGGAGAGGCTTGGGCACAGTGTGGGGGTTGTGGGGGGAAGTGGTGATGAGCAGTTTTGTCCTTTCAAAATGAAATTTGTAAAAGTGATTCCCCTGCCCACCATCCCTGGAGTGTCCCTCACCCAAGGGGGACAGCGGCTTTCCTGGAAGGAGCCCTAGTGTCTGGCTTCAGAACAATGGAAAGAGCAAGGGATCCCGAGGGCAGCCAGCCCCTTCTGAGACCATCTGCATCTTAGGGTAAAAGTCTCCAGCCAAAGACTTTTTATTTTCTCCTCTGGCCATCTTTGTTCTCCCTCTTACCACTTCCTTCCACACTTCTAAGCTTCCCTTCCAGAAAAAGAACAAGAAGAAAAAAATAGAAGTATTACTTCACGTCTTGGAGGCCGGCTTCTGGGTCCAGAATCTAGAAGAGCTGAATGGTTCACACGTGTCCCCTTGTGTTGTTTATAAAGTGTATTTGCAGCTGTGAACTCAGATCTTGAAAGGCCAGTGGGGAGGGCAGGACGGGGATTATTCACTGGTTAAAATGAACAAAAGGAACCCCTGGGGAGGGGGACAGTGGGAGCAGTGGACAGAGAGGGGACCCAGGCCACATCCGGCCCCACCATCTCCCCACCCTCGGTGTCAGCCGCCGGGCACTGGAGTGACCCAGTGCTTCCCTGTCATTTCTCTGGCCTCTCCCCAGCTGACCTCTCCTTTCCTGCCCCGAGTGCAGCAGGTCTTCAGGTCCAGCTCCATCTCATCCTTCCTGATCCAGGCACTCTCTCTCAGGTACCTTGGCTTCCAAAACCGATGTTTATTTATTTATCCTTAATGTTTTAGTTTTATTAATTTGTTTGAGAGAGAGGGAAAGAGGCAGAGAGAGAGAGGATAGGCACACCAGGGCCTCCAGCCACTGCAAACTCCAGATGCATGCACCACCTTGTATCCGGCTTACGTGGGTCCTGGGGAATTGAACCTGAGACTTTTGGCTTTGCAGGCAAGCGCCTTAACCACTAAGATATCTCTCCAGCCCCCAATATTTACTTTTATAACAAAGAATCAAAACCACCTGCCACTGACAACAGTGAGCCTTGTGGACAGATCCCTCATGATGTGATCACCCCCACCCCCACCCCCAAGTAGGACCTGAGGCTGCACCCCTGCGCGGAAGCGACATCTCAGGCACCTGTTGCCCCCAAAAGGGTACTGGTGACTCTGCAGAGTCACCCCACAGAACTAGTCCTGAGATGATGACCAGCCAGACTAACCATGGCCCAACCCAAATCACCGGCTCTGCCCGCTGTATCCACCCCAGCCATCTTTGTTCTCCTGATGACAAAACCTTGGCGTTCCCATCAGCCCCTCAGAGACTGACCTGGGACCCTGGAGCACCTCCAGCTGCTCTAGAGAACCACACTCAGCAAAATTCTGCTTCCACCTGACCTCGCTGCTGGTGTGTGCATGTGTGCATGTGTGCGTGTGTCTGGGCGTGGCGTGCCGTGGTGCCTGCGTGGAGGTCCAAGCCCAAGCTTGTGTGTTTGTATTCTTCTTCCACTTTCTTCTTCTTCTTTTATTTATTTATTTTCAAGCAGAGAGAGCGAGCGAGAGAGAGAAGGATGAGCCTGCCAGGGCCTCCAGCCACTGCAAATGAACTTGAGATGAATGTGCCACTTTGTGCATGGGTAATGGGGAATTGAACCCTGGTCATTAGGCTTTTCAGGCAAGCACCTTAACCACTGAGCAATCTCTCCATCTCTCCAGCCCGTTTTTATTTTTTGTTTTAAGATAGGGTCTCTAGTTCCAGCACTATGCACACCCAGTCTAGCTCGCCCACAGGCTTCGGAGTCTTCTCAGATTCTCCCATTACCTGAGGCACGTTGAGTCCCAGATGTGTGCGTCTGCGTCTGGCCTTATATGGGTACTGAGAAACTGAACTTGGGCTGGAAAACTTGCATGCCAGCATCTTTAACCACTGAGCTATCTCCCCAGCCCCTGTGTTGGTCTCGTGATTGTCATGTTGGGTCAGGTCACTGAGCCACATTAGTTCGGACCGCTGGAACTGAGGTTTCCACCAAAAACTCTGGTAACGACCCACTCCACAGTGACAGCTCAGTGGGGAAAGGTGTCTCATGTAACAGGAGGCAGAGACATGACCCTCTGGTGGTGAAGCAGAGGTGAACTCACGTGGCTCATTCCTTCACCGATGGGGAAACTGAGGTCCAGAGAGCCGAAGCAGCAATCCTGAATACATATGTACACATGCACACATATGTACAGACCTGTGCGCGTGCACGCATGCACACACACACACACACACACACAAGTTTCAGGGAGGGATGCCATAACAGGACAGGCCCTACCAACCTTCTTTCTCACTTTACTATCCACTTAAGAAAATGTGGGGCTGGAGAGATGGCTTAGCGGTTAAGCGCTTGCCTGTGAAGCTTAAGGACCCCCGTTCAAGGCTCGGTTCCCCAGGTCCCACGTTAGCCAGATGCACAAGAGGGCGCACGCGTCTAGAGTTCGTTTGCAGAGGCTGGAAGCCCTGGCGCGCCCATTCTCTCTCTCTCCCTCTATCTGTCTTTCTCTCTGTGTCTGTCGCTCTCAAATAAATAAATTAAAAAAAAAAAAAAAGGCTGGAGGGATGGCTTAGCGGTTAAGGTGTTTGCCTATAAAGCCAAAGGACCAGGTTCCATTCCCCATGTCCCATGTAAGCCAGCTGCACAAGGGGGCACACACATCTGGAGTTCATTTGCAGTGGCTGGAGGCCCTGGTGCACCCATTCTTTCTCTCTCTCTCCCTCTTTCTGTCAAATAAATAAATAAATAAATAAAAATAAAAAATATTGGGCTGGAGAGATGGCGTAGCGGTTAAGCGCTTGCCTGTGAAGCCTAAGGACCCCGGTTCGAGGCTCGGTTCCCCAGGTCCCACGTTAGCCAGATGCACAAGGGGGCGCACGCGTCTGGAGTTCGTTTGCAGAGGCTGGAAGCCCTGGCGCGCCCATTCTCTCTCTCTGCCTCTATCTGTCTTTCTCTCTGTGTCTGTCGCTCTCAAATAAATAAATTTAAAAAAAAAAAAAAAGAAAATGTGCACTGATCCCTGGATTAGGTCAATCATTCTGAAATTTTCTCAAGTTCTTTCTTTTTGTCTTCCATGTCACTGAGTCACGGGTTATCCCAACACCAGCTGCCAACCACTCCTCTGGGACAACTTGAGTCCCATGATGTGCCAGACGCCAGAGCACGCTGAGTCTGCGGGGAAGTGACGCAGCATCACCGGAGCCAGGGACTGCCCGGACCCTAATGCGCCAGGGGCTGCGTGCTCACCTCCTAATAGCTGCCCCTGAAAACCCACTCCAGGTGCAGCGGAAAGGCAGTGGGTACCGGTGAGCATGGTTGGTGGGGGGAGGCAGAGCCAGGAGTGAGAATGCCTCATACTGACAGTGACGGGCTTTGGGGACTCACAGGACCACAGAGCCGCTGGAGGGGAAGAGTGAAGGTCCCAGACCTCTGCAGCTGTGGGTGCGTTCAGTTCTGGACACATGAGTTTGAGGCACTTACCCATATAGAGATGAACCAGATGTCTGGGCATGACTAAGGGCCCCCTGTTGGCACGGAGTCAGGTGAGGGCACTGCCCTGTGGTAGCTGCGGTGGATACTGCCTCCTGGTGCAAAAAGCCTTTAACCGTTAAGCTGGGTTTCCTCATCTTGCAAACCAGCATAGAGCTTCCCTGTGTCACGCTGGGTATATTACGGCACTCCTTATTGAAAGGAAACAATTTACTAATCCTCTCTGACATATGCAAGTTGCTGGCCCCACTTCTCTGGTGCTTGGAGGCCATTGTTAAGTAAGACAAGGTCCACTTGGGCACAAGCAAGTGGCACCCCACAGGCAGGGGAGCAGTACTTACCGTGCGCATGTACTGGACGAGAGGATGCAGCAGGCGGGAGCGAGCCAGCCGGCACTCGACCCCTCCTACACATAAAACACCGAATTCTCTGATGATCTCAGACCACCGTTGACCTCAGATAACTGGTACCAAGGAATGGAAAACAGAAAACACAGATAAAGGGGTCTGCTGTGTCCTCCTCCAGAGTTGTAGGCGGTTGTGTTGGGGTGCTCTGCAAGAGGCAGAATGGACATACATCACAGAGGGAATTCATTAGATTGCCTGACATGATATGGGCTGGGCAGACCAACAAGGAGTGACTGGGGGCTGGAGAGACATTTAGGCCATGAGGCTGGATGCCTCAGCAGCCCTCATCTGACTGAAGGCCTGGAGCTGCCGGTCTTCGGTCCGCTTGGGAGGGCTGAAGAAGATGGACTCTGAGGTCAGCAAAAGAGAGTAACAGGGTAGATGCACATACTGGCGAGTAGAGTGGGCAGCCAGGCCACAGGTACTTTGCCCTGGAACCTCTTTCTACATAGGCCAGAAGGACTGCCCACACGGGAGTGGGGGCTTCCTCTCTCTACTAATCCCTGAAAGTGCCCTGCCCCAGTGGGTGTCTTTTCCCCTATGCCTGCTCTGGTCAAGTTGACAACAGAAATTAGCTATCACAGAAGTACATTCAAAACACAAATCCTGGCCCAAGAGAGATGGCTTAGTGGTTAAGGTGCTTGCATGTGAAGCGTAAGGACCCAGGTTCAATTCCCCAGGACCTACAGAAGCCAGATGCTCATCTAATCTCTCTCCTTCAAATAAATAAATAAAATATATATTTTTTAAAAGCCACAAATCTGCGCTACAGCAATGGCTTAGTGGTTAAGACCCTTGCATGCAAAGCCTAAGAACTGTTCAAATCTCCAGGTCCCACATAAGCCAGATGGACAATGATGCAAGCATGCAATGTCGCACATGCTCACAAGGGGATGCACGCATCTGGAGTTCATTCGCATTGGCTGAAAGCCCTGTCGTGCCCCCACTCCCTCTCTCTCTCTCTCAACATAAATAAATAAGTAAATCAATCAATAAATTTTTTTACAACCCACAAATCCTTTGTCTAAAGTGTTTGTCAGAATATTTCTGCCAAGCCACTGGCTTATCTTTTCTCATGGTGTGGTTTATATTGATCAGCAACCTGGCAGGACCTAGAATCCCCTGTGAGGGGTCAGCCTGGGTTAGGGTCATCAAGGTGGGAAGAGACGCTCTAACTGTGGGGGCCACCATTCCGTGGGCTAGCGTCCTGCACTGAGAACAGGAGAGAGCTGGTGAGCAGCAGCCATGCCCCTCCGACGCCTCGTGGTGGGCTGGATGTGACCAGCTCAGCCTTCAGACCCTGTCATCGTGCCCTCCCCAGCATGATGGATGGTAGGTACCCTAGAACTGTAACTTGAAATAAACCCTTCCTCTGTCAAGCTGAGCTCCTAAATGTTTCTATTTACATCTGTGTGAATACCATAGAAATGTATCCACATCCAAATATTCACCCAGATTTCTCTGTACTTCTGCATGTGCACGGTGTGAGTGGGGTGGGGCTGGGCATACTATGCAATGTATGCAGATGCGCTCCCCCACGAGGATGAGGGCTCAGGAGAAAACTTCAGGTGCCCCCTTCATTGCCCCATCTGCCTGTTTCCTTAAGACGGGGTCTCTTAAGACAGACTTGGTGGCGTACGCTTTTAATCCCAGCACTTGGGAGGCAGAGGTAGGAGGATTGCCGGGAGTTCAAGGCCACCCTGAGACTACACAGTGAATTCCAGGTCAGCCTGTGCTAGTGTGAGAAAAAAAAATTAAATAAATAAATAAATAAAAGATGGGGTCTCTTTACTGATTCTGGGAATTTTGGTGGCTGCATGAACCCCAGCTATTGTCTGGTCTCTGCTCCCCATAGGACTGGGGTTACAGATGTGAGTGGTCACAACCAGTTATTTGTGTGGGATCTGGGTTATCACACCCAGAAGTTTTTACCCCCTCCAGCCCAGGAAGCACTCTCAATGGCTGAGCCACCTCTCTAGCCCTAAGCTGACTTTGGTCAGGCATCTTGTCCCAGCCATGAGAAACAGTAACTATCACAGTCAAGGGCAGCCTCACTTTGCTGAGCTCCCGCAGGCAGGGCTAGAGACGGTGCCTGGTTCACATCTAGCAGTAACGGTCCCTTGATTGACTGACACTGTCAATGTGTGGGTTCAGTGCCAGCTGCCCAGCGCTGCAGGCTGTCCCGGAAGTCCCCACCCGTGGGGCTCAGTCTCCTTCCTCCTGGAGGCACCTGACAAAGGCAGGGGTGGAGCTTGGACATCCTTGTCACCTCACCTACCAAATGCAGGAGAGACAGGGCTGAAGCTGCCTCCGAACAGCTGTCTTTACCCACCTCCCACCCACCCCTTCCCCAGGGCGAGGCACGTGGCGTTGGCCGCTTGGCACGCCCCCACCTCTCTGCTTGCCAAATCCCTCTGCCCACCTCCCCCTTCTCTAATTAACTCAGCAGTCGAAACTCTGTGATCCTCTGCCAAGACGGAGAGCCAGCATCCTGGCATGTGCCTGCCAGTGGAGTAGAGACAAGTGCCCACACACAGCCTGGCACCACCCTGTCACTGGGCTGTGGGGACCTCCTCGAACCTCAGGTCCGGGTTGGGGGAGGGCCCCTGGCTGGCTGGGTGACAGGACAGGCTCTGGGCACTGCGATTTGCATGCTAGTTAAGACGCATCACTTAATTGCTGGCTCCTCCTCTGAGGAGGGAGGGAGCTGGCACTGAGCAACGTCTCCATCATGGGCAGGCCTGGCAGGCTGCCCAGGGGGCGGGACTGAGTGGAGCAGGAGCAGGAAAGAAAAGAGGCTCCTGGGCCTGCACCCTCCTGTCTCAGGATTGGATGGGCACAGCACTCCCAGCAGACAGACGCCAAGGCTGGGAGCAGGGAGAGTGCCCACCGGTCCTCTCACTAGCTCAGATCCAGGCTACCCCTCCACACAAGTGAGACAGGACAGATGAGGCTCCCCTGAAAAGCGGGGAGATGTGTCGATGTTCCAGGCCCAAGACTGCTATTGGAACCCCAAGATCTGGAAGGTAGCCCTCAAATCTGTATGGCTTCAGTCCCAGCGTAATCCTGGAGCTAGCCACTCCAAGTCTCCCAGCTAGGCAGTTATTGGGCCCCTAGGAAACTAAGATGCTCCCCCACATGTATGTGGCCAGGGACGATCTTGAACTACGGACCCTCCTGTCTCCACTTCCCAGTGCTGTGTCCCTGTGTCCAGCTTGTGTGGTGCTGGGGATCAAACCCAGAGCCTCGTGCACCCTAGGCAAGCACTCTACCAACTGAGCCACAGCCTCCCATCAGCCAGAGTTACGGACAGGTAAACAGAGCCCACTGACAAATAAAGACCCACCCCAAGGCAGCTACTTAGAAAACACCCTGCATCTCACAGCCAGGACAGAAGACACCAAGACAGGAAGGAGTCACGGAGTCCCTCTCCCGCCCCCACACGTCCGAGGAAGAGGGAAGATGGAGTAGAGTCTAATATTCAGCAGCCAGTGCAGTTGGATGCTCTGGACTGGCCTCTTAGTTCCTCCAGCTTCAGGCTTAGTCAGGGTCCCTACATGACATTCCTCAGGGCGAGGGAGGAAAACCAGTACAACCAGCCCTGGCCAGCAGTGGCACTGTCCTTCTCTGGCTCAGGGCTTGGTCTGCTGGACACAGCATGTTAAAGCAAGCCCTCTGGGAATGGACTAGAGTTCAAGTCTCCCTTCATCCCTACCCTTCTCTTTCTCCCCTCAGACACCCTAGTGGGTATCAGCAAGCTTGGGCTGAGCACAAATAAACAGAATAGCTGGTACACGGAGCGTCCTCCATTGTTTGTGAAAAGAAAAGGAGGGAAGAGAGGTGGGATAGGACAGAATGGGGGAAGGAAAGAAAGAGGAGATAGGCTAGGAGAGAACGGAGAGGAGGTGAGGGAGGAAGGTATGGAGAGGAGGTGAGGGAGGAAGGGAAGGAGAGGAGGTGAGGGAGGAAGAGAAGGAGAGGAGGTGAGGGAGGAAGGGAAGGAGAGGAGGTGAGGGAGGAAGAGAAGGAGAGGAGGTGAGGGAGGAAGGGAAGGAGAGGAGGTGAGGGAGGAAGAGAAGGAGAGGAGGTGAGGGAGGAAGAGAGGAGAGGAGGTGAGGGAGGAAGGGGAGGAGAGGAGGTGAGGGAGGAAGGGAAGGAGAGGAGGTGAGGGAGGAAGGGAAGGAGAGGAGGTGAGGGAGGAAGGGAAGGAGAGGAGGTGAGGGAGGAAGGGAAGGAGAGGAGGTGAGGGAGGAAGAGAAGGAGAGGAGGTGAGGGAGGAAGGGAAGGAGAGGAGGTGAGGGAGGAAGAGAAGGAGAGGAGATGAGGGAGGAAGAGAAGGAGAGGAGGTGAGGGAGGAAGGGGAGGAGAGGAGGTGAGGGAGGAAGGGAAGGAGAGGAGGTGAGGGAGGAAGAGAAGGAGAGGAGGTGAGGGAGGAAGGGAAGGAGAGGAGGTGAGGGAGGAAGAGAAGGAGAGGAGGTGAGGGAGGAAGGGAAGGAGAGGAGGTGAGGGAGGAAGAGAAGGAGAGGAGGTGAGGGAGGAAGGGAAGGAGAGGAGGTGAGGGAGGAAGGGGAGGAGAGGAGGTGAGGGAGGAAGGGAAGGAGAGGAGGTGAGGGAGGAAGGGAAGGAGAGGAGGTGAGGGAGGAAGAGAAGGAGAGGAGGTGAGGGAGGAAGAGAAGAGAGGAGGTGAGGGAGGAAGAGAAGGAGAGGAGGTGAGGGAGGAAGGGAAGGAGAGGAGGTGAGGGAGGAAGAGAAGGAGAGGAGGTGAGGGAGGAAGGGGAGGAGAGGAGGTGAGGGAGGAAGGGAAGGAGAGGAGGTGAGGGAGGAAGGGGAGGAGAGGAAAACAGGAAAAGAAGGGAAGAGGGGAAGAGAGGGACAGAGGCAAGAAGGAGGAGGGAAGAGGGAAGAAGGTAAGAGAGGTAAGATAAGAGGACAAAAATGAGGAGGGGAATGAGAGGGGAAGAGAAGAGGAGATAAGGGAATATAGAGGAGGGGAAGAAGAGAGGAGAGGAGGGGAAGAAGAGAGGGAAGGAAAAGACAAATAAAGATGAGACAGATGAGGGGAGGAAGAGAAGAAGAGAGGAGAGGTAATATCGGACAAAATGAGAGAGGAGGGAAAAGGGAGAAGGGCATGGTGGTGCACGCCTTTACTCCCAGCACTCGGGAGGCAGAGGTAGGAGGATCGCCATGAGTTCGAGGCCGCCCTGAGACTGCATAGTGAATCCCAGGTCAGCCTGGGCTAGAGTGAGACCCTACCTCAAAAAAAAAAAAAAAAGAAAAGAAAAGAAAAGAAGGAAAGAAAATAGAGAGAGGGAAAACAGGGGGAAAGAAGAGGAGGAGTGAAAGGACAGGGCAGAGAAAGAGAAAGGGGAGGGAGGAAATCTGGAGGGAAGTAGGAGAGGAAATGAAGGGAAGAAAGGAGAGAAGGAAGGGGTAAGGAAGATGAGAGGAAAGGAAAGGGGAGGAGGAAGAGGGGGTCAATTTCAAAACCTCAGAGGAAGCAGGAAGAGACCTGAGTCAGCAGCCCTCGGAGGCCTGGCTCTCGGGTCCTGGGAGGAATGTACCTGACCGTGAGCCTCCCTCCAGGCCTCAGTCTCCAGGCTGCAAAGTGAGCGTGGGCCCGGATGCCTCAGTGTGCTGCGGTCTGCCTGCCTCCCCTGTCAGCCATGATGCGGCCTCCTCCCAGGCCTCCCTGGGGACAGGAGCGGCCCCCATCCAGCATGCGCTCACAGCCCCGCGCAGGTGAGGCTCATCAATAATGACAGGCGAGGATGTCAGCCTGTGCCTGAAGCCACTGGGGACCCAGCAGCCTGCAGTGCGTTGTCATAAAATATGTTGACACTTGAGCAAGGATCATCCTCAACAAAGTATTTCAGAGACAAAAACAAAAGGTGCATTGATTTGTCACAAGGTCAGACACCTTGTGGGTGGCTTTATGTAGGTCAGTTGTCAAGGAATCTCTCCCTGGACACCCACTAGGCCCGACGTAACAGAGGCCTATGACCCAGGTAAGCTCCAATCCAGGCAGGCTCACTTCCCCGTGACCAGCGACCCTATTCAGAGCCCACTCCAGCACAGGCTGCCCAGACTTTGGGACCAAGGCTAACTTGGATCCAGAAACAAGCCTTTCCCCTCCAGATGCAGGCTAGCTGCTTGAGAAGGTTCTGCACCACGGGTCTAGAAGAGCTCTGTCAAGTTGATGATGTGCCAGCATGACCCCTCAGATTCCTGACCTACACGCCAACCCCAAAGCGGAAGAGTATTCAAAAGCACTGAAGGAAGAGCAGGGGAGGCAGCTCAGCGGGCCAGGTTCTTGATGCATCAGCAGGAGAACCTGCTTCTGGATCTCTGGCCCCCTACATGAAAGCCAGAGGTGGTCATGCACACAGGTAATCTCAGCGCCGAGGCAGCAGAGGGTTCTCTGGCTGGCTTGTCTATCAGAACAGGTGAGCTCCAGGTTCAGCGACAGACCCTGTTTCAAGAAACAAGCCGGAGACTTCCGGTTAAGATGGCGGCGTAGGTACCACGCCAAAGCAGCCTAGGGGGGAAAAAGACCAAAAAAACTCAGCAAAATACACACTTTTACTAAAAAGTGAGGTGTATAGGAAATTAAAGCAGCAGTGGAGAAGTAGAAGAGTTATAGAGCATCCAGAGCCCGCACAGGCGGGAAAAGCGGCTCCGGCAGCTCGGCCAACCGCCGCGGCCGCGGCGCAGCAGAAAACCGCCAGACTCTCGGCTCGAGCCGCAGGACAAGCCAGGTGCGGGATTTTCCCCTCACACCGCGCTCTCCGCAACTCGGGAAACGTGAGGGGAGAGAGGCAGCGAGCAGCGGAGGAGCAGACCGCGAGGTAGAAGAACACGTGGAGCAGCGAGACAACCAGAGCAGCCGCGGCTCCCTCGCCTCCCCCACCGCCTGAGCCCAGCTCCAGCGAACACAGCAGCGGCCCGGGACCCGGCCACGCCAACTTGGGCTGACAGCGGGACCCAAGCAGGAGCAGAGTTTGGCAGCAACATCAGCGGCTCCAGCACCGGTACCAGCGGCCCCAGCAGCAGCAGACCCAGAAGCGGCAGCAGCGGCAGATCCCGCAGCAGCAGCTTCAGGGGGAGCAGCGGCAGTGGACACAGCAGCAGTGGCTCAGTTTGCCCCGTAGGAAAAGCAAGTGCCCAGCTCCAGAAATCAGAACAGCAGCCCGACGACCCAGGCAGCAACTTGACTGAGACCAAAATCACCCAAGGTAACTGGGATTGCACCAGGGAAGGGTCTCACTTGGTCACAAGCTGACTTGGATCCCTCAACAGACCAGAAATCTAAACCTCTTTGTTGATAGAGGATCTGGTCATTATAATAACTACTCTTGCATACATACTTGGGGCTGTTTTTGATTGAATGTGTACAGTGTTCAGTTAAATTTTAGAATCTACCTGTATTTTATTCCATTCAGCCTGCTTGAATACTCCTATAGCAGGGAAACTCAACCCCTAAGAACATCTTTGTAGATACTCTGAGAGTCTTAAGAGCCACACCTAATACCTTATGGTCCTACCCTGAAAATATATTACATCAAATCAATTGATACAGCTAAGAATACCCAGCTAGCTAGAAAATCCAAGCATTAACTTAATCCAAGATGCAAAAATATATACATTATAACACAAGAAACACTAAAAAGCAAGACGATATAAATCCACCCAAAAGTATTAATACATCAGAAATGTCCTCCAGTGAGAAAGAGTTAGAGGAAATGCCTGAGAAAGAGTTCAAAAGAATAATTATAAATATGTTCAAAGAGGTCAAAGAACACATGAAAACAATCAAAGAAGAAATCAAAGAGGAAATCAAAGGAATCAAAGAAGAGGCAGGACACCAATTTAATGAAATAAAGAAGGCAATACAAGACATAAATAGGGAAATAGAAATAATAAAGAAAAACCAGTCAGAATTACTAGCAATGAAGAACACAGTTAATGAAATAAAAAACTCTGTAGAAAATCTCACCAGTAGGATGGATGAGGGAGAGGACAGAATATCTAAGCTAGAAGACCAGGTGGCAGACCTAATGCAGTCCAACAAAGAGAAAGACAAACTTATAGAAAAGTATGAGTGGGAATTTCAAGATATTCGGGACACTATGAAAAGATCCAATATAAGAATTCAGGGCATAGTAGAAGGAGAAGAACTCCACTCCAGAGGCATAGTAGGCATCTTCAACAAAATCATAGAGGAAAATTTCCCCCAAATTGGGAAAGAGGTGCCAATACAGATACAGGAAGCCTTTAGAACCCCAGCCAGACAAAACCCAGAAAGAACCTCTCCTCGCCATATTATAATCAAGCTTCCAAACACACACACCAAAGAAAAAATATTGAAAGCAGTTAGAGAGAAAAATCAAGTTACCTACAAAAGCAAGCCCATCAGGATTACAGCAGATTATTCAACACAAACTTTTAAAGCCAGAAGGGCTTGGAGTGATATATTCCAAGTTCTGAAAGATAACAACTGTCAACCAAGGTTACTTTATCCTGCAAAGTTATCCATTCAAATAGATGGAGAAATAAAGACATTCCATGACAAAAGCAGGTTAAAGGAGTATTTGAAGACAAAACCAGCTCTACAGAAAATACTTGATAGAATCCTCCATGCTGAACAAAAGGAAAAGCACACATATAAGGAACCTAGAAAAAACAAGCTATACTCAAATACCAGTTAACAGAAGAGAGCACAGGTAGAACCAGAAACACACACACACAAAAAAATGGCAAACATAAATACACACCTTTCAATAATATCTCTTAATATCAACGGTCTCAATGCCCCAACGAAAAGACATAGATTTGCAGACTGGGTTAAAAAGCAGGATCCTACAATTTGTTGTCTCCAAGAAACTCACCTTTCTACAAAGGATAGACATTATCTCAGGGTGAAAGGTTGGAAGACGGTGTTTCAAGCAAATGGGCCTAGAAAACAAGCAGGGGTTGCTATCTTAATATCAGACAGGGTAGACTTTAGTCCGACGTTAGTCAAGAAAGATAAGGAAGGTCACTTTATATTGATTAAGGGCACACTCCAACAGGAGGACATTACAATCCTAAACATATATGCACCTAACATAGGGGCTCCCAAATTCGTCAAACAAACACTATTAGAACTAAGGTCACAGATAACACCAAACACAGTGGTGGTGGGTGACTTTAACACCCCACTCTCATCAATTGACAGGTCATCCAGGGAAAGAATAAACAGAGAGGCATCTGGTCTAAATGAGGTCATAGAAGGAATGGACCTAACAGATATATACAGGACATTTCATCCAAAGGCTGCAGAATATACATTCTTTTCAGCAGCACATGGAACATTCTCTAAAATAGACCATATATTAGGACACAAAGCAAATCTTAACAAATTCAGGAAAATTGAAATAATTCCTTGCATTCTATCTGACCACATGGAATTAAACCACAAATCAGTAGAAAGAAAGGCTATAGAGCATACACAAAATCATGGAAACTAAACAATACACTACTAAATGATGAATGGATCAATGAAGAAATCAAAAAGGAAATCAAAAAATTTATAGAGTCAAATGATAATGAGAACACAACATACCAAAATCTCTGGGACACAATGAAGGCAGTTCTAAGAGGTAAATTTATAGCCTTAAGTGCCTATATTAAGAAATTAGAAAGGTCGCAAGTAAATGACCTAATGCTTCACCTTAAAGCCTTGGAAAAAGAAGAACAAGGCAAACCAAAAATCAGTAGACGGGAAGAAATAATAAAGATTAGGGCAGAAATTAATGAAATAGAAACAAAAAGAACAATCCAAAGAATTAATGAAACCAAGAGTTGGTTCTTTGAAAGGATAAACAAGATTGATAAACCCTTAGCAAATCTGACCAAAAGAAAGAGAGAAGAGACACAAATTAATAAAATCAGAGATGAACAAGGTAATATCACAACAGATTCCAGAGAAATTAAAAAAATCATAGGGACATACTATAAAAGCATATATTCCACAAAATATGAAAATCTGAAAGAAATGGATGATTTCCTTGATTTATATGACCTACCTAAATTAAACCAAAATGAGATTAATCACTTAAATAGACCTATAACAAACATGGAGATCCGAACAGTTATCAATAATCTCCCAACTAAAAAAAGCCCAGGCCCAGATGGATTCACTGCTGAATTTTACCAGACTTTTAAGGAAGAGCTAACACCATTGCTTCTTAACTTTTCCAGGAAATAGAAAAAGAAGGAATTCTACCAAACTCCTTCTATGAGGCCAGCATCACCCTGATACCAAAACCAGGCAAAGATAGAACAAAAAAAGAAAATTACAGACCAATCTCCCTCATGAACATAGATGCAAAAATTCTCAACAAAATATTGGCAAACAGAATACAAGAGTATATCAAAAAGATCATTCACCCTGACCAAGTAGGCTTTATCCCAGAGATGCAGGGATGGTTCAACATACGCAAATCTGTAAATGTAATACATTACATAAATGGGTTGAAGGACAAAAATCACATGATCATCTCATTAGATGCAGAGAAAGCATTTGACAAAATCCAACATCCCTTCATGATAAAAGTCCTACAGAGACTGGGAATAGAAGGAACATATCTCAATATAATAAAGGCTATTTATGACAAGCCTACAGCCAACATATTGCTAAATGGGGAAAAATTAGAAACGTTTCCACTAAAATCAGGAACAAGACAAGGGTGTCCACTGTCCCCACTTCTATTTAATATAGTTTTGGAAGTCTTAGCCATAGCAATAAGGCAAGAGACACACATAAAAGGGATACAAATTGGAAAGGAAGAAATCAAGTTATCATTATTTGCAGATGACATGATTCTATACATAAAGGACCCTAAAGACTCTACTAGCAAGCTGTTAGAGCTGATCAAAACCTACAGCAATGTAGCAGGATACAAAATAAATACACAGAAATCAGTAGCCTTCATATATGCTAACAACAAACACACAGAGGATGAAATCAGAGAATCACTCCCATTCACAATTGCATCAAAAAAAAAATAAAATACCTTGGAATAAACCTAACCAAGGAAGTAAAGAATCTATACAATGAGAACTTTAAAACACTCAAGCGAGAAATTGCAGAAGACACTAGAAAGTGGAGAAACATCCCTTGTTCCTGGATTGGAAGAATCAATATCGTGAAAATGGCAATCTTACCTAAAGCAATCTACACATTTAATGCAATCCCTATCAAAATTCCAAAGGCTTTCTTCATGGAAATAGAAAAAACAATCCAAAAATTCATTTGGAATCACAAAAAAACCTCGAATATCTAAAATAATACTGAGCAACAAAAAAGAGGCTGGTGTTATCACCATACCTGATTTTAACCTATACTACAGAGCCATAGTAACAAAAACAGCATGGTACTGGCACAAAAACAGACATGTAGATCAGTGGAACAGAATAGAGGACCCAGATGTAAGCCCAAGTAGCTATAGCCACCTGATATTCGATAAAAATGCCAAAAATACTCATTGGAGAAGAGACAGCCTCTTCAGCAAATGGTGTTTTGAAAACTGGATAAATATCTGCAGAAGGATGAAAATAGATTCTTCTCTCTCGCCATGCACAAGAATTAAGTCCAAATGGATTAAAGACCTTAACATCAGACCGGAAACGTTGAAACTGCTAGAGGAAAAAGTAGGGGAAACCCTTCAACATATTGGTCTTGGCAAAGACTTTCTGAATACAACCCCAATTGCTCAGGCAATAAAACCACAGATTAACCACTGGGACCTAATGAAATTACAAAGATTTTGCACCGCAAAGGACACAGTGAAAAAAGCAAAGAGGCAACCTACAGAATGGGAAAAAATCTTCGCCAGCTATATATCTGATAGAGGATTAATATCTAGGATATACAAAGAACTCAAAAAGTTAACCAATAAGGAATCAAACAAGCCAATCAAAAAATGGGCTAAGGAGCTAAATAGAGAGTTCTCAAAGGAAGAAATACGAATGGCATATAAGCACCTAAAAAAATGTTCTACGTCACTAGTCATCAGGGAAATGCAGATTAAAACTACATTGAGATTCCATCTCACTCCTGTCAGATTGGCCACCATCATGAAAACAAATGATCATAAATGTTGGCGGGGATGTGGAAAAAAAGGAACCCTTCTGCACTGCTGGTGGGAATGCAATCTGGTCCAGCCATTGTGGAAAACAGTGTGGAGGTTCCTAAAGCAGCTAGAGATTGATCTACCATATGACCCAGCTATAGCACTCCTAGGCATATATCCAAAGGACTCATCTCATTTCCTTAGAAGTACATGCTCAACCATGTTTATTGCTGCTCAATTTATACTAGCTGGGAAATGGAACCAGCCTAGATGTCCCTCAACAGATGAGTGGATAATGAAGATGTGGTTCATTTATACAATGGAGTTCTACTCAGCGGTAAAGAAAAATGAAGTTATGAAATTTGCAGAAAAATGGATGGACCTGGAAAGTATTATACTAAGTCAGGTAACCCAGGCCCAGAAAGCCAAGCGCCACATGTTCTCTCTCATATGTGGATCCTAGCTACAGATGACTGGGCTTCTGTGTGAGAATGAAAATACTTAGTAGCAGAGGCCAGTAAGTTGAAAAGGAGACATAAAGGGTGGAGAAAGGAAGGGAGGAGGATACTTAATAGGTTGTTATTGTATATATGTAATTACAATGATTGTAATGGGGAGGTAATATGATGGAGAATGGAATTTCAAATGGGAAAGTGTGGGGGTGGGGAGGGAGGGAATTACCATGGGATATATTTTATAATCATGGAAAATGTTAATAAAAATTAAAAAAAAAAAAAAAAGAAACAAGCCGGAGAGATGGCTTAGCCATTAAGGCTCCTGCCTGCAAAGCCAAAGGACCCAGGTTTGATGCCCCAGGATCCACATAAGCCAGAGGGCACAAGGTGGTACATGCAACTGGCGTTTTGCAGCAGCTGAAGACCCTGACATACCCATTCTCTCTCTTTCTCTCTATCTGCCTCTTTCTCTGTCTCTCACAATTAAACAACGTGGAGAGCAACTGAGAAAGACACCTGACATCAGACTCTGCCCTCCACACAGATGCGCACACACGTGCACCCACACACATACAAACACACATACACACACCCACTCACACTACACATCAAATATAAAATGTGAATAGAAACTATGAATCAAGCGATCATGACTACTCAGGGAACAGTTCGTCACAGCTCCCCCAAGAGGAGAGAATGTGGCGCACGAAGTGGGACCACATGAGGGAGCTCTATAGGAAACCAGAGAGGGAAGTGGGCAAGTGGCTTCCTCTGGAGTCTGCAAGGCAAGGGAAATGGGTTTCGCATGGGCTAAACTGGGTACTTCCTGCCCATCCAAGTACTAAGCAGGCCCAACCTCGCTTAGCTTTCGAGATCAGGGTGGTGTGGCCGTAGACTAAAGTGGATACAGACCAGAAAGGACACAGTCGATACGCAGAGCTGAAGTGGCTGTCTGCCTCTTGCTAATGAGTATTGGGGATGTGGCTCAGTTGGTAGAGTGCTTGTCTGGCATGCGTGATGCCCCAAGTTTGATTCCCAGCACTTCATGGCTGCACAGTGAGTCCAAGGTCAAGCCAGCACACGAGGCTTTACTTGTAGACGGAAGCTGGAATCTGCACTAGATGGTAGACACCAAAGCGGAAATTCTAACCTCTTGTATGTTGTAACAAGTCCCTTGGGGACAATAGTAAAGGCCAAAGCCATGAGCTGCCCAAAATAATCGTCACAAGCCACATGCGGCTGGCTCCCACGCAGCTGGTTTTAACTGAGATATGCTGTGCGTGTAAAATCCACGCTGGATTTGGAAGAGTTAGTGTAAATAAAAGATCATCTCATTCGTGAATTTTAAGGTGGGTCTATGTTGAAGTGGCAAAATGTCAGATACATTGAATTAAATAAAATACATCATTAATTAAAGTTTTCCAGGGGCTGAAGAGATGGCTATGTGGTCAAGAGCATTGCAGACTTAAGCATGCGGACCATTTGGCCAGAGACCTCCAACTTGGCTCCCCCCACCCCATTCTCCACATAAAAAGCTAGACATTCTCTCTCTCTCCCTCTCTCTCTCTCTCTCTCACACACACACATGCAAATAAATGAATAAATAATATTAAAAAAAAACAGCATGAAAAAAAGCCCAAAACCTGGGCATGGCCATGCGTGTCTGAAACCCCAGTCAGTGGGGGCTGGAGGCCCAAAAATCACTGTGGCTCACTGACCGACAGCAGCCCTGGGTTGAGGGAGAGACCTTGTTTCAAGGAAAAAAACATACATGAATAAGCGACAAGAGAATGCCCAGTGTTTTCCTCTGGCCTCGGTATGCATCACATGGGACACACCTATCTGCACACATATGCGTATACACCACACTCTCCACGCCACACACATACTGCACACTCGCCTGGAAAGACTGAGGCCTGGGCTTGATTCACATAAAGCCAGACACAAAAAAAAAAAAAAAAAGTGGCACAAGCATCTGGCATTGGTTTGCACTGAGTGACAAGAGTCCCTGGCATGCAAACACACACACACACACACATGCAAATAAATAAAATATTAGCCAGATGTGCTGGCACATGCCTTTAATCTCAGCACTTGGGAGGCAAAGGTGGAGGATCTCCAAGAGTTTAAGGCCACCCTGAGATTACATAATGAATTCCAGGACAACCTGAGCTAGAGTGAGACCCTATCTTGAAAAAATAAATAAATAAAAATATTTAAAAAATTAAGTTTTCTTGCACTTTTTACTGGGTCTGCTAGAAAAGTGAAAATGGTCAATGGCTCGAATTCCATCTCTTTTGGAAAAAAGGACACCACCACACACCATACTCAGAGAGTACTATTGAGGAGTGTCATCCCCCTACACACAGGGCCTGCTGACCACCAACCCCAAGATAGCTTCTCTCTGTCTTCCCAGAATTATGGCAGTAAGCACACCCTAGAGAGAGTGGTGACCTGATTCCTTGCCCCTGGCCCCAGATGCATGAAGAACTGTATCAGTCATTGTGACCTGACAAGAAGCAACTTAAGGAAGTGGTTATTTCAGCTTACGTTTCCAGGTAAGGGTTCCTCATGTGGGGAAGGCACTGCGGCAGGATCTTACAGCAAAGCTGGTCACATTCAGACCACAGTCAGGAAGCAGACAGATGAAAGCCAGCGTGCGGCCAGCTTTCTCCTGTCTATACAGTCCGGGAGCCCAGTGCATAGAATGGCGCCATCTTCAGTTAAGGTGGTTTCCCACCTCAATTAACCTCAAGATAATCCTTCTGAGGCAATTTAGAGGTGACAGGGCCCCAAAATAAAAGCAAGCAATGTTCTTGAGCCTGCTCTTGCAGTCTCCATTTTGTTAGGGGTCAGAGAAGGATCTGACCTCTCCGGATAGCTTGCTGCCTAAAGGAGTTTCCTGAAACTCAACCTGAGTCCTCCTTCCTAGAGGATTAAGATTCCTGAAAGGATTAAACCTGATCTCCTGTGTAGTGTGGGTCTCTTTTCCAGAAGCCCCTCTTGTCATCTCTTGGGCAAAAATAGCTGTACATTCCTTTCTTGGGCTCTGAGCTTTTCCATTTCCAGCCCCCTCCTGCTGCATAGGGGCTTTGCTTTCCTTCTCTTAAACTCCACCCACCATCTAATAACATTTCTCTCAGCCTTACCCTCCAGTCTATGGATTTCAATTCTTCGAATTCATAAGACACGAACCCGGTGGCCACTGAATCAGTGGAAGTTTCATGTGACCATGACAGTCTGGAACCCCATCCTGGGCTAAAGTTCAACCTAGAGCAGTGGAAGGCTCTGTTGTTTTCAAGGACCCTCCAAATCCTGTATCACAGTGGTGCACTGGCCATGGCTAGGAGCCCCAGTTCCCACACCGCTCTATTTCCTCGGTGATTCTAAATTCTACTATGTTGACAAATCAGAGCTGGCTGAGGAGCGCTCCTTCCTGAAAACCAGACCTTTCCCAGAGCCTCACTCCTTTGACCCAACCTAGAACCTCAAAGATCAACCTGTGTACAACAGGGATGAAGACTGAACATTTTCAGCCTTAACTAAGGCTGGGGAGGGAGCTGAGCAGTGGGGTAGGGCTATGTCTCCATGCGGGGCTCTGCACAGAGGCTTTGGATCATGTCCCAGCCAGGGCTGGCTTGAGCAGGGGAGGAAGGGCTGCACTGAGGTGAGATCCGCAGTCTGAGAGAAGCCTCTCCCACAGACAACGGCCTGGAAGGGTCACAAGTGCTTCCTGCAGAGATGCCCTCAGCAGCCATCTCAGGAGTCCAGGCCCTGACTCTGACTTCTGGGGTCCAAGGACTTGCTGGCTCCACACTGCATCTCCTCCTCTGTGAAATGCAATTCTGATCTCTGCATGTGGTGGTTTGATTCAGGTGTCCCCCCATAAACTCAGGTATTCTGAATGCTAGGTTCCCAGCTGATGGAGATTTGGGAGTTAACGCCTCCTGGAGGGAGTGTATTTTTGGGGGCGGGCTTATGGGTGTTATAGCCAGTTTCCCCTTGCCAGTGTTTGACACACTCCCCTGTTGCTATTGTCCACCTTATATTGGCCAGAGGGTGATGTCCACCCTCTCTGCTCATTCCTTCATTTTCCCTGCCATCATGGAGCTTTCCGCTCAAGCCTGTAAGCCAAAATAAACCTCTTTTCCCCCACAAGCTGCTCTTGGTCAGGTAATTTCTGCCAGCAGGGCAAACCTGACTGCGGCAGCGCTCATCAGGTCTGCTGTGGCCGTCCTTGCATCAGTCCTTCACGTTGGCTGGGGCGGCCAGGCTCCGCACATGCTAAACAAGAAATTATCAACTCAACTACATCCCCAGCTCCAATCTTTGTGTCCTAGACAGACAGGCATTAACAACTTGGAGGTCATTGAAGGAGGGACCCTACCTCCTATCTCCCTGGTAACATTGATCAGAAAAACATCACAACCACCCCTCCCTAGGCTTTGATGGGAGAAGGGTGGCACCATCAAAGTTCTGGCCCCCTCCCTTAGGAGTTAACCCAAAGGAACCTGTCAGTCATTTGCTGGGTCAAGAGACCACCTCTCACCTAAAGATATGCTAGGGAGGTGGGAGGATGAGTTATCCCCTGAAAGAGATCGCGTATTCCCCCTCAGGCTGCCCCTCCTTCGGTGCAGTGGCTCACAGACCCTCACTGCTAAGCCTGTCTGCTTCTCTGAGTTCTAACCGAGAAAGCAGAACATTTCCTTTACTCCTCTCTTCCTTTCCTTCTCTTCTTTGGTGCCCCCTTTCTCTGCCCTTGTCCTCTGGCCCTGGAATACTTGCTGATCACCAGCCTTCCTCTCCTAGGATCAGTGAACGGGCATCTGCACGTCTCTTCCCAGAGTGGCAGGACAGGAGGCTGCCCAGAGGCGTGGAGATTACCATATGAAAGAGCCCGTTGGCACCTGGGAACCCTCCTCACCTGGGTTCTGTGCAATCAGCAGAGTGTGAGAGGAAAGACCAGGGGGAGGACAGGCACCATGTGGACCTAGAAAGGATGAAAAGTGACGTGGTGGGCTTTCATGAGCCCTCTTTCTCCTCGCTCGCTAGCCCACTTCCACCCTCAGGAGTGCCTTTTACTTATTTCTTCTTTTGAAAAGTTATCTTTGTGTGTGGTGGGGCACACATGTGCTGTAGCATGCATGTGCAGGTTGGAGGGCAGCCCCAAGTGTGGGTTCTCATCATCTACCCCACTTGAGGCAGGGTCTCTTTACTGCTTGGAGAGCTAGGTTAGCTGGCCATGAGCTTCCAGGAATCCTCCCATGGCTGCCGTTCATTTTCCGGCAGGTGCTCTGGGATCACAGCCGTGAGTGCTGGGTGCGGCCCTCACGTGGGCTCTGCAGGGCCGAATCCAGGTCCTTGTGCCTGCACAGCACTTGGCCCACCAATCATCTCCCCGGTCCTCTTCTTCTTTCTTTTTCCTTTATATTATTTATTTATTTATTTGAGAGCGACAGACACAGAGAAAGAGGCAGAGAGAGAGAGAGAGGATGGGTGCATCAGGGCCTCCAGCCATTGCAAACGAACTCCAGACGCATGCGCCCTCTTGTGCGTCAGGCTTATGCGCGTCCTGGGGAATCAAGCCTCGAACTAGGATCCGTAGGCTTCACAGGCAAGTCATTCTTCTTTCTTAATAAACTTGCTATTACTAATCATATGTCCCCGGCCCAAGTTCTTGATCCAGACACAAGAACCTGGGAATCTTAGCAGGGTGTCCCCACTAGAAGTTTGAGACCAACTTTGCTGGAAGCATTTACTCCACAGAAACTGCCTTACACCAGGTGACCACCCCGGCCCTTTGTCCAGTTCCCTGGACACCCCTTCTCTTCAGCCCGACTGGTTCTGGTCTGAGCCCTGGAGCTTTTTGTCTCTGCTAGAGAAATGTTCCTCTCTGCATGTACCTTGGAGCCAGAGCTATGTTGGGCTTTGTGGAGAGGAATCCTGCCACCCAAGGCATGAGAGTAGGATGGGAGTCGGGGCAGTTCGGCAGTGCCACCCTGGAGTTCACCCCCTCTGTCAGAGCCCCTTTAGGAATACCACTCAAACCTTATGCTTGTCACCGTTGGGAGAGGAGAAGGCAATTAAAACTACACGAGGACAGCATGAGATGAGCTGTCTCTGTCACACCTGCCGGGGCCTGGGAGCCCTTGCGAGGACCAGGAGGATTCCGTACGAGGACTGCTCCCATGACTAGCCAAGGGCCTCCTCTAGGAAAACAGAGGTAGACGCCGCGGAGACTCAAACTCATCACAGAGCGTGAGAAATGGCTCAGAGGTTAAAGGCACTTGCTTACAAGGCCTGCTGGCCTGGGTTCAATTCCCAGTATTCATGTCATGTAAAGCCAGATGGACAAAGTGGTGCGTGCATCTGAAACTCGGTTGTAGAAGCGAGAGGCCCTGGAGCACCTGTTAATTCATTCTTCCTCTCTCCCCCTCCCCCCCTTTCTCTCCTCTTGCAAATAAATAAATAAATAATATTTTTTTAAAAACTCATCTAAGGGCTGGAGAGATGGGTTAGTGGTTAAGGTACTTCCTGGCAAACACAAAAGACCCAGGTTTGATTCTCTAGTACCCATGTCAAGACAGATGCAGGGCTGGAGAGATGGCTTAGCGGTTAAGCGCTTGCCTGTGAAGCCTAAGGACCCCGGTTCGAGGCTCGGTTCCCCAGGTCCCACGTTAGCCAGATGCACAAGGGGGCGCACACGTCTGGAGTTCGTTTGCAGAGGCTGGAAGCCCTGGCGCGCCCATTCTCTCTCTCCCTCTATCTCTCTGTATCTGTCGCTCTCAAATAAATAAATTTAAAAAAAATTAAAAAAAAAAAAGACAGATGCAGAAGGTGGCACACACGTCTGGAATTTGTTTGCAGTGGCTAGAGGACCTGGCACCCATTCTCTCTCTCTCTCTCTCTCTCTCTCTCTCTCACTGTCTCTCTCTCCATCTGTCTATTTCTCTCAACTAAATAAAATATTTCTTATTTTTATTTATTTCTTTGAGAAAGAGGCACAGAGAGAGAGAGAGAGAATGGGTATGCCAGGACCTCCAGCCACTGCAAACAAACTCCAGATACAGGTGCCACCTTGTGCATCTGGCTTACATGGGTCCTGGGGAATCAAATCATGGTCCTTTGGCTTTGCAGGCAAGTGCCTTAATCACTAAGCCATTTCTCCAGCCCTAAATAAAATACCATTTTTAAAAACTCATCAAAGCAGAAAATCAAAGGCTTCTGAGAGCTCAACACTAAAGGAGACTTATGCCAGGGCTCACAGAACACTGCGAAAGAGGGGTGGAAACAGTGTAAGAGCCCCAGGATCAGGGGGAGTGTCCCGAGGCATTGTTCCCCCGCTCCCCAGAGACTGACCAGGGCATTTCTGGCCCCATAGTAAGTATCGATAAGCCCACTGAGGAGTGCTGTCACTGAGAGGGAAAACACATGAGGGCGTTCTCCAAGGCGCACTGCCGGACAGCACACGGTGCTCACTGAGACACTTGTTCACTCTGCTCCAGCACTCCGGTGTCGGGGATGCGAAGCCCCAGCCCCTCACTTGCAGCCCAGCCCCTCCACCTGCCCAGACCCATTCAATGAAATGCAAGGTGCCTCCCAGAGTGAAGAGAGAAGGCTTTGTGCTTTGTCACAAGAGGCAGGATTGCTTTTCATTTCCCTCTGCCTCTTATGTGCTGAGGCACCCCTAAACCAGAAGATTCTAGAATAAACAGAGAAATCCAACCCCCAGAAGAGTAACTTTCTGGTGAGTTGGCTCCCAGAGGAGCCCCACCGGCTTGGAAATCTGCTTTCTCGGTGACTTTCAACGACACTCAGGACACTCAGGTAGGACAGCCCCCAGCTCCCCTTTCATTGCAAGGAGACTTCTAAGAATCTTACGCTGTCACCATGCAGAGGGCAGGTGACATGGGCCTCACTTCTGCTCACAGCCCTGCTCATTCTTCCCCGAGTGACTGACAGGTCACTGCTTTCCTGTGAAAGTCACCTGGAGATGGGACAAAGGCCCCTATGCAAGGTGACCTGTGAAGAAGGGACACGGGTCTGTGTGCAGTATGCTCAGGACAATGGACTCTCTGCCCAGCAGTGGGGAAGGTGGGGGGGAGGTAAGGGGAGTGGCTATTGCAAGGGTCAATTCTTCCCTTCTCCTACTGTGAGTCTCAATGTTACATGGGCATGTACCCCTCAGAAATTAGCAAGTGAACCTTTGAGCCTGTGGTTCAGCATTTAGCATCCCACCTTAGTTGTAAAAATCATGTCTCCCCACCTGAGACATAGCCCACCTGCCACGCACTTCCAAAACTATAGAACCAACCAAACAGGGTCCAAAGGTTTGGGAATGGGGGAAATCAGGGGAGACATCCTTTTTTTATCAATAATGTACCCAGGACGTCCATGTTTCTTTATTTACCGATTTCCACAGGAGTCGGTGCCCAACTGGGGCCCTGCCCTGGAATCACAGAAACCCACTCTTGGGTTCATTTGATGAGTGGGTCAGCTGCTTTTTAGAGCAGACCCTGAAAAAAGAAAAACTAACCCTTGGCTTCATTTAAATCAAGAGTGAATCCACTGCATCTGCTGCTTCTACTGCCCGATGTTCCTGCGGCTGCTGCTGACAGGATCCCACTGATGTGTCACGTGAAGAATTCACATTACGTGGGAAGAGGGCAGGCTGCACATGAGTGGGGAGTCAGCATGACGTGAGTGGGGAACAAGGACCTCTGACTCCAAATGATACTTTAAACATTGAAAAGGATTTAAGGGTATGACCGGGGGACTCTGGTGATCGAGAAAACACACACGCATACGCACATCCTCCACAAGCGAAATCACACTAAGCCCTCTTGATGCTTTCAACATTTCTGTGGAGAATTCATTACTTTTAACATGCATTGCTTTCAACGGCATGGTCAGCACATCTCAGGCAGGTACCCGTGGCTCTGGGCCAGGCGTGCAGCCAGCCGCCGAGGAAGCAGGGCTTCAGCTCTGTCAGCGCCTCTCGACGCGCCTTGTCAATGCTGGTCAACTGTGCTGCTCAGATCCAAGGTAAACTAAGGCAAAACCTCCTGGTCACACTGCTCCAGGCAGGCAGATCACATGGTTGTAAGATCAACTTCAGGGCAAGTTACAAGACAGGAACTTAGCATAAAAAGCATCCCACAGTAATGTCCTCAGAAGTGTCACTTGTAAGGTCCATGTAGAGTATTTCCATAGTTATTTCCCATAAGTCACTCTCATAGTTCATTCTTACAAGTTGGGACAGCTAAGGAGGGTTAATCAAGAGCGCCACTCCACACACAGCCCCTGCAGGTGAGGATACAGAGATAAGGGTCAGATTTGCTCTCTACACTGACTTCAGACATTGGTCCAGTCTCTTCCCAACACAGGGGTTACCTCTGAGTCCAGGATTAGAGCAGTGGGGATGGAAATGTCTCCCCAGAGGGAGAGGAGAGGAGTGCCGCCAGGCCCTTATCCTTAGCCAATTGTCCAGGAAGACTCTCAGTGGTGCTGTCCCAGGTGACCCCAGAAGCTCAGGCCTGCAGCCTTGGTCTTTTCCTAATGTTTCTGTATGCCCTGCGCTTCCAGCCTCAAGTCCCTCCCTCCCCCTCCCCAGGAAAAAACTGCCTCTTCCCAGGGAACCCCCAGTCAGCATCCTCTAATGAGCACTGGCCGCCTCCTGCTGGGGACAGTGGCTCCTAGAAGACATGACCACGGACCCCAGAGGTGGGCTGCATGCTGCCTGGAGCTCTTCATCAAGGACTACGACGCCACATGCTAACGTGGTAAGCACTAGCCCAGACCAGGCAGGTCCCACACTGGCCCACCGGGACCTCGGGACCTGCCCACATTGGTCCCATCAGAGATAGGAGCCCCTCTTCCAGCCACTGTGGGTCCCACCAGAAGTCACAAGGAAGATGGGGAATCTCACTCCAGTTTGTTCTTGCCCTTGGCAAGTGACCCAGGAATCCTCTTGCAGACAGCAGGGAGCTTCCAGAAGCTGGACCAAAGCTGATGGACAGCTGGCCAACTCTGCATTTGTTGCCACAGTCATTTCTTTTTCTTGTGTTCATTCATCCATTCACATAGTCATTTTGCAGGCTTTCATTCATTCAACACATTCATTCAATCAGTCAGGCATTCATTCATGTAACCTTAAAGCCGTTAGCTTTTCACTTAACACTAAGTGGTTAGTTCTCAAGAAAGAACAAGTGGTATCTGGCTTTTGGTCCCCTCTGGCCACACTGACCAGCCCATGTCCCAGAGCTGTGAGTCACTGCCACATACTAGAGGCTGCTTGCTGCTGGCCCAGGTAGTCCTGACTCATGTTGGCTCGATGGAGAAGGGAACAGCTGGCAAAGTGACAAAGTCTGCAGCCACCTCTGCCTGTCCTCATTTCAAATTAAAGGGACTCCAAAGTCCAATTACAGCAGGAAACACGTGGCCTCTTCAAACCTGAGAATCTCTCTTTGCTCAAGGGATATTTGTGATTGCCTCCAGCCTCCCCTGAGCTGGAAAAAATTATCTGCTTTTCTCTCTTTTCTAAAGGATAACGCCCTCAGACTGGGGCTGGGGCTGGAGGGAGTCCCCATTGGAAAAGCCACGTGTCAGCCTCTTTGCAAACTCGAAGCCAGTAATTGGTTTGGAAGTACTGAGTGAATAACTAAAGACGCTTCCGGGGGATTAATGTCAAGTAATGTGTCCCCTTGAAGGTGCAGGAAGCTGTTGTGTGGGCGGAAGTGAAGGCGAGTGCTGTGCATTTCAGCCTGTAGCACAAAGAAAGCCTTGGGACTCTGGATGGGTCATTGGAGATACCATCAGTTCAGGGGGAGGGGGACTAAGAACACTGGAGGTCTTCCCAGGACATAGCCACACTTTCTTACTCTCCAGGGGACACAAACTCAGGACACTCTACCCTGCCCTATAATCCCAGCAGCTCTGAGGTCATTCCAACCTGGGGAGAAGGTACTTCTCAATGTGACCAGGGAGTCTGAGTCCTGTGTCTGCACACACACACACACACACACACACACACACATACAAACAAATAATTTTTTTAAAAAAATCAGTGCATTGATCTTCCCAGGGAAAGAGAAGTAAGAGCAGGGATTGGGGCCAGGGTCATGGCTCAGTGGATAAAGCTCTTGTCATGCAAAGACATGTGCATACCTACCTGAGTTCAGATCCCCAGAACGCCTGCAAAAGCCGGAAGCTGCAGCTAGCTTCTGCAGTCCCAGCACGCCTATAGCACAATGGCAGCTGAGAGGGGAGAATTTTCCAGAAGGTTGTGGGCCAGCTAGCCTGGAAAACGAGCCACACGATGAACAAAAGACCTTGTTTCAAATGAGGTAGAAGGTAAGGTCTGACTCAATAGTTGTCCTCCGACTTTCCCACCTATACTGCTGCAGTCCCACAAACATACCAAAAAAAAAAAAAAAAAATCGAATAAAAACTAAGATCAGCCCTGGTCTCAAGAATTTGGCCTAGCACTCAGCGAGCAGCCCTGGTCTTCTGCTTAGGTTATTAGGTTGACAGAAATCATCTGGGAACCCCAACCTCAGACAAAGTGCTCCCGAGACCATGACAGAGTGAGAGCAAGCAAGGCCCTGCTTCAGTTTTTCTAAGTGCTGACAAAGGCAAGGTCATTGGGCCACCCCCAAAATGCCACAACCCCCCTCGCATGGCCAAAATGTATGCTGGCTATGAGTCCATCCATCTCTGTCCTGTCCTTGCAGTGGGCAGCCCTCCTGTGATGGACACATTGTAGCAGAGGTCCAGGGCTGCTCAGTGAGACTCCAAGTGTTTATGAGGGCTGAAGCATCGTCACCTCTCAGGGCTGGCTCAGTGGGCACAGTGCTTGCCTAACAAGCATAAGGATCTGAGTTTGATTCCCCAGAACCCAGGGAAACATGCCGGGCACGATGGTGTGTGCCTGTAATCCCAGCACAGAGGAGGCAAAGATAGGAGGATCCCCAGGGCGGCTGGTGTTCTTGAGGATTGCACCCAAGGTTGACCTCTGACCTCCATGTGCATGTACGTGTGCGCACGCACACGCACACACACATACACACACACACAGGTTTGTCAGGGGCTGGGAGAATGGTTCAGGGGGTAAAGGTGCTTGCTTGCAAAGCTTGCCAGCCCAGGTTCAGTTCTCCAGTCACTCACATAAAGCTAGACACAAGAATCGGCACAAGGGCTAGGGAGATGGCTCAGTGGTTAAGGCGCTTGCCTGCAGCACATAACAACCTGAGTTTGAGTCCCCAGTCCCCATGTAAAAGCTGGATGCACAAAGAGGCATGTGCATATGGAATTCATTTGCAACAACTGGAGGCCCTGGTGCTCCCATTCACTCTGTTTCTCTTCTCGTTCTCTCTCCCCTCACAAATAATAAATAAAAAGCAAAATTTTTAAAGTGGCACAAGTATCTGATATTCCTTTGCCCACACACATGTGAAGACAAACGAATCAACATAAACTCATATGAGAAAAGACAAAAGCTCGTCGTGTCTCTGGGAGGTGACACTGAGCAGGGAACACACACGGCCTGTGGTCAGCGTGAACTAATGTCAGCCACCCTGGTTACGTCACTCTGGCTGGTGTGCCAAGTCCAGAGCTGTCCGCAGAGGCAGAGAGAATCTGCTGTCACTGCAGGACCCTCCTGCTTGTCCTTCTCTTTTGGACGCCATATCACTGCAGCACTGGGGAGTTGGAGGCAGGAGGCTCCCAGGGGTTTGCTGGCCAGCCAGTCTAGATGAGGCGGCCAGCTTCAGGTTCAGTAAGAGACCCTGTATCAAACACTAAGGCTAGGGGAGGCTGAGGGTTCAGCAAATAAAGGCATTTGCTTGCAAAGCCTGCTGACCCCCAGTTCACTGCCCCAGGAACCCACATAAAGCTAGGCCCAAAAGGTAGTCCAAGGGTCTGGCATTCATTTGCAGCAGCTTAAGAGACGCTGATGTGCCTGTATACACATGCACGCACACACACACACACACACACACACACACACACACACACACACACACACAAATAAATAAATAACTATTAAAATAAGGCAAATAGTGGGGCTGGAGAGATGGCTTAGCACTTAAGGTGCTTGCCTGTAAAGCCAAAGGACCCAGGTTTGACTCCCCAGGACCCAAATGCACAAGGGGGTGCACACATCTGGAGTTCGTTTGCAGTGGCTGGAGGCCCTGGCACGCCCATTCTCTCTCTCTATCTCTCTCTCTCTCTCTCAAATAAATAAATTAATAATAAAATAAAATATTTAAAGTAAAATGAATAGCAATTAAGGAAAAATCCAATACCAACCTCTAGCCTCCACAGAATGCATGCACACATACACACCACACACACTCGCATACAGAAGCTGTCAATGAAAGGGAGGAGGAAGGAAGGGAAGGGGAGTACAGCAAGGAAGAGGAAGATGTCCACTGCAGGCTCCGGGAGCCCTAGCAGACAAATCAGTTGGATGATGATCTGGGGAGCTCAGTTGAAGCTTCAGTCTCGGGCTTTCCTGCCAGCCTCCCCCGGGTTCCTAACGGCAGGGCAGGGCAAACGACCCCTTCACTTCTGAGCGAGCGAAAGTCAGCTGTCTACACCGGGTTAACAATCTGTATTTATGAGATGCCGCCAGCTGCTTCCGAGTTTGCGCACGTGTCTATTAGAGAAAGGTAACCCGAGGGGCAGGCTATTATGTAAATAACCGCAGCTGGGGGTGGAGGTGAGGCCCCTGGTAATGACTGGTCTGTGCAGCTTTCAGGAGTTGCTAATGAAGATCCGATCTTGTCGTTCGCCACACTCTCAGGCCTCACTTTGCCAAGTGAGGCGCCGAAAGGACGCGGCCTGCCTCCGTTTGAGCTCAAATGGCCTCTTCTCCTTTTCCTTTCTGCGTGACCTGAGTGAGTTGCATCTGCCCACCTCCTCCCTTTCCGCTTCACCGGGCCTGGGCGGTCTGCACAGACCCGAGGAAGGAAGCGGCATCAGGGGATGCTGGCTGCCTGCACTGTGCAGGGAGGCCGCATCTCCTCCCAGATACGACTGTCTGTCTGTCCATCCTAGAAAGCATCAGCCTGCATGCCTCTGCCCAGACAGTGGGGGGTGGGGGGGAGGGAAGGCCAGCTGAGGAGCAGTGACTTCCCCAGATCCCATGCAGAAGGTGTCACCACACGATGGGGGACAGAGGTGGGCAGGGATGACAGATGAAGCTGGTCCGGGGATGTTGGGCCTCTGAAGACCAGCTAGTCCCCCAAAAGTGACAGCTAGTTTCTTTGCTGATGGCCCCTGCATCAGAGCGGTGGAGGTGGGCAGGGAGGGTCAGCTGCCAGCAGGGGGCCACCTGTGTGGGCCTGGCCAGACTGTTGGCGAGATGGGCCAGTGGGCATTCCTGAAGTACGTGGCAAGCTGGAGAGGGAAGAGTCTGGCTGTGTCTGTCAGGTCCAAGTGGGAAGGAGCCTCAGCTGTGGCCCTCCACAAGATGCAGGAGGCAGCTGGCTTCGGCTAGCTCTGTTGGCTGAGCTGATGGAGCGCGGCTCTCCTCCACCACCCCCTTCTCCTTCCCCTCACACCGCCTGTGCAAAGCTCATTTAGGCTCTGAGTAATGGAGTGCTGCCACTGGGGTGTCTCTGCAAATGAGATCTAGTATCTCCCAAGACTTGCCTGGGTAAATAAAAACTAAATATAAATAAGGTGTCTGTGCCGAGCTCCAGCTCTGTCTTTGACTAGGGGGAACATGTTGAAATGATTGATTAAAAATAAATAAAATTAGGCTCTTGTAGCTCCTTCAAACGTAAGGGCCAGCTCCTTTCTGTACTGGCTGAGATCAAGCTTCCCCGGCCAATGGCCCACTAGCTCCTGGTAGCTGCTGTGTGCCCTGGAGGGCTGTGAATTTACACCCATCCATAGGCATGTAGCTGACAGACACATTTTCAAGCAGGAGCAGCCTGTACACAGAGTCTGCAAACAAGGCTGATGTGGTGAGTGAAGTGTACAATGTCCCCCATCACTTCACGTGACCGATCCCCAGCTGGTGGAGCCTTTGGGAGGTGGCACCTTGCTAGAGGAGGAGTGTCACTGAAGGCACACCTTGGCGTGTTTTAGCCCAGCTCTGCTTGCCACACTCGGCACGCTCTCTCTGCTTCCTCCCTACTGACGGGGAGACATGACACCTAGCTGTCTGCCCCTGCCATGCCTTCCTCTGTGGCCACCATGAGGAAACTGTAATCCAGAAATCAACCCTTTCCCTCCAATAAGCGGCTTCTGGCCAAGTGTTTTATCCCAGCAAAGAGAGAGCAGCGGATACGCCTAGTGTTCTGGGCTTTTGTGTGACAGCATGATGGGAAAGAGGTCACTGGAAGTGGTATGCAGGGCACTCCTCGGGGGCACCAGGAGGCAGGGACACAAAATGAGCCCAAACTGACCTTTCTCTGCCCTGTTTTGGGAATAGGGACAACACTGAGATGAGAACCAGCTGTGGTCATGTCCCCTCGCCACCACACCCCCATTCAGGTCTCCGAAAATGAAGACCCTCCCACTTTCTTTCTCACAGGCTCTGGGCAGGCTGGGGACTGCGTGGGTCTCACGACCTCAGTGCTGGGGTTTCAGGTTCATGCGTGACTCCCTCATATATAGAGACACCCAAGGGAAGCAGCTTGGCTCCTACCCAACATGATGGCAATAGGACGGTATGATGCCACCCAGCCCCTCTCAACTGTCACTCACTGCACCCAGCACGTGTGGTGCCTTGGGGCGCGTCCTCATACACTCTCCTGAAAGACTGTCTTGATACAGCAGCAAGGAGGGCATTGGAAAGGCAGACTTTCTGCCAGTCCCACTGCTACCAAGTGGGAAAGGGACACTCACCGTCGTGTCTGTGTCATGCCCATGCCCGTGCCTGGAACCAGCCACGCTGGACGCTCAGAGGAAAGAGCACTGTACACTCAGGAGTTGCCCACCAAATGTCCTCTCAGTAAGGTTTGCTGCATAATCAACGCAGCACTGCAGAGAAGAAGGTACCTTCAACAAACATGCTGCGTATCTCCAGCAGACGCTGTGAGGCAAGGGGCCACAGTCCACCATCATTGTCACCTCAGCACCCACCACCACCCTGACTCATGTCTGAGACCCTGTGTTTGTGCTGTGCACATATGTGAGGATGAACAGCTCGATGGATGGACAGATGGGTGAGTGAATTGGTGGGTGGGTAGGTGGGTGGATGGATGGGTGGATGGATGGATGGATGGATGGATGGATGCTTGGATGGATAGGTGGGTGGGTGGATAGATTTACTGGATGGATAAGCGGGTGAGTAGCACTCAAGAAAATGAATCCCTGGCTGTCTCAGCCTCGTGTCAACAAGTGGGAGATCATCCCAGCCCAAGGAACCCTGGGCACACTGGGACCTCATGCCGCGCAGCATCTCCATCCCTGTGTGCGTGTTTCCACCTCGACCCTGGAGACCAAGGAAGCTAACTTGACAACAGCCCTCGGGAGCGGCCCTCCTGGGGCTCAGGGCCCCCTCGAGCTGCAGCTCTCAACATCATTCTCCCTTCATCAGAGCTGCAAATAAAACAGAAACTGCATCTGGAGAGCTCAGAGGATCAAAGCAAAATCAAATTACCCCAGATGGCAGCAGCAGCCTCCAGAAAAAACACAGCTCAGAAAACAGAACAAAGACAAGAGCGCGGCTCAGTTTTCCCAAGTCCAGCCTTCCAGGTTTAGAGCTTGCGACCTGCCCCTGCAAGGAAGGGGAAGCTGGCTCACAGACCCAAGGCCCTGGCTGGCCCTTACCGTGCTGTTTCATTTTAAAATTAGGATGTGAATATTCAAATGTAGACTTTCACATAAAAATCTGTCAGCCTGGCTCCTCTAGGGAAATCATAGGCTGGACAGGCTCCTGTGCTCATGTAACAGAAGTCCCCGGAGCTGCCTCTCCTCCATCCCTCTGGACGGCTTCATTTTGTTGTTTATTTTGTTTTTGAGGCAGGATCTCACGATACGGCCCTAGAACTCAGTCTTCCCACCGCAGCCTCCTGAGTGCGGGTATTACAAGTGACCGTCATCACACCCAGCTCTGGACTAAGGCATGTGCCAGGTGGCCCTGGGCCTGCCCACCCACCTGATACCCATCTAGCCCCTAAACGTGAGTGGATGTGCACTTCTGCTCACAGAGCACCCCAGGTCACCCCAAGTGCTCCCAGGAGTCATGGCTTAGGATCTCCCCATCTCTTCACAGGAAGGAGACCATACTATTCCCCGTGTCTTTCTGGTGCATGTGAACTTTGCGGGAGACCCCAGGCCAGGGTCAGATGCAATGACATAGTCCCCTCGTCACGTCTATCTGAGAAGCAGGAACCAGTGGGTGCGCTGGGCTTCATCCTGGGCAGTTCTCAGCCTCCGGACCCGGATGAGGATTTGGGGTTCCATGGAGCTAAGCTGTGCCTCCCTTTAGTTTAAGGAAGTGGGGAGATAGGACAACACCGCCTACCCCAACAGGTGGGTCGCAGTCTCTGCTCTCCTCCCACACTTGGGCAGTGGATTTGACAGGGCTCCAGAGAAGCAGCCAGTGGAACATTTAGAAGGAGAGAAAGAAAAGACGAAGAATGGATGGACAGGAGAACTGTGCTGGGAACTGGCTGGCTGTGGTGTGAAGTATGGACTGTCCCTCACCGGCTCATGGATGAAAGCATACATTTCCAGCTGCTAGAGCTACAGTGGAAGATTTGGGGGAACCTTAGGAAATGGGGCCTAGATGAGGAAGTTAAGTCACTGGGGGTGACTGGGAGGTATTCTGACCCTGCCCCTTCCTGTCTCCAGTCCTCTGCTTCCTGTCAGTTATGAGATAAAGAAGCTATTTGGCCACATCCTGCCCGAGTGTACAGGCCGAGCAACCATGGACTGACCCCCATGAAACCGTGAGCCACAAAAACATCCTTCCTCCTTTAAGTGGTTCTCAGGCATTTTGATCACAGCAATGCAAAAGCAGCCGACACATGGCCCGTGGGACTGTGCAGGGCACGCCGTGCCAGCTGCAAGCTGGAGGACCTGGGAAGCCCGTGGTGTGGCTCCATCAGAGTCTGAGGACTCGGCAACTGGTAGCTCTTACACTGATGCCCCTGCTCGAGGCCAGTGGGAGAGAATTCTTCCTGTCTCTGTGCTTCTGTCCCATGGGCAGAGGGTGGGGAGCGACTCAACAGACTGGGCGCTGCTCGCCCGTGCCTTCCTACACCAGTGAGAGCTGAGGTCATCACTCCGTTTCCCTGTGCAAAGGCTAATCTTTTCTGAAAACACCTCCTAGACCTACTCAGACTGTGTCCCCAGGCCACTGGGGTTCCTTAAACCTGGTCAGGTTGACTAGTAGAGTGAATCTCAGCCAGCTGCCTTGCCTGAGGCCGATCCCCCAGAAGTGGGCTGGATTCTCCCAGGTGGGGAGTGAGATCAGAGCACTCCTGGCAGTGAGGCTCTGCGCCTGCACGCACGGATAACCTCGTGAGACACTTGGGTGAGGAGGAGCCCATGAGCATTGTTTGTGCCAGAAATATGAATGCTTGCTCAAATTTATATCCCGCATCTCTCATGCAACTCAGAGTGAGCAGTTCAGGTCCACTCAGCAGCTGGGTCTGTCTTGTAAGAGTTCTAAGCTCTGACCCTCCACCTGGCCATGCCCACACTGGAGCTGGGATTCTGGACCCCCTTCTCATTATGGTAAATGAGGATGCCTCTGGGCTGAGAAGAGAGCATGCCCACCTCCCCTAGTCCTTTCCTCAACGGAGCCCCCCAAGCCCCTCCATCGAAGGATGGCTTTCCTCCTCTTCCCGTAAAACCACTATAGTAGACAGCTTCAGGTCACTGGGATGAACGTCCAAACCAGGCACAATTTATGGGAGCAAGGCATTTATTGAAGCTTATAGACAGAGGGGAAGTTCCACAATGGCCGAAGAAGCTGGCCCCCCTCTCACAGGTCCACACAGAGAAGTACTACCACCATCACAAGCAAGCACACTCCAGGAACTCCCGACAAGCCTCCAGCTCTCTGTGAATCTCTGGGTGGGAATTCCAGCCCCACCCCCACCCCTTCAGAGCTGGACCCTTGGATCCAGAGTCACACCTCCTCCAGCCAGGTGGCTAGAGACCTAAATTCCAAGCTTTAATAAACTCCTGAATGTGTTAGGGGACATCCATTCAAAGTACCACTCGCACTATCTCACTCTCTTGAGCCCTTTTGATCTTTCCCTAACATACGCCCTCTTTCTCTACCCCATCTCTTTCCCAAGGAGCCAATGTCTCTCTCTTCTCTTGCTTTCTTTCTTTTTCTCTCTCTCCTTTTATCTCTCTCCCTCTCTGGCTTAAGATCTTGCCAGTGTCTCCTGGCATTAAAATAAAGTCTTAAACTAAAAAATAAAATAAAATAAACTGTCTCCGTGCCTCTATCTTGCTTCCCAAACTTAACACGTGCCTCTAGCTGGAGGCCCAGCACCTAGATCCATGCCACACCCTACACTCGACTTCTTCCCCATCAGTCCTCACTCCATGGGTTCATAGTGTAACCTGCTCAGCCTGCCGTCTTTTGCTAGAGTCAAGATGGAAATCACCAAGAGGTAGGTAGTCACATCCACGTGAGGCTTTGTTGAGCTTAACAGAGACAGGGCCTGGGGCAGGGTCCCCACCTGGACTACAACTGGAGGAAGTGAAATGGAAAGCCAGTGAGAGGCACTTGCTCTCACTGCAGCAGGGCAGCGTGCAGAGGCTATGAGCTTTGGAGGATGCAGTGTAAGTAGGACCATCCCAGGATCCAGAGCCTGCAAACCTTACTGCTCACTGTAGATGGAAAGCAGTGCCAGAAAGCACCGCCGGAAACCAGGCCCTTCTCTTTCTGTCTCATACTCATACTTCCAAGCACCTTGGTGTGTCAGCTTCCATGGAGGTTGGTTCAAGGAGCAAGACAGAAGAAACCCAGTTTTAGTCTCTTTTCTGTTGAGCTGCAAGCAGAAGAAATGTAATATGGGGGGGGGGGAGGAGTTGGGAAGTAGGGTCTTTCAACAGAGAATCAAGAAACAAGCCCCAGACTCCCAAATTCATCAAACCAACACTATTAAAACTAAGGTCACAGATAACACCAAACACAGTGGTGGTGGGTGACTTTAATACCACACTCTCATCAATTGACGGGTCATCCCGGGAAAAAAATCAACAGAGAGGCATCTGGAATAAATGAGGTCATAGAAGAAATGGACCTAACAGATACATACAGGACATTTCAACAAAATGCTGCAGAATATACATTCTTTTCAGCAGCACATGGAACATGCTCTAAAATAGACCATATATTAGGACACAAAGCAAATCTTAACAAATTTAGGAAAATTGAAATAATTCCTTGCATTCTATCTGACCACAATGGAATTAAACTACAAATCAGTAGCAAGAAACAAAACACACTACTAAATGATGAATGGATCAATGAAGAAATCAAGAAGGAAATCAAAAAATTTATAGAGTCAAACGATAATGAGAACACAACATACCAAAATCTCTGGGGCACAATGAAGGCAGTTCTAAGAGGTAAATTTATAGCCTTAAGTACCTATATTAAGAAATTAGGGGCTGGAGAGATGGCTTAGTGGTTAAGCGCATGCCTGTGAAGCCTAAGGACCCCGGTTCGAGGCTCAGTTCCCCAGGTCCCACGTTAGCCAGATGCACAAGGGGGCGCACGCGTCTGGAGTTCGTTTGCAGAGGCTGGAAGCCCTGGCGTGCCCATTCTCTCTCTCTCCCTCTATCTGTCTTTCTCTCTGTGTCTGTCGCTCTCAAATAAATAAATAAATAAATAAATTTTAAAAAAAAAGAAGAAGAAGAAATTAGAAAGGTCACAAGTAAACGACCTAATGCTCCACCTTAAAGCCTTGGAAAAGAAGAACAAGGCAAACCAAAAATTAGTAGATGGGAAGAAATAATAAAGATTAGGGTAGAAATTAATGAAATAGAAACAACAACAACAAAAAATCCAAAGAATTAATGAAACAAAGAGTTGGTTCTTTGAAAGGATAAACAAGATTGATAAACCCTTAGCAAATCTGACCAAAAGAAAGAGAGAAGAGACACAAATTAATAAAATCAGAGATGAAAAAGGTAACATCACAACAGATTCCAGAGAAATTCAAAAAATCATACGGACATACTATAATACTCCACAAAGTCTGAAAATCTGAAAGAAATGGATGATTTCCTTGATTTATATGACCTACCTAAATTAAATTACGATGAGATTAATCACTTAAATAGACCTATAACAAGCATAGAGATCCGAACAGTTATCAATAATCTCCCAACTAAAAAAAGCCCAGGCCCAGATGGATTCACTGCTGAATTTTATCAGACCTTCAAGGAAGAGCTAACACCATTGCTTCTTAAGCTTTTCCAGGAAACAGAAAAAGAAGGAATTCTACCAAACTCCTTCTATGAAGCCAGCATCACCCTGATACCAAAACCAGGCAAAGATAAAACAAAAAAAGAAAATTACAGACTAATCTCCCTCATGAACATAGATGCAAAAATTCTCAACAAAATATTGGCAAACAGAATACAAGAATATATCAAAAAGATTATTCACCCTGACCAACTAGGCTTTATCCCAGAGATGCAGGGATGGTTCAATATACGCAAATCTATAAATGTAATACATTATATAAATGGGTTGAAGGACAAAAATCACATGATCATCTCATTAGATGCAGAGAAAGTGTTTCACAAAATCCAACATCCCTTCATGATAAAAGTCCTACAGAGACTGGGAATAGAAGGAACATATCTCAATATAATAAAAGCTATTTATGACAAGCCTACAGCCAACATACTGCTAAATGGGGAAAAATTAGAAACGTTTCCACTAAAATCAGGAACAAGACAAGGGTGTCTACTGTCCCCACTTTTATTTAATATAGTACTGGAAGTCTTAGCAATAGCAATAAGGCAAGAGACACACATAAAAGGGATACAAATTGGAAAGGGAGAGATCAAGTTATCATTATTTGCAGATGACATGATTCTATATATAAAGGACCCTAAAGACTCTACTAGCAAACTGTTAGAGCTGATCAAAACCTACAGCCATGTAGCAGGATACCAAATAAATACACAGAAATCAGTAGTCTTCATATATGCTAACAACAAACACACAGAGGATGAAATCAGAGAATCATTCCCATTCACAATTGCATCAAAAAAAAAATAAAGTGCCTTGGAATAAACCTAACCAAGGAAGTAAAGAATCTCTACAATGAGAACTTTAAAACACTCAAGTGAGAAATTGCAGAAGACACTAGAAAGTGGAGAAACATCCCTTGTTCCTGGATTTGAAGAATCAATATTGTGAAAATGGCAATCTTACCAAAAGCAATATACACATTTAATGCAATCCCTATCAAAATTCCAAAGGCATTCTTCATGGAAATAGAAAAAACAATCCAAAAATTCATTTGGAATCACAAAAGTCCTCGAGTATCTAAAATAATACTGAGCAACAAAAATGAGGCTGGTGGTATCACCATACCTGATTTTAACCTATACTACAGAGCCATAGTAACAAAAACAGCATGATACTGGCACAAAAACAGACATGTAGGTCAGTGGAACAGAATAGAGGACCCAGATGTAAGTCCAGGTAGCTATAGCCACCTGATATTCAATAAAAATGCCAAAAATACTCATTGGAGAAAAGACAGGCTCTTTAGCAAATGGTGTTGGGAAAACTGGATATATATCTGTAGAAGGATGAAATTAGATTCTTCTCTTCTCTCCATGCACAAGAATTAAGTCCAAATGGATTAAAGACCTTAACATCAGACCTAAAACTCTGAAACTGCTAGAGGAAAAAATTAAGGGAAACCCTTCAACATATTGGTCTTGGCAAAGACTTTCTGAATACAACCCCAATTGCTCAGGCAATAAAACCACAGATTAATCACTGGGACCTCATGAAATTACAAACATTTTGCACTGTAAAGGACACAGTGAAAAAAGCAAAGAGGCAACCTACAGAATGGGAAAAAATCTTCACCAGCTATATATCTAATAGAGGATTACGATCTAGGATATACAAAGAACTCAAAAAGTTAAATAATAAGGAATCAAACAAGCCAATCAAAAAATGGGCTATGGAGCTAAATAGAGCATCCTCAAAGGAAGAAATACGAATGGCATATAAGCATCTAAAAAAATGTTCTACGTCACTAGTCATCAGGGAAATGCAGATTAAAACTACATTAAGATTCCATGTCACTCCTGTCAGATTAGCTCCCATCATGAAAACAAATGATCATAAATGTTGGCAGGGATGTGGAAAAAGAGGAACCCTTCTACACTGCTGGTGGGAATGCAGTCTGGTCCAGCCATTGTGGAAATCTGTGAAGGTTCCTAAAACAGCTAAAGATTAATCTACCATATGACCCAGCAATAGCACTCCTAGGCATATATCCTAAGGACTCATCTCATTTCCTTAGAAGCACGTGCTCAACCATGTTTATTGCTGCTCAATTTATAATAGCTGGGAAATGGAACCAGCCTAGATGTCCCTCAACTGATGAGTGGATAATGAAGATGTGGCACATTTATACAATGGAGTTCTACTCAGTGGTAAAGAAAAATGAAGTTATGAAATTTGCAGAAAAGTGGATGGATCTGGAAAGGATTATACTAAGTGAGGTAACCCAGGCCCAGAAAGCCAAGCACCACATGTTCTCCCTCATATGTGGATCCTAGCTACAGATGATTGAGCTTCTGCGTGAGAAGGAAAATACTTAGTAGCAGAGGCCAGTAAGTTAAAAAGGAGATATAAAGGGAAGAGAAAGGAAAGGAGGAGGGTACTTAATAGGTTGCTATTGTATATATGTAAGTACAATGATTGAGGTGGGGAGGTAATATGATGGAGAATGGAATTTCAAAGGGGAAAGTGCGGGGGGAGGGGAGGGAAGGTATTACCATTGGATATTTTTTATAATCATGGAAAATGTTAATAAAAATTGTGAAAAAAATTAAGAAACCAAAACAATAAAAATAAAAGAAACAAGCCCCAGAAATCTTCAAGAAGGAGCTCTGAGAGGTACAGCGCGGGGCCCTTCACAAAGACAAGGCTGCCTGAGAACACCATATGTCCCAGCCCCAGGTGGCCAGGCTGAGGTGCCTGGTATAAAACCTGGGCCTGGTGAGAATGAGAGCGGGGCGCGGTTAGGGTGACTGGACCCCTGGAAATAAGAAAAAGGCAGGAAAATCTGCACTTGCTAGAAATCAAAGATGATCTGACTTCTTGTCGCTTACCTAGTTCCCTAGCCCTGTTTTTCCACAAACAACCAGGACCCCTCCTGGGAGGGAGGTCTTTCATAGGATTTAAACCATTGTGGTTGGTCAAGCTCAGCCCCTGGAACTTGGTGTCAGGCTGGCCTCTTCCCGAGACAGCCCCTAGCCGTAACCAACCAGCTGTCCCTCTGGGTCACCTGCGCTGGAAGACAGCCCACCGCTGTGAGGTCATAAATATCTTTGCTCTCTGCCCACTTGGGAACTTCTAGCTGTGGGGGAGCTTTTTTCCTCAGCTGAGCTGCCAGCCTAGGTCTGGCCTGGCTGAGCCAAGGGGAGAGCCCCCAGCCCTTACTCTCCACTGGGCTCTTTATCCCCTCTGGCTCCCCATGTGGCAGGAGCTCCTGCACTTTCTTTTCTCTCTTCTCTTTCCATGGTTTTCTCAGGCCCTCCACGTGGGATCTCTAGCCATGTGGATTTTCTTCGGCTCTGTATTCCCTCAAGAAATATAATAATTTAATAATTGTCATTCTTAGTCTTTATTATTCAATTCTTTGATTAAACTTAGAAAAGAACCTAGGGCTTGGGGTTCAAGGACTTTCCTGGGCCCCAAGTACCCCATTAGAGGGGCCCAGGGCTTTCCTGAAGGAGAGCCAGGGCTGGTGGGCCTTCAGAACAAAGTCTGAGGGTCAGTTCTCTCACCTGTGAAATGAGGTGAGAACTGTGCCCTCTTCAGAGGCGCGATGCCTTGAGCACATGGCGTGTGCTCACTCAATATGAGCCTTGTGCCACAGATGCAGAGGACACGCAGGCCGAGGGACAATCTAGGAGAACCCAGGAAGCAGACAGATGACGCTGGGCAATAAATACCTGTTCTGTGAGCCAGGCAGGGAGAAGCCACCACAGCCCTGAGCTCTGTTTGCAGATGGGGACGTGCTCCAGCACAAAAGTGGGGTAGCCAGATGTGGTAGTTCACACCTACGATCCCAGCACTCAAAAGGCCGAGAGGCAGGAGAATCACTGTGAGTTCAAGGCCACACTGGGCTACAGGGTGAGTTTTAGATCAGCCTGAGCTAGAGTGAGACTGCCTCAAGAAAGAAGAAAAGAGAAGCGGCTGGAGAGATGGTTCAGCAGTCAAGGCACTTTTCTGCAAAGCCTAATGACCGGGATTTGATTCCCAAGTACCCACGCAAAGCTAGATGCACAAAGTAGCATGTGCATCTGCAATTCATGTGCAGCTGCTAGAGGCCCTGGCATGCCCATATTCATTCTCTCTCTCTCTCTCTCTCTCTCTCTCTCTCTTTCTCTCTCTCTTTCTCTGCAACTAAATAAATTAATTTATAAAAAAGAGAAAGGAGTTCGAGGAAAGGAAAGAGAGAGAAGGGGGAGGAGACTCGGAAGACCTTTGTGGAGGCAGAGCACAGGGCTGAGCTGTGAGAATGGAATCCACAGCAGACTCAGAAGCGCTGAGTGTGTCTAGAGCAAACTAGTGCGGGCAAAGCCAGCTGGGGGAAGGGAGAGCAGCGGATACTTCTTGCCAGCTCTCATCTTCCCTCTGCCAACAGAGTGGAGACAATGACTGCCCCCACCCCAAGATGGGGGCACAGTCTTGACCAGCCAGTGTCCTCTGGGACATGAATGTCCATCCAAAGGGGCTCCGTGTTTTGGGAGAGTGAAGAGGCTCAGCTTTGGTGAGATGGGCATGAGCTACCATCCCCATGTTCTGAGCAGGCTCCCTCAGTGGCCTTGCCCAGAAGGATGGAGACTTCAGGAGGGTGATGGATTTGGGGGCAGTGCTCTGCAGTCTCTTCAGAGGATGACCCACAGGAAGTAGCGTGGTACCACTTCAAGCTGGTCCCCACCCCTTCCTCTCTCCTTCCCTCGCCTCCCTGTTTGGAACCAATTATGGAGACAAGGGTCTGTGTGGAGGGCTGAGTGTGCCAGGGTCAGGGGCAGGAGACATAGGAACTGGCACTGAATGAGACGTGGGAGGGCACCCCATGTTGTTAAGCTGGGCAATGGGCTGGGCTGGCTGGAACCATTGTGAGCACTGGCACCTGCTTCTCTGTAGGAGACTTGGTGTCCTCATGACTGGGGGAGCTTTGGGCCCATGGGGTCTCAGCTCCATGGTGGCCACTGCTGTGCAGTGAAACCAGAATAAAGTCATCAGTGGCTCGAGGCACTCTCTCTCTTTTTTTTTTTTTTTTTTAAGAGAGAGACAGGGACAGAGAGAGAATTGGCACGCCAGGGCCTCAGCCACTGAAATCGAACTCCAGATACTTGTGCCACCTAGTGGTCATGTGCAACCTTGTGCTTACCTCACTTTTGCACATCTGCTTATGAGGGATCTGGAGAGTCGAACATGGCTCCTTAGGCTTTGCAGGCAAGTGCCTTAACTGCTAAGCCATTTCTCCAGCCCATAAAGGCACACTCTTTATCTCTGATGGTCTGATGTCTCCCCCTCCTCACTACCCCCCACCCCTGTGAGGGAGACAGGTGTGGATCCTCCCTGTGCGTGACGTCCTCATCAGAGATGTCAGGTCAGGCAGAGGGGGCCAGCCTGCTTCAGCTGAGGCAAATGTCACCTGGATTCCTAGAGAACTACTGATTCCAGGCTGACGGTGGCCTTGAGTCCCCACCCCCATCAAGACAGCCTCTCCTCTGGTGCAATGGTGGCATGTTTGTTTTGGGGGAAGCAAACTGCTGCTCTCTGACTGGGTTTGAAGCTGGTTCCATAGGAGGGAATTCGTGCCTGATACTGAAAACCCAGGCAAAGGCCTATGGTTGAAAAGATCCTAAGCCCTGGGGGTGGCGGCCGGGTGGGGAGGTACTAGTGCTCTATAGCTAAATAGACATATTATGCGCACTAAACTGCCCCCGAAACACTTACAGTTATGCCCATATATGAGTGCTACTGTTGCTTTGAGGTAGAGAAGCTTCTCTTTTCAGGTGGCGGTGAGCCCCGGGAAGACTCAAGAACAGCCAGCATGCTGAGAAGTGACAGTGGAGTGTTCTGCACTAAGTGGGACATCTACAGCCCCCCAAGGCTCAGGGTCCATTGGGTAAGAGATGGCAGAAAGAAGGTAAGTATCAAAGCATGGGGAAGAGTGATTACCACGCTGTCTTCCGGACGCAAAGTGCCTCTGACATTAATGACCTCATAGTGGCTGATGCTGCCTACACCAGACCTGCGTGGCAGATGGGGAAAAAAAAAATAGAATGACATCAAAATAGAAGAGAGACTAGTTGGAAAGAAGGGATTCAGTGGAGGGAGGTTTGGGAGGAGGAAGGGGATTATGATCATGTCATCTTGTATTTATAGATGTTGTCAATAAAAAGTTTAAAAAGCTGGGCATAGCGGTACATGCCTTTAATCCAAGGATTTGAGAGGCCAAAATACAATGATCACTGTGAGTTTGAGGCCAGCCTGAGACTATGCACATAGTGACTTCCTGGTCAACCTGGGCTACAGTGAGACCCTACTTCATGAACCCCCCCCCCAGAAAAAAAAGAAAGAAAGAAAAGAAAAGAAAGGCAGCCTCTCCTGCTGAAAGACATGCCCCAGAGTGCCAGGTGGTCAGGGAGGCCAGAAATGTGGGGCCTGGGCTGGAGGAATCTGTCCTGTGTCATGAGATTTGGGGTCAGCCCTGCCCCTATTTAATCTTGGGCAAGTGGTCTTAATCTCTTTGAGTCGTGGGATCTTTATTTGCAAGATAGAAAAAGGATTACTCCTTCCTTCACAGCTTTCAAGACTGCAATGACAGACAAGCAAAGCACCCAGCGTGGGACCCGTACCTGGCGCAGACTCACAGGGTGAGACACACTGCAAGGTAGAGATGCGTTCTGACTTCCCTTATTGCCCGTGACCCAGACACCCCATCTGCTGTCCATGCCAAGGGGGCATCTCATGCAAGTGGAGTCCAGAGATAGGTGGCTCATGTCTGCCACCGCGGCACTCAGGAGGCTGAGGCAGGAGTTCCAGGCCAGCCCGGACTACAGAAGGAGACTCTTTCACACTGCTCCCCCAGAAGAGGCATATAGAGGACTATTTGTGACATCCATAGCACTGAGTGTGCACAACACTCCCCCTGACTGCAGGTTCAGCTGCCCAACATAACCACTGAGCAAAGTAGGAAGTGGAAAATTCTTGTTTAATGAAAACAGAAGCAACTCATAAGTTTTATGTCACTTTTCTTATGTCACCTTTCTTCTTGGTACTGGGGATGGACGCACATTAGGCAATGCTCACCCCTGAGCCATTCCGCCAGCTGTACGTAACATTTAATTACAGAATTGATATATGCTGTTTTGTTATTAGTTATTCCTTATTTCCTACATGTATGCATTCTACTTTATTATGGGCGTGTACATGTAGGGAAGATGAAATATATATGTTAAACTTGGTAACCATCAGGGTTTCCAGAATCCATGGAATGCCCTGGAACCTATGGCCTGAGGATGAGGGGAAGGACTTAATCCTTATCAGTAGAGGAGTGGATGAGCTGCCACATGCTGGCCGGTGGAGACAGCCTCACCGAGCTGGGTGTGGGCTCTGTTACACACAGCAACCTGAAAGGCTCCGTTGGGAGGGAACGGGGAGGAGGAAACACAAGACCCTGAGCAGAACGCGCGGTTTCTGTGACCGAGAAGGCTAGAAACCAGTGCGGATGGAGCAAGGGCTCGGCAGGTGAAGCACTCACAGGGCAAGCCTGAGTCTGAAGCTCCCACCCAAGAGGCCTGGAGCCACGGTGGGGGTGGGCTTATTAATCCCCACATGCTGATGGCGCGAGTTTCCCAGAATCTCATGACCAGCCCAACAAAGAACAGCAGCACAGTGACATCAGAGAGAGAACCTGCCTCGCACAGGTGAAAGGGAGGGCCCACCTGGAAGTGTCATTTGCCCTCCACAGGCGAACACCTGGGCACACACCTGCACACAATTGAAAACTAAGGACAAAAGCTTGAGGACTGGGCAGATGGCATTTGCTTTCAACTTGCTTTTTTTTCTGCCAACCTGGGTTCAGTTTCCCAATATCCACGTAAAGCCAGATACACAAAGTGGCTCATGTATCTGAAGATTGTCTGCAGTGACCAGAGGTCCTTGTGTGCCCATACTCTCTCTCCCTCCTTCCCCCACAAAAATAAATATATAAATAAACATTTTAAAAAAAGAGAGAGAGAGAGAGCTGGAGAGACAGCTCAGCTGTCGGGGCCCTTGCCTGCAAAGCCTAATGACTAGGGTCCAATTCTCCAGTACCTATGTAAAGCCAGATGCACAAAGTGGCTCATGCATCTGGAGTTTGTTTGCAGTGGCTGGAGGCCCTGGAATGGCCATACCCTCTGTCTTCCTTCTCTCTCTCTCCCTCTGATTGCAAACAAATAAATATTTAAAATAAATAAATGTATAAGTAAAAAGAAAAGAAACTTGAAAAACAAGCAAAGGACACCATCAGGCTGATAGGGGTATGTCTAACATAACCCTCCTTATGAAAAGGACAGGAGGCCACAGCCTCTCCAGGGAGCAGGGCTGGGGCAGGACAGGATGAATCAACCCAGGTGGCATTCCTGCTATGTCGCCCGGGGCCTATCAGGCGTCCATCTGAAATTATGTTCACCACTTACATGGATGTACACCTGTCCTAATTCTGGGGGCTCAGAAAGCTGGCTCAGTAGTTAAAAGCACTTGCTTGCAAAGCCTGCTGACCTGGGTTCGATTCCCTCCTACTCATGTAAAGCCAGATGCACAAGCATTTGGAGTTTGTTCACAGTGGCAGGAGGCCCTCACTCTCTCTTTGTCTGCCTCTTTCTATCTGTCTCTCTTTCTCTCTCGAATAAGTATTTTTAAAGTTTTTTTCATTTTCTAAACTCTTGATTGACAAGTTCCACACATATAGACAATATACTATGATCAATGTCCCCTCCCAAATCTCCCCTCCACTCCTCCCCTTCCTCTGGCTCTTTCCTTCTTTCCACCACCTCCTCCTCAGTGGTCCCCGAGCCTTGGAGGGTGTGAGAGAGATGTCTCACTTAGTGCTGAGCCCTCCACGCTCCCTTCCTCAGCACTTTAGTGCTCTCTACCATCTGATAAGATTCTTGTTGCCACTTCTTCCACAAAAGTTCTTTTAGAAGTACTTGTTCTGGGGCTGGAGAGATGGCTTAGCGGTTAAGCGCTTGCCTGTCAAGCCTAAGGACCCCGGTTCGAGGCTCGATTCCCCAGGACCCACGTTAGCCAGATGCACAAGGGGCGCCCGTGTCTGGAGTTCCTTTGCAGTGGATAGAGGCCCTGGTGTGCTCATTCTCTATCTATCTAACTGCCTCTTTCTCTCTCTGTCTGTCGCTCTCAAATAAATAAATAATTTTAAAAAATTAGAAGCACTTGTTCTGTCTCTGAAGTGGCTTCCTCCATAGCGAGTGCGGTGAAGGCGTGCGGCCCTCACTCACTTCTGGGGGACGCAGGAAGGCTTGGCTACTTTGGAAAATGGCTCGGCAGCTCCCTGTGAGGTCTGTCCTGCACGCCTGTGTGGTCCGGCCATCGCTCCTCGCACTTTACCCAAAAGAAACAGACATGTTCACACACACTTATTGGCAAGTGTCCATTGCAGCTTACTTCATAACAAGCCAAAATTTAGAATCAATCCGACTGGCACCAAGAGGAGAAGGAAAAGAAAAAAAAGGGCAAAATTTCCAAGCAACCATGATATTCAGCAATGAAAAGGACAAGACCTTCCGACCCAGGCAAGCACACCGGTGGCTGTGGAAACACCTTCCTGAGAAGGCAAACGCAAAGGCCGTCCTGTATGCTGTATGAGAGAACACTCTAGAAATGGCAGAATCGTATCAGAGTAGATCGTTGTGTCTGGGACTTCCCTGGGATGGGAAAGGGTTGATTGGCTGTCCATTTCATCTGGGTGCTGATCTGGGGGTGCTGCTGACTGGCGCCTGTGCCGGCCAACTCCTTCCCCAAGTCCCTGAGGCTCCTCGTGTCTGGAGACCCCAGAGGGTTCCTTGCAGCTACAGGCATCAGTCCCTTGCCGCCTATCAGTCCCAGACACTCCAGTAGAGGGCGCTGTGTGCCCCCGCTGGACCCTGTGGCCTGGCCTTCAGTGCAGGGTCAGCAGCCACATGGAGCCTTGCTCACCTTGCCCCCCATGACCCAGACCCTTCCTGGTCACTGAGTCTTGTCTTCTGAGTCTCCCCTGGTCCAGGTCCTTTAGTCCCACACAGTGGTTTCTGGTCTCTAGGGCACAGTACAGAGGTCCTGGAAAGGTACCATCCGTGAATCTTGCCCAGGGGCCACTCCTAACCCCACCTCCTCTCCAGAGAGAGGAAGCAAGGCCTTTCCTGCCTCCTGCGCCAGGCCTCTGGGTTCCCCACTCTCACCCCGTCCTCCAGCACACCCTCCCGTCTTCTCCCTGGCTTTGCCCGGTCGGCCCTCCAGCGGCCCGGCTCACCCAGCCCCACCTTCCCTTGGTTACAGGTGCCTCTGACCTCCAAGCCCAGGTGGAAGATTCTGGAATCAGTCAGACACATAACCCTCAGGCTGCCCTGGATCAGCAGAGGCAGATGCCTCCTCCCTCTGGAAGCTTCCATGTCTAGACCTGAGAAACACCTCAAGGCTGTTGGGACCCAGGGCAAGCGGGAACACTGGGGGCCGTGTAGGCTGTGGCTTGTTACTGGGGGTCAGCGGGTGAGTACGGAGCAGAGTGGGATGTTTTAAGAGAAAGCGACGTTTTTCATTACACTGTATTGCTATGACAGTAATTCCATTTTATTATTGTTATTCTCATATCACACCTAAGCAATAGATTTTATCATGGGTGTAGGAAGCAGCACGGTGTATGTAGGTTGTGGGCTATCTGGGTTTTCAGGGGTCCACCCGAGGTCTGGGGCTGTGTGTCTGCCAGGACAAGAGACACTGCTTTACTTATTTATATTTTTTGAGGTGGGGTTTCACTCTAGCTAGCTAAGGCTGACGTGGAACTCACTATGTAGTCTCAGGGTGGCCTCCAACCCATGGTGATCCTCCTACCTCTGCCTCCCAAGTGCTGCGATTAAAGGCATGCGTCACCATGCTTGGCTTAAGAGACACTGCTATAGATAAAGGGCCTTATGCACGGGAACTTCGGTCCTGGCTTCCTGCAGCAGATACCACCCAGCCAGCCCAACACAAGTGCGTGTTCATCCGGACCCACTTCTCCAGGACATGTAACTGTCCAGCACTTTCTGCTTCCTGTGTGCTGGCTGGGCCCTACTCTGTTCAACACACGTCATTTCAGCTTCTTTCAGTGCTCTCTCTCTCTCTCTCTCTCAAGTCAGGAATATCACATCTGAGCAACAGGGGCAAAGAAGGGGTCAACAGGGACATGGGTCATGTGGGCCATTTAAGAGAACACAGTTGCTGGCACGTGGTGTGTCAGGGCCTCCAGCATCTTGGGGCGAGTGTGCACGTGCACTCTGCCTCTCTTTCTGGGGCTGGCAGCTGCAGGGTTAGCCCTCTCTCTTCCAGGAAAGAACGTCAGTGACGGATGAGATTTTAATTAAGCTAACGAGATGTTTATAACAGTGGTTATCTCGAAAATTGGGCCCTTCCGCGCATGCTTCTGGGGAGTGGGCCCCAAGCAGAGAACGCCCCTCGCAGAACAGCTGGAGGGAGGGGCCTCCTCACCTCAGAGGGATTTTCCCAGCTTCCTCGAGGCTGCTACGAATCAATGAAGGAAAACAAAACGAGGTCTTTTCTGCTAGAGGTTTCTCGCCAGGGAGACAAATTAAACGATCCTGGGTACCTGGCTGGCTGATAGGACGCTGGAAGAAGGGTGGTGGCTCAGAACCCGAAGTTCTGGGTTCAAGTCCTACCTTTTCAACGCCGGTTGGCGCTGGGAGTTTGGATGAATCCCTGCCTCTCTGAGCCTCATTTGAACCTGCGAGTGAGATGGAGTGCCAGCAGGCGTGGAGAACTGGGGAAGGGCGATATGTGACAACGCTTTGTCACTGCTCAGGCACCAGGCCTGTGCCAGGTGCTGTGGTTGGTGCTGGATATGCCAGGTGCTGTGCTGGAATCTGGCTGTGCACTGTGAACTCACCAGGCAGGATTGGCCCCTGGGGAGCAGACACTTCTGCAGGGTGGCCCGTTCCCTGCAGCCGGCGACACACAGCTGGCTCTGCAGTCACCAGCCATCACACACTGCAACTCGGGAAGAAGCCAGCGTGCCCACCCGCAACAAGATGCCCGAGCAGAGGGGCAGCAAGCCAGGCAGGCAAGAGGTGGGAGGAGTAGGAAAGCGGCCGCCGCCAGAGGGCTGTGGTGCTGCCACTGGAGGGCTGGCGAGCAGGGCACTGGGCCTCAGAGGCTGCCTCCACGGGGCAGCCTGGCAACGGCGCGGACCAGTCCCTGGGGACTCCTGTTCCGCCAGGCAGAGGCAGGAGGACCAATGGCAAAGGTAAGGACAGATTCTTGCCCAGCAACAGCTGCTGAGATGCAGGACGCTGCCCCTCCTCCACCCTCCCGGGGCCTGGCTGGGCAGCCACAAAGATCTGCCAGCTGTGCTCCGGGAAGCTCCTCGGGAAAGATCTGCCCTCTGCCTTCGATGCCCGCCAGGCCAGTTCCCAGAGAGTCATAACCTTTGGGCTCAGGGCTCCACTGCCCGGGTGCGGGCCAAGGAGGAGGCTGCATCCTCACTGGCTCTGAGCAGCTGTGAGACGGGAAGCCATCGAGGAGCTCCACTCACACCTGCCCATGAAGACTGTTTTCTGTAGCAGGGTGCTGGGCTGAGACCCCCAGGAGAGGGCTGGCTTAACAAACCATGGTAGCCTTTTTTAAAAATATATTTTATTTAATTATTTGTAAGCAGAAAGATGAGAGAGAGAGAAAAGATTTTTACTTTTTTGAAGTAGGGTTTCACTCTAGCCCAGGCTGACCTGGAATTCATTATGTAGTCTCAGGGTGGCCTTGAACTCACGGTGACCCTTCTACCTCTGCCTCCTGAGTGTTAGGATTAAAGGTGTGCACCACCATGACCGGCTATGGTAGCTTTTTATGCCAGGACCCCCAGCTCCCATCCAAAGGAAGCCTGAGGCAGATCACACTTACCTCCCTGCTCCTGCTCCTGTTCTTGCTCCCAGGACAGTTGCCCCCGACATGCATCTCAGTCAGGCCCTCCAAGACTCTGTTGGAGACACGCAGAGCGAGGGCAGCGCAGATCACACTTACCTCCCTGCTCCTGCTCCTGTTCTTGCTCCCAGGACAGTTGCCCCCGACATGCATCTCAGTCAGGCCCTCCAAGACTCTGTTGGAGACACGCAGAGCGAGGGCAGCGCACAGCAACCCAAGACCAGGCGGGCTCAGGCGCTTGCTCTGGGCACCTGGAGGCCCAGGCCTTTGCCTTGGGTTAAGGAGGTAAGGCCCCGGAGCCGAGAGCAGCCCCCAGCACTACGCAGATCTCTGCAGAGCCTCCCCTCATCATGAACCAGAAAGGCTGGGGCTGGCCGGATGGCAAGGGACGGGTTCACAAACTAACAGCAAGGCCAGAGGGCAGGAGGGCCACAGAGCACTCAACATGGGAGCGGACCTCAGCCCCACCCTCCAGCATTGCAAGGAAAGGAAGAGAAGGGAAGAAAGGAAGGAAGGAGGGAGGGAGGAAGGAAATCCATTTCTCTGGCCTACAGAATAATCTAGAAGGCACATTCTATCCACTCAACAAGTCCTTGTTCCAGAAACATGCCCAGGCCCAAGTGACAGCCTGGGGAACTCAAGCTAAAACTGGGAACATAGGACGTGTTGCTACCTGCAATGGAATGGACCAGTTGGCTACGTCCTCCAGCCAACATGCTCTCCTTTGACCACTGGACCATCTCTCCTGCCTGACCGACATGCGTTCTAAACCCGAGTGGACTGTACTGCTGCTCCAAGGTTGGAACCGATGTGACTCACATGGCCAAGGTCCTCAGTCAACCCCCTGAAGCCGTGGGATGAATGAAAACCATGCAAAGGTAACAGTCCATGGGGACAGGATACCCTGGAACTGTAGCTTCCTGGTGCCCAACAGGTCCAGAGAGGGGACAGCCACCTGGTTGGAACAGGACAGTGAAAAACAGTGGGTCCAGGGCTGCTGGGTAACAGAAGACAGAGCCTCACCCATCAAGACCTCGCTTTCTTTTTTTTCTGTTTAAAATATATATTATATATTCATCTGAGAAAGAAATAGAGAGAGAATGGGCATGTCAGAGCCTCTTGCCACTGAAAACAAACTGGGGGAATCAAACCTGGGTCCTTAGGCTTCAGAGGCAAGTGCCTTAACCACTAAGCCATGTCTTGCGTCCAAGACCTCTCTGAGCTCCATGTAGCCCTTTTCCACATTGTCCCCAAAGCTCCCCTCCCCTCCTGGGCCTCATTGTGCACCGGGAACCCTCCTTGTCCCAGTCATGTCACTCTCATCCTATCGCAGGGCATCGGTGGCCTTGATCTCATCCAGGTCTGAGGGACTGGCTTCTGGGCGTTTTCTCAGATCTTGCCCTGTGGGTCTGGGGTCCTCACTGTGGTGACTCAGAGAACAGCTCTCCCCTTGAAGACTTGGACAGTGCCAGGATCCCTGAGCAGCCCTCGGACAACACAGTGAGGACTAGCTACTTTAAAAATAGAAAAAGGTTCATTCTGAGAGCTGGGGACCTGGCTTTGATAGCTAAGAGTATTTGCATAAGCTGGCGGGGGGGGGGGCGGGGGCTGAGTTTGATCCCCAACATCCACACAAAAAGCCACCCACTGGGCTGGAGAGATGGCTTAACAGTTAAGGCGCTTGCCTGCAAAGGCAAAGGCCCAAGTTCAATTCCCCAGGACCCATGTAAGCCAAATACACAAAGTGGTACATGCATCTGGAGTTCATTTGCAGTGGCTGAAGGTCCTGGCATGCCCATTCTCTCCCTCCCTTCCTCCTAGGTCCTGATGCCTGTAATCCTGGTGCTGAGAGGGGCAGAGACCAGAGGAGCCCTGGGACTCACTGGTCAGTCAGTCTGACCAAAGATTGGTGGCTCCAAGTTCAGGGAAAGATTCCATGTCACCTGACGGTCTCCTCTGGCTTCTGCATTCACACACACACACACACACACACACACACACACACACACACACACTCGAATTTAAAAACAAGAAAAGAAAGGAGTTCATTCTTTTTTTTTTAATTAAATCTTTTTTTTAATTATTTATTTATTTATTTGAGAGTGACAGACACAGAGAGAAAGACAGATAGAGGGAGAGAGAGAGAATGGGCGCGCCAGGGCTTCCAGCCCCTGCAAACGAACTCCAGACGCGTGCGCCCCCTTGTGCATCTGGCTAACATGGGACCTGGGGAACCGAGCCTCGAACTGGGGTCCTTAGGCTTCACAGGCGAGCGCTTAACCGCTAAGCCATCTCTCCAGCCCAGAAAGGAGTTCATTCTAATCAAGTTGCAGTCTGGGGTGGGGAGGTTGTAGCCTGGCAAGGGGCAGGGGAGGAAAGCAGCTGCTCCCTCCCCTGCCCTTCCAGCAGACCCTCCCACGCCCCTCGGCTTTTCCTTGCATTCTGCTCCCTCCACAGAACTAGAGAGGCCGACCCACACCCAGCCTGGAGTGACTGTGCCTCAGGGACCCTCTGGGTGGTATGAGAGGGGTCAGGAGGCTGACTGCAGGATTGACCCCAGGGATCCAGTTTGAGAACAGAACAAACCTGGACCTAATGACAGGGGCAGATGCCACACTTCTTCTTGGTGGAGGGAGCCTTCACTCAGCAGTGTTCGCAGAGAATCCAGGCCTCTTGGTCCACAAAGCTAACCCCTAAGTGAAGGCTCCTGCTAGCCCCTATGCCCAGCCAGGTGGGTATGACCCATGCCTCAGACTAAATCTGTTGGGCTAGTGATGGGCACGGTCCCTCTTTTATCATTAGGCCTGGGTTTGTTCTGGTCTAAAACTGGGTTTCTGGGGCCAACCCTGCAATTAGCTCCTCGACCCCTCTCACACTACCCAGAGGGTCCCCAAGGAGTGATCACTCCACCTCCCCTGTCCCCCAGCCCTGGCTCCTCACTGCAGCCCTACTCCCTGCCTCCCTCAGTGATGGTGGAAACGGCACAGCAGGGGGCCATCTTCCCCGTTTAGTCAGAATCAATGAATAGGACACAGTTATAGGGCAAACCATGGGGAGAAAAAAGAAAGCTCAAGATGTCAGAATTGATACCGGAGGCAGTTAGAAGAACCGATTAGGATTTCAGTCGCCTTAGGGTGCGCAGCTCCACAGGCAGGCGCAGGGGTGATGTCAGCGGGACCCACTGGCAGGCAGGCTGCGCGCTTGTCACGAATGTGGAAGGAACAAACCGCGTTGCAGCTGTTAGTCTGGGCACAGGGCTCATGGCGGAGGTGTCTCAGTCACTCCACGGAGACCCAGAGCTCCACTGTGGGAGAAGGCGTGCTCTGGGATCCCCATGGTAGTGTCAAGGGAGCTACAGTCACGCTCCCTGCAGGAAGAGAAGTGCCTGGGCCGTGCGCAGCTGGGGCCCAGCAGGCAGGCGAGGGGATTCTTTGCTTTTCTCTGCTGTGGTCAGGGCTGTGCCCCAGCGGCCAAGTCACCTGTCCCTGCCCTGGTGTCATTGACTCCCACACACCTCGAAAGACAGAAACCAGACAGAGGTGCAGTGCAGGATCCTGAGCCACCACCATCCACGCTAATAGCTGAGGTCCTTTCACTATGTCTAAAAGGTCCTATTGAATACGCACCCTAAAAAAAAGATTATAAAATACAGTGTGATGGTTTCTATCAGATAGTCAAGTTGTCAGGACCTAGAATGGCCTGAGGGCTGATGTGATTAGGTCGGCCTCTGGGCTTGCCTGTGAGGCTTATCTTGAGCAGGGTAACTGAGGTGGCCCCGTTCCGTGGCCGGGTCCTGGCTGTGGAGGAGGAGAGTGCTGCCTGAGTGGCGGCCGTCGTCACTCTGCTTCCTCGCTGTGCTGAATGTGAGCAGCCGCCTCAAGCTCCTGCCGCCACGCCTTCCCTGCCGGGAGGGACTGGCACCTGGATCTGTGAGCTGAAATACACCTTCCGCCCTCACGCTGATGTTTGTCAGGTGCTCTGACCCGGCAATGAGGGGGTGACAGGGTGGACACTTAGCTCCCATTCCACGCCCATTATAAAATGAAACTATGGAGCCCCACCTGAAGCACCCCGATGTAGGAAACATGACTCTGTTGACCTGATAATATTGGCAGCTACCCAACCCCAACCCCTGTTTCCTCGTCTGTAAAACAGGGGTGCTGATGTCTACTTCCTGCTGCTGTGGGAGGCTAAATGCAGGCGAGACCCCGTAATCTGTAGGCCCACGAGAAGACAGTTGGGGTGCTTGGTAACAGTTCTGAGAGCTTTGGGTGGGGTCACCAAGTGAGAGAATCTTTGAGATTGGGTTGGG